>NC_140663.1:121273492-121873492 GCF_054131305.1 Coturnix japonica
TTGTTCATGGCCTTAGCTAAGTGCAGCGAAGGCCACTCTTATAAAATAAATACTAAAGAGCAATAAATACTTTATATTCGTTGCTGATTAAAAATGAAAGCAAGCAGTGGCAGATAATATTTCCACATTTATGGACATGTATTTGCTTTCTCTCTGTCCACACAGACATTTCCTTCTTTCCCCTTCCTGGTTGTCTGTTGCATAGTTATAGACACATACACCTGTCCTTAGCACGTGTTCTCCCACTTAAGCCACCCCAGTTCTTCCATCTTTTCAGGTCAGTTTCCTCACTTTTGATCATGATGGTTGCTCTGCTTTGGGTGTTTTTCTATTGGTCCCCATCTGTGCTGAGCTAAGCACAGTCCTTATCTGAGGCCTTTCTGGTGCTGGTGAGCCTGAAAACATCACATTTCACAGATGGTACTCGGTCATCTGTCCTAATGTGGCAGTTGCCTTTGTACCACAGGGCAGGAGGTGTCAAACACTAGAGTGTCAGTCCCATCCACAGCTGTGGGAGTCAAACCCACCTCACTGGAATGGGTGAGGAGACTGAGAAGTCATCACCAGCCCATGTGTAGGGATGTCTGCTGTGAAAGTCTGCTGTGAGGCCCGCAGCCATCTCATTGAGAAGATGATATATATCAAGTCAATTAATATAATCACAGAATCTGGAAAAGACCTCTGAGATCACCCAGTCCAACCAGCAGCCCACCCCCACCATGCCTACAGACCACGTCCCTCAGTGCCACATCCACACGGTTCTTGAGCACCTCCAGGGACAGTGACTGCACCACCTCCCCAGGCAGCCTGGGTGCAAAACTGAACACAGCACTCATGTTGTGGCCTCACCAGAGCTGAGTACAGTGGGATGACTACCTCCCTGCTCCCGCTGGCTGCACTATTTCTGATACAAGCCAGAATCCCACTGACCTTCTTGGCAACTTGGGCACACTTCTGGCTCATGTTCAGCTGTCTGTCTACTAATGCCGGCAGATCATTTTCCCATTCTCTTCTCAGTTTCACTATCTGCTAAAATTAATGTTGTACTTATCCAAACTTTGCTATCACAGATGAAAATACGAGTATTTGGGAGTCTGGTTTCATTTGCTAATAATATGTTTATTAATTTTCTGTTTGCTTATTTCTGTATGACTGAAAACTGACAGAAAAAATTGTATGACAGGACTGAGCAGAAATGCACTTCGAGTTCTGGAAGGCAGCAAATTATCAGCAGCAATACAATATAGCCCTCATAGAGAAATACAGGGAAAGCACAAAATTTTACCAAGATTCTGTTAATATTTCCTTTGTAAAATCCAAACCCTGTTGCTTTTAAAGGAACTACATGACCAGGGTCTTACTGAATATTGTTTTAAAAAATATGACTTTTAGCCTGCAATTTTTTTTTCTTGTAAATCATTCCTATACATTTGCATCTGTATGGATTTGCAGTATGTGACTTCTCTTATGTTTTGGTGGCTGTTCAGGTGATGGTAGGTAAGTTACTTGGTACAGATGCCCCAGCCTAGTATCCATTCTGCTTAAAATACTGTGCTCGAGCAACCACGTCATTGCTGTAGTCATCATGGGTAGTGCCGATGTCCATTCTATCATAGCTTCGGACATTCCCTGTTCCAGCATTGTAGGCAGAAATCCCACCTGAAATGAAACACACAAGGAAGTAATGCAGATTTAATATTCCAGCCTGAAAGTGAGATAGGGTGCACCCTCAGCAAGTGTGGGGATGATGCCAAGATGAGTGGTGCAGCTGATACGGTAGAAGGAAGGGATGCCATCCTTAGGGACATGGACAAACTTGAGGAGAAGGCCCATGTGAACCTGATGATGTTCAAAAAGGCCAAGAAAAACCCACTGAAAACAGCCCTGCGGAGAACTTGGAGGTCATGGTGAACAAAAAGAGCCGGCAGTGTGCTCTTTCAGCCTGGAAGGCCAACAGTATCCTGAGCTACATCAGAAGAGGGGTGGCAGCAGATAGAGGTGATTGTTCCCTTCTGTTCTGCCCTTGTGAGGCCCCACCTAGAGCACTGTGTCCAGGTCTCAGGCCCCCAACACAGGAATGATGCGGAGCTGTTGAAGTGGGTCAACAGGAAGGTAATGAGGATGATTGAAGGGCTGGAGCACCTTTCCTACAAAGAAAGACTGAGGGAATTGGGCTTGTTTAGCTTGGAGAAGAGAGGGCTCTGGGGAGACCTCATTGTGGCCTTGAAAGGAACTTATAAATGGAAGACTAACTTTGTACATGGTCTGATAGTAGTAGGACAAGGGCGAATGGTTTTCAACTAAAATAGTTGGATTAGATGTTAAGGGGAAGTTCTTTACTCAGAGGATGATGAGGCCAAGATGTAAGGATGGGGCACTGAGCAATCTGATCTAGTGGAAGACCACTGCCCTTAGCAGATGGTTAAAGCTAGGTGGTTGTTAAGGTGCCTTCCTACCCAAATTATGATTCTATGAAATCATTCAGTGTGTACTTGTCCTGAAGTTTTTCTTCACTCCTGGACAAAATCTGTGGTCTGCACATTACCTTTTAGCTGTTGATCCCTTGTCCAGCGCGGGAATTTTCTCTGTATTTTCTTTATCATGTCGATAAGTATTCTCGTGCCCTGCCTGATATGGGTTTCTCCATTCCATGTTCCCTCAATTTTATGGTATCTTTTGTCAACCTGCAAATATTAAGAAAAAAAGACATTTCCCTGCAGTAATGGAAAGTACGTATTTGAGACTTACTTTTATTTGTATGACAGTACTTCGTTAGGTTTTAATGGAGCATCGGCAAATACCTGCATTAAACCAAATCCATTTCCATTGTCACCCCAGCCATTCTTCAGTACTTTGCCAGCATGGGATTCCCGAGAGATGATGCCAGCAATCAGAGCAGGCTCAATACATAATGCTTCACCAGCTCTCTTAATGAGTGCTTTGTATCTATTCATACTCCCTAGGTCCCGTTCAGCAATCTTCTTTGAAGCTTGAACTCCTGTAATGAAAACAGAAAGATGTCTCATCTCAGGGAGGAGGTAGACCTTGCCTATAGTGTTACTCAGGTTCAGCAGCTAGTTGTGTGTTCAGCATTTTGAAAATACAAAGGACTTGGGCTTATTGTGCTTCTGTAAAAAGAGCAATCCAACCGAACAGTGAGACTCACCACAGTAGTTTAAGCCCTCTGGTTTCGCAGTTTTGCATGAAGCCCCCGGGGTATTGATTCTGCTTACGCTGCCATAGCAGTCCGTGCGGCCATGGCAGACACCTGAAAATGTTGTATGAAAAGACATAAGTGCCCTTTACTGTGCGTCCTACACTTTGCATCCTGCAGCCTGCACTTTGCAGCTTGCACCCTACACCTTACACCCTGCACCCACCCACCCCTCAGAGGTGACCTTCAGCAAGACTTGCAGGAGAAGTGAGCACCTTATGTCCCAACACAATTTGATAACGATTGAAGTTTTGGGAAGGGGAGATGGAGAGGTGTGTTAATCTGGGACTGCTCAAGGGATGAACACATAGGGGCAGCAGGATGCTGACTTACCCAGGAGGGCCGTGAGGCCCAGCAGTGTGAGCACCAAACGCATGGCGTCGTTCTTCCTGAGCATGCAAAACAACCTGCAAAGTCAATCGGCAGACGTGAAGGAATGATCCTATCTCAGTGCTCGCTGATTAAACACAAAGATACAATTTCTGAACTGATGGGTTATATCTCTTGGTTGGATGCACAAAGTGATACAGAAGTGCAGTCATGTCTCTCTTCTGGCATAAACCAGGCTGCAGTGTTTCCAGTCCACATCTTTTACAACATCTTAGTAACTAGCCTACAGCTCCAATATTTAATCGATGAAAAAGCAAAGAAAGAATAAAATGAGTGATGCTCAGTGCTCCTTGCAGCTGCGTTTCCACTCTAAATGCCCTTATTCTGAGCCCATGGTCTCTATACAAGCACCTTCACCACACTGAGATACCTTTGCCTGAGTCTCGAGGCTTTATACTCAGAAAATAAGCACTTTCAATCTGCATTTTGTCTTAGTTGTTGTGGATGACTACTTCGGGGTGAACCATACTCTGATTGGCTGCTAAGGAAGCCAGGGGAGATGGGCTCAGAAGCAGATTTGAGCCATCCAAGTTTAGGTAAGCTGAGTCCAAAACTACAAGAATAATCTTCCTGTCCTTATGCAAACACGAATCTCAAAAATCTCAGCAGAAATCTTCTGAGTAGATGACATTGCTGAAGGGGATGAGAAGACCCCCCCACCTAGAGGAGTACCTTACCTACTTGTCTTCTGCCCAGCTGCTGCCACATCGCTGAGGTTTCAGGGAGCTTAATATATAGGGTGAGCAATCCAACAGTGTGTTGAAATGTACTGGGCTGTGGTTTTTGGAGGTTTAACAGCAGTTTCCAAAAGTAAACAGAACCTGTTGCACTATTGACATTGGCATGGTATTAAGTATGCATTTGTGAGTGGCTTTTCCCACATTTCAAAAGAAAAAGAAACCCTTATTTTTCTCTGCCCAATTCTTGTATTTCATTCTCTGGTGAGGGCTAAGCTGAAGACTCAGCATCCATCTGTCCTTCAGTTGTTTGTTGGGACTTATCCCAGCATCCTGCACTGTGTCTGTACTGCCAAAAGGAAGAGAATAGGGGCTGTCCCTTGGCTGTAGACTGGGTGCTTGTATTGGAATATTGATAACATGAACATAAGTATGAACACGAGTATGAACACTAACTTGGCTTTCGAAAAACATGTGGCAATCTGAGAAGACAGCCTGGAAACAGGATTGAACATCGTGGTGTTGGTAAAATTAGCTGCTGTGAAATTAGCAATTGTGAAATTAGCCATTGTAAAATTAACAATTCCATCTGGGATGCAAGTGTCAACATTCACATCATCCCACATTGCATAGAAGTACCAGGCAGGTGTATCCATCAGTGCCCTTACTTGGTTGTATAATGCATATATTCCATAACAAGACAAGAGAACAAGACGAGAAAAGAGAACAGCAGCAGCAATCTAAGGAGGAAAACTTATTGTACTAAATATGATATCAGAATACAAGATAACACAATATAATCCAATATGATTGAGGCTAACAAATTGAACAAAACCAAGAGGCTTACTGTGAACTCTAGGCGACACGGCTGGAACACTTCTCACTCTCCGAGAGCCTGAGAAAGAGATAGAGAGCTCCAGCCTGGGAGCGAGATTATATATGTCCTCCTCCCATGACTTACCTCTGACCAGGAAGTCCTCTGGGATACATAGTTTTCTTCTGAGAGCTGAGTATTTACAACGTTGTTACTCCATGGAACTAGACTGTGAACCTTTTAATGATTCATACTGCACATGATGTTATGATGTGGAATATTGATAGTAATATTAAAAAACCATGACAGTGCTGGACCTCTGTAGGACAAGCTTCTTGCTCACCCCTCCCACCATTCCTCAGTTGCTTTTCTGTTTTCCTCACCACTTCAAGTGCTCTCTAAGATCTCCCTCTTCTCCTGCCCAGCTCTGCCCTGAGCCAGCGTGGGGGAGGTGCAACACTCAGAGGAACAAAAGGGGTGCCTAAATGATGGTGTCCAAAGGTGATGTTTGGGCAGTGTTGAGAACCTTTTCCAAACAATGCCAAAATTCATAGAATCATAGAATCACAGAATGGTTTGGGTTGGAAGGGACCTCAAAGCTCACCCAGCCCCAACCCCTGTCACGAACAGGGCTGCCCCCCACCAGCTCAGGCTGCCCAGGTCCCCATCCAACCTGGCCTTGAGCACCTCCAGGGATGGGGCACCACAGCTTCTCTGGGCAGCTGTGCCAGCACCTCACTGTGCACGATGACATCTTTCCCTCAGGTCTCACAGTAAGACTGCTGTGATGGTCAGCAGTGCTACCCCAGCCTCTCTGACCTGCTCTGCCTCTGCAGTTTATTCCTTCTGGAGTGCCATGGCCCAAAACAGCTTTCTTAAAATATCACATATTTAGTTCTAGACACAAAGCCCAGTTGTGCAGCAAGGAAGGCTGCAGATGCCAACTGCAAGAGACACTCAGACCTGGGAACTGGTTCCTAGCAGGAAATACCAGACCAGTTTTTTCAACAGGCAACAATGCAGAACAAACTCAGTCTCTCAACACAACACTGCAATGGTGGAATTCCCCTTTATTTTGTGTCTGTCAGAGAAAGAGCCATGGGCATGTTGCCGAGACCCAGCCAAAACCAGCATTTACAGTTATCTACCAGAGGTACCTGCTTGTCCATGTTTAATTACACTTCCCAAGACTGACATGTTTTAACAAATGCTAACGTAGAAGATTTTATTTCCTTATCCTGTAATTCCTATTTCTGTTTACTGATAAATCTATCATAGCTGTTTTTCCTTTTTCTTTCTTTCCTCCTTCCCTTGGTGTTAGCTTGTTGAGAACCCCAGCCCTTCTCACAGGACAGCTGCCTACCCACTTCTCCAATGCTTACACCCACCCATACTTGAACTCCTTGAGTGCTTTGCAGCTGTGTTTACTCAGCTTCAGTTCCTTGATTCCTAGCAGGTTTCTACCAATAGTGTAAGTGTTGATGTTCCTTCTCAGTGTGGCAGTCACCTACTCAGATAGCCCTGGTCCCATTCCTTGGTCTCTGGACTCTAAAGGGGGGCTCTAAGAAAGAAGGTGGCAAACTCTTTAGCAAGGTCTGTTGTGGTAGGACAAGGGGAAATGGTTTCAAACTAAATTAGGAGATTTAGGTTGGATATAAGGAAGAAGTTTGTTTACAATAAGGGTAGTGAAGCATTGGCACAGGTTGCCCAGAGATATGATGTTTATACTGCTCTACTAAAAGTGTTAACAGACATTGTGCATAAAGCAGGTTTGCATAAGGTAGAAGTTTACAGCAAAGACTTCAACCCATGAATTTTATATAAGCTGTTTCAAGTAGAGATAATCAAACTGTGTGTGATGTCTCACAAGCCTGTATTAGAACACAGTATTTTACTAAAATTATCTGGGTTCAGCACAGAGTTCACTACAGACTAATTATTATAGAGCTGAATGCCTCTGATGGCTGACACAGAGCTGTTTCCTGGAGTCTTAAAACAAAACACGGTAATGTTAGAGATGTCCTATAGCTCCCTCTGGCCTCCAGAGAATATAAATGTCAGTCTGCCTGCAAATATTTCACTCGCACACAGTCCTTGCTGGGATGGTGAGCATGTGAGTGACCGATGAGACCACAGGAAACCAAGGTGCACAACCAAGGTGAGATAGCTCAGCTTGCAAAAGCTGTCTCCAAATCAGCTTTCACAGTGCCTGAGCCGGCCCTCCCACACAGTGACTGTGAGATGCAGCTTCTGCATTGGAGCCGGTGAGAGCTGCCAGGAAGATGTCCTGCTGCCCCCCAGAGATTCATAGAATCTTTAAGTCTGGAAAAGACCACTAGTCCATTCAATTATGGACCATCTGGTCCAACCAAGAATGATGAGCAAGGCTAAATATGAATGTCCCTATTTCTTTGCCCTGGGCTGCTGTGTGCCCATCTCCCAGCCCAGCTTTTCCTACTGCTGTTCTGCTGCTCAGTTTTCCTTTTTCTGTTCTCAGAAAGTCCTAAACTGGGACTAATTTCCTAAGTCACAGGTTGCCCCTGGCCATGCCTTGTGAAACAGCAAAAATGAGTTGATTGCCAAGCAAACAAAAAACTGGAATTCAGCATTTATCTTTATTTTGATTCTCAGTAAACCTAAATTTGCATCCAGAACCATCCACATTGAAAAGTAATTTCAAACAGTTCACAGACTCAGAGCTAACCCAGTCCTAATTAGAATTCAGGCAAACTGGCAGGACAGAGGGACGGGATCTGGAATGTGTTTAATCTCAGCAGGCTCCAGCACAAATGCTCCATAGGCAAAGCAGAGAAGGTGGTGAGGCTATTACCAGCACTAATGCTGTGACATAGCTCCATAGTGTGTATGGAGTGATGGAAGACTTGGAGAGGAGCCTCTTCACTGGGAAGTGGCCAGCACTATCAAAGGGAGGAAACTCGAGTGGTTATCCCTCCTGTTTGTAAGAGAGAACAGGGCCAGCACAGCCTATGCTGATAGATAGCTGTTTGAATCCACACCTGGGAGATGCATGAACAGCCCCAGGTTCAGCTCCTGATACAAGGAACGTCCTCACCCAACACTTTAGTGTCACTTGGATGTCACTATCTGACTTCTAAAGGCCTCCAGATTGTTCTGCATTGTCCCTGTGAGTCACATCCATCCTGCCAGGTCATTGGAGAGGCTCTGGGTTCTACTGTCACTACTGGGCTAGTCTACATGTAGTGGAGGCTCGGGGGCAGGGAGTCACTGAGCTAGAACCCATTTCTCTTGAAGTACTGGGCCCGCCTGATCACGCTGTTGACATAGTTGTTGTCTCTGCTGCAGGGGTCTTCATCGTAGGTCTGGAGGTTGCCAGCTCTTGCATGGTAGATGCAAATTCCCCCTGGAAAGAGTGAAGAGGAAGTTGTTCTGGGCTGATCAATCAGGAGTACAGGTTTAAGAATAAAAATTCCTAGCCCGAGAGGCAATGCGTCTCATTGAACGTATACAGCACCGTTGGAAATCACTAATTGTGTCTTTAATACTGAAAAGTGACTCATTTCACAAAATCCTTACAGATGTGCAGTGTATGAGTGGAAAAGAAGCCCAATAGAAGAGGGTGCGGTACGTTACGCTGAACCTACACCTGTGTGAAACTGCCTTGATGTACATATTCCAGTATGGATTGCAAGCCAAATTGCTGACAGAGAAAACTAAAAGAGTGCTGTTTGTCAGTTATTTCTGGTTGAAGGATTTCAGCTGTTCACATCCCGATGGTGCCACTAACACGGCTTCCCCTCTTTGTTCCTACACATTGCTACACATCACCCCAGCACACTCCCATACAGCACACTCCCACATGCTGTACCTCGCAGCTGCTGGTCCCAGCTCCAGGCAGGGTGCCTTGCCCTTACTTCGTTGATTCCTGCCACCAGCATGCTCGAACACTGGTTTATGTGCTCCTCGCTGTCCCACATCCCAAAGGGCTGATAATACCTCCTGTCAATCTGGAAAAGCCAAGCAAGAAGATCAGTTTTTTCTTGTAACACAGCCACCTCTACAGCTTTACCCTGCTCTCAGCACCCGCAGGCTGTGATACGTGGGGACCACGTATCTCAGTGCTAAAGGCAGGGCGCTCGTGGCTGAGGTGAAGCCCTGAGGCCCCCAACATACCGCCATGCTGTCATATAGGATTATCTATCCCCCCACGTCTCCCAGCTGTACCTGCATCAGGCCGTACCGCTGCTGGCCCTGGTCCCAGCCGTTGTTTAACAGCAGGCCAGCACGGCTCTCTTGGGAAATGATGGCAGCAATGAGCGCTGGGTCCAAGCACAGCCTTCTGGCCACTCTCTTAATGGGCACCTCGTATTTCCTCAAGCGGATGACGTCTGCTTCCACTGTCCTCCTCAGAGCAGCAGGGCCTGCAGCCAGGGCAGAGAGAGCCTTACCCAACAGCCCCCTCATAAATGGAGCCTGGTGAGGATGCTGAGGATGCCAGCAGGAGACACAGCATCTCTCTGTAGGCTGACAAGTCAAGCTGTGCCTGATACCTACCACAGTCCTGGGCTCTTACAGCTGTGCAGGAAATTGTGGGTGCTTGAAGAGCACTGATATCACCATAGCAACTGTAGCTCATGGATGGAGCTGAAAAAATAAATGGAGGTGTATGGAAACATTAGATCTCACAGCAATATCATACAGCTTACTACAGGTGAATACAGGCATGAGGTGTTCGTCCAGACCCGTGATCCAAACCACCTCGTGGTCACTGTGCCTATACTGTTGCCACTGCTGCCTATCAGTGATGTTACAGCTAAAGAACAGGAATGTATTGTTTTCTAGTCAAATAGACTGAAATAAATCAAATGTCATTTTATGCAGACAACTGTGTTCCCTGTTAGGGGTAAAGGTTGCCGTGGGGGAAGGAACCACAGCCTCCATATTAACTTATTGATGTCTCCCAATGTCCAGGCCTACTCAGACGATGGCTGGTGGCACCTGAGCACTCTGGCTGGGTCCCGCATCCTTCTGCAGCTCAGTGGAGAATTAACTGCCCTATTGATTTCCTCAAAGCCCAACAAATTCGTAGGCTCCATCTAACAACCTGTGACATTAGTGAGATCATTCTGAGCAGGCAGAGAGGTCAGATAAGGCTGGCTGGGTGTTTCTGTGACACTGAGTGGCAGGGTGCTCTCCACAGCAGACCAAACCCAAGCCCAGGCTCACCAAACAGGGCTGAAAGGCCCAGCAAAAGCAGCGCAATGACCATGGCGATGGCTCTCCTCGGCTGTCCAGGGACACCTGAAAACACAACATGAAGAAGTTGGAGCTGATACTGAGTAGCCCTGGAAGAAAGTGTGTATGGTAAAAGCTCCCCAGCTCCTTCCCTTGCTTTCAAAGTGTGGTGATGGGAGAAGATGGGAGCCCCACATGCTTATTTCCTATTTATTCAGGTCTCTTGTTCCATCATTATCGCATTGATAAGGAAGAACTAAGCTGGTGGCCATTATCAGTAGGGATGCTTTGGCCTGTCATTTGCTGATACAACAAAACCTCTGCATATATTCAGGTGTGTGACAATGGCAGATAATCAGTTCAGTAACAAATGCCTCTTGTGTTTATCAAGAACATTCCAAAATGTCATCAGATGACAGCTATTGACTGGAAAAAAACCCATTGATTGCACTTGCCTTGCTGCAGAGCACATTAAAACCATGCAGTTTTACAACTTACAAATGCTTTTTTCTTTTTCCCCCAGGAGGCTTTTGAGTACAAAGCAATGCCACAGCCCTTGCAGGCAATCCTCCTGCAGTGCTATTAACACCTGAAAATGTCCTATTGATTCAAATAAGGCTTGACCTTTTCTCCAGCCTAATAGTTATTTCTACTGTAAACTAGACCACATGGATGTCTGAACACAAACAGTCCATCCACGTCATCTGAAAGAGTCCAGTGCCCTACGAGAGCTTATTCAGGTGGCAAAACCCACTGCCTGAGCTTGGGTTGAGCCCTAACATTGAGTATTTCTCTGAGCAACCGGATCTAGCTGTAGGTGTGTCCCTGTTCATTGCAAGGGAGTTGGGCTAGATTATCCCTCAGAGTCCCTTCCAACTCAAACAGTTCTATGATTGTGATTCTATTTGTAAGAATAGAATATTGGATCAGCACAGCTTGACCCAATACCTCTAAATTCAATGGCAAATCCATATGGGGCCCCAGCTAACACTATAATTTGTAGCTGCTCCTATGTGCAGAAAATTGCCATATACAACTTCAAGTTATCAACCTTTTTGTTTTCTGTCCCACCACAAAAATCATCACAAGCCTTAAGTAGAAACAGCACAACAACTGCAATAATAACAAAACAGTACATAAATTAAAGCAAACATCAAGGCTTCTTGCCCTGAATATCTGCTCTGATGGATTCAGACTCACCTGTCTTCAGTCGGCCTTGCTTTGAGGCAGGTCACTCGATGAGTTTTATATATATGGGAATGAAAGGGTATCCACCCTCTGGGCTTTGGAATGTTAATTCCTACCTAGTGTGATGACACTGGTTATAAAGTGTATCAAGCAGTACATAATAAGAGCTTTGAACCCTTTTGTTTCCTTTCATCCAAAGATTTGCACAAGCAGTGGTTACTAAGACTTGGGACATTTCTGTGGAAGGACATAAATATTGTTTTTCCTCCATCAGTGACTACACCGATGCTCCATAAATGACTTGCAGAAAGCATTGCCATGAATCAGTGGTGGGGACAGGCAAAAATCAGATCCCTCATAGTGCTCTCCTTGCTTTATATCTCAGATCAGCCCGGGCATATTTCTGCAAGGGTTTCTGTCTGATTTCCTTAAAGAATTCAGGTTAGTGATTGTTCTGCTTTCTTAGGAATTCCAAAAAGGACAATTAAAGAAAATCATCTCTCTGCTTCATTGCTTACAGCAAGCTTAATTTGGGCAGGTGACAAACAGACCCTGAGAGCAGAGACAGGGTTTGACTTGTTACACAAGGGTTGCGTTGGGTTGTGGTGAGTCCTAAGCCACTCATTTTGGGGGGTGAAATGTAGAAATAACAGAAACCTTTCCAAAGACAAGAGAACAGTGAGGCACTCATCTTTCCTCTGCAAGCCCCGTGTCTTATTATTAATAATATATTATTATTATCTTGGACTAGACTATATAGTAACTCTTTTACTACAGCTTAAGATATTAAGTACTTAAAGGTAGCATTTGACATAACGTAAGGCACTAATCTATGTGTTATCTTTGGAAATTACAGGTATAAAATGGAGCCATCACACGTACCATGAGGCTTTAAAGATCTCAGATGCAAACTGTGACCAAAGAAATGCTGGAGGAAGGGAAAGTCCAAAGAAACGAGGTGGGAAAAGGCCTGGAGTGCACAGCTTGACGTCAGCAAAACCAGTAGATATTCTGCAGAAGGGGATCAGCAGTAGAAGGCTTTATTCCTCCAAATAGATGGCAATAATTGCGTATTATTATAGAGTTACCTTTTATAATGACAATGTCATATTTGTGATAATCAAACACTGCTCCTCTCAAGTCATTTTGACGACTCAGATATTTCCTTTCATTTTGGAAAGTAGATTTTGACCGTCAGAGAGATTTCATTCCTAATGGGTTGCTCCTTCACTAATGGTCCTTACGGTCCTTCTCACTTCAAATACTGATTCTCTTGTTATGCATTTTCTCCTGTTTACTACCCACGCAATCACAGATTTTCTGCACGTTTCGCAGTGCTGTCACACGAATTCTTAATGCCTGCTCCGCGTCGCATCGCTGCTTATTTACTCATTGAATTGCGGGTGTTAGTTTTTTAAAGTACAATTATTGTTATCTATGCTGTTGTATGCTTAGATCCCTGGGGGAGAACTCTTCATATTCACGCAGTCTCCTGCATAAGGCCAAACAAGAGGTCGTTTTCTCAGCAGCATTATGAGCGATGTTTTTCCTGCTAAACATTTCCCTATCTTCTCAAAATTTGCTGGCTTCTCTCTCTCAGAGTGGAATGCATCAAGCAAGCAGCCTTTGTAGAAATGAGGTCATGCCTACGTTGCTGAATGGAGCAGGGCTCTGAGCCAGCACATTCGTTCAGGGCACCACCATGTTGTAGGACCTGCAGGATAACAAGATTTTTTTGTCTGCTCTGCGTACTCTCAGAGCATCAAGTTCAGGTGAACTGCTTAATGAAAACAAGCAGCATCTGTCACTAGCACAGCAGCCCCTTTTTAATCTTTATGCTAGATGTAACTTGGAAAATGGCGTCAACGGTCTAAATTCAACCTCTGACTGGCCAAAGGGATGAACGCAGCTGTGTTATGATGCTACTATTGATGGGCTGAAGAGAGGATGAATTGTAAGGCATCTTCATGTACTGCCCAGAGAAGTGAATGTCCTGGAGGTGTTCAAGGCCATGTTGGAGGGGGCTCTGAGCAGCCTGATCTCATGCCTGACTCAGTGGTTGAAACGAGATGGTCTTTAAGGGCCCTTCCAACACAAGCCGTTCTATGTGACCAAAACGTTCTTCAGAAATAGTTGGAATGAAATAAAGATTTCTACAGGAACACACTGGGCTCGCACCTCTAAATGTTGCATTCATTCCCCCTCAGTGTGATCATACCTCCTTTTATATTTCCATCATTCTTGCTATTTTGTTTAAAAGCGCAGGCTTTTAGATTCATATGATACTGTCAGGCTTGTTTAGAAGGGCAGAAATTTGCTTGCCTTTGTTGTCACTAGTAAGGAAAGGATATGAAACCACGGCAATATGTTATTATGAAGTGAATATATATGAAAAAGAACGCAAAGGTTATCATTAAAAATAACAACAACCTAAACACACAATTTGAAACCCATTTCGCTCTTCTGTAGCTTTTAGATATAAAGAATGTCAGCATGTATTTGCCTGCTGCTGGATTTCAGTCAGCCCAGCATGTGACTAATAGGAGGGGATGGAAATGCATGGAAGGAGTCATATGGTATCTTCATCTTCTTGAGTTTAAGCAGCAGATAAGCTCCACAGCCAGGCCCCAGCAACGAGCTGCAGTGACACTGAGCTATAGAGAATATGGAGTGGTCAACAATGCTACCCTACAGCTTTACACTTCTTTTAGTGTAAAGCTTTTTTCTTTGTTCTTTCCTCCTTCAGCTAAGGGTTCTATCATCATGTTCCATGGGACGGTGAGAACACTATCTAGAATTACCCAGAACAACACCTGTACTAATTACTATCTCATTTATGTGCTTCAGCCTTGGTTTCATAACATCACCAGGCAGATGCATTTCTCAGGCTATTCCTTTTGTCTCAGATGTAATTATAAGTAAGACTGGGAATTTACAAGCTTTATGACAGCTTTATAGGGAAACTGCCCATGCTGACGCACAGGGGATGCCTAGCACTAACTGACCACTTAAAAATGCATCTGTAACTTCCCCTCGTGGGCTTGCTTAGACCCAAACCTTCCATCTCAGGCAGGCCCTGTAGAGCTGTTTCTCTCACCTTTTGAAGGAATATGGCCAACTTAAGAGTAGAATTTCTTTTCCATGTCTAATGTATCTCTAAATAACAATAGCAAAAGTGTGTTGAGAAGGGCTTCAAACTTGTTAGATGTAGGGCTCTCTGTTTTCACTGTGCTCTGAACCAAACAGCTGCTGAGGGCCACTGTTTCTTTCCTTATACTGCCTTTATGAAGAACGCAGGTGGGCACTGAAACAACATCCCAATACGCACAAAGCTTCTCTTCAGCCATTGTGAAAAGAAAACAAGTATTTTTCTTTGGCTTTTGCTCCCTCTTCCCACTCCTACAGCCCTTATGCTGTCTTGCACAAAGCTTAGAAGTGAGGGCAGAGAGAGGCTCTGTACCTGGGCAGCACATTTCACAGTAGCTCACTTCACAGCACTCATCAGCCTCCAATCCGATCCTGGGGCACCACGCACCTAAAAGAAAGCTGAGAAGCCTATTCCCAAAATAAAAGTTCCAGGAAAAGGATGACATTAAATAGTGGAACACCCAGTTCTTGGTGTTCCTAGGTCCTCCAGCAGAGCTAATCTCGCTTTAGTTTCCCACCTATAAAAGGAGGATAGCACATTTGTGATTCACAGGGGTGTCAGGCTAACATCTATGAATAATTAGCTTTACCCATTAATCATGATAACTATTAAGAGCTTTTCTGTGTGCCTGGAATCCATGATACAAAGCACTGAGGACTGTCAACATTCTGGAAACCAAACAGGAAACAGTTCCAGGCTTTTTTTTTGTAGGGCAGAACACTAACAAAAGAAATAATTAGCAAGGAAGAAGAGAAAGAAAGGAATTAATTAGCTTTCATATGTTACAACCACCTGATTTTCACACAGTGTCATCTTGGGAAAAGCCGATGTTTAGCAATACATTATTTGTTAAGTAGATTATTATCTGCAAGCATGTTTAAAAGGAATCATACATTAAAATCTACCGCAGGGCAGATGATGTTTGTACAGGTTGTGTTTAAAAAGGCAAAGTATGACAACACATACCCAGTGCTGAGTTACACAGTTACACAGCTCCTGGACCAGCACTGGTTTATTTAGGCAGCTCAACCCATGGCTGTAATTGCTGGTCTAAAAACTGTAGCCTCAGAGTCTGTCTCATGAGATCACTAAAGGCAAGTTTTCATAACACCCCCTTTTCATCAAAAAGCATCTGATAGCTCTCAGTGTACATACACTTGAAATTAATTCACCACATCTGAACTAGATATATTTTCTGATGACGGTATGTATGTCTCATGTGCCAGCTGATGAAGACGTTATAGGCACATATAGGGACGGAACTTCCTCACACTACCCAAATCCCAAATTTCAACTCAACACTTTATTTAGGCAGATTTCTCAACCAGGGCATCCCAAGTTTCAAGTGGCATCAATCAGCCATTGGTGCACAGTCAAGCCCAAATAGTCTTGCATTAAGCTCAACAGTACCAACCTCATTATTTACTCTATGCATTAATGATTACTTCGTGGAAGCATCAAGCCCGTACTTAACCACTAATCATTCTTAATATTACATGCTCAGTTCATGCATAAGCCCCACAGCCTCAAAAGCTGTATGTGAACATTTCTCATCTATTTATCCCACAATATCCCTTCAGGGCTGGCACATGCCAGACCAGGTGCCATTTTGTAATTACTCTAGTTCAGGAGTTAATTGTGTCCTAATATACAAATCATGTCACAGCTGAAAGCAACCAATGACTTACAGTCTGTGCCCTTTCTGGGTGCTGTGTATTCTCATCTTTTCCATCAGTTTTATTGCCACCAGTTGACAGATGACAAAAATCAAGCTTTGAGCTTTCCAAATTTCTACTAGGACTTACTTCTATTTTGTTATGTGTTCTTTGTATTGTTCACTCGCTAGCTTGCGTAAATGTGTTTGACTGTCATGGACATTTGACCAAATAACCTGTACCACAGAATTACTGAACTTTGCCTCAGACAAAAAAAAATGTTCCCCAAAACGCAAAGAATTTTCCAAACTTAAAGAATTTCTACATTTGAGATGAAGAAAATAAGTAATGGTTTGGGATTGTTTAAAGTAGCACGTAGATCAAGACTGGACAACTTACGAGAATAGCCATCCAGTGCCAGTTTAAATCTTCTTTCAAGGCAGAAAATGGAGAAAGCAGACACAAAAACCTGAAGCAAGCAAATCTATCTATATAAACTAATCAATACAGTCTCAACCTCCTCTTTTATCCAAACTGCACATTCCTTGCAAGCCCTCTGTATCAGCGCTGGAGCATGAGGCAATGCTACAAGTCAATGAAGGAACTGTTAGAACTGAAGATTAGCCTTGAAAAAGAAAAAAAATCAGCAGCTTAGAGGGACATGAAACCACAGTGTTGGTATTGCATTCATAATGGAGTTATTCACACACAGAACTGAATAACCTTTAGCAGTGCTACATACCAGAATCTTGGCAAGCAACTACCTAAATGTGCATCCGTGGAACATACAGGAATTTTAAACAGGATTTTGTATTTCCCCATCTACTTCAACATAATCAAGGCTCAGAGATGAGCCCTGCTAAGGCACCCTTAATATTGTTGAAACACTTGTTTCCTAAATGCAATTCTAAGCAAAAAGAACACTTACTAGTGCAGTTAGAGAACTTGTGCTCTGAAAAAGAGATCAGCTTGAAGCAAGCCTGCTTCCTGCTTCTAATGTACTAATAGGCAGCTGCATGCATCTAAGGTGATTGATTACTTTCTTAAAGTGAAGCGTTAAGGTCAGAGCAGTCAGTAGGTCGCTACAAAACTAGCAAGAGCAACATTGACAGAGCACTGAAAGAAAATAACTCAGAGCAGCTGGACCATCTTCTAGGAAAGAATGAAAAAGTCAACATTAGAATTAAAATAATTTTATTTCAATGTACACGAACTGAAGTAAAATGTAATTATTGTTGTTTAAACTTACTTGCAGGGTTATATTGCTGGGCTGGCCCAATGGCATTCTCCACTACAAGGCAGCAAGAACTAACTAGACTCACTTCATTGTTTTTGGGGCCAATTCAAAGTACCACCTCAGAAAGAGCACCTCCAGCACACAGCAAACCATCATTTTGAAAATGAAAGGAAAATTCAACTCTTCACCTCCTCAGAACATTGACATCACATTCCAAAGATGCTCTCTTGAAAATTCAGTCCGTTACTGAAGAAACAGTACACAGAACGCTGCGCTATATCTAAACAGATTGAGGTTTCTCCTGAATTCTTTTCTCTAGCCTACTCTCTTGTACAAAGCATCTGCTAAAAAATTCACACATTCAAAACCATGTAATTATACCAACCTGCTGTACAACTTACAGTGCAACGTGGTTAAGTTATGCAGTGTCGTGACATGGCACCATGAGGTAAGCGATCCTCTGTTAAGATATTCAACTTCTGTACTAATAATGGTGATTTACTGACCATAAATAGTTGTAAGTCTAAAGAGGACTGGGAGATGAACAGATAGGGAAAAATCAAATTGCTTCTTGTGTCCTTTAATGAAGATAATTAAAAAAAAAATAGAACTTGAATTCAATGAAAACAATAGGAAGTAGTTCTTGACACAACGCATTGTGTACTCCTTGACAAATGAAGTGGAAGCTAGAAAGATGTAAGGATTAAAAAGATCGTTTTTCTTTTTATCCAACAAACGCTTTCTGAGTTCCCCAAGCCATAAACTGCTCCAACTACTTCCTGGGGAAGCATCACTATCTGCTTATCCTGTTTTTACTCTTCCTTTGCATCTGCTTTGGGCCACTGAGCTGTATATAGGGCCAGGTGGACCTTTGGTCTGACTTGGTACAGCCATTCCTAGCAGTTACTTCACAACATCTCATACAGTTAGACAAAGTTCATTGTTTGCAACACGTGACTTAGTTAGGACTTTGATTTTTGAGTTACAAATGACTTCCAAAAGAGAAAAAAAAAATATTTAGGCTCTCTTCTGATATGACCCAGTTGTATAAAACTGTATAGAAAAGTGAGCATTATGTGCAGATGTAATGAAAAGCAATAAGATTTATAAAAATCATCCTTAAAAATGTACCAAGCATAAACAAAACATGATTTATAAACAGGTTTAGTTGTTCTAGTCATCGTCGGAATCTGAATCATATTTCTTCCCTCTGATGGTCTTCTTATCCAACTTCGTAAAGCTTGTTCCAAATTTCTTTTGGCTTTGAAAAGGTGGCTCCATCAAGTTTCCACTAGAAAAAAAGAGAGAAGTTGTTAATCAAAGCCCTGTTTATGCAGGTGGAAAGTAGCACCTCCAGTTGCCTGTCCCTCCAGAAGAAGAAAATCACAAACATCAGGCAAACACAATCCCTGCTCCTTAAAGCCACTCTGAGTAGTACTGTGCAATTGCTAGCAGAGCATATCCTTATTTAACACTGTGCACAGCTTAGGAGGCTGTGGAAGAGCCCACACATCAGTACGCACATGACCTTGTAGGGGTCTTCTCACCAGTGTGTAGGGTGAGAGGTTTGCATGTCAGCAATAGCAAGTGAGCAATTAGAACTTTCTGGAATTAGCTACAGAAGGCTGTTTGAAAATGTGTTATTAACGCTTCGTAAATAACATGTTGAAGCTATCGACCCTAAATACAAAGCTCACCAACTTCTAGTTAATTACATGTCAGTAATTAGTCAATACACCATCTGAATCCAGATTTTACTCAAATTGATGTGACCAGTTTTCCTCCTAAATATCCTTTCACCATCTGTCATCTCACATATACTGAAGGAAAAAAAAACAAACCATGAAAAACACCTGTTTTCAGACTGAGAGAGTGGGACACTGCATTCAGAGCCATGCAGAATCATTTCTAAATGGACATGTCCAGGAATGATCTCTTGGGCTATGCAGATATAGTGGCTCACTTTGCAAAGCCAGAATACCAAACTTAAGAGCGTGGAAAAAAAAATGAACAAAATGTCCTCCTAAAAGCAGAATACACTGTACTATGAGTCAAGCAGAAAGTACAATTATGCAGTGAAGCCAATGTACTAAAATTCTGCCAATTCAGCACAGCTTGGTACAACTCCACTCAATCATTTCCCCCATAAAGGGGTGCTGCTGTCTATATGTATATATATAGAGAGAGAGATAGATATATTCACTGAAGTGAATCAAAATGCTCAAACTTTACTGTGTTGCAGCTGCGATGAGCTCGTTTAGAAAGGATTATATTAACATGAGCCAACCAGGTAAGCTATTCTATTCACCTGCAGCAGAGATGCTATTTCATAGCTTGAACCAGTGATTTGAGGACCTGGTAGGAAGGCAGGGCCAACCCAGGGGAGCTCAGGTGCATGGAACGCCTGAGTGACCAGGAGGGGTGCTGAATTTAAACAGCTTCTTTCCCTTGTTTCTGTTTCATACAACAGAATCACATAACGACCTGGGTTGAAAAGGACCACAAAGATCATCCAGTTTCAACCCCCTGCTATGTGCAGGGTCACCAACCAGCAGACCAGGCTGCCCAGAGCCACATCCAGCCTGGCCTTGAATGCCTCCAGGGATGGGGCATCCACAACCTCCTTAGGCAACCTTGAACTCATTTGTGCCTTAATCATGCAGTGCATCAGTTAAAGTTACAAACTTCTAGATTCTTGTCTGCAAGCATGTTCTTGCATTGTATCTTAAAAAAAAAAAAAAAGCAATCACAAAACTCTTAATTACCTGTAATTAATTATATCTGCACAGCCTAATCTCCATTCTAAGGTCTCTGTAGTGAAGTCATCGGTGTTACCAAGATCAGTGAAGCCAACAATATAGTCTTGTGTTTTTCCATCTTTTATTAGTGCTACAGTGGGAATTACTTTGATACGCAGTCTCTCACACAAGAAAGGAGATTTTTCTGCATTTAACTTCAAGAATTTAGTCTCAACGTGTTTTTTTGCCAATACAGTCAAATGCTTGTCCATTATTTGGCACCTGTGGGGGGAAAAAAAAACCATATGAAACATTAGTATCAACAAGGTGACAAACACATACTTCACAAGAACAATAACAGCAAAGAGCTCTTTCCATCATGTTGCTTCTTTAGACATCATCTTTAAGATCAAAAATTTAGTTCCAAGAGAAGCTGTGCTCAAAGGGATGCCAGACCTAACGACAGAACAATACCCTGGAGCACCTTCATTGCACAATTACATCATGCATTTCTATTGTTTCTTCTTAATTTTACCTCAAACCCTCTTTCACTTTTTATTGATGAAACTTCCTCCAGACCTCTATGTTACTCCTGCTTTAGCTTCATTGCTTGTGTGCTCAAAACTTCCCAGTAATAAACTTTATAACAGTCACAGCCTCCAACACTGAGATACAGTAACTCACTGTACAGAAAAAGATGTATTTGCACAGAATTCTACTCAAAATACTGTTGAGATGGCAGAAAGATACAGACTTGCCACTTGCAACCTCCAACCTCTGAACTTTCTTCTTGAAGTGGTTTGGCTCACCTGCACAAGTCAGTGGTGTGATTATCCTTAACTAAAGGAGAGGTATGAAGATCAAAAAGCTGGAGTGGACAAGGATGAAAGCAACTTGATAATGTGGATGGTAAACCTGACATGCTTAACTTCAAAGCTGGTTATCAGCATTACATGTTTTACAAAGAACTTTGTCTAAAGTTCCTTTTCCTGTCTGACACTACACATTTAATTGGTTCAAGCAACAACAAGATAATCCACACCAGTTTTAAGCTACTTATTTGCACCCACTCCAACAGCTTCATGTCATTCTTGTGCAGGGGACCCCAGAGCTGAACACAGCACTGCAGGTTGGGGGGTCACATGAGAAACTCAGAAAAACCTTATTTTATTACATCTCTATTTCACTCAGAAAACCTAAGATGCAAATACATTGCTGCATGATCTGGATTTGACCTTTTTTTCTATTTCTTACACTGAAGCTGTCCCAGTTTATGTTCCATAAATCAGACAATGTAATTTGGGGGAAGAGAAAGGACAACTGGCTCCTCCTTCAACAAGCAGTGCAATCTGCAATTGCACTTCAACAGAAAGCACTGAGATAAACCATCTAGGAACAGCTTACAACCCAGAACTTCTGGAATTCCTCCACAGCAGTAGGAGATCTTTTAGGTTACAATTCCAAGTCAGGACATTTTCTCAGATCTAGGCCTCTCACAATCTGAAGAAGTGACATAATTTAATAATAAAAGAAGGTAAATCTGTTTATGGTACAGGCCAAAAGAGAATGCAGCTGTAACTGGTATCCAGAAACCCTTTCAAAGTCAAAACCTTGAATTCTAAAGATGCCTACAGAGGTTTGTGTTTATATTCTGATTTTGTTTGTCAATACTTCCCAGAATATCTCCATCTGAAATAATGAAAGTGATCTTTCAGAAGCTGCTACTCTTATGTGGTCACTAAATGAAGAGACCTGTGCCCCTCAAGCTAAATCAACAACGGCCCGCAGCACTGTCTCATGTACTTAAAGAAAGATGCATAATTGATTACAATATAAATGTGTAAGAGGGTATTAATCATGGCCAAGTCACATTCACCTCACTTAAAAAAAATTTTTGGGAAGGAAGCAGGAATTGGAAAATCATGGAATCTGAATACTCCTAAAGATCTGAATTTACTTAAGAGACTTCTCTTAGAAGTGCTTTTGTATACAAATATAAAGAGGGGGTTTCATGAACATCAGTTATTTACTATACCTGAAAGTAGTATCTCTATAGAAATGGCAAACCACGTTTTTACTTTCTTTGACTTCTTGGAAAAAGTCTCTCTCACTTGGGATTTCTCTGTATTCTCCATGTCCTTTAGAAAGCCACTCCTTAGGGAAAACAAAAGGAAATCATTAGTATAGATTTAGTTAGCCCTGCATCTGCTGTGCCAGCATGACGGCTTTTAAGAACCAAAAACAAAGAAAAAAAATTAGAAGGGACTTCAGCGGGAGCCCATCTCATACAGAAATAGGTAGAAGGCAGGTGGCTGAGATGTGAGGTACCTTACATGCTTGTAAACACAAGTCTTGTTCCAAGTTGCACAGATCCCTCTCAGTGAGATTAGACCAGTTCAAAGCAGAAATTCCTCAAGCTAAAAACTATAAACGTACAGCTTGGTCTACTTTACATTGCTTTGCACAAAGAAAAAAGAAAGAACAACAAACGGCTTCCATGGCAGTGAAAATTAATGATAGCACATTAGTAAGAAATTCTTCACTGTCAGAATGGTGTGGCAGTGGTACAGGCTGCCCAGGTGGCCTGCTCTGGGAAATAGGCAAAGTAAGGCTGGATAGGTCTTTGAGCAGCCTGATTTACTGAGAGTTGTCCCTGCCTGCAGCAAGGTGCTTGGACTTCAAAGGTTCCTTCCAACCTAAACCGTTCTATGGTTCTAGAACAAAAAGCAACCAACCAACCAACAACCTACAAGTATAATCATACGAAGAAATTATCACGATGCAAATCAAGGTCTGACTTATTTTTCCAGAATAGCACGGGGCACCTTGATTTTTACTCAGTAGTAAACTACTCCAAATTGCATTTGAAAATGCAAGAGAACAGTGACATGAGATCAACTGATAGAAGTACATTTTTGCATGCGAACTTCCATATGCCCATATCTTAGAACGCCCAAGTGACATGACTTGAAGGAAAAAAAGGAAAACGCTGGAACAGAATATAACTGTTAAAGATAAGTAAATAGCAAAACTCCTTTTCTGCTTTCATGTGTGGAGAATCAAAGCCATTAACACTGCCTCTTGTCCAACACTCCAACCATTCAACATTTTACTGCATTCCCAATTGAAAACGTGGCATGAATCACCACAACCAAAGGATCTCCTCTCAATCCAGTCCCCTTCATCCTGCCCCAGGCTATTTCTCTTTCCAGGTTTGCAAGGAGTAAGTTAAGAAAACTATAGCTTCCCTATTTAGAATTTAGGCCTCACACCATATGTTAGAGAAACACAGAAGTTGGAAGGGACTTTCGGAAACCATAAATCCAACCCCCTACTAAAGCAGGTTTGACTACAAAGCATCCAGGATATCCTTTGGATATCTCCAGAGAAGGAGACACCCCAACCACTTAGGATAGCTCTTTTCAAAGCTCTGTCACCCCCAAATGAAGAGGTTTTTCCTTATGCTCATATGGAACTTCCAGTGTTTCAGTTTGCGCCTGTTTCCTCTTGTTCTGTCAGTGGACACCACTGAAGTCCAGGGCTGCAATTCTACTTAATGCCCTGCTTCTTTCACACAAGATCCTGAACTCTACCATGTTATAGTTGCTGCAGCCAGGGTCATCTCCAGCCTTCACATCCCCAAGCAAACCTTTTTAAGCAGAAGGTCCAGCATCACACATCTTGTTGGCTCAGCCACCATCTATATCAGAACGTTACCAGCAACACTTTACATGAACCCTCTGGACTGCATGTGCTCAGCTACGTTTCTTTTTGATGTTCACTGCAGGATGCCAGTACGGTTTCTCCTTACAAGCCTTGGTCATGGGTGTCTATAGCTGTAAGAGCTTTGTATTTTTTTAGTTGTGAAGGGTGGAGACAGAACTGGAGCCCTGATTTTGTGGGTTACCAGCGACTAAGGTGCTGCTTTCAGCCTGGAGAAGAGGAGGCTCAGGGGAGACCTTATTGCTCTCTATAACTTCCTGAAGGGAGGTTGTAGTGAGCTGGGGGTTGGCCTCTTCTCTCGTGTAGTCGATAACAGAACTAGATGGAATGGTTTTAAGCTGCGCCAGGGGAGATTCAGGCTGGACATTAGGAAGTATTACTTCTCAGAAAGGGTAGTCAGGCACTGGAATGCACTGCCCAGGGAGGTGATGGAGTCACCGACCATGGGAGTGTTCAAGAAACGTTTGGATGTTGTGTTGATGAATATGATTTAGCTGGGAAGTATTGGTAATGGTTGGACTAGATGATCTTCCAGGTCTTTTCCAACCTTGATAATTCTATGATTCTGTGATTCAACCCTACCCACACCTCCTCAGCTGCTCTAACGATGACTTAGGAATCGTTGCATCTCCCTCCTCACCCTGCGGTCTTCTCAATTTCAAGACCCCCTTTACACACTTCAGTCCCCACTCTACTTGCTGCTGCAGAACATGCCTGCACTGGAAGTGATAATCTCAGAGAATATATTACTAAAACCTTGTGATTTCAGGAAGAACTATGCTGACGACAACTTCTGGGGGAGCAGGAAGACCATAGTTTAGCAAAAAATGCTAGGAAACAAAGCAGAATTTCTTCCTGCAATAAGAAATGAAAAGTCATACAAAGCCAACGTTTCATTAGATTAGAAGAAACATGACAACCAATAAGCCTGTTTTACTGTACAAATCAAAAGCCTACATTAGTATAAGAATTACTTGTTTCTGCTGCTGGGCCTTTTTCAGTGCTTCAAGTCTCCTTTGTTTCAGGTGTTCCAACTCATCTTCATCCATTTGGTCGAGCTTCTGCATTTCAGCATCCAGATGTTCCTCCACTACCTTGGCAGTCTGAAGTATTTCATTCTCCAGAACTTTCTGAAGTATTTCAACAGATGTATCAGCAGCCATTTTGAAGTATAAAGGTGATCTCCTCAGAGCTGTGGAAACAGATACACGGCGTGAGCACTTTAAGTTAAAAGCTTTATCTCCATAGCTTGCAGTTTATACCCTACAGAAACAAAATGTTACTGTTTAAAGGCAGTGGACACAGTTATTTTCTACATTGCAACAATGAACATGAATAGCAACAAAGATTCCAGTCAAGTCACAGAATCACAGAATGACCGGGGTTGGAAGGGACCTCAAGGATCATGTAGTTCCAACCCCAATTAATAAGTCCTATTATTGCCATGCCAGACCATGGCACTTTTGAAAGTATGCAGGAAAATGAAAATAAAACATTAAAATTAATTAGCTCCAAGGTAACAGTCATCCTGAACCAGGCCCATATGCCTTTAACTAATATCCTGAAGCTAGAAGATGCAATCAGAAAGCTCCAACTTGCTAGGAAGACACATAAGATGCCTCAGAATGTCTAAGCAGGGCTCAGTGTAATCTTTCAGTAGTCTAAATGCATTTATTTTAAGTACTTGACATATATTAACATATTTAAACACAAATTAACACCCTTCCCCCTTAGCCAAAAGGGGAAACATGCAACTGCAATTGCTTTAGGTCAATACGATGCTTCAATTAATAAAAGATAGCTGTTATTGCAAGCATCACCTTATAGCAGTCACAGAATCACAGAATTGTAGGGGTTGGAAGGGACCTCTAGAGATCATCGAGTCCAACCCCCCTGCCAAAGCAGGCTCCCTACACCACGTCACACAGGTAGGCGTCCAGGCGGGTCTTGAATATCTCCAGAGAAGGAGACTCCACCACCTCCCTGGGCATTTATAAACCTGGATCAAGTCCCCTCTCAGCCTTCTTTTCTCAAGGCTAAACAGACCCAGTTCCCTAAGTCTCTCCTCATAGGGGAGATGCTCCAGGCCCTTCACCATCTTAGTGGCCCTCATGTCCTACACACGGCACGGGCAGAGCCTCGTCGCTCTGCAGCACCGGACCTTTGTTAGTGATTATTCTCTATCTCCTACAAGTATTTCGAGGTAAGGAGCTCACCGGCACAGGGCAGAGATAGATCTTCACGACAGGGGCGGAGGCGAGTCCTGTGCTGCTGGAACAGCCGCTGCTTTGGCTTCTGAAGAAACAGGAAGGCGGTTAGTCAGCCCTTCCGCTCTCCACCACAACTCGGTCCCCAACAAACGTTCCTATAGCAAAAGCTGCACCATAGAAGAGCACAAGGATAAAGCTACAGCCCCGCTGGGCCGGGAGGCACCGGCGTAGCCGCTCCCGGCAGCGACTGCCCGCCCACCTGCTTGGGGGAGCGGCCCCACTGACAAACAGAGACCACCCGTTCTCACCCAGCTCCTATTGAGCTCAGTGATGGCCCCACAGCCGCCTTGACCACCTCAGGGCCCCCTTAACCACCTCAGGGCCCCCTATAACCACCTCAGGGCCCCCTATAACCACCTCAGGGCCGCCATATCCCCACAAACCCCACCACAGACACTCACCCCCTCCGCCAACACTCCCCTCACTCCCGCCCCGCCCCGTCACGCTCTGTCAGACTATCGCGATAGCCAGAACTGATCGCGATGTGGGCGGAGCTAAGCGCCTTCCCGCACGCTCATTGGTCAGGATGGCGGACACGGAAGCGACAGTGACGAAGGCCCCGCCGCACTTCGCCTTCCGGCCGCCAGGGGGCGCTGTGGGCGCTGTGCTCGTTATGCTCGCCGCCGCTCTGGCCGTGGCGGCGCGGGGCAGGCCGGGACGGCGTGGAGGAGGCGGGGCAGGCGGCTCGCCGTATGCACGGGGCCGAGAGCGGGTGCGGGCGGCTGGGCGGCGCTGAGGAGGGCGACGGGCCGGGAGGTCGCCGCCATGGGCAAGAAACAGAAGAACAAGAGCGAGGACAGGTAGGGGGAGGTCGTTGGGCTGTGTGATGTCTCCCTGGTGAGGGTGACAGCGGTGGAGAGTGCCGGTGTGGCGGCGCTGAGTCAGGCCTCGCTGGGGGTTGAGGCCTCGCCGGGCCCGGGTGGTGGAGACAAGGCCGGGCCGCAATGAGGAGCGGTGGCCGCGATGTGTGTCGCCTCGCTCGGCCCGTTCCCGGTCGGCTCTGGGTCACAGAACCACAGAATGACCCGGCTTGGAAGGGACCTCAAGGATCATGTAGTTCCAACCCCCCTGCCTGGCAGGGCCACCAAACATACACATTTACTAGATCAGGTTGACCAGGGCCCCGTCCAACCTGGTCTTGAACACCTCCAAGGACGGGGCATCCACAACCTCCCTGGGCAGCCTGTTCCAGGGCCTAACCACTCTCCTAGTGAAGAACTTCCCCCTAACATCCAACCTAAATCTTCCCCCTTTCAACTTACCAGGCCCCGAGGGGCTCTGGTAAGGGTGGTCGTCGTGAACCATATGGAACGCTGATGGAATAATGTCAGGTATGTGCTTTTTAACGGGAGAGAGCATGCTGTTACTTGTCACTGTAAAGTTGTAATAAAAGCATTTACAGCCGGTTTGGAGTGTGCTTCTAGTTAGTGCTCAGGGAGGTTGTGGATGCCCCGTCCTTGGAGGTGTTCAAGGCCAGGTTGGACGGGGCCCTGGGCAACCTGATCTAGTAAAGGTGTATGTTTGGTGGCCCTGCCAGGCAGGGGGGTTGGAACTACGTGGTCCTTGAGGTCCCTTCCAACCCGGGTCATTCTGACAGAATTAAAATGAAAGCTATCTTCTATATAAGGGTGGATAGCAATAGGGCAAGGGGGAATGGTTTAAACTAAGACAGGGGAAATTTGGGTTTGATATCTGGAAGAAGTTTTTCACACAGAGGGTAGTGACACACTGGAACAGGTTTCCCAAGGAGGCTGTGGATGCCCCATCTATGGAGGTGTGTAAGGTCAGGCTGGATGATGTGGCTCTGGGCAGCCTGGTCTGGTTCTTGGTGACCCTCTTCATTGTGGTCCTTTTCAACCCAGGCCTAAAGTATCCATTAAATGTGCCTTTTCAGGGGAGTACCACCATGAAATCTATTTCACAAACTGTCATTTTGTGACAGTCATCTTTTCTGGCTCTAATCTGTGTGCCTGTTCTTACATTAATAATCTGTGTTCTTATCTCCTTTTTCTCTGCCTACATGTGTATTGCATTAAGATATTAGTTATCACAGATTATTAACCTGATCTGGTGTGTGGCAACCCCGCTCACAACAGGAAGGTGGAATTGAATAGTTTTTAAGACCCTCTTCCTACCCAAGTCATTTTGTAATTCCACGATTCTATGATTTATTAGTCTAAGGTTTAAACCACTTCATGTTTTCTGGTACTTCATCTTCTGCCTTTTGCCATACCACGCATGCTGCTTTGTAGTGTCTGCTATTACAGCTTGTTTCTTGGGGCTGTATTTCGCAGGTGTGTCTCAAGAACAGCTCTGGCAAAGGGGTGAGTCAAGTGTCACTTGAGGAGGAAGAAGGAGGGGTTGGAGTTTTATGCTCTTCAGGAAGGCAGATCCATTGCTCTCTGTACCTGCTGTGTTAGATGTCATGCAGAAACCTCTGGGTGCTGCTGTCCTGAGTTTTTATGATGAATAATCAGCATCAGATGTCACGGAATCACAGAATTGTAGGGGTTGGAAGGGAC
Organism: Coturnix japonica; assembly: GCF_054131305.1. Classification (NCBI taxonomy): domain Eukaryota; kingdom Metazoa; phylum Chordata; class Aves; order Galliformes; family Phasianidae; genus Coturnix; species Coturnix japonica. Next base: position 121,302,283 of record NC_140663.1, read on the forward strand.
CTCTAGGGATCATCGAGTCCAACCCCCCTGCCAAAGCAGGCTCCCTACACCACGTCACACAGGTAGGCATCCAGGCGGGTCTTGAATATCTCCAGAGAAGGAGACTCCACCACCTCCCTGGGCAGCCTGTTCCAGTGCTCCGTCACCCTCACCGTAAAGAAGTTCTTGCACACATTCATGTGGAACTTCCTATGCTGTACTTTCATCCCATTACCCCTAGTCCTTCTTTTCTCAAGGCTAAACAGACCCAGTTCCCTAAGTCTCTCCTCATAGGGGAGATGCTCCCGGCCCTTTGTGAGGAGCAATATGATCATTTGTGTTTCATCCTCTTTTTTTTTTCTTTTAGGATTGACTTAAGATTCTCTGTGCCTGACATCTGTTTGTGTCCCATGATTGGCCTTTTCTCTGCAGCATCCTGCATCTCCACCTCCCATTGCCTCAGCTTTCATACCAGGCCTATATTTTTCAGCTCTGCAACACTGTGTTAGAGCTGTAAATCCCTCATTCTTGTTACTGCTATCTGTATGAAACCATGATTGCAGCATGCCAGGGTAAACAAAAGTGAAGCCCAGTTACGAACAGACACCTGGTCACTTAGAGAATTGGCTGTCACAGCTGAATCACGTGACAGTTACAGGCAGGTCAGGAGGAGTTCAGCCAAAGTAAGCATGGCAAACTTTAGTCCTAAGGCCTTGCAGATGCAGCGTAAAAGCTTTGGAACTTCTAGCAGGTGCAGAAGGGCAGAAGGGTTATTGGGCTACAGCTGTGTTGTAGTTAAGCTGGAGGATGAGTTCAAACTGATGTGTATTTGAGGACAGAATAGTTGAGAGGGGCTCTATCTGCAGAAGTACCCCTTCATCTGGTGGGGCTGGTTCTGACTGATACTCTGTAGGCCATGAGTTCCATCTGACATGGTGTAGGGAACCTGCTTTGGCAGGGGGAGGTTGGACTCGATGATCTCTAGAGGTCCCTTCCAACCACTACCATTCTGTGATCCAGGGAAGGATCATGTATTTGCATCTGTAGCTTCAGGATAGACTTCAGCACCCCTCTTCAATCTGCCTTTGGTCCCAGTGAAATGAGAGAGGACTAACTTCCTGGAACTAAAGGCTTCTGGTCACTTTTGTTTCCCACATGTTGAATTTTGTGCTGTGACAAGTGATTCATTTCTTTCTTTTCCCCTCTTTTTTTCCTCAGCATTTTAGATAGTTCCTTACATCCTTTTTGGCTGCCTTTCTGAAAGCATGCCAAAGCTCTTGGGCACAACTTGCAATGAGGAGGGAGCAAATGGGAAGATGCAGGTGGTATGTTGGTGTTGTGAATAGCACTGATGTAAAGAAAGAGATTTTTCTGCTGACTTGCTGAGACAAGTTGCAGAAGGTACAAGTCATCTTTACTCTGCTTGTCTCTTTTCTCCTTTCATCCCTGTTGTTTGACTTCTGTTGTGTAGTTTTCCCTTAGTGTATTACTGAGCATATTAGAGGGTCATGCTGATTAGTAATATGTACATCCAGGTAAATGAGGCTGACTAAGAACTTTGGCATGGGAGCAGGCTTGAAATACACAAAGCTGAGACCCTGAGGGTTGCGATAGCTGTGGTGAGCAAGGAAGGAATGGGAATGAGGGATCACTGTCTGCTGTGTATACTCATCCCTATCTGAACCAAATATACCTTCTAATCTGTTTCTACTCTGCCGGCACCTCTGTTATGCTCCTGGGGTATTTACTGACTCCTGCCTTCTGATTTTTGTGCCTATGTCCATGAAGAACATATGTGGGTGGTCAGATGGTGTGTTTGAGAGTCGCTTTGTAAAGGTGAGGAGCATCGTGGGTTGTAATTAGCACCTAAGCTGTATGCAAGTTGCTTTGATGGATTCCTCTCAGAATTGTGTTGATTGCTCATTTTTCAAAGGAATCTTCATAGCAAAGCTGTCAATAAAAATACAAGACATCAGAACTTCCAGGCGTTGCTAGTGGAAGAGTAGGTGTTTGATGTGTAATCTGGCTCCGAGGGGTGATGTGCTGTGTATGAGCTGCTTCTTGGGTAGAGCTGGAATGGCAGCAGGCTCTCCCCTGCTGTTTCTGTGAGTTTCGTATAGGAGGCTTTTTAAATATGTGGGAAGAAAGGCTGTTGAAAGCTACAGAACTCTGTGCTTTGAATTCAGACCTCAGACTGCTGTAGATTTCCAAGTGGAAGTGCTGTGTGCAGTAAGCTGAAATAATTTCCTGCCTGAAATCTGAATCTTTACAGCTTTTCTTGTTGGTTTTCTTTTCTTTTTTTCCATCATCTTCTCCCAGCTTCGTCCTCTTTCTTCTCCTTTAAGCATTCTCCTTTAGCTTCCCGTATGTAATCTTTAAGTGTGTTTGTTCTTGTGCCCTTTGATACTGCACGCTGCTGCTGGGGCATACCTCTCTGATCATTCATGCGTATTGCTTAGAGCGTACAGGTGACGGCAGTGATTCTGCAGCCAAGAATGAGCACTGCTGCTAAAATAAGACGGTGTGGCTGCCTATGCTATATATCGCTTCCTGTTCTACACATTCACTCGCTGTTAATCGTTGGTTGGTCTTTTAAATGGAATCTTCTGAGCGTTGCCTTGGGAAGTTCAGCTAAGGCTGTGCAGCCCACAGACACCTGTCATTTAGAAACGTTGTGTATTCTAGAAAGTGGGCAATCTGTCTCTATCTGCTTCTCAGGAATAGCCCCACAATGAAGCCTTATGCAGTTCCAGCAAGGAGAGCAGCTGAGAAACACTTGAATTTGCTGTCACAAATCTCACCTGGAGGCTGCTAGGGTTTTATACTGGCAGATAAAGTATGATAATGCAAAATAGTTCCTTAGTTTGAGAAATGTATTGGCCTGTTCTGTATATGTCTTTTACAGTGAGGTCTTTTACAGGTTGCCCAGAGATGTGATGGATACCCCGTCCCTGAGGCTTTCAAATTGATGCTGGATCAGGCCTTGGGCAACCTGATGTAGCTACAGATGTCCCTGTTCATTGCAGGGGAGTTGGACTAGGTGACCTTTAAAGATCCCTTCCAACTCTAACCCTCTAACTCTGTAACCATCTAATTCTATGACTGTGTGTTTTACAATAGTCCGGAGATGTGGATGAGTGTGCTATCTTACCACTGAAATGTATTCCTGCAGATGTACGTGAAGTGCTGAGTTCTAGGTAATGAAGCAGTGGGTTTGGAGGTAATTCTTGTAGCCTGTGTACTTTTGTAAACCAGCAAAGCCTCAAGGATGTAATTCAGGGAAGACCAAGTGTTACTTCTTTACTTAGTATTCCATATTCTGGGCTTTTAACCATCCTCTCCTTTGAGCTGAGCACCTAAACTGAATCTTGAAGCACTGTCTTCTCCCAGAGCACTGTGCTGCGAAGTGCATGATATCTCAAAGAAACATTTTATCTTGAAGTTTTGCTCTATCTTTAAGTGGGAACTGTAGGTTGTGGGGAGCTTTTTTGTTTTGTCCCGTTGAAAGAGCCTTTCTGTTGTGGCTTTCTGTTTCCTATCATCTGTTGTGATTAAGAGTTTTCTACGCCTTCTGTTTTCTCTGGCTTTTTCCGAAGGTTTGGTTTAGCTGATAGTGTTAATCCACTCTTCTTTTTCCACAGTCAAACTTAAGAGAGAAGACACGAGCCTTTAATGTCATAAAATAGAATCATCACCTTCAGAGCCTGACCAAAAAACAATTGCCCTCTTGGTCAGGCTTTGCTTCCTGCTGGCTCATATAATTAGGTAGCGTCACCGGCTTCCCTCATCTTACCAGGGAAATGGGGAAGGTGCTGTTTGCATCACGTAGTGTTCTGCTGACTTGACTTGGGCTTGCTGTCCCCAGCTGTGCTCTACAATCATTTCCCATTATATTGGATCTGGTACTGCAGCGTTAGCTCGTGTCACTGGTCCCTGTGTGGGTGCTCTCTCAGGGGGTGCAGCTTGCTTTCCAACAGTTCTAGGCATATATAACACACATAATACACATTTGAAGCAGGAAAAACAAGACATCTTAAAATCTAGAAAGAAAAGTTGGTGGTATTCATCCATTCATCAATGGGTAGGAATAAGAAAACAGCCCTAAGTTTGTTTTCTTGCTTTCGCTAACATTGCTGAGCTTGCAAATCCTTGTATTTTCAGTTTCATAACCCACTTATGTTTGGTGTGTGGTTTAGAACAATTAAATAATCACTCTCAAAGCTTTCTGTGTCGTGCAGGGTTTTCAGTGTGTTCCTCTGAGAAATGTTTGCTGAAGAGAGAATGCCTATTTACCTTAACAGCTGTGAGTAAAACGCTTACAAGTGTCCCATTCAGCCTTTGGAACTCGCTGATTTTAGAATAAGCTTGTATTTAGTCTCTATTACTGGACTTAGAACCCGTATTTACAGAGAGGATGGCTCTAGAGTGCTTTATTTGCTCCAAAACTAACGCAAAACCAAATGGCCGCAAACAGATGGTTCAGCTTCTTTCGGTCTTTTTGAAGCCGGGTTTGTTTTCTTTCTAAGCAAAAGATGACTTAATGACAGCAGTGTTCTTTGAGGCTGGCTGCAAGAGCTGGTGCCATGGAAATGATGAAACATCTCCAAAGTTGCCTCAGCAAAAACGAGTCCGGTGGTTATGCAGGAATGTGGGCAGTGAGCTTGCAGCAGTGATGCATTTTCTGCCATTTGAACTTTACAGAGAGATCTTCAAACCGACCCTAATTAAAATCTTTTAGCGTGTTTTTACTTATTATCTCAGTTCTCAGTTAGGGCCACAAAGAGGAGGCTGGAGCACCTCCCCTATGAGGACAGGCTGAGGGAGTTGGGCTTGTTCAGCCTAGAGAAGGCTGCGGGGTGACCTCATTGCAGCCTTTCAGTACCTGAAGGGAACTTACTCCCAGGAGGGGAGTAAACTCTTCGAAGGGCTGACAATAGCAGGACACGGGGAAATGGTTTTAAGATAAAAGAGGGAAGATTTAGGTTGGATGTTAGGGGGAAGTTCTTCACTAGGAGAGTGGTGAGGTCCTGGAACAGGCTGCCCAGGGAGGTTGTGGATGCCCCGTCATTGGAGGTGTTCAAGGCCAGGTTGGACGGGGCCCTGGGCAACCTGATGTAGTAAATGTGTATGTTTGGTGGCCCTGCCAGGCAGGGGGGTTGGAACTACGTGGTCCTTGAGGTCCCTTCCAACCCGGGTCATTCTGTGATTCTAAAGCACAGATGAGCTGTAGTAGTTACATTCGCGTTCATCAGTGCAGTGGCACTCGGACAAGCGCTTTGGGTGTCTGTGTATGCTTGTACTTTGGCATGACAGTGTTACCTCCTTAGCTTTGTTTGCATAGCTCGGTGTTGGATTGCTGGCTGTTAAAAGGCTTTTCAACTGAATTCTGCTTCTCTTTGTGAAGTTTCATTTAACTAATTTCAGTAGAGTCCAATCGATGCAAATGAGGGCAACTCAGCTCCTTTGCGTTCTGCTGATTAATCCCATTGCTGCACTCTGTCAGTTCGTGTGAGGAGTGGTAGTTTTCTCTATCACTGCTATCCCTTGTCGCATAGTCACACATTGCCCATTGATAAGGAGGTTCTGCTCAGTGTTTGGGGATATGGATTGCAGGTACTGCTGTCAGTGTACTTAAAGCCATAATAGATTGAGAGCTAAGAAAGGGACTAAATAGGATCTCATCGTTGCAAGCCATTGCATCAGAAAAGGGACTTGCTCCAAGATGAGAATTGTTCCTCATGTTTTTAACAACAGCCACAAAAAGCCACAAAACAACAAACAAAACAACCAACACCCTTATAGATGAGTTATTTTAGTATTATGCATCAGTTGTTATGTAATTTTTTTTTTTTTTATTGGGGTTTTAGCCATCAATGTCGATTCCTTGTTATAGGAGCAAGAGAAGCACTGGGTTGGTCTCTTTCAGACCACACGTATGTCAGTCATGGGGGACTTCCCACTTTTCTGACTCAATAGCTTGCAACTGTTTGGGATCTGATAAGTAGGAGAGCTGCTGGCAGTTGTCTTACATAGGACTGAGCCGAGGTAGGTGGCAGCTTTTCATTCATTCCCAGCTCTTCAGTAAACGTTTCATGCTTTCTCTTATAGGCAGGTTTTGAGACTGTAGCTCTATTTGTCACTGTTCATGTTCAATATGGAACACAAGGTGGGTTTTTGGAGCATTGCTGGCCTTGACCACATGTGATTGCAGGAGTGTTGCTGAATTTCTTTTCTTGCTTCTGCCTTAAGCACCTCCAAGTATTGAGGATGGTCTGAGAAGGTTTGATCCTGATTATATGTACTAGCACAGTATTCAGACAGGGGCTCACTGAATATCCAGGAATCTGTTAGCAACCTTGCTTTTTAATCCTGTGCAATGCAAGTTTTCGGTAGTTTTGTTTGATATCTGAATTGTAGCGATTGCTGTGTCCTTGTTATGCATTACTGCTATCTCCTTTAATTAGCCCAACTGCTGTGTCTTCTCCCAGCGCATAGTTTTATCCTGTGTTAGGCACAGATGCCCTTGGAGAAATGTCTGCAGCTATTTAGTGTTTGTAAAATTGCTTGTTGAAGTTTGCATACGGAGTACGTGCACCTAGCTCTTCTTCCAGCTTACTGTTGTTTTGGCAGTATCAGAAGTAGGGAATGTGAGGGAACTCTTCATATCTGGCAGCAAAACCAGAGGCTGGGATCACAAGAATAAGAAAGGTGGCTCTGACTTTGCTTCTTGAAACAGCGGCAGAAGAAACCAAGGCAAATGCTCCCTCCTCAGTGGTGCAGTAGGGCTTGGCTCTCAGTTCTGTGCTCTGTGGTACTCCTTGAGGTGTGTGCTGAGGGGATATGAGGATATTTGTGTGGGAAGCTGACAGCGGGATTGGGGTAGGACCCTTGTGAAGGCTGAGTGTGGGGCATAGGGTTAGAAAGAAACATGAAGGCCTGTGCGTGGGCCTGTGTGTAGCGTAGTTAGCTCGAGGTGTAGGGATGATTGCTGACGTTTTTATTTCAGCTCTCTGTGCTACCCCTGGTGCACAGCCAGTTAAACTGCGTATAAAAACAGCCCTTCAACATCAAGTCAGCTGTTTCTAAGGTGCTAACGACCCCAAAGTTTATTCTGTTTCCCCTTGGGGTACGTGGGGGATTGGTTTAGTAGTCTGCATTAACTACTGGAGAGTTATGTTTCTGTGAGAAATGTATTAGTAGATATAATTAAGATTGGGCCTGTCATTACTAGAAAGTCCTTGAGGCCCTGGAGCTGTGAGGGGTCTGGAGCACAAGTCTTATGGTGAGGCTGAAGGAGATGGGATTGTTCAGTCTGGAGAAGAGGAGGCTCAGGGGAGAACTTAGTGCTCTCTACAGTGAACTGAAAGGAGGTTGTGGTGAGATGGGGGTCGGCCTCATCTCCCAGGTAGCAGCTATTGGATGAGAGGGAATGGCCTTGAGCTGTACCACAGGAGATTCAGGTTGGACGACAGGAAATGCTACTCCTCCAAAAGGGTGGTGAGGTACTGGAACGGGCTGCCCAGGGAGGTGGTGGAGTCACTGACCCTGGAGGTGTTCAAGAAACAATTAGATGTTATACTGAGGGACATGGTTTAGTGGGAAATACTGGTGATAGGTGGACAGTTGGACTGGATGATCTTGGAGGTCTGGCTGGTCTAAGTGGGTGGCAATGACTGAGACGGTGCAACTTTGAGTTAGATAATAGTTTTCTGCACATATGCCTAAGAGGAAGTTAGCTGAGATATCAATAGCAGATTAAGTTATTTTAACAAACCTCTGGGAACAAGACTTGGTCTTTGCTCCCTTCTGCTGGTACAAGTAAAGGGAAAAAGTGCATTTGATTTACAGTTATTGGTACAAGTAAAGGGAAAAAGTGCATTTGATTTACAGTTATTGGTAAAAGAAAGGGAAAGAGACTTTACTTCTTGGTTTCAGATGAGGTTACTTTTAGCAAGAAAGGAAGATACTTTTGAAACAGAAGCTTAAGCTCTCGTCCTCATTAGATCTCAGTGTATTATTTCACATGCCTAGTGAAACTTCTTTTAGCTGTCTTTAGGCCTGGCAGAGGTGCTACAACGTCTTGGGGGTGTTCAAGAAACGATTGGATGTCGTGTTGAGGGATATGATTTAGCCGGGAAGTATTGGTGATGGTTGGACTGGATGATCTTCTAGGTCTTTTCCAACCTTGATAATTCTGTGATTCTTTCAAGCAGATAATACGTATGCAAAGGTTTCCTTTTTTTCCTACAGGGTCAAATAAGGGTGTTGATTTGAATGACTTCTATTTAGATGAACGTTTAAACTCTTGATAACCCTCCTTTCTCTTTGCATTTTAGTGCAAAAGATGATATAGATATTGATGCCCTTGCTGCTGAGATAGAAGGTGCAGGCGCTGCAAAAGAACAAGAGCCTCAGAAATCCAAAGGCAAAAAGAAAAAAGAAAAGAAGAAACAAGATTTTGAGTAAGATTATTTTTTTTTTTTACTGTCCATGCTATTTTATTTTTGCAAAACTTCATTTATTTAAGTGCTATAACTTTTCCTATTTTAGTGAAGATGATATCCTGAAGGAGCTGGAAGAACTGTCAATAGAGGCACAAGGAGGGAAAGCTGACAAGGAACCTTCTACAGGAAAGGTGAATGCTGTGGGGGAAAGGGGGAGACTATGTAATAGGAAATAATTGGGATACGAGACACCTCCATCCTAGAAAAGTTAGTCTGTGTTGTGCTTGGAACTCCTAAGTGAAGTTAGTGGGTATTCCGTACTGTACTTGTTCGTTATAGTAAATGTCAGTTGTGAAATATTTTACCCTAAGCAGTGTCTTTGTGCAATGATTATCATTCAAAGTCAATCAGAATAAATTTTAACTGTGGGCTGAGTGTAGTACATTCAGCAGCAATAGTTACTGCTTTTCAAACTTCATCTTCAGTAAGGAAAGTTTTTCTTGGTATCTCTGAATGCTGCTAGCTCTCAAAAGCATGTCGTTTTCCTTGGCTGATTTAATCATTTAATTACCAGGTTGAAAATGACAACGAAGATAGCTTATCAAAACAGGACAAAAAAAGGAAAGGAAAGAGCAAAAAAGCCAACCTTGAAAATGACTACGACAGTGAGGAAATGGAAGATAAAGATAGAAAATCTAAAAAAACTCAGAAAGGAAAACAAGATGTACTTTCTGGCAGCGATGATGATGATCTTGAGATTCAGCCTAAGAAAAACAAAGGGAAAACTCAGAAGTCAAACAAAAAGCACGAACTGTCAGAGGATGAAGCTAACGTTAAGAAAAGCAAGGAGCGTGTGGGGACGTTGTCTTCAGGTGAGAGCGGTGATGAATCGGATGAGTTCTCCCAGCCTAGAAAAGGACAAAAGAAAAACCAAAAAGCAAAGCCCGCTGCTGCTGTTGGAAGTGGGGATGAGGAAGAAGAATCATCATTCAAGGTAAAAACGGTAGCTCAAAAGAAGGCAGAAAAGAAAGAGCGTGAAAGGAAAAAACGTGAGGAAGAAAAAGCCAAACTGAGGAAACAGAAGGAGAAGGAAGAATTAGAAGGTGGTAAGGAACCAACAAAGCCAAAGGAAGCTCCAAAAAAAGGTGAAGAGAAGGCTTCTCCTGATGTCGCAGCAGCCACTGGCGAAAAAGGAGAAATTCCTGCTGGAGCAGAAGGTTTGTAACGTGGTTTCTAAAACTGTAATTTAAATGTGATAGTTTTTATCAGGAGGCCAGAGTATTGACGGGCTTTGAGGGTGACTTGTTGCTTTATTCTAAATCTGGAGTAGCGGTCATTTGGTGGCCTTGTCTTCCTCTTTGTTGGCTCACATGTGGCTATTTTTTCTGACCTGTAGTTTATTCAGGTACAGGTGTAAACAAAAGCCAGATGGTGAATTCTCATTACCAGGCGTACGTAGCAGTTCTGTAACGTAAACATAATTTTTCTGCCCAATTATTGTTAGACATCTGTTAGATTAAGTCTTCAGGCCCTGTCTTTGTAACTTAAGAGACAGTTTATTATTTTTATTTTTTTATGAAGTGCTTATATAGTACCCTCTGAAAATGTTCCTCATTTGGAGTTGGTTATAGTGTTGGAAACACTAATTGTATTTAGAACCTTTAAAATATCTGGGGTCTTTGATCTTGTCTCTTCTTTCTGTAGCTGACGACAATGAAGGGGACAAAAAGAAAAAAGACAAGAAAAAAAAGAAAGGTGAGAAAGAGGAAAAGGAAAAAGAGAAGAAAAAGGGGCCCAGTAAAGCTACAGTTAAAGCTATGCAAGAAGCCTTGGCTAAAATGAAAGAAGAGGAGGAGAGGGCAAAAAGAGAAGAGGAAGAACGCATAAGACGACTGGAGGAGTTAGAAGCTAAGCGCAAAGAGGAGGTATGGCATTTCTTACTCTGAGGACAGAGGAAGGGAGAGGGTTGTCTTAACCTGTACTCTTGCTGCTATGCAGCTGCTGTATTAGTCCCTAATGTGTTTTTTCATCAGTGGAATAAACACATAGCTTTTGTGTGAAGTGTGCTTTAATGTTTCTGCATGTATTTTAACCTTTCTCTAGGAACGATTAGAACAAGAAAGAAAAGAAAGAAAGAAACAGAAGGAAAAGGAGAGGAAGGAACGTCTGAAGAAGGAGGGAAAACTTTTAACAAAAGCTCAACGAGAAGCCAGAGCCAGGGCAGAGGCTACTCTTAAACTACTCCAAGCTCAGGGTAAGTTATACTGCTATTGAAAATAAATAAATAAAAATCTATTTTTCATACCCCTTTCTCCTCTTTGCATTTTTTTTTTAAACTATATTTGACTATACTGAGTAAATCTTTGTAAAGCTGGTCCGGATCCTCTTGCATTAATTTGTGTACTCGCTTAAGCACAAGCATTATTTTGCTTGAAGTCAGAAGAACAGCGTTATCTCCTTATGTTTGCTTCAGGAAAAGGATATATGGAAGCTTTCGTACTTCTCAGTCAGGTAGAATCTACATCTCCATTGCATTGAAGAAAATGTATTTAATGTGTTGTAATCCTGTTTTGTCCCTGGTGACTTGTTTCTGTGGCTAAGGAAAGAAGAGAATTCTAGAGGCTAAGGAGTATTCCTATTATATATGTAAAGAACCACTGTCTGACTCTTTGCTGCTAGGGAGTGTGAATCGATAGAAGTCTCTGTAGCTAGTGAAATGAATCTTTAAACACACAGTAAGCTGATTTTTTTTTTCTTCAGTCACTCTTGTAATTACTAGAATCCTTCTACCTCTTTGCAGCCACAACTGGGTTTTTCTCAAAGCAACACAGTTAATTAGGTGGGTACCTGAAGGAATTCTGAGATTTCAGGAGGTGCAGCGATAATTAAAGGAGTAATTTATTTTTGCACCAGACTTTTGTTCTTAATTGAATCCTTTCCAATGTTACAGTATTGGAAGGCGAGGTGATGACTTGAAATTGCCATTATTTTAATACCTAGAAAGAAAAAAAAGCTGTCCTGTAAGAGGTGAAAAACAAACAAAAACGCCACAAACCCCTCCTCAGAAATAAAAAACAAGTAGAGCAAAAGACAGAATTCTATCTACTGAACAGCCTTAAGCTCTTAAGAAGAGGTGTGCATCTTAACTGTTCCGGATTGCCTGTCATTTCTGAATGCGTTTCAGTGTAGCAGACTTTACACTGTCATGTTTGAACTTCAGGTCCTATGGAAATTTGATTTGTTGTTTTTTTTCTGTTAGTAGTGTAACTTCTTTAGAAGTGGACACAGTATCTGAAGAACTGCATTTAACATTGCTCAAGTTCTGCTGCTTTTGATACTGAGTCTGCTTTGTGAGAGTTAAAATATGCACTGAACCTACTTTCTGCTCTTTTCCTTCTGTCATCTGGCAATTCTTGAAAACTTAAAGCAAGCAATCACCTGATTTATTATTATTATTATTATTTTTTTAAAGTATTTTATTTTTCCCTACCAATGTTTTTACAGGTGTTGAAGTGCCATCCAAAGACTCTGTGCCAAAGAAGAGGCCCATATATGAAGACAAAAAGAAAAAGAAGCAGCAGCAGCCAGAAAATAAAGAAGGTGTGGTTTGCATCTAGGAATACTTGATAAATTAGTCATGCTTCAGGAAATGTTTGTGGAATAAATCAGCTAAAGCTGTATTAATTGCACTTTAGAGTGCCTGCTGGTTTCTTCTGTTGTTCTTTAGTTGTGCTTGTTTTTGTTGTTTCTTTTAACATTCAACATTAAGTATCATGGCTACCTTCCACTTCCATATAAAAAGCTGAGCAGGCTGCTCATCTGAATTATAGAACTTCAGCTTTTTTAATAGAGCAGTATAGCAAGAATGAGTAGTTTATTGGTACCAATTCATTTTCTCTTGTATTTGTGAGAAAGTGGCTTTTCATTTAATGTTCAAATCAGTGGTGATTGTCATAGTGAGTAACCGAACTATCACGTGAATGCATGGAAGGCCAGATGTTTCTCACATAAGTTGCACACTTTAACTTTGTTTTAACTGAGTATGTGGGACTTTAGTTAGTTTGCTATCAAACTGAAATTTTCTTTAATAGCTCAACTTAAAATGAAATTTACATGAATTTAAATGTCTAACTATACTTTGAAGTTTGGCCTTCTGAAAGGCCGTGGAAACTAATTTGCTTTCTTGCAGTTTCAGAAAGCTTGGAGGTGACTCCCCCGGCTGAAGATGCAGTAGAACTAGAAACACTGGTAAAAGAAGAGTCTCCTCTTCCACCAGAGCCAGGTTAGTAGTAATGCTAATACACTCAATGCATACAGTAAGACTCTGTGGTGGTACCGCGTGGCAGACATTTGCTGTTTTTAACACACTTCCTTTATACCTTGTTGGATGCGAGCTGAGTGGCCATCCATTCTTAGGGCAGCTGCCTTCCTTTCAAAGGCATGAATGGATGGAATTTTGAGGAATAAAAGGCATGAAGCATCAGAATGAGATTGCAAGGGTCCCTTATTCTTAGTGAACTCCTGTGTTCAACTACCTTAGGCAACTGTGTCACATAGGTATAATCAGTGCCCTATGATTAGCTCCCTTGACTTTTCATTTGTTTTCTGAAAGGAGATTTTTCAGGTGTTATGTGGGAGCTGGGGGAAATACATTGTTTCTCGTGACAGCCCTGCAGTCTTCATGGTGATTGTATTCTCAGCTTGAAGTGTTTTGTTTTCCCAAGTGCTGAATGCAGTGAATATGGATTAGCTTGTAAAACTGAGGTGGAATTGGCCTACTGGGTGACTGTTGCTGTCATTTTTCCTTACACACAATATTTACTTTGGCAGAATAGCTTAATACTGGACTTCATCCTCAGTGAGGAGACAGTTTCAATTTTGACCCTTATTTTTAAGCCAGGCAAGTAGTGACAAAGTTTCCAGCTCTGTAAAAATCAAACTGAATGTGTACTCTAATTCTGGCTTGATATATTTTGAAAGAGCAATTCTGGTGCTATAAAAGAGCTGTCTGGCAGGAAATCAGTTCCTAGCTAATGTTAGAGCAGTATGAAATTTATTCTTTCTTCACATGAAATTTCATGACTGCGTGTCGTTTAGTGCCCCTTTTGGAGAGTATTAAGAATCTGCATTATTCCATTTGTCTATTAAAAGCTGCAGTCTCTTCTTATATCCGATTGAGCTCCTGCTGGAATGAATTAATTTAATCTGGAATTCATGATGTTGTATAATTGTGTCAAGGCACCTGGAGTCTTAAAATAGCACTTTCTGTAGACATTTTGTACTAATTAGAGACTTCAAGTGTGGTTACAGCACTAATTTGTTTCTCTGTCACTTTGCTACACATGGCTAATGGTTAATTGGGCAGCTCCTGTCAGGAACATGATTTTGGTAGAAGTTTGTGAGGCGTGTATGAGGCAGCGAGTCACTATATCAGTGCTTTATCTGTCTTCCAAAGATAAGCTGTGCTAGGCAAAGGGGATAGAACTGTAAGATTTACGTGGAGAGGGACTGAAGGTTACGTGTTTCTTAAGTTATGCAGTTATGCAGTTTCTTAAGTATGCAGCATTTTTCTATTTAGATATGGAGATAATTTGGTATAATTACGGTAGCAAACTTGTGAGGTTTCAGCAATCCATATGGCAAAGGAAAGGTGATCTAAAGTGGTGTGTATTGATGAGCTGTTTCTTTTCCTTTAATATTGGATTTCTTCCTTTTCAGAAGAAAAGGAGGAAGAAGAAGAAGAAGATGCAGGCTTGGATGACTGGGAAGCCATGGTTAGTGATGAAGATGGAGAAAAAGGTAAGTACGTAAATACGAAGTGGGTGTATTTTATTCTGATTAACAGTTGTTCTCAGGGCTTCATTTTTTGTCTGTGTAGGAAACAGTAGTGTGCTTAGACTCCCCTCCTCCCCCTGTTAAATGATTTGCAAGGAAAGTGTGATAGGAAATAAACATAAGACTCTGTTCATCAGAGGCACAGCTTTCACTGACTGAACAAATATGGTTCAGTACTCCCCTTTGGAAATACTTGTGCAATTATCACCTAAAATAAATCAGTTGGATATTTTTATTTTAATGGGAGTAAAGAAGTGAAAAATCCCCTCCTCTTCATGTATGTTTAAACCTCATCTGGAAGCCAAGAGAACTTTTTACTTGGTACTGTATTTCTCTAGTAGCTATTCCAAATCCCTAATGGTTTAAAACTACAGAAATCTGGCATCATGTAGGAGAATACCTTTAACACAAGTTCTCTAAGAAGTGAGAGACTGAGGTGGCCTGAAGGTTAGTGTGTATGCATCATAGTAAGTTCTAGATACCTTTTCTCCTCTCCTTTGAGGGGCAAGCATAGAAGAATTAACAGAATATCGATATTCCTGAGCATGTATGCCAAAGCCTTTATTTTGTCTGTGGTCAATGGCAGCGTCTACTGGGATTATTAAGAGCTGAGCAAAGATGTAGGGGTAATTTTTCAGGTATTTTCCTCCTCTGTTGGAGAAAGATATGTCGCTGTGGGTCTTCCTGAACAGTAGTTGATTACTGTAGTTAGTGCTTCCATGATCTGCCTTCAAGTTTTTTTTTTTTTATTTGCTCAGCCATGGACACTTTATATTTAATTACCAGTGTGTGTTCCTGTGGTCTTAGACCGTTCTACCTTAAAGTACTAAAAGAAAAGTGGCCTAAAGTGGCTGCTAACCTTCTTTAAAGTCTGTTGCTACTGAGGAGAATGATGTATTCAGCTTCTTTCTACTTGTATTTTAAGGAACTGCCAACGTGGTGTGTGTGGGGGAAAAACCTTCCTGGGAATTAGGTCTACTCTATTAATAAGCTGATGGACTTTAAATATAACAAGGAAACACTACTAATCTCTAAGAGCAGTGAGCCTACTAGCAGCTTCATGAAGAGAACAAGGTATAGCTTTAAAGAGGGTTTGTTAGCTGGTCCTTTGCGATCTTACAGGTATGGTAACCAGGGAGCTTTCAAAGAAAGATTACTTGCAGAGAGTTCTTGTTTATTGAGGAATTCCTTTGGGAAGTATTAAGTTACCTAACAGTCTAGGAAAATTTAGGATGAGACATTTAAAGTAGTAGAAAAGCTCAGTTGTTCTCATTATTTCTTCTGTTTAAATATACCTTCCTGATCAGTAATTCACTGAATCCGTATTGTGTTGAAGTATTGTTTTGCTTAGAAGTGGGAGTGCATCCATTCCTTTTTGAAGTGTATGGAGCTTTATGTGCAACTTACTTTGCAGTTTCTAAACACTTAAGTCAGCAGCTCTGAACATGAAACACATTTTTGTTTACAGTTGACAAATGATTTTGCATTGCACTTCTGGAGTGGAACCTAATCTGAGTCCTCTCTCTTTGACAGTAGACTCAATAGACTTCCTTCATTTCTTTTTGTTGCTCTTTCTCCTGGAAATGTGATTTCAAGGCAGTTCTTACTTCAGATTTCATTGTTTTGATAGAGAGCAAACCTGTTCACATCGAAGTCAAAGAACAAAATGAAGTAGAGGAGGAAGAGGAGGAGGAGGAGGAAGATGAAGAGGAAGAAGAGGAGGAGAGTGAAGAATCTGAGGATGCGGAAAGTGAAGGGAGTGAAGATGAGGATGAGAAGACCTCAGATGAGAAGGATGCAGATTCCCAAGCTACTGGAAAACAATCTGTGGAAAAAAAGCCCAGCAAGGAAATTAGCTCTGATTCCGAGTATGACTCTGATGATGACCGCACTAAGGAAGAACGCGCTTATGACAAAGCTAAACGGAGAATTGAGGTATTTGGATGCAGCTTTATTTGGAGAATTCTCATAATGTGTAAGAAACATTGTAATTTCCAGTTCGCAGAAAGGCCTTTTAACTGTATTTGCCAAAACAATGGCTGTGTCATGACACCGTTTAGGCAGGTCCAGAAATTGGGATGATTAAGAAAAAATACCTGGTTTTGCCTGGAGCCCATCTAACACAACTTGATAAGAAAGAATGTGTGTGTCAGCATCACTCTTCCCTGCCGCTCCTTCTTCTGGACAAAGAGGCTTTTATCCTTTACAGAGAAAGATTTTAGTGTTAGAAGCTGCATTTCTAAATTGTATAGCATTTTTGTGACTACTTCAATGCCCTTTGTTTCCTTACCCAAGTTCCTTCTTCAAAATACACCATCAATAAAGCTAATAATAACTCAGCCTGCAAGGCTGTAACAATAACAGCAACAACAAGCATAAAACATGTTAAGTATTTGCTGTAAGCGTTTGGACTTGGGAAAAGAAGAATGGCCGGCCTTGAATTGCCTTGAAAATTTAAGTCCCACACTTAGCTTTGTTTAGTGTAGATATGTGGTCAGTTCAAGGGGTGAGCTGTGTTTCTTGATTTATACGTAACAATTTTCCTTTATCTTCTATATAGAAGCGTCGAGCTGAAAACAGCAAAAATGCCAACACTGAAAAGCTGAGAGCACCGGTTATTTGTGTCCTGGGGCATGTAGACACAGGCAAGACCAAAATTTTAGATAAGGTAAAGATGTAGAATGTGAAGATACCTCTCCTTGTGTGTGGTTTTTTTTTGGGTTAAAAATAGGAAAGATGAAATTGCCCTCAAAGGGATTATTTTACATGGGATCTTAAATGGGAATAAATATTAGGAAGTATCTCAGAAAGGGTGGTCAGGCACTGGAATGCACTGCCCAGGGAGGTGGTGGAGTCATCGACCCTTGGGGTGTACAAGGAAAGACTGGATGTTATGTTGAGGGACATGGTTTAGTGGCAGCTATTGGTAACAGGTGAACAGTTGGACTGGATGATTTTTTAGGTCTTTTCCAACCTTGGTGATTCTATGATTTCTGTTTTTTTGTGTTTGCCTTCAGCTCCGCCATACTCATGTGCAGGACAGTGAAGCTGGTGGGATCACCCAGCAGATCGGTGCGACTAATGTGCCCCTTGAAGCTATTAATGAACAAACTAAGATGGTGAAAAATGTAAGTTATAGCACTTTAAAGACTTAAAAATATATACATAAACTGTAAACTAGCTACTACTTTGGCTTTATGAGATATCCCTACAAAGTCAGATGCCCTTTTCCTGCCAGTGTTGGTGTTGATTTAATTCCTGTAGTCAATAACTGTAAGCTCGGACTTTTGAAACTTACTATTTTACTGTTAAAAAAACTTCACTTCTTACTGCCTGTGCTGAAATGAGTCCACTTCACAGGTAACGAATGTTATTGTTACAGGAATAGCAACTGTTGTGTATTGCTGGTTTGGGATACTATATGCTGCCTGTAGCAGCTGACTGAAAAAATTTGGCAGTGATGTCTGTTTCTAAGGGATGGAAATATTACTTGTAATTGAAGTAATCCTAAGACTATTCAGCTAAGTGCTAAGGAAGTGTTTAGTTTGTCCAGTACAGTTGGCTGCTACTGAAAGTAACAATGAGCTTGCATTGTTAGCTCCTGTAAAATCCTAACAGTAGAGTCTCTCTCAGATCTATACATAGTTTTTCAACTGATTTAATTTTACAGAAGTTTTATGCAGGCCTTTAAAAATGTGAAATCCCTGGGGAGGAGGAAATATTCAAAACAAGGGTGATAAATCTTGCTTGCTTGAATGTGTTTTCTGGGCTTTGTCTTTTTTTTTTTTTCTGCTCCCCTCTTAGAGGCTACTTTGCCTTACGAATCTTACCTGAGCTTACGGCTGTTTGACGTCTAGAAGATGTATTGCATTGTACTTTTTGTATTGCAATTAGCTTTGATTTATTTTGTGGAGGTGCTGGCTTTAAAACATGTCTGTGGACTTTCTGAAGCGAGTGCTCTCTGTAAGCTGTCAGCTCGCGAGTTTTTTCTTCTTGCGTTACCTTGCCAAGATGACTAATATTTTGCAATGTTAGTTTGACAGAGAGAACATAAAAATTCCAGGAATGCTGATAATTGACACTCCAGGACATGAGTCTTTCAGGTAATGTTCACTCTCACAGTCTTGTATTTCCCAGAAGATGCCTGAAGCATCGGCGTGTATTTTTAACAAAGCACTAAGCCTTTGCCTAGTCTGTTGCGTTTCTTCTTCCTTTATAAAAACTAGAGTAGAGGTTTGCTTACTTTGCAGCTGCTTTTTGTATCTGGTTAATATCTGGCATTTGATATCTGGTTAATATCCTGTCTGTGTGCCAGTTGAGACACGAGTGTCTGTAAAAGCACGTAAATAATTTTTGTTAATACAATTATTGTAAGAGGGAAGGTAGAGGCAGGAAGAAAGGTAGCTGAAGAAGAACAGGTAACCTAGGTATGCTGGCATGAAAAATTCAAGCTCCTTTTCTAGTCTCCAATTCTGTGTCCAGCTGATATAACTGAGTTCAGGACACAGTGAGACACCAGTTGCACAAGTAAACTGATTCCTAGCAGAGTTCTTGTACAGTTCAGGGGTACGGGTGGCATGCGGGTAAGATGCTAGATCAACTTTGAAGTTAAAAACACACTGTGCACAACTGTTCTCATTGAGGTGGACTTCACAGTCAACAGTACTATTTCAGTGTTTCATGGATACATTATAAAGAACAATCTCTGATGGGGGAAAGATGAGTATTGGATCAGCTTTAACTTTTTATTCACGAGTGTAAGTTTGAGACTGCATTTGGTTTTGTTTTTTTCCTTAAAGTTCTGTTGCTACATGATTTTTTTTTCTCTTTTAATGCCGCAGCAACTTAAGAAATAGAGGAAGCTCACTTTGTGACATTGCCATTCTCGTAGTTGACATTATGCATGGTTTGGAGCCACAGACAATTGAATCCATAAACCTGTTGAAATCTAAGAAATGCCCCTTTATTGTAGCTCTCAACAAGGTAAGAAAGCTTTTCGCTACAGTGGTGTGTTTTCATATTATAAGAAGAAATTTTGAATCTGTCAGTTTTCTGTTGTCTTCCATGATCTTGAATTGTTGGTGCGAAGACTGAAGCAGTGGTTCTTAGCTCCTTTCTGCTGCATTTCTGAAATCCTTGATGGTCAAACTGCTTCTCAGGAGCTTTGCAGAACAAGGTGGCAGCTTGTCTCATGGTTCTTACTGATAAACTTACGTAACTTGGGAATGCTTTTGAGAGGGAACCGCATATTAGTATTAAGGGTCGCTGGGACTTTTTCCAGATGAGCATGGACTATTATAGTTGAAATGATGAAAATATGACATAGCATTGCTCTCCTGAAATTCTCTCTGACACTGGGTAGATACATAGGGAAATTGTGCCTTTGAAGCAAGTAGATTTGACTGCTAGACATCCAGCGGTGCTACCTGATCAAGTATTTATCTCAAATCGTGTGGTGTAAGCATGGAATTGTCCTTCATGTTGCATAAAATAATGTATTACTGCATTTTCAAGATTGATAGGTTATACGACTGGAAAAAAAGTCCTGATACAGATGTAGCTGTGACTCTAAAGAAGCAGAAAAAGAATACAAAAGATGAGTTTGAAGAACGTGCAAAAGCTATTATAGTGGAATTTGCAAAACAGGTAGGTTGGAATATGCAAGTCTCTTCTGTTAGTAGAA
The DNA here is from genome assembly GCF_054131305.1 of Coturnix japonica. Lineage (NCBI taxonomy): Eukaryota > Metazoa > Chordata > Aves > Galliformes > Phasianidae > Coturnix > Coturnix japonica. Next base: position 121,322,224 of record NC_140663.1, read on the forward strand.
GTGGTGATAAGGATGGTGTTGTGGGTGTGGTGGCTTTGATCTCTTCTGACATGTTGGTGTTTACTGCCCATAAACCAAACTTTGCTGTCAGATAGCAGATCTTTGAACTGCTCCATCTTTAGAATGCTAGTCTGGAGAAAAGCAACAGCTAATTGCTGTGCATGGTCAGTGAAGACATGATTTGCTCTTTAAGTTCTCTGTCCCTATTCTTACGCTCTTTGAGAATCACATGAGAGAATCCCATCTGTCCCTTGGACCCTGGCGGGGTGTGAGTTACGTAGGCTCTGGAAACAGCTGCTGGTGGCATACAAAAGTATGTAGAAACTTAATGTGGTAATAGGCTTTGCAGAGTTATCCCATATCGCATCCAAGTGTAGGTTGAAGCTACATGTTCTGTAACGAGCTGCCAGCAACTGTGTTGGTTTCATTTTAAACTAAATTTGAAAGTCACTGTGGTGGTTGGCTGGAATTGTACGTTACTGTTAACTGTGTATATGGTGTGTGTGTGTGTGTGTGTGTGTGTATGTATCTGTTTTTCCCCAAGTAACTATTAATCCTGATTGCAGGGTTTGAATGCTGCCTTGTTTTATGAGAATAAGGATCCCCGCACTTTTGTTTCTCTTGTACCTACCTCTGCTCACACAGGGGATGGCATGGGAAGTCTGATAGCTCTTCTCGTGGAGCTAACGCAAACTATGCTGACCAAGAGATTGGCTGAATGTCAAGAACTGAGAGCTCAAGTCATGGAGGTAATTCAGCAGCTATTCTTTGATACTCACCCCTTGCTCCCTTCTACTTTGCTTACAATTAAAAAAAGGAATAGGTGTTTAAGCAGTGAGTAACTTTCTGTCCCTCCTTCATTCAGGTTAAAGCACTGCCAGGCATGGGCACTACCATAGATGTTATTTTAATTAATGGACGTCTGAGAGAGGGAGACACCATTATTGTTCCTGGTGTAGAAGGTCCCATAGTGACTCAGATCAGAGGTCTTCTGCTACCTCCTCCTATGAAGGAGCTCCGAGTTAAGGTATGGAAACTGGTTGGTGCGCTGACATTAAAGGAGCATTTAGAACCAGAATAAAATCAAGTTTTGATACAACTGAGAGCGTAGTAGAATTCAGTAGCACTGTCTAAGGATGAGTTGGAAGGGAAGGCAGTACAATATGTAATGCTGTAGTTACATGGATGTGCCTTTGCAATAGGGGGGTCTGTTGTAACAGTGGGAAAATAAGAAGGTGTAGCATCTATGTGAACTCTTTCCTATTGTCCTTTTCAGAACCAATATGAAAAGCACAAGGAGGTCGTTGCTGCTCAAGGTGTGAAGATTCTTGGGAAAGATTTGGAAAAAACATTGGCTGGTTTGCCATTGCTTGTAGCTCATAAAGAGGATGAAGTCCCAGTCCTTAAGGTGGGATGGCTGATATTGACATAAAACACTTAAACTGGGGGTGGTTGAGTTCTCTGGTGATGAAGCTCATTCACTGGGCTGTGTGTGCCCTGTACTGTGAGGCTCCAAGTTATGGTACCTGTCCTTATGGCTGTCGTGAACAGGAAGACTTGTGTACCAACAACAGCGATAGAACTAAACCTTGCTTTTCTTTCTAAAGGATGAACTGATACATGAACTGAAGCAAACGCTGAATGCAATCAAGTTAGAAGAGAAAGGTGTTTATGTCCAGGCTTCTACTTTAGGGTCTTTGGAAGCATTACTTGAATTTCTTAAAACGTCGGAAGTGCCAGTAAGTGCTCCCCGTGCTGTGTCTGATGTTGTTTCTATTGCTGCGTTGTGTTTGAGTCGATAACTGTTTCCTTTCAACTCAGAAAGGTCAGTGACTGATTTGTGTCCCTTTCCTCTTCCACAGTATTCAGGAATTAACATAGGTCCTGTCCATAAAAAAGACGTTATGAAGGCATCCGTTATGTTGGAGCACGACCCACAGTAAGTCACCTCTTTGCTTTTCTGTGCTGGTAAATGCACAGCGGTGCTTTGGGAATCCCCCCCTCCTCAGCTGCAGTTGTGTGATGTGTCTTTGTGTTGCAGGTATGCAGTCATCCTGGCGTTTGATGTGAGGATCGAACGAGATGCGCAGGAAATGGCTGATAGTTTAGGAGTGCGAATTTTTAGTGCGGAAATAATTTATCACTTATTCGATGCCTTCACAAAATATAGGCAAGACTACAAAAAACAGAAACAAGAAGAATTCAAGTAAGTAAAAGCAGTCCTGTTCTGAATGCTTCGTAAGGAATGTAGTCTCTTAATCCTTTTATTACTAAATGATATTGCGTTTAGCTTGTTGATTGCAAGATACCGCTTAGAAGTAGTGAAGGGAAAGAGGAAGAAGATGGGACAGTTGGGTTTAGTGGAGTGGGAGTGGTGAAGTTGGTTACAAGACTCAGCTCATACAATATGGAGCGTTGTTAGTAAGGTTTCCCTCATGTACTTGGTTGTCCTTCCAGTTCTGTGACAGATGGGAGCTGCAAGCAGAAGGATTTGGATTCTGTTGTTTCATGTTTATGTAATTCCAGTGAACAGGGCTTAGTTCTGACTGCAGTAGTATGAATACACCATCATTTATGGCTTTATGAGGATCCAAAACTTAATTTCGGAAGAGTTTTCCTGCCTGATGTATTGCCCAAATGATGCTGCTAGAATAAACACGCAGGATGTGTGATAGAGGGCAGAACCGTGTGCTCTGGTCGCTGTTGCATCATCTGTTTCAAAATGCCTTTTCTTTGTTGTCTTCCAGGCATATAGCAGTATTTCCTTGCAAGATGAAAATACTCCCTCAGTTCATTTTCAACTCCCGTGACCCAATAGTGATGGGTGTGGTGGTGGAGGCAGGCCAGGTGAAGCAGGGGACTCCCATGTGTGTACCCAGCAAAAACGTGAGTAAGAGCCTCTTCCCGAGGATGCTCAGTTGACCTGGTAGCTGCTGGGATGACGCACCAGGAAACGCTTGCACGCACTTCCTCCTTGGCTGAGGAGATGCAGTTTTAGGTCAGGTATTGCAATGATGAGCCATCATGATACTCTGCTGGAAGAGTCACGTCCTGCAGCAGGGAGCGCCCTGCCCAGATGCACAGCGTGGCTGTGGCAGGCAGCCTCCTTCCTTTGTGCAGGTTTGATGTTGTGATGCAAAGTAACAAGCAAAGCTTTATTGCTGGTCACTAATGGGGGAGGGAGGACACTCAAATCTTGATGTTCTGAAGGATAACAGATAGATAAGGCAGATGAACTACAGAGTGGTTGGCACCGCTGCCCTTTTCTATGTGTGCTCACAGTGTGCATTGCTTTGCAAGTTCTGAGGTAATGGCTCTGAGAGCTTCATGTGAGCATAGCAGGAACTGAGAGATCACCCCTGCGTGGCTTTTGCTCATCTATCTTACAGTTTCTCCCTTGCGTTGCAGTTTGTTGACATTGGAATAGTTACAAGTATTGAAATAAACCACAAGCCAGTGGAGGTGGCGAAGAAAGGCCAAGAAGTGTGTGTTAAAATAGAACCTATTCCTGGTGAATCACCGAAAATGTACGGACGGCATTTCGAAGCAACAGACATCCTCGTCAGTAAGGTAACGGCCAGCTGTTTTTGGTGTATGACAAAGGGGTAACGAAGTAAAACATTCCCATGAAGCCTGAAAAACTGATACCAGTGACACTCACTGGGGACCGAGAGCCACTTGAAATTCCTTGTGTATGGCTTTGTTCAACAGCATTTCTCCGCAGCCTTATTTTGACTTCTGTAGTAGTGCTGCTTAGGACAGCCAAAGGAGTTACCTATAGGTTCAAGGAATGACTGGATGTTGTGTTGAGGGACTTGGTTTAGTGGGAGCTATTGGTAATAGGTGAACAGTTGGACTGGATGATCTTTTAGGTCTCTTCCAACCTTGCTGATTCTATGATTCTACTGTGCTCCCAGTGTGTGAAATGCTGCCTTTGTCAACATCTGTTTCTGATGGGCTTGTCTCGTGTGTTACAGATCAGCCGTCAGTCCATCGACGCTCTGAAGGACTGGTTCAGGGACGAAATGCAGAAGTCTGACTGGCAGCTCATAGTGGAGCTGAAGAAAGTGTTTGAAATCATCTAGATCCCTTTTGACAGCGATGGGAGGCAGGAACAGACTTGCTATTCCTGTTCTAAAAGTTACCAACAAAGTCATATACTGAAGACAGTGTTGGACGTACGTTTGGGAGGAAAATATGTGGATAAAATGTTTTCCATGAGAAACCAAGAAATTTACACTGGTTTGACAGTGCTCAATTTACATGTTCCCACGGTTCCAATGTGCCTGTTCACCTTTCCCACCGCCCTTCCCAATACTGGCTGCTGTTTTAAAGTTTGCCCTTTCTTCTCTTCCACCTTCCTTCCACCCTTTCACCCCCTCCCCCCCTCTCTAAAATAAAGTAAAATAAATTGAATTTTTATTACAGAACTAAAGCTCTTTCACTTTTATACTGATGAGATCAGTACTGCAGTATTTGATTAACTAAGCTTCTGCAGACTTTGTGATTCCTGGGCCATTTTTGATGTAAGAAGTACTTCTTTATTTATGCATACCTCTCTCCTTCACTCTCTTTTCCAGCATTCTTCTGCTTTGTGCCTATAGCCATTTTTTTCTTTTCTAAATAGACAACTAGGCAATTGGGTCTTTCTGTATTTGCTTTGTGTGAAATGATGTAAAGCGTAGTTGGCCACCTTCTACTGCTTGTACAGTTCATGACAGTCAACCTGTAATCATTATAACGCAGAGCTGCAATAAAGGAGATGGACAATACAGCTGCTTGTTTGACGGTGCTTCAATAAACACAATGTCCCTCACGAGTTGCAGGTCAGAACGACGGGAGGGCTGTGGCACCTCTGCAGCTGCTGCGGAGTGACGATGGTCTGCATGGAAGTGCTGGCACTGAGTGCTGCCACAGACCTATGGTTGTGTGTCACAGTAGGACCGGTCTGGTTCAAAAGGTGTTTTGGTTCTGTGCTGACCAGCAATCAGTGCTCCCCCCATCTACCTTTCCTCATGCACTCCTCTGTTAATGTACAACTTGGGGTGAGAGCTGGGAAACAAACGGAAGCTGAAGTGAATCCACAATGATGTGAGGTTCTTAACATTTAAAGTCTAAGAATTGAACTTGCAGTGAGCAGTTTGATCACGTTTCTTCTGCCACTTAGATCTCTTCAGTTAGAAAAGAACCTCAATTTTATCCATGCTCCATTACAAAGGAACATTTAATACCTTGCCACCTTTGATAACTGAGTTTAATAGAACTTACCGGGCCTTTTTTTTTGCTTTGATAGATTTTATCTTGCCCTGGAAAAGGATTTTTTCATCATATTGGAGTGAGGTTAGAGATTCACATCCCTGCGTAAGGCTGTGGCTTACAATAGGAGCTCTGGTGTCTCAGAGAGGAGACTGCAATTAACTGCTGTAATTTTCTTTTGCAAACTATGCAACCATGAAAGCTGCACTAATAAAAGATGTTAAGATCGTGGATGTCAACTAACGTGGTCTTGATGTGTTCTTGTTTCCTCGCAGGATGATGCTCTTTTTGCAGGATGCTGTTAAAAACTTGCCAAATACCTTCATTAAATGGTGGTTAGGGGAGCAGAAAACTTAAGTACAAGATTTGGGTTTTCTTTTCAGTCAGCTGAACCACCTTCCTTCAAGATACTGAGCTAAATGTTACTACGCAAAGTTGATATGCATCTAGAAAAGCAAACACGCCCATAACACCAACAGCAGAGGTGTAAGCATTCAAATCCCTTATCTTGGGCAAATGGTTGGGGTTATTCCATAAAATATCTCAAGTTGGAAGGGACCCATAAAGACCATCAAGTCCAACTCCTGGCTTCACACAGGACCACCCAAATAAATCAGACCATAAGGCAGAGAGCAATGGCCCAACACTCCTTGAACTCTGTCAGCTTGGGGCACTGAGTACAGCCCTGGGCTGCCTGTTCCAGAGCCTGACCACGCTTTGGTCAGAACCTTTTCCTGACAGCGGGTATAGATCCCTTCTTAACTGACTTCTGCTACTCACACAGCCTGTGTTGTTGCACAGAGGAAATGCACGTTACCTGGTGGGATGTGAAGAGTGGAACGTGGCTCTACTCCAAGTATGAGCAATTTGGAGGATCAATACAGACTTATTGCTCCACCCTGGCTCACTCTCTGGCCTACAGGGCTTATTTTGAGTAACTTTAAGGGTCTCCGTTTGTTCTCCTTTATGAACATACAGCTCCAGGGACTACTCTAGTTGTGAACATACACATGGACCTCAGCTACCACCTGTGCTGGGAAAGCCTAGGCAATACCAGCTTCTTTTACTGAAGGATGAAGCAGAAATGAGATGGTTTTCTTCCCTTGGTCTGAAATCTGTAATAACATCAGTGGGGCCAGAAATAAAGGGTGCAGCAGATGGATGTACATACAGCAGCCTCCTGCGTATGCTGAGACAGCAGCAGCGTGTCGGACTTGGTGAAATGAATGGAAGCTGCGGCATTAATAGAAGGGGTTAGCGATATTCAGACTGAAGCATGACAAAATAGAATCAGTACAAAAATATACATACAGTTCTTTATTAAACAACTGTAAACACTTCACTGTAAAAATCCATAAAACTTTATAAACCAACATTTTGTAAATAGATTCTATGCTACAATAAAAGAATTTTAACACAATTATTTACATGCAATACTGACAAATTTGGCACTTTCTGAAAAGAAATGTACAAAACACTTTTGTTGTTTAAAAAGAAATCGGAAATTATAAAAACTCAGGGCATTACTATCATGCACTTTGCAAATACCTCACAAGCACTTATGGCACAGCTAGCAGAGAGCTCCAGGCTCTCGTGTTCCTCACTACAAGTTCAGATCACTTTCAATGTGCTTCCGTAAGTTTGCTGTAAAACTACCTGAACGTTGTCAAGAATGAAGTCAAATGCCATATTCCAAACTGATTCCACTGATGACTGCATTAACCTGAAGGGAAGAAAAGATAAGGAAAAAAACACATAAAAAAGGTGAAAATGACCGTTACAGGAGCAGCTTTTCTTACTTTTGGCCTTCACACTGAAAAACAACTACCACAAAAATGATGAAGGAAGGAATCTTCCAAGGACTTTGATACTTCCAAGGACTTGATACTGTAGCAAATATCTTTTAAATGCTACTATTAATTTTTCACACATTATCTGTCTTATCAGCCCAACTCCCTCCTCACTTCATTGATGTTATTAAGCTCAAAATATCTACACTCAATTAAATGTCCCATAGGCTTATGGCCTCACAAATACCTAGTGTGAAAGTGCAAAGGATTTAAATATCACAAACATTAACAACTAAGGTACCTTTTCATGTACTTAACAACCAGATCCAATTTTTCCAAGTCTTTTTCTTCTATTAGATCAGTACAATACTTCACAACCTGCAGAATGTCTTCTTCCATGGGATCTGTAAGAAAAACAACCAAAAGAATGGAGAGAACTTAGAGAAAAGTACGGTCAGTATAACCAGAGAATAATTAGAATGCACTAGAAGAAAACGAGGCAGTGTTAGCACTTCAGGTCCCAATCTGACTTTTGCTGTATTTATATATATATATTTATGTATATACAGCATCAGAAGTTCCATAGATAAATGGATTGCAGTGCCCTGAAGCATCACACACTTCTTTTTTTATCCTCTCATCCTGTAAGGACCAATGGTAATCAAAGGGCAGGGGAAAAGAAACAGGGACTTAAGATTGGAATGGTTCCTTCAGAACTCTTGAGGAGAATGGCAGTGTCCAGGATAGGAAGACTCCTGCAGGTCAGATGTCCCAGGATCTGAAGGCATTGCTAATTGTGTGACACAATGATGCAAGTAAGATCATCACTAGCATGGAATCCCCTACCTGAAATAGTTGTTATCCATTCTTTCAGCAGCGTTTTTACATCATTGAATTCAACAGCTCCAGCCAGGTTGGGTGCCTGTGGCCTGAAGGAACCACACTGTTCAGTCTGCAGAGCCGATGGGTCTGAAGCATCTGAGGTTGATGGAACTGCTTCCAGCTGTTTGAAACACAAGTTGGTAACGCTCAGTCTGACAAGTACGGCAACACCAAAGACACACATGCATTGTAATGATCTAGTAAAGAATCCAGGAGAGAAAACAAGCTGTATGTGTGAGCACGGGCCAAACCTAAAGCAATGGACACGGCTTCACTGACAGCTGTCGTTAGGGCTCCAATTACCTGAGCAGCTGCTCCTTCCTGTTTCAAGAAACCATCTATTAGCTTCTGTGGGCTTCCAGATGTAGCCGGCATGTTTTTCGCAGGGCTACCCAGGAGTTTGTTTTTCAGAGGACTCTGAATCTTTTTTACAGGACTGACTGGATTTCTTTTCCTGTTTTTCTTCTTAGTTTTCGTTGTTGCATGCTTCAGTTGTAGGCAAGGATTTTTTGATACTGAAAAACACAGCAATAGTCGATGACGGATGCATTTAAAATCAAACGCTTTGCCACTGAAAAGGACTCAACCTTCTGTAAAAGCTATGAATCAATTAGGTAAATCTAACCTAAAGAAAGCGACCTAACGTGCACCTGTCATTCACATTCTAAGTATCTGAAAAGCACTTGCCTAGACATTTTATACTCAGGATACTCAAGCATCAATAAGCCTTTTAATATCAAGCATTTCAGTGCTTGAATATGTGCAGTTATATGAAGCCAACTGGACAAAGTGGCTCACCCTACAGCCCACTCCAAGCCAGATACCTGCTAAGACTTCTCTCCTGTGGGTACCAGCAGAACCAGCAGCAAAGAGCACCCCAAAGTGCTCTTACGTGCAGTGGCCCACTGCCTGTGAAATCAAGGTATCAATATAATAATGGAGCATTTAACTGACAACGGCTTGGTGGCATTTCCAATCCATTTTATAATGAGCAAAATCACAGGGAATTCATCTTCTGTCTTTCTACTGGTTACATAAAGGAGACCCAGGTGACCAGCTCGGAATAAAATAATCTCTCAGACACAGTGATGTGTATCAATTATTACCCTGAAACATGTACCACTGTTATATAAGCCAAGAAGATGCTAGTCCAAACATACTCATTCAGCTACCTAAGTATTGAAGATGCAGTGCTTAAATCAAGAGACATACCAAGTTAACATTCCATTCTGCAAACATATGGACATGGGTGGGTTCGGTGCCACAGTCCCAATGAATTGAATTAATTACCCATTTAAGTAAAGCCAGGCATCTGTTTGCAAAATGAAGCCACAGCTGGTTGTAACTCACTATCAAAACCACAGAAATTTGATTGAACACAGTATCTTCCCAGAAGCTTTATTTACATTTACATTGCATTGAGTGTTGCATAAATCTTTTCAATATTAAACAACTCCTATGCAAAAGCACTGTACAACTACATCTACTTACCAAAAGCGTTAGCAGGTTGCTGCTCTGGTTGCTTTTGCCTTTGATCATACGCATCTTTCAGCTCTGCTTGCAACTCAGCAGGCAGTGCAGCAAAAACCTCAGGGTCCACCTGAACAGTGACAGAAGGAAGATTCATTTGATTATTTTGCCAGTCATCAGCAATGTCTGCTTTCCTCTACACTACCCACATGAGAAAGGTATTTACATTTTATGCCAGGCAAAAACAGATGAGACACACTGTAAAAGCCAAACACTGTAAAATACATGTTTTCTTCCTGTACTTTAGCATGTAAAAATCACAATATTTTCCTTTTAACATTACATTTATTATCTTATAAAGCTACTATTTACAGATGTGTAACACACCAACCGGCAGAAATGACCACAGGTGCTAATAACTCCTTTCCCCAACATGTTCCACCTCCATTCACCCGCTATTAACAGCACAGCTAAACCTAACTCAGAGAACAGCGCCTTCAAAATGACCAGCTCAAACCTCTGCACAACCAAACATTTGTTCCTCTCCTTGTTTTCATAGTGCTACACAAACCTCAGGTAAAACATCCTTGGGAGCAGTCACACTTCTTTAAGTGAAGCAAAAAAATTGCTCAGGGAAATGATTTAGTAGAGGGTTGTTAGAGTTAGGGTACTATGGTTAGGCTGTGGTTGGACTTGATGATCTCTGAAGTCTTTTCCAACCTGGGTAATTCTATGATTCTATGTAAAGTCCAGCTACTTTATATCTTGAACCAACACAAAAGGTTTTCAGAAGTCCATCCCTTCATTTACTGATAAGAACACAGTACAGAGGAGCTGCAGATCTGCCACCAGTTTGCCCCACTACTACAAATGTCATTCACTTCTAAGTGCAGGCTTCACTTTCTTGGAAGTGACTGAACATTTGCCTTCCTATGGGAAGTTATGGATTAATTCCTTGTTTTCACAGAATCATAGAATGGCCTGGTTTGAAAAGGACCACAATGATCATCTGGTTTCAACCCCCTGCTGTGTGCAGGGTCACCAACCACCAGACCAGGCTGCCCAGAACCACATCCAGCCTGGCCTTGAATGCCTCCAGGGATGGGGCATCCACAGCCTCCTTGGGCAAACCTGCTTTGCTTGTGCGCACAGCTTTTGGTTTACAAAGTAAGCTGTCTTCATGTCAGCCCACAAGTTTTCTCCATTGAGCAGGCAGGCAGCTGTATGGTACTGACCTGCTCACATGAGATATCCCACAAATTCATTTTACACAGCACAGCATAATTCAGCCCTCAAGTCCAAGATGTGTTCATTAACAGGTGAGAGTTTAGCTACATGATTTAAGAAAGCTGAGGGATGGAGAAATCACTTCCTATTCTCACAATATCCCCATATAGAAAAGCCAAATTTACCATTTAGGAATGAAAATTGATCCAGCTGTTTTTGAACCAATTAACTTGAATAAAGGTGAACAAATTTTAGTATCAGAATGTAATAAAGTACACTTTAAAAATAGTTATTATTATTTTAACTACCATTTCCTGAAAGCAGGTCAGGAATTTCATCTAATTTTCCTCTACGTTCTCTGACAGCATCATTATGCCTCAGAAACAGCAACAAATATCCCTTTACAAATCATGATTTGACGCCAGTGCATTGAGAACAACCATGTAGCAATGGCACAGTAAACAGAAAAACAAAACTGAGCAGCACCAACAATAATTTTAAATTATGCATATGGCAGATCTCTGGGTATTCCAATCTGTGATTCTTTTTTCTCTCCTTCATCTGTTCAACATCATTTTGGATTGAAAGGTGGGATATTACCAGAAGCATCATATTGCTGCTTCCTCCCCCCTGTTCTGAGGGGCAGCCTCACACTTCCCTTGTCCTGGACCAGCTATATAAGAGCCCTTTTTCAACACTAGGCAGAAATGCACAATCTTTACCCAGGCCTGCCTTTCTCAGAGGAATGCGATAGAAACAATCACATCTACAGAAGGCAGAGGGTTGGCTTTACACCATCAGAGCATCCACATAAACACAGTGAGTCTCCCGTGAACAGCTAAGCTGATTTTAGGATGGCTTTAGACTGATGGTGCAGCGTAGCTCAGCCGCAATGCAGAAAAACAATTATTTACACAGTAGGTCGCAAAGCAAAGTGTAAACAAGGTTTTGCATTAAGAGGACAAACAGGCAGACTGACGACTATAAATCTTTAATAAATAAAAGATGTCATTATATTTTGTGATAAAGCAAGTTACATTTAAAAGCACAGACTTCTTTTAAAAGATATTAAAGGGCCATCATTCATTTTGAGTCAGAAACAGATTCTAGTAATTCTGTCTCAAGAAAAAGCTGTCAGCTCTTCTTGTAGGTGGAAAGTTGATGTTTATTGATGTCTTGCAAACATCCTACCTGTGAGAAAGCTGGCAAGGCTATTACATTAATTCCCATATTGGCATTTGGTTCCTGGAGCTCTGGTACTTGTAGAAGCACTGTTCCAACTGGCTGTGAGAGAAGTGCTGTGTTACATCCATTTATTGGCTCTCTTTTGCTGTCTCCATAGGTCTCTCCCTGCTGTATGGCGCAGATTTGCTCTACTTGCTCCCGGAGATCAGGTGGCAGAGCTTCTAGCACAGACTTATCTAGCTACAAATACAAAGAAAAAGCTTTTAGGTGTCCCTGATCACAGAGTTAATTTCAGTAAGAGAAGGAAAAAAACAAACGTAGTTCCACCGCCTTTGAGTTTGAGGGGGGAAAAAAAGTCTGTGGATCTGCAAACATCTGGGGACTTGGCACTTACGCTCTGCAGCAACAAAATGTAAAAAGCATAAAACAGAAATAATCATTTAATAGTAAATAGGCAGCAAATATGAATGTTCACTTTTCTCTTTTTACAGTATCTAGTGTTCTCATATCAAATTGTATGCAAGTTTTTATCCAAGTCCTCTCATTCCAAGTTTGTTCTGTGTAACATCACTATAAAGACCTTCCGGAAATCCTGGGTTTAAAATATCATGCTGCTTCTTTCCTAGCACACAGCATAGAACTGTCACCACTCCTTCCTTGTAATGAATTCCATATTATGATATAGTTATATTCTCCCAAGGAAATGGCAGCAAGCTGTACCAGAGGAGGTTTACATTTAGACATAAGGAAAAACGTTTTCTCTCAGAGTGGTCAGGCACTGGAATGGCTGCACAGGGAGGTGGTGGAGTCACCCATCCCTGGCAGTGTTCAAGAGGCGTCAGGATGAGGCTCTACAAGAGATGGTTTAGTAGCTGTGGTAGCAATGGTAATGGGAGGACGGTTGAACTAGGTGATGTTGTAGGTCCTTTCCAACCTTGTGATTCCATCATTATGAAACAAAAGAGGAGCACACTGTGCCCATAAGGCCACTAAAGCTTTAATAACTACACTGCACAGTTAGTGCATATTTCTCCTGTTCTTACATTTTGCTTCTACAGCAGAATCTGAGCAAGTGGTGGAACTCCCTACTTTTCAGTCAGGCTGCTTTTAAATCATGAACTGGCTTTAGCATTACGTTACAGAAAAATACAAGTTCTCTGCCAGAAGCATACTTGGCTTCTACAAATGTATAACTACTAGGGAAAGCTGCTAACAAAACTTCAGCAACTGCTTTTGCAGCTTTAAATCACAGAAATTAAAATCAGAAACTTTTATGGTAAAACATCTAAGTCTGCTTAGACCTTGGGTATCAAGAGAATTCAGTGCAACTTGCTTATAACTGATGCAACTCTAAGAGCTAACGTTAAGAATGAGGAATTCACAAACCTGCATCCTATCAAAAGCACTCTAACATTAAACACTGATTACAGAACGCGCCTCATTTCTCTGATGGAAACTTTCCTGAAGTTTATTCATGTTCTTCACAACTAGAGTTCAAAAGTTTTGTTGAAATGAGGGAAAAAAAGCTTCAGCAGAGTTGCCACACTGGATCTGAAGAGAGCAAATTTTAAGCTACCAGGGGAGCAAGTCAGCAATGCCCCCTGGGAATCCTGGGGTCCATGAGAGCTGGTCACTTTTTAAGAACCACTTGTAGATAAACAAGCAACCCCACTGTGTCGTAAGTCAAACAAGCAGGGCAGAAAAATTGGCTCAGCTAAACATGGAACTCTTGGAACGAAAAGCACGAAAAGATAATATGTGATCTCTAGAAGCTCCTCTGCTTGTTTAGAGAGCTACAGTTTGCATTTGGAGGAAGAAAATAAGAAATAGTAAAGCTTGAGTTGACATTGGCTGTCGTGGTATAAGATAACAAGAAATGCTCTTTTTAAGTATGTCAGCAGCAAGCTGAGCTCTAAAGAAAACAATGGAATAGCATTTGATGGTCACCTAACTATTAAGAATGAGGAGGTGGCGGAGACATTCAGGGCATTTTCTGCCTGTTTTTAACATTCACAACAGATCTTGGGCTGCCAACTCCTCAGAGTTGGAGGACCATGAAGCAGCAATGTTACATTTGTGGTCACCAAAACCATAAGAGACTATTTGGATCAGCTCAAACCTTCCCAGGTCTGTGGGGCCTGGCAGGATTCACCCCTGTGTGCAGGAGTTAGATGTCATATGGCTGAGAAATCTCAACAATTTACCAAAGCTCTTGGGAGTCTGTGGAGGCAATTGCTGGTTGGAACCTAGACAGTATTATTCCAACTGACATGAAGACTATGAGAGAAGACTCGGGGAACTACAAATCTGTTAGTCTAACCCTAATAACCAGAGAAGTTATGAAGAATACTATCCTGGGTGCTATCAAAAAGCATTTGAAGAATAAAGCCATTATCAGACAGGTAACATGCTTATCAGGAAGAAGTCCTCTTCTATGATAAGGTCACCTGCTTAGAAGGTGAAAGGAAGGCAGTGGAGATACTCTCTCTGGATTTTAGTACGGTGTTTGCTACTGTCCCTCCAAGTATTCTTCTGGGCGAGCTGTTCAGCTGAGAGATGGTACATACTGTGTTAGGCAATGAACTGCTGAACAGTAGAGCTGAAAGGTTTGTAGAGATAAGGGCTACACCTGGCTGGCAGCCAGTCACTAGCAGCATTCCCCTCAATTCTTGGGCCAGTCCTGTTCAACATTTCTACCAGTGGTACAGAGGTAGGATTTCAATGCATCCTTACCATGTTTGCTGATGATACTCAGCTGAGAGGTACTGTTGACTCTCTGGAGGGATGAGAGGCCTTGCAGAGATCTAGATAGACTGCAGTATTGGACAATTATCACCAGCATCAAGTTCAACAAAGAAGAATGCCAGGTGCTGTATCTGGAGAAGAGCAAGACTGGACACTGGTACAGATAGGAGACAAGCGGCTGGAGAGCAGCTCAGCAAGAAGGAACCTGGGAGTACTGGTGACAACAGCTCAGCATGAGCCACAACAGGGCGCTCTGGGAACCAGGTGGCAAACTGCATCTTGGGGTGCATTAAAGACAACATGGCTGTCAGGTAAGAAAAAGGTTGATTCTTCCACTACATTTAGCGTTAGTGTGGCCCTCTCTGTGCTCAACAATATAAAAAAGATGTTATAAGCTACTTGAAAGAACTCAGAGGAGGGCACCAAAGCTGGTGACAGGGCTGAAGGCCCTGCCTTGTGAGGAGAAGTTGAGTGCGTTAGGGTTGTCCACCTTGGAGAGAAGGCTGAGAGGTGACCTCACTGCTCCCTGCAGTACCCTGAGGAGGAGGGGAAGCAGAGGGAGGTGCAGGGCTCTGCTCCCAACAACTGATGGCAGGATGGGAAGAACACAAAGCTGCACCAGAGGAGAGGCAGTTGATGCCCCATGCCTACATATGAGAGGTATTTAGAGAATACTGTCAATAAAATGCTTCAACTTTTCAACTTTTTCAACCAACCTGAAAGTGGTGAGGCAGTTGGAATTGATGGTCTTTCTAAGTATTTTATTTCTAGTTCTACAACCACAACAAAGCATGCTCAAGCTTTAGGCCACAGTAATAGAGACAGACCTTTATAATGGGCTTTAGGCTCCTTTAGAGAGCTGTGGCTGTGAAAGGTGAAAGGTAATGCTTTTTAATTTTTTCAGCCTTGGCATCTTTCTCATTTCTGTTCCATTTCAATCCTTTGGCAAATGATGATGGGAAGCAAAAAAGTCAGGAACACTAAGATTCTATCCTTCGAATAAAAAGTAACTTTTATTCTTTGAGTCAGTCTATAAGACTGCTTTTGAAAAATCAGTTTATTAAGGCTAAATAGTTTTGCATTAATAACCGTCTCTTTCTGTGCATTCTATGCTACTGCAGTTTACTTTATTTAAAAGACTGCAACACAATGTTTTTTTTTGTTTGTTCTGCCCACATAAGACCAGCAATTCCATATTATTACAATATATTGCAGATATTCAGTATTACTGGATTTTACCTGGGAAGCAGATGGAACCTCAATACTCAAATTAAGCCTGGATTTTACGCTGATAGGAGAATGCAAGCCATTCAATTTGACAGCAGAATCAGTCTTGCTAACATTAGAATTGAGACCAGTTGTGAGGTGGGTACCACGAGATGGAAGAACAGTGCAAGTTCTTGAATCAGAAGATATTTCAAGGTCCATAGCAGCAACAAATACTAGACACATGAAAATAAGACACACATGAAAACAAAACAGGTCTAATAGTTAAAAGCTCTGAAGTTCCAACATACAGTGGAGCTAATTTTTCTAAGCTCAGCTTTCATTACTCAGTAGTTTACACAACATATGTCATAATAATAAAACTTTCTATTATGTATCCTCTGTTAATACCTTTTTTGAAGACTTGAATAATGCTAAAGAAAGTTATGCAGTATTTTCATTTGCGGACAGCAAAACATGCTCTCAAAAATTGTACATTATATTTGTGTCATATTGAATAAGCATTCAAAAAGATAACTGAAGTTCCAGTTCGTAAGAACGAATCATTAAGATACACATGAAGTACAAAACTTACTGACCTTCTTTATGCTCTTCTTCTGAGCAGTTTTTTGCTTTCTGAACATGAAGAAGATCAATAACTGAATGTGATCCACCACGTAAGCGTCCAGATTGCACTGCTGATTGAGCTGAAGGGGTTTTACTGATGGGGACTAACTGCTGTACCTGAATTCCAACCTAAATCCAAAACATTAATACACGCATTTAATAAAATTTTCAATTATAACAATAGAAACAATGATCTATAATTTAGTCATAATAGCATTCTCTCCTCCTCAAACTGGCTGCCTGTTGGGCATGGGAAAGAGGACGAGTAAAAGTATATTAAAAAAGCATGAATAGCCATGTAAAAACATACTATAAAAAACCTGGGATTATCCACTACAATCCAACAACTAATGAATTAGAAAGATAATACCAGCTTAACTTTTCTGATAAGAGTAAAAAATGCTGTCAACAGGACCATGAAACAATGTGTTCTTTATGAAATTTCCTAGATATTTAGAAATACAGCAGCACTGACCAAGGAAAGTGATTAGCATTAAATACAGCTATATGTACAGGAAGGTTTTCTTCAGGACAATCTACGCTAAATCCATCACCTTCAAATCTAAAAACAAGGACTAGGATATTGTTTCACTTCTAAGAATTTGTGAGAACTATTTCTAAAGGATAAAAGTACTTCTGTGAGAGCAGTCTTGAGCAGTCTTCATCAGGTAATTACATGGCAGGGATATTAATTGAATATTAACTAGTTTATTAGTTGTATTTAACAGGCTACTAAAACATTATGGGACAACCTAGTGGGTTCATGTGCCTAGATTAGGGTACTGACAGATAAGGATGTAACTTTAGGACATTCCAGGACAGACTGAAAAGGGCACACATCCCACTTCATGCATACACTGTGAAGATTAAGAGGGCTAGCTCCAATATAGGCATGGACAATGGGGATGTCTTAAATCAGTTGAGATGAATGCCACTCAGTGAGCTCGGTTACACCTGCACTTTATTATATCATCCAGGACTGAACAGTCCCCTCCAGAACTGAGAAAAGCCATCTTGTCAGAGAAGTACATTGTTTTGCAAAATGAAGAACATGATACCCTCTGAACTAGAAAAATAAGCTAGAAAAAAAGACAGGGAGAAGACGATAAATATTTCATGCACTCCAAGAAGAAAAACCAAGCTATGGGGCTGAATTTGCAACACAACACTGTGAACCAACAATCTGCTTTACAATCAAGATGACCAATCAATTAAAGTTTGTTCAAGAAAGCCTAATGCCAAAATAGTCTCTGAGACTACTGGTTTACACTGCTACGACAGAACCACTAAAGTAAGCAAGAACACTCCTAAATAAGTCATGACTCAAGACAGCCATTGATTTCACCTTCAAACAAAGGCCAAACCCCAAGCTGGTAACTTTTCTGGATCTAAAATGTGCAACGTAGAGCAAAAAAATCCAAGATCTGATTGGAGTTACAAACAGTATCTTTAGTAGCTACTTAATGAGTGGATAGATTACTTTAAGGAAGCTTTGTATGATCTACGCTTGCTTTAGGTTAGTTGTTGCCTAACATAGAGAACTGAAAATGTATGAAAGATGAGGAGGGAGCTGACGAGAATCATAAACTTGGGTTTTTCCGTTAACTCACCCCTCGCATATCAGATATGTTCAGTTTCATTGTGTGAAACATGTTCAGAGTTTCTTTTCCAATTACTTTTGCACTGTCTGTTGCATGGTCTAGAGTCACAGTCCTAAAAAGAAGTTTAAAAAGTACTGTTAACAAGGAAACTGTTCCACAAATTCTAAAGCCAACGGTACTGTACTTATGACAGAGAGAACCTTAAAGACTGATGCATTGTGATTTCTTAATTCATAAAGAGCTTACCCAGTATTATTTCAGTTGTCAGTTGTCAATAAAGCAAATGATTCAAAGGAACACTGAAGGAGAAGCAGATGTACAAACGTGTGTGTGGATTACAGAAAACAATGAGCTGATTACTGCTAAGTAACTTTAAACAAATTTTGGGCAGCAACTCTCACACAAAATTACCTGGTTGTGAGTTTTCAAAATTGCCATGTAAGAGCTTTGTAGGGCACTACCAGCACTATGCAGTTCTGGATTACCAAATGGCACAGCATTTGAGACAAACGAGAACAGAATTTCAGGGGGCTAATCAAACATATGAGAGGAACGTAGGCTTTTCTCACAGAGGTAACCTATGCGGTTTTAATTCTGATGGAGCAAGCAACTTTAAAGATGCTAAATGTGCCCTCATAAGAAAAGCAGTACAGGACCATCTCTTTACTAAGGAACAAATGCTTTGATACAGAAGTGCGTCTGTCTGAAGAATAAAGGTTTATTTGAAAGGTTCTGAGACAATCCTGTGTGAGAATGAAATGCTTTCACAAGATACCACTTGTCTGCACTTCATTCTTTTGTTTTGATCAGTATGCAATCATATAAGTAAGAGGTAAAAAATATTTAGTCAAAATCAACCAGTTGAACAATATGCAAAAAGTCCCACAAATCAGAAATAAATAATTGTTAAGTGTAATAGGACTGCTTGTGGAAACTGAAGGTCCTCCTCTGCTGACAGCAACATATCAACTAACTTACTGGGGTACACTTTTGCATCAGGGAGGAGAAGCTACCATAAGCAGCAGTGAGACCAAGCAAAAAGCTGCTTTACTATATTGATAATGATGAAATTAAAAAAAAAACGAAAGCACTTCTTGACTGTATGTAAAAGCTTAACTGTGAATGTCAAGAGAATGGGACAAGTCGCCTTCTTGAATAGCTGAAATACAGACAGAGAATGTTGGTAGTAACTTCTGATGTTAATGCAGATTTGTTACATAGACAAAGAGGTATTGAGCACTTCTGCCCCACCTTACTCAGATTCAGTGCTCAGCATTCTGCAGAAATGCGCTCAGGCCTACTACCAAACACTCTTTTTTCCATGCATAGTTACCTGGCAATGTTATCACAGATTCCATGGCCTCCATATTTTGCAGGCTCCACTGGTGCCCCAGCCTTTCTGACCATTATCTTGAGGGTCAATCGTTTACCCTTCATACCAGCAGCTTCTAGTCTCCGTTGGATTTCTTCTGAGAGACTCAGAAGGAAGGCTTCTGCTTCCTGAGGCTAAATGAGAAAAGAAGATATTCCACTGTTTAGATGATTACCAGTTTTCAAATGTGTAAGGTAAATCATTAAGCCTCATTATAACCCACTTCACAACATGCTGAAGTGTGCACTGCTAAGATTTAAAAATAAGAAAGACTTTGCAAACTTAAGGAGCAAGTTGACTCACAGGCAGCTCTTAATTAGCTCTGAGTATTCTGTTTATATTGTAGGTTGCTGAAATTAGGCAGAGATGGTAGACTCCTAATGCTGGAATATGTATTATACATATATATAATACATACATACATATATACATATACATACATATATGTGTGTGTGTGTGTGTGTGTGTGTGTACTTTTGGAAGTAAGCCTTTTTAAAAAACATTTAAGAAAAATCATTAAATCTTTAGAATTTTAAGTCTGATTTTAAACACAAGTGTAGAACATGAAGCATATACGGCTTGTTAGGGAGAAAAAATGTCCATGAGGACAGCTGAACAGTAGAAGAGGTCACTCAGAGAATCTGCGCAGTGTTTGATCTTGGAGGTTTCCAATACCAGACTGGAAAAATCCCTGAGCAAATGTTCTGATCCATTTTCCCCTCTTTCTTTGAGGGAAAGTCTGAACTACAAAATATTTCTCTGAAGCTCATTTTTTCCTGTAATTTCTATAAACATTTAAGTTTCCAATAACAACACAAGTTATTTTTTAATATATTTTCTTTTCAACGACAACAACAAAAACATTTGCAAAATGTCTAGTAAAAAATGAACTGGAGCAATCTGTTCATTGTTTCAGACACTGGCACATTTGGATAATCAGCATTTAAATGAAAGAGAATGCTAGGTGCTAACAAACAGCTCTTTTTCTGTACCAGACTTGTATAATGAATGCAGAAAAGCCAGCTAATTTTGTGCAGGCTTCTTTTCAGTCCAATACTTAGGCAGTTTCTCCTCCCACTTTATCATTTGGTCTCCTACTTCTTCATTTTCCTTATTTCTATTTGATAGTTAAGATGGTGCTCTAACAGACTGAAGTGTGAGAATAATCAGAACACGGGAAGTTCCTTCTACAGTTGAAAGAAGTCGCTGCAGAAAAGGAAGTTTGAGTTTACCTGCGTAAACCTTATTCCATAGTTGATTTCTGCTGAAACAGATTTTCTTTCTTTTTCTGTGCGGACTGGTCGATCGTCTAAACCACGACAAAACCTGTAGAGCATTTGTCCTGTTTTTGGACCAAATTCTTTTTGCAGTTTTGACATCGAAGCACACTGCAGATCTCCACAGGTTCTAATTCCCAAAGAAGCCAGCTTAGATTCCATTGACCTGCCAACTCCTAACAACAAAGCAATTAGTACTGTTAACACTACACAACTCAGCCAGACAAGTTTTTAATGAATAATTTCTATCCTTTTAAACTTAGACTATGCTGTATCCAATAAACAAAGACAAGAAATTTCACTGAATGAAACATGGCTTCAATGAAAACTTTTGCTGTCTTCATATCAATTTCTTTAGTTTGTATTACATATTTAGCTTTTCTGTGAAGAGTGAATGATTCCTGCTTGTAAATCTTCCTGACAGGGTACTGTACTGCCTGTTGCAGTGGATACAGCTCTGAATATCACAGCACACCATCCAAAAATGAGTGTAAAACATGTAATATGTTTTTATACAAGTGATACAGTATAAAAAAAAAAAAAGAAAAATAACAAATATTTTGACTACTGTCCCACTGCTTTCTAGGCAAAAAAAACCCAAAAACACCCTATATCAAGCAGAAGTGACAGCCTATACGTATCACTTGTGCCTTGAATTACCAGGCACTAGCTACTACAAATATCCATGGCAACTGCACATACGCAAGTGTGATAAGTATGTTTCTGGGATTGGCAGAGTGGGCTGTTACTTCTGAAAAATACTGATCTTGTGAGTTTACATTACCAGAGTCAGGAAAAGTTATAGATCAGCTTCTATCTTTCATAACCACTGTTTCTTTACCAAGATTATTGACACAGATACTAATGAGTTTTTACTATGAATGTGCGAGTTCACTGAAAGCATGTCGAAAATAAAAGGGACTGGGCTGTTATGTTTGTCCAGGAAATGGAGTATAAAAAGAGAATTTCCAGTAAACCTGCATCTGTGTACGCATGCTGTTCCTACTCTTCCATCCTAGTGACAGTCAGTATGTGTATATATATACACACAAGTATCATTACTACCTATAATTCTCCCTTCACAGTACGTACAGATCCCTGACATCTTCCTGTTGATTTCCATTATGCCTTGAAAAACATCCCTGATTCTTCCTTCCTCACAGCATTTTCTTATAGTCTCGGTTATGCCTACAGCCATCCAACCTTTCCAGTTCTTCCCTTGCTGAAACATTCTTCTCTTTCCTCACAATCAGGGAACACAGGACAGAAGTCGTGCCCTCTGGCTAAACGCAGGATGACTAAGTAACTACCATCAAAATGCATATAATAGTTGAATTTCACTGTCTCTCAAAGGATCTTTAAGATCTTTTCTAACATGAGCAATTCTATTCTTTATACCAACATGGATCATTTTCCTCTGTCAAGCTGTCATTTTCATAAAAGTTCATAAAACTGTGTCTGCAGAACTTGTATCTCTCAATACGATTTGGCTGAAACTGCCAAACAGTTCACAAATCAGTACTGTCACATACACACGCACATTTATAAAACATAATCATCATCACAGTCATTTCCTCAGACATCTAGGCGAAAAACACTTGGAATTTAACAACGTTTTTGCTCCCCACGTGTCTAATTTGTATTCTAAAACTACTAGAATCAAAAACAACCTGTAAGTGGACGCAAAATCCAACAGCAGTTGTACTCTCACAACAGCCTTATTTTTCACACTCATCTGTGACTGAGGGTTTCTTAAAAGCAGCAGATAAAACTCTCCTCCCTCTCTCTTTTTTTTTTTTTTTTTGTCATACATGCTCTTATTATGATATCTGTGCTATTTTTCTAACTCTTGACCCCATAAACTTCTTTTCAGAAAGAACATTCTCTTAGGTTAGTTCTAATTCTAGGCAAATCATGTTTCTCTCAGTGATAAAATGAGTAACATCAGGTACTTATTTTATTCATTATAATGTAGCAAGCTGTCTGAATAATTCTGTCAAAGAATATAAGGTTGGATAACATATTAAACGTTAAGCTTCTCCCACAGATGCATGTGGCCATGTGGCTCTGGAGAGGTTTCTAAGACTCTTTTCAGGAATATAATGATTTATGAAAATTTTGGATATCATATCATATAACATCTTGTAAAATAGAACTGAGTACCTGGAAGATTCGTAACAAGCTGACCCCTGATAAAATCATCTACTTCTTCAGGTTTTAGGTGATACTGTCCGTCGGGTTTTGCTTTACGAGTTGCCATTCTGGCCAGCAGAATATTGGAACCTGTAAAAATGACAAATTAAACTGTGCTTGCGGTAACTTCTGTCTTCCCATGTAGAATTCTCAGCTCAACAGTCAAGGGAAAAGAAGTGCAGAAACCACAGTAAAATATCTATCTTCAAACAAAAAAACAAAACAACAAACCCAAACAACCCAAAACCAAACCAAAGCAACCAACAAGTGCAGTAAATGCAGGATACTTCATGAAGAATACTCAATCTATTTTGCCTTGGTGGCATTCTACACACGCAGAGGTACCCTGTACCTCTAAATATAGAGAAGAATAATGCTTCAACACTGTATAACATCTAAATGTCCATCGTATTCAGTGCAAATAATAAATAGATGACAATTTTTCTGAGCATATTATATATGAAATACTGGAATTAATCTATTATTTAGGTCCTGGATAATCACTAAGTGACTTCATTAAATTATTATGTGTGCTCATTAAGTGTGAACAAAGCTTATTTCAGCATTTTTTTCTTCCCTGTTTATAGGCTTATTCACACCCAGGCCAGCAACATTTCTGAAATGATACCAAAATAGCTTCATTATTTCCTAACACCTCATTCTAAGAATAAAAAAAAAA
Source organism: Coturnix japonica (assembly GCF_054131305.1). Taxonomy (NCBI): domain Eukaryota; kingdom Metazoa; phylum Chordata; class Aves; order Galliformes; family Phasianidae; genus Coturnix; species Coturnix japonica. Next base: position 121,345,734 of record NC_140663.1, read on the forward strand.
AACCTCACAAAATGTCAGAAGAATCCAATACTCTCAGCACCATGTGTTACTATTGCTATTTTCCTCCCATCTGAGTTCATACTCTTTTAGTCTATTTGAAATTTTAGTAAGAACCAACATCTGTGTCCACTGTTTCAAGTGAAAAGTTAAATGGACGAAACAAATATTGACAGGGTCTTCATTCCATTTTCTGTTTAAGTGTAGACAAAACATGGATCTCTACAGATTACTGTGTATCTATCAAACACACCAGAACAACCACTGATACCATGAAGTAACAGTTACGTTCTGTAACACATCGTTCTCAAAACTCTGAAATAAAGTAGGAAAAAACCTAATACCTAATTTAACAGATGAAAAATCAGGATAGCGGATGTTTACTGATGAGTATTTTATCTTTCACTAGCATTGCTTAAGTCAATTCAGTTAGCCACCAAAATCTCCAGGGCATAAATTAAATTTATTCAACTGGCATGAACATACCTTCTTTAATTTATCTCTAATCAGAAATAATAGTGTTGAGAGATCTCTAACATATATATAATATATGTTAGATATATAATATAATAATAATTTATATTATATATATATATATATATATATATATATATATATATATATATATATATATATATATATATATATAAAATAATATAATAATACGCATTCAAATGTACGCTGTTTTATATTGGTAAATCTTCCCCATTGGGCAATGTACAAATCACTTACACAACATTTCTGTTTCTGGTAGACCAAGTATTTGACATTAGGCATCTACATTAATGTAACAGTGCAAGTGAAACTGTTTCCTGATTCGTATACTTTATGATAAATTACGAGTGAAAAGTCAGTCTTTTTAGTTTACCTACTATATGAATGGACGCCAAAAATATTTTTCAAACATCTCATACAAATAATTAGAAAAAAAATATTTCCTCATAGGTATTTATCTCTTCTAAAAGAGAATTTCAGAGCCAGGCTGGATGTGGCTCTGGGCAGCCTGGTCTGGTGGTTGGAGACCCTGCACATAGCAGAGGGGTTGAAACTAGATGATCATTGTGGTCCTTTTCAGCCCAGGCCATTCTATATTTCTATGAACTATTATGTCTGATTAGAAAATCACGCTTTAGAAAGTAATACAAAAAGCAAAAACAGTAAATATGCATATAAAAGAGATTATAAATGTGTTCCAACTCAAAACAAGACACAAATATGAATCCAAGGAATTACAGTCCCTGTACTGCCATGCTATCAAGTGATAAAGGAAGAATTCTGCTTACATCACAAGTGGATTTTATGGACTTGTATAAGCTTAGCACATATATTTACACATACTTAAGTCTAATGTTATTAGGAACGAAAACAACAGGGAAAGGAAGGAGTCAAGTGGAAAAGAAATCAAGTCTTCTCAGAGGTATAATTTTATAAATGATACCCAGTACAAATCACCCAAATCTTTGCTTTCAGTGTCTCAATTATATTAGATCATTGTAAACTCCTACTGCCTTCTCCTGTACGAAACACAATGAAACGAACAAATGAAATCAGGCTCTTACCCATCCCAACAGAAGCAGTGCATTTAGTCTGGGCTTTGATTTCATCACGGATAGCATTTGCAAGTTCATCAGGAGTCAATCTGGTCTCTGTAAGGATTTCAGTGATATCTACTAGTGCTTCATCACAACTGACAGCTTCGATGTTATGAGTATAGCTATCAACACAAAGTAAAGGAGGTGAAACACCAGCAACAGCTCACCATCTGTTAAAACAAATATGTAGCAAATAAAGTCTTCCTTTTGAGGTAGCATTTCCCTGCTTATTTTGTATCACACAACTTACATACAAAATAAGGCACAACAGCACATTTCAGTAACACTGCTAACATAGGACAATTTTCAATACGCACCATGCTTATAAAAGAACAGGAAAAAGATTTGAACACATTTATTTCCAGTCATGCTAACAAATTCCCCATTTTGTTCAAGTGCATTTTAAATCAGAAAGTAGTTCCAACTACTAGTTTACTACTGCAATAACGCATTCTCAAGGTACTCAAACCAAACCAACCAACCACACAACCACAACATGGAGTAAAGGAACCAAACAAAAACAAACACATTGGAACTACTACTATGGAGAATCCACTTCTCTTCATAAAGGTAATCAATAAAAAACTCAACACTGACTCCCTTTGGAGGTTAGATATTGACTGTTTGGCTTCAAGATAGAAGAACGCTTAGAAGAAGGGTGCTCAAAGAAAAGTAAAATAGTACCAAAGGAAGATTTAAACAGAAATGATCTTGAAGTTGAAAAGTAATATTAAATGAAAATACTAGATCAAGAAATGCCATTAAGCAGTGGCATATTAAAATAACTTTGATAACCTCGCCATGCAAACACACAGCACATCTTACCTTGCTAGTATTTCATATACTGTCTGTGCAACTTCCTTGTATGCATTAAAATCATATGAAACTGCTTGAAGGTTTGGACACAACTTTTTTGCTTGGCCAAAAAACATTCCATTCTTTATGCCAGCTTGTCTGAAATGAAAAAATAATTAAAACAAAACAAAAAAACAACGATAAACAATTAAATACATTATCAACTTTCCCTAAGATGGGCTTTTCCAAATGCATTATTAGACTTTTCCAACAAAAATTAATTACCAATTAAAAGGAATCCAACTTCTGCCAAAATGAAAAATATGAAAAAATAGCTGCAAATAAAATACTTGAATTAGCTGTGTAACATTCAGGCATGCAGCCCAGACACAACATGTCCTTAGGAAACTGCTTAGGCCAAAAAGTCTCTAGAAAGCCCTATGTCACAGAATTGCAGTTGCCACCTTCTTTTTCAAATTAAACCTAAGTACGTACTACATTGACCAAAGTATGTTGTTTTCAGTTTCCATTGTGCAAACTTATAAAATTATGCTCATGTGATAAATAACTTTTCAAAGTAGAAAAATAAAACTGCTTACCCTAAAATACTTCAAAAAGGTGCCAATGAATGCGCACTTTCAGGACTATTATTCAAAGAAATATTTTCAATACTGTGGTTACATTTATTATGTTATTTCATATTCTGAACATTTATAAGCTGTTATTAGGGATGTTCAACATAATCTGAGCAAAGAATTCAGTAATCACACTTATCATTGTCTCACTGAAGTGATCCTAACTCCATGAAGAGAAATAAATGAAGATAACATGAAATCAACAGCATCACTACCAGTTATGTAAGGCTTTCCTTAACAGGGTTTGTTTCAAATAACAGGTTAGGCTGAAAACTGACAAAAAGCAGCAATATGTAGAAAGATCTTATGCTTAATTCTAACAGCCTACACAACTACCGTTTTTAAAAACATTAAAAAAGAAGTTTCTTGTCTGGATAACAAATACCTAACAAATGGCATTTTTGGACACTATACAACTGTAGAGTCACAGAACTGCTTGGGTTGGAAGGGACCTTAAAGCCCATAAAAGGAGTTCCAACTCCTTTGGCATTGAATACACCCAAAAATGGGGCATCCACAGCTTCTGTGGGCAGTCTGTGCCACTGCCTCACTACCCTCTGAGCGAGGGTGAGATCCTCAAGTAGTCCTGTAGGTTAACTTTCACTTACCTGGCTTCATAACTACAAGAAGCAATTTCAGCCATGGACAGAACAGTCAGATCACAGTCAACTCCATTCATGTGTGCAGAATCCGAATGCTCCCAGACTGCAGAGTCCAGCTTATCAGGTATTCTAATTTCTGCTTGGAAAACAATATTTATATTTGTTTGTAAAGTGTTCTTCTTAAGAGTTCAATAGAGTCAATGTGAATTAAGTAAGCATAATAAATTACATCTGACACAACTTCTATGCTACTACTTGTTGGTGATGAGTGTTTTTTAGTACTATATCGATTTACATCATAATCTATGAAAAAAAACCAAACAACAAAAAACAGAACCCCCACATTATAATCTCTCTCTACAGGTAGCCCTGCACATATTACTGAGAAAAATACTGTGCTACAGAAAAATTCTGTTTTTATTTTCCCCCAAAATACTAGACAGCAGCTTGTTGGTGACAACATACGCCATCTGTAAAACAGGACTTATCTCAGTTAGTTTTAAAGACAATAAAAATGATCAAACACTTCAAACTGCTACAACCATATCAACCATAAGACAGTCGAAAATTTACCACCTGCTCGCCAGAACAAAAAGATGCTTAGCTATATTTCTTGTTATAGGATGCACAACTACCAGCAGAACAAAGAAGTTATATTCAAAATACAATTCCACCAGGTTTCACACTTACAACCTCTTATTTAAAACCACATTCCCTTAACTACTTAATCTAGATAACGTGAAGTTATTTTTAAGGAGTGAACTGACCAAAAAGCTGATCGTCTCAAATTATAAAAAACACTAGCTAGAAGTTTATATTTCCTTTAACACTCTTTTGGGGAAATTGACAAAGACTTCTGTTGTTATTTCCTAGTATTTATTAGATTATGTCAAATACGTCAACTTCTGTCAAGCATCGCCATCAATTTCTCTTGGATCAAAATGACAAAATTGTAAGTACTACAACAGCAGACTTTCAAAATGAGACACACCTTCCTTTTTTCTATAAACATCCATTGTATGCTCTTAGGTAAGTTTTAAGGAGCCCTTCTGGCCCGCCTCATACTAAACAGAATTTCATAACACAATACTGGAATCCAGTAAAGCATTCTCTGTTCCTTTCCATGTGGGTTTTCACAGAATGCATACCTTGAAAGATACACGCCTGTACCCTCAGTAACTCATCAGCCTGAAAAAATGGCTAGATGCAAAAAACGCTACGCCCTCCCAATCTCCCTATCAGAATCAAAACAAGGTATTACACAGACAAAAAGGGTCTAGTTACTTAAAATGAAACACTGAATGTATGTTGTAGTTCTCCTTCATTCTGCAGTCTATTTACTATAATAAACAGGCTGTTTTCTTCAGAGTGCCACAACACCTAATTATATTTCATGACACTAACAACTTACACGCTGACAATTTGAAAGGAAACGTGGTGCTATGTGCACATACAAGTAGTTATGAGACTAGAGAAAGTGCTGTAATGAGTGGAGACAGCAGGGGCAGAACCTGACTCACGTGAAAAGTTGCTTTTATTCAGAATTTCTGCTAAGTTCATGAACGTTTTTATGTCTTAAATATTTGTAATGTATGATGAACTCAGTAAGTTACCTAAGGTGTCTGCAGCAGAAAATTAGAGCAAAATTATGCCCCAACTAAAGGTAAGGATGACAAGAAAAGTTTCTTTAGTCCACGCCTTCCTGTGCCCTGGCCTGAGATGATGCTGTCATCTTGTCTATCTTCATTGGACTCGTCGACTTTTTCCACATCGCAGCAGAGCAGATCCCCCCATGAGCTGATGGAGTCACTTCATGTGAAATTCAGGGCAATGCAGAACACATTGTCCTCAATGGAAGGCAAGGTAGAGAACCTCTCATCAAAAGCTGGGAAACTAGACAGGCACATGGTGAATGTGGAGCAACGGATGGAGAAATCAGAGGCCAGGACCCAAGTCTGTGAAAAAGAAATCGCTGAGAATAAATCTGTGACTAATATGATGGTTAAAAACTGCTGCTCTTTAGAATGAAAAACTGGAGATACTAGGGTTGGGGGAAAGGAAGCCTAAAAAACATTCACAGCTTGGGCATCCTGGCCATGGAAAAAAGACCCCAAACTATGAATTCTGATTAACAAACGTTAATCCTCTAACTTCTGGACACGAATGTTAAAGATGACACATACGTGGAAAAGTAATTTTGACTACCCAGAAAGTCCATCTCCAATTTGATGATTTAGAGAATGACAGCATTTTTATTTTTTTCAAATTCCAAGTTATACATTTTTGGATGAATTCAAACAAGAAAAAGAAAGTATTCCATAGAGAGTCAAGATTCTATCGGCACTAGATATTTGACTAGCAAGGCAGATCAAAGACAGGAACCAGTATCACTAAATTAGTCATCTGCAAAAAAAAGAAGTAGCTGAAGCTGCAGAATTCAGTATTTGGTGAAAGTGAGCGATTCAGAGTTTTTTGTTTGTTTGTTCTGCTCTTTTGTTCTTCTTTAAAAAAAAAAAAAAAAAAAAAAATTGAAACATTTTTTCTAGTGAGCAAGACCAGAAGGCAAAAAAAAAAAATCAGACAACAGTCTGGAAAGCATCAAGCATCAAAAACTGAAGCGGGTTCCATGTTAAAGCATGGATATAAAAATCTGTTCGTGTTCAAAGTTGGTTGCAACTACCTTTCGATTTCATTTATATAACATTCCCCCAAACAGAATTATGTACATTTAACACAGTGCAATTTAGAATTTGCTATTTTTGATATTTTAGAAAAATCACCCTTCCATTTAATATGTGCGTTTGCTGGACGATATTTACCTGTGGCAAGGTACAATTAAGCACACACTTTTAAAGTGTTTCACACATACTTCCTAAGACTTTGTGATGTTAGAAAAACCTAACCCACATTCCACCTTTTCACCTAAAACTATTACTAACTCTAGTTTCTTCCCTTCAAAAGAAAGAAAATTCGTGTTCTCATGAAAATGCAAGCAAAACAGCTCGCTACATTTTTTGTTGATAAATAACAACGTATGTGGAAATAAAAACTAATACGGCGACCAAAATACATTATGAACCTGCAGCTAATAAGATAGAGACTGTAAAAAGAGTAAAGAAAAAATCCTTTCACCAAAACAACAGGTTGTATAATCAGATTATGTATCAAGAAAGAGATAGCTGCCTGCCTGTGTGCAAGCCAGTGAGACTGGATGGTGAAGTTAAGGAAATGAATGCGTGGATATTCAGAAAAAGCTGCTGCAGTAAGAAACTGAGTTTACTATATGGGGCTGAAACTTTCTTAAGTAAAAAATATAGCAGAAAAGATACCACTGAATTTGTGAATCACAACGAACATGCGAGTTATCAACTAGACTTCCTTAATTCTAACTGTCTCAATCTCCAAATATTGCTCGATTATATGAAGTCACATCCTTATGTGGTGTAGGGAACTAAAAGTTACGACATCACTGTATAAAACAGCTACCAATAAATATTCATACACAAGCTGTTCTCACAGGAAATCCAACTCTATTAAAAACACAGCTATCTGTGGAACACGCTTACATATGGCATTGCCAACACAGCAGAAGCTAAGACTAGAGCATCCTGAGAAGTCTATGGAAAGTTCAAGGCCCATACATTTCACAAACATAAATTCTAACTCAGTTTTGAAGTACCGAACTACATAAAAAAAGACAAATAAAATGGCATCACTTCCTATACTTCAGAAAGCTTTTATAAACCTACAGCTTTTTTTCTTTTTTCTCTTATTAAGAGTACTAAAACTTCACAAACATCCACGAAATAACAAACTGTCTTTTTCCACCCCTTGTATCAGTGGAAACTATCTGAGGCATAAACCTTAGAACAACAGTATTTCCTATTGCAAGGTAAGTAAAAGAGTGCATCTATGAGGGACAAAGGAGAAACTTAACTTCCAAACCTAAACTGAAATAGTGGCAGTAAAACACTCAGCTACTTAAACGCCCACCTGATTATGCAGACTGTTGCAGGAAAAAAGATAAAAGAAAACAAACCCAATTGCTATTTCTGTTTGGCAACTTACTTCCTCATACTAAATGCAGGTCAGGCACTACGACAATAACAACACTTTTTAAGAATACTTGTATGCTGCTACCTGAGGGCACACAAAGTAAGAAACTTCAAAGTTACTGCAGGCATGTAAGGAATTCTCATGCTGGAAGAGATGCTCTGGCTTTGCAGAAATAAAGTAATGCGAGACAGAACTAAGGAAGCTGCCACAGACCTTCACGGCATCCAAAAATGCTCTGAGGCCCACCCAAATGGAACCACTGCATACAGGTACCATAATCATTGTACACATATACAATTCAAAAGCCAGCTTCAACCAAACTGTTTCTCACTGGCCACATGCTGTTTTTCTATTTCTTAATTTAAAAATTATTGTAGTAGCCTTTAACATTTATTTTCTATGTTCTTGTTTACAAGAAGCTTACTCAGAACTAAGGCATCCCATACAATCTGTATCTCTTACTTAAACAAAGTACTTAATATACCTTACACTCAATGAAATCTAAAATTACTCTTAAAATAATTCACTCACACTGAGCAAAGAAAACTGACAAAAAAGCCACAGTGGCCTATTCTTACTGAAGCCACGGAGCATTAAGTTGTCCAAAGAAGTTTCTTTAACTGAAATTCCACATATGAAAAAAACCAGTTTATCCACTGTGCACTTATTAATAACTTTAAGGAAAAAGTGTTCAATTACAAAACAATTTAAACAAATAGACTTATCTGTACCTGCTTTGCCATTCAATAGCTTATTCTGGTAATATTGCCATTCAAGCTGGGGGTTTGCACCAGGGCGCAGCGGTGCCTTTCCTGCACCTCTGTTGCTAGTAACAGCTACTGGTTTTCCTGTGGAGAAAAAATATACGTACTTAGAAGAAAGTATAATACCTTATAATTTTAATAGTAGTGTAAATAGAGTAAGATTATAAAGATGTCTGCTTTACTTCTTGCAGTTTCTTTTAAGATTATGCACTCTTCCAGCATTAAGGAAGAAGTAGCTATGAAAGTGACTTTGCACTGTGACTATGAACTTCTGTGACTGCAATTAGACAAGCAAAGAGAAGTTCTGAACAGGTGAAATGCAGCCATTCTTGTTTCTCTTTATCTTTACTATAAACCATGTTGTGAAACTTCACCAGCGCCCTATTAATTTGTTAGTTTAAGGCATAGCAAACAACATGCTGACTTTAAATACTTGTTTAAACGTATTTATTAGCTAAAATAAAGGAATGTACACATGCCAACACACCCAAATCCATTTGCTAAATCACCTGCACAACATCAAATCTGTAGCTAAACTTTTGACTCTTCGGTAATATCAACACCTCATAATTTTTCTTAGCAAACTAATATATGCACTGAAAGTTCTGGCAGACTTCTGTGGAACAGGCAGAAGAATATCTGCAGGATATTGTAAGTCCTTCGTTCTTTATATTAGAGCAAAGGAATTTTAAAATTGGCAGGATATTCACTTTAAAAAAATGCACACATACTAGAATTATCTTTAACATTATAGCGCCTGCTTTAGGAGAGAGGAAAATTATCATACAGCTTATTCTTCTTACCCCATCTCTATAATGGATACTAGATGTCCACCACAGCACCAAGTCTTCAGATTTGTGCATTGATGAAGTTCAGCAATTACATAAAACAGTCTGTATCTCCACTTCTGAATGTTATATCTCAAAACAAACAAACCCAAAACAAAACCCAACCCCCCAAAATAAACAAACAAAATAGCCAACATGACCAAAACCCAAATGGCTAAGTCTTATGTATGCTTATACACTCCAACTTCTAAATGCCAACTAAACTGTTCATCTTCCAACAATAATTCAGGATTACCGACTATCCTACTTCTTTTTCTTCTTTTCCTTTTCTTTCTTAACAAGTGAACAAAACCCACTTTTAGGACAAACAGAATTTGATCCCCAATTTCTGATACGGTAGATCTAATTGGAAAGGTGCAACAGTAATAAGAACAGTTACTCCAGATTTTATTTTACTTCTTTTAGACACTTGAAAGCAAACAGCAAAAGGGAATTCCAGTTTTCTCTATCGCTTGCATTTGTATTGTGAGAAAACATTAATATGAAAAACTGTATGGTCTGAATACCAGATAAAGATGCCAAAAAACAGATAAACGCATAAAAGTCATGTTTTAAGTGTACAGTCTTTTTTGTTTGTTTCACAAGTCTCAACTTATCAAGCTGTAATATTCAGAACTGAATACTGACCTTTGAGATCGGGTCTATTTCGGATCGCCACAGACACAAAGAAACAATCCATATCCACGTGCATTATACAGCTCTGTGGTTTGGCTGAGCTCGCAACAGACACATTACCTAATATGAAGATACACCAATAGAAAACTTGAACCCTAATTGATATACTTTGGTACTAATTACAGTAGTCATCAAGGACTATAATCAATATTTTACTACCTTCAGTTACAAAGACTTTGGTTTCTTCTCACATAGAGAACATATACATTTCCTAAATTCTAAACATAAACAGTAGCCAAGCAACCTAACCAGTACACCAATTTGAGAGTTTCAACTTCAATTTCATCTAATTAAGACTCGCTAAAACAAGTTCTCTCAACACAAGGTTATCGTATGCTGTGGAAACAAAGTCATAACCACAGTATGACAGTATTCATTCTGCAGCGGAGAACTTTACCCATTTTTCCTCATTAATGAGAAGACTGATCTAAAGTTTTAAAAAGTTCAGCTGCACTAAGAATTACCTGTGACTCTTCATGAAATACACCACAATGTGTTAAACCTTCCATGCAGCTGGATTTTGCTGTTGCTGTACTACACTCACATACAGACATGTGAAGATAAACAAGACAGCAGTGTAAGTTTTTCAGTCTGTAGCTAAACGTGTCAAACAATCTAGATGTTCATGTCTGCGTGCCCATGGTGACGACCAACCAGAAAAGACTAGAGCTAACAGAAAATCTTAATTTGAACAATGCATAACAATGAAAAAACACTTCACATATGAACTGATTTGTTTTGCTTGACAATCATGGTAACTGTTGAGTAATAACAAAAAAAAGTGCTTTCTTGTTCTTAATAATTTACCATTCGGACTTCTTACTAAAAAAGCCAAACTGCCTTATGAAGGACATATTTACAAACCAAGTGATCAAATTAGCCCTTACGACGCTGCTTTATGTGAAATAGATAAATTCTCTAGGCCAAATTGAAGTACATATATATTAGCTTACATCATACTTTGTCAGAAAATAGTACTCATTAAAGTATTCTTATAAGATAGCATGTTTTATAACTGGAGCTTGCTATGATAAACATATAATCAGTCAATTTACCTAACAATAAATTTTTAGAATGTGGTAATTTATCGTCTGAAGCAACTTTTCATGCGATTACAAATAGGTATTTTTTACAACACAGCAGAGTCAGAATCTTGTCAATAGAACAGAACTAACCTTTTAACTGGACAAGACTAGAAATTAGAGCTTCTGAAGATGCAAAATACTTAATCTCTATGTGCAACACTTTGTCTCGTAAATTACCCACATATCTTAATTTTGGCCCTTGGGTGTGCAATATAACAACAACACATCTCTCTTCCACCACAAGCCAGGTCTAGAACTGTCATACGACACAACTACTCTTTAAACAGACATGGAGGTAGACAGAAAACTTACTACCAGAAAATTTAGATTTTAACTCATTTCCAAATGTTACTCATCTTTTAATTTTTCACACTGAACTACATATAAGCAGCAACGTTTTTGGTTATTTTTTTTTCCTTTTTTTTTTTTTTAAAGATGTTTCACATGGCAACTACAGACTTGCGCATTTAGAAAGATGTATTTTTTTCCCCTCGATCAATCTATATGTCTTGGTAATATTTCTACAAGAAAGACATGAACATAGATCAGTGCATCACATTAAATCACAATTTAACAAACAAATACAGAAGTAGCAGAGCCTTTAGTTTTCACTGCATCAAAGTCACCAAGCTTTTCCAGATAGCCTGACTGCAATGTTAATATTGAACATTACCCTGCTTAGTCTCTGTAGACATTTAGTATATGAACAAAGATAAGGCACCTTCTCAAAATAAACCTTCTTAAACAAGTATCTACCTGTGTCAGTTTTAAGTGCAGACCTGCCTGCTTTCCATTTTTTTAATTTTTCCCTTCCTGGAAAGACACCGCTGTTTTTTCTCTGCAGGCTGTTGACAAACTCAGTCAATTCACACTTCCACGTTGATATATGATGTAATCTTGAACGTGAATAAAAGTCAGAAATAAAACTACAATCTGAAGGTTTGGACACAGATAAGGAAGCTGCCTTGCTTGGAGCAGGTACAGAAGTGCTTTTTGTGCTTGAAGGCCCCTGAACAGTGGAGTGGTGAGCACCATTTATTTTAGTATTACTGTGCAAAGATGAAGATGAGGATGAATTACTCATAGTCCTATGTGGATTCCACGAAAAGTCTGTATTTTTGTTGCTATGATGCAACTGCTGCATTGTGCAGTCTCTAAAGTCCACGATGCCTTTTTCAGGTTTCCCTTCCTCTTGCACAGGGCCTGAAGAGAACCTACTTGCAACACTGTTGCTGGAGGGCACCAAGCAATCCTGTGTCTTTAAGGCACTGGTACAAGTGTTATGCGTGTGTCCATTAAAAACGGCAGTGCTGCCCTTGTGAGATTGAATCCCATTTTGTTTTCTTTCAGGAAGAACCTGGTCCAGCTCTGCAAATCCCAACCCATCACTATCTTCTTCCTCTTCTTCATTCCAGCTACTTATTCCATTGGGTGTGATCTCACTTTCCATCTCACACTGTTTAATATGATTTCTGAAACAGATAGATGATAGATCATTGAATACCATTTCTTTTATTAAAAAGGTACATTTACAGGTCACTTCAAGTATTTATCTTACCAACTGTTATCAGTATATAACTGATAAGTTTTTACAGTCAGTCTCAAGACAAGTATCTCAAATTCTGAGCTATGTCTTCTCAATATGACCCAATACCATGCAGCAGACTGTGCATATTTGTTGTGCTATTGCTGCAGCGTTACCAGAAGTTTACACAGCTTTTCTAATACAAGTGTGATTCTGGGCACTTCTATTTCTAAACTGATTATCAGTCTCCAATGGAACTGCAATAATTATTTATTAGCAGAACCATTATGCTGCCATGGATAGCATAGTAGTGCAGAAATATGCAACCATCAGGAGGGGTTATCTTTTTATAAAGAGATGCTATTTTTGTTATTTAGTTACCAAAAAAGTACACAAAGAAAATATCTGTTCTTAAATAATTATTTAATTAGTGTGTTGGATTCACTTTATCTTTTCTCAAGAAAAAGACTGTTCGAGCTCTGCAAAAAAAATATGTTTATATTCATGGCTTTCGAAGAAAACCCGAACAGATCACTTTTCATCATCTAAGTGTGTAAAACAAAGTAGCCTCCCACAAGTGCACCAGCAATTTACATTTACTCAGATGATGTAAAGACTAAGATTTTATTAAAAATAGTAATAATAATAGTGTGACAATCTTAAGTAGAATTAAAAACAGAGCCTTCAAAAGCTGTACATACTCTAAGTCTGCTGGAAAAAAAACAACCACTGCTCGCAATTCCCAAAGCTACCAATTTAGTACAGTCACAAAACAACATGAGTAATAATTAATTATCCAGTATACCAGTAAAATCAGAAAGCCAATTAACTGCGATAATTTGGGTAAGACTATCACAATTATAAATTACATTCAACGTAACAGTTTTGAAGAGTTGCCTGATTGAAAGTGGCATATCCAGTGGTACAAACTATATACCACTGGGTAAGGTAGGCTTTTAAATTCACAACTTGAAACTAAATTCGTGTTTTTAGAAGTATGAGTATTCCTCTCATTTAAAAAACATTAACAATGCAATAGTAAGAGGTGATGGTGATCATATCACTCACTGTTTAAAATATGCATAACAAATTCTGCTTAGGATACTCATTTATCCCTGAAATCTCTCTCGTGGTAAAGTCTCCTCAGCAATACACACAGATGGATTTTAAATATATCAGTGGACTACAGAAGAACACATCATTGTTACAAGTAAGTAATAGTATCTTCTTCAGTATCTCTGACACTGCTTGAGCAAGGGTACTGATGGATGACCTCCTGAGGTCCCTTTCAACCTCAACTACTCTACGACTCTTGTCCCTGAACAACAAATACATATCACCTGCTTTTGAAAAAGATGCCATGACCGACTTAATTACAATACACACTGTTTGATCTAAAAGGCTTTTCACCTTCTGACTCTTCCACCAGAGTTTTACTGAAGCCTATGATTCTGTTCCCTTCTTGCAGTCTTTTACAGTAATTCCTTCTGTTATAATTGGATTTTTTAATCCATTTTTATACTAGTTTTTTTGTTTTTGAAGTAAAGACCTAATTTACAGTGTTATCAGTCATAATCCCTTAAATTATGCCTGTTGCTTTCACAAAGACATGCTGTATCCAACTGGACTCTCAGGTCACACTACTGAGGAAAGTATCACTCAAAGGTAACAGACAAGCCTTGGAGTCAAGGTAATTGTAGTGCCAACCTCAGCTCCACAAAGGATCACAGAATTACCAGATATCCTGAGTTGAAAGTGACCCACAAGAATAACTGTGTCCAACTCCTGCCTCCATAGAGGAGCACCCAAAATTCCACACTATGTCTCAGAGCAGTGTCCAAACACTTCTTATACTCCATCAACTTGAGGCCATGATCACTGCCCTGGGGAGCTTGCTTCAATGTCTGTCCTTTTCTTAACATTCAACTTGACCCTCTCCTGACACAACTCCATGCCTTTCTTTCATATCCTGTCATTGTCAACAGAGAGAAGAGACCAGTGTCTGCCGCTCCCTTGACTGTCCTCATAAGGAAGCTCTAGACCACAATAAGATCTCCTCAGTTTCATCTTCTTCAAGCTGAAGAATACTATAACTATATAGTTATACCTTACTTCTAAATTTCAGTATCTCAAAATTTCCCTCCTACAGAGGGAAGTAAAAGTAATAATAATTAAAAAATGCTATCTAGTTATAAATGCTAGTCCATTATGGGTGAATGATTAATATGAGCATATAAGATAAGAAACACTTACACCCTGTTGAGATCTTTAGCTATATTGCTTGGACCTGGCACAGCATCTTCAGGTTTGCATATGCTATTAAAACTGAGACCTTTTTGAACACTTGACTGCTTGGTGTAAAGCTGATATGGAATGTGTGAGAGGAGACGCCCAGCTTTAATGCTGAAACAGAAGAAAAGGAATAGGTTACTACTAAAAATATTTTAAAAGCAACGTACAATAAGTGGTTACTTTCATGATAATCACTAATGTTCTGCTATGAATACTTACCGCCCCTTCCAAAACCTTCTTCCCTCTACTAATTGGACTGAAGAAAGAAGGTACTTGTAATGTGGTGATTGTCACTAAAAAAGCCATTTGCACAGTTGTATCAGACAGTTGTGTACAACCCCTTCTCTAGGTAATTCACAGAAAACCCAAATGTTTCATTTCAAGAACAACACTCAGTCAAAAAAAAAAAAAAAGTATCGTGTATGGTCCAGGTTATTCCAAGCAAACAACAGTGACTGAATTCTTTAACTTGGCACAATGTGAGTAACACGCATCCCCAGCCAGTTTGGGTAGAACCTACCTAGAAGAGGCCAGCTTCCACTTTTTCCATTCCAAAACAATAATTACATCTTCTTGTAAGAAAATGCACCGACAAAAAGCTTAGAGACCTTCCACAAATACCTACCACGCTCTTTTCAGTCCTGTCCTACATGTTCCACTCTATCTCCCTTTTTTTTTTCCCCTTTGAAATAGCAATTCTACTTCAATAACTGCTAAATTGCTTATCAAAGTCATGGACTTTGAAGTGAAATCGTCTCAAAAATACATCATCACATGATTTCAGCTCTCCATCCCAATGCCTGTTGCTAGCAGAAAAAGATAACACCCTTCTCAGCCTAAACTCCACCTCTCCTTCATGTACCACATGTCATACTGCACACTGTCACGGATGCAAAAGCTTCTTACAACAGAGGAACCTCTTTTATATCAAAGAAGCTTAATATTGTTCAGTTTTGAAGATACAATTGGATTTAAATCTGTAATGAGAATTTAGCTCAGTGACATATGAACTTCTTTGCTGCTCTTCAACTCCTGAACAGTTCCTTTCAGAGGTGTGCTTTTAAACTAGCTCAACGGCAACACTGTTAAGGGAGTTTGGCAGTGGAACAGAATCCCTTATGTGCTACTGTCTCATGGCAATTAGATAAGAATGTTAATGGGGAACTGCATTACCCAATTAGATAAATGAAAGCCAGCACATACATAGAGACATGGTAAGGTTCTTATGGGAATGGGATGGTAGAAACAGCCCTCAAATATATCACTTCAATATTGTTTGATATGTTAGTATATTGCATTTAGAAAGGAACATGATTTACATGACGTATCGCCAGAGCTGAAACGAACATGGTAGAATTCTAAAGCTTTATATACAGAAAAAGAGGATACAGCTGAGAAATACAAACAAGTAATACAAGAGCTTATAACATTTTTTGTATCACTCTGAACTTGCATAACCATCCACCCAGTATCTCTAAGTCACTACAGTAATTTCAAGGTCATAAGAAAAAGAAAAAAACATCTACTTAAGATCTTTTTAATGCTAAGATTTTAGCTACTGAAGTAACTTCTTCCACTAGATCAATATACAGCCTGCTGTAGACACATCATTCAACACCCCTCTCTTTTCCACACTCCCTAGGACACAGACTCTAGAACTACTGAAAAAAAGTAGGTTGGGAAGGATCTCTGCAGGTCTCCAGTCCAAATCATACTCAAACCAAAGCTAATTCTATGAGGCCACCCAGGGCTGACACACAACTGCTGCCTTATTGTAGGCCCTTGTAGACCCTTCAGTCTTTTTACAAAGCTGCCTTCTAGCAGATCAGTTCCCAGACTGTCCAGCTGCAGGGAGTAAATTCTGTTCCAGGTGTAGGACTCTGCATTTGATTTCATTGAAATTAATGAAGTTCTTAAGAACCTCAAGATAACTTCAGTTGATCTTATGTACTTCAGTGAGTGGAGGAACCAAAAGATACGTTATTTGGATAAAAAACCTTGGCTTTAGTTTTGTTACAAGTCATAATCTGATAGATCTTAAGGTAGAATCATCTCATTTTTATGAAAATGCTTTGAAATTGACATTCTTCTTTATCTGCAGGTTAGATGAAACTCATGCGAAACAGAAGGCAAGAGGTTAATTAAGAAACATAACCTGGCATTTATTTAAAATATTGAGAACTAGTCCAGTGACTGGATGTGAAATTGGAATGAACAAGATAACGTTCTGTTTTGCTCTAGGCCTGACATTTTCTCAGTGTTCTTAGTAAAGCCTGCTAAGGAGCAACCATTGAGGAACAAATCCATAATATGACAGCCGTATTTTCACTCAGCCGTTGGAAGTAATTTTCTAAAATCTTTTATGAAGCTACTTTTCTAGACTTCATCCCTGCCCCACAACCCCTTTCCCCCCATGGAATCCAAAAGCATCAGACCTAAACTTACCTTTCCATTATCCATTCTGGTCGAACTACTTTTTCTCCTTTCAGTTCTTTTATTTTGGCATTTGGCAGATTTGTGGCAATGATGTGCGTTGTTTTTGATCTGGAATAATACACATGGTATTGACCTCCATGCAACATCATAAGCCGTCTTAACTCATCAGCTGAGGGATCTATAAAATTTAAAAACAAATATTCCTGCTTTGTGTCAGCAAATACCTTCAGAAAAATGGTAGCTGAGAAATACAACGTCATGATAAAAATGAGTTCTTCCCCCCCAAAGCTTTGCATGTTCTTCAAAGATAGAATCAGAAATGCATTTCTGAAGAAATGTAGAAGACTGTTTCTAAAAAGACTGATTCAAAATACAAACATTCTGCTTGTTATTGAGGATATTTCCACAGTGTGTGTGAAGGAAGCGTGAATAAAAAACAAAAAACACTCAGGAGAATTTGACGTTTCACTGCTTCTAAAAAAACATTTCACTGCAAAAAAATACGAAGAACAAGTATTAGGTTAACCAGTAGGTTCATCAAAGTTTGGGAGAGCAGTTTACATCCAGAAGAAATAGATAAGAGTTAATATCAAAAAGGTTCAACAGCAAAGAACTCCTGCGCTACAATCTCTGACTCACTGAAGTAGCTAACCTGCTTTTCTTTACCAGACTATTCCTTTATTCCTCTGGGGAACAGAGACTACCTTACAAACAAACATCTCTTCTTACTCCCTCTAATATTTCTTATCCCCTCTGACTACTATAGAGTAGCTATTCTTCCTTACATGATTGAAAAACAGAAACAAAAACTAAACAAAAAACCTAACAACTTAATGTGAGAATAATTATTTTGCAAGCAGCAGAAAAAATAATGGAAAAAAGCTTGTCAAAAATCTTTTCAGCAGTGTCACTAAAATGTCTGGGTGTTTTGAATGGTACATTAAGCACAAGATACCAAGAGAGTCCATCAACACAGGAAGGAAGAATAAATTTATTTTCAAAATAATTAAGCCACAATTCTCTCCAGAGGTTTACTGGTAACTCTCAAAACAGTTTAATCACCTAACTTAAGATATTGTACATAGTCCACAAAGCATTCTGTTCCCTACTCCAGTCTTGTGGACATCCATCTTGTGGATCCCTATTCGGGAACTACTGCCCTGAACACTAAAGTAAAAGCTGGAGTTTCAACAAACTGTCTGTATTAAATATCTGATCCAGCTGTATTAATAGTTTCAACTTGTTCAGCTCATGCTCAAACTTGCCATGCTCCACATCACAGATGCTGCACACATCAGTTATGTAACAGTAACAACATTCTTGGCATAGGTCCCTGAATAAGGCTTCTGGGAAGTTTCAAAAAGGTTATTAAGCTGCTTTACGGAGCCCAGGAGAAATATGAATATAAGTATGGTAGATTAAAAATCTTACTCCAGTTAACATGCATCGCACTTGTCAGTCCACCAGATATAGGCAACGTATACTTATGCCTTAGCTCCTCCAATATTGGATGGATTCACTGCCTCAAGTATTACACCACTCTGAGCAAGAAAATCCCTATACATCCACTCAAACATAAATTTAACAAATTGTAAACCTTTGTTGTGAAATACAAAGGAAAGTTACACACAAAATTTAAGATACCCAATAATTGCTAGATAATTATCTGCAAGCAGTCACATTTCTTTACTCCAGTTAGGATATTAAGCAGACAATGCAACAAGACAGAACAGATTCTTAACAAACAAAAGCTTCACCTGTAAAGCCATTGACATAGATGGCGACGCCACTAAAGATACTTGATGAATTCCCATCCCTCTGGTGTTGTATGGCTGAATCTGACCGGAACTGATCCTCCAGTTTCTTAACCTTTGCTGACATGTACCCTCCCTAGTTTTTAAGTTAAAAACAAACAAATAAATCCAAATTAATTATGCAAGTCCTATTTTATATTTACAGACTAAAACAAGTTAAAGGAAGAGAGAAAAGTTTGCAACATTCCCTCAAACTGATTTTTGCTGACATACAAAGGAAACATTCATTTTACTAACAAAAACACCAAATCCTCAACTATAAATTCTTACCTTCAAGATAAACTGCACCTATTTACCAGGACTATATGCCAGGACTTATTTCATACTTCTTTTTTCTTATTCTCTAAGAAAAACAATCTCTAAAAAAATTCTTATGGAACAAAAGCAAAAGAAAAGAAACCAGGGAGTGATGCCAGTTTGGATGCTAAGCCAAAGGCCTCACAATGTCTGTTCAGCAATAAAAAACGTACTGCTAACTACTAAAGATATTCTTAAAATTACTTGGTTTAGTTTTTAAGAGGTGGTTGAAGCTACTCAAGGTTCTCAATATATTAATAAGTCACTTTAGTTGACGGCTACGAATTAAGACTTCAACACATGATTCATGTTCGAGGGAAACTTATAAGAATGACGTTCTTCAAGTGAAGCAGAACAGTTTAACTTCCAGCACACCTTCAGCATATTTAACAAAATTCGAAACTCTTCTCAGCCATAATGCCATTTGTCTTTTTAAAAGCAAATAAGCAAGCAGAAATCACTTGGTTTTAAACTTACCCATCCTCCCCAGCCATCGCCTTCACCAGCCCGTTTCCTCCATCCGCCTCGCCTCATACTGAAGCTTCTGTGTAAAAGAAAAACACACAGTTAGATGTTCAGTAATATTGTCAGCAACTTATCAATGATGCCTCCTCTAGAATGCCATAAAGATTACAGTGGTTGGGCAATGAAGTACGCTAGTTGCATTGAACACAGACTAAAAGAAATTGCATACAATTCCAGTTAGTCAATTTTGTAATAATCTATAGAAGAAAGTCCTTATAAAGTTCAGTTTCCACTGCGATTAAGCTCTTCTTGCTCATCATACCTCTCCTATAAACAATGAAAAATAGAAGGTCCATAAATACCACTGCTACCATTCATGAAGAATACTGCCCAAAACAGGAAGAGTCTTTTATTTCATTTTGAATATTAACTATGTGGTGGGATGCAAGCAGACACATCCTGGCAGGAAAGTGGATTATTTTATTAATGGATTTAGATCAAATCATAACAGACCCAAACATTTGTTGTTCCAGTGCAACAGAATTACATAAAAGAAAAAAGTTTTTTTTTCTTCTTTTTTTTCCCAATGGAGCGCCAGTTATTTAAATGCTACAGTACAATCTACTGATAGGACTTCTTTACAAAATAAACCTAGCCATCCAAATTACAGCTTTCAGTTATGTAATACGCTTATCCCTCGACCACGAGCTGTACACAGCAGTGTCCCCAGATGAGCCATTAGTGAGCTACAACAGAACTGGTGGAGAGAAAGAAATGCTTTGGAGTGTGGCCAACTGCTCACTGTACCCAAGTGATCCACACTGACTATAGCTGCTATAACACCAATTTTAAAATGCTGATTAACGGTGCAGTCTGATCAGGGGGTCACTGATGCTATATTCCATTTCTCATTTTCTATTCTAACTAGTCCCCGAACTACAAACACTGTTTTGTCTTTCAGAGCTACAAGATCTTAGCATGATGACAGGTACAGGACCTGGTATACTCTGAAACTAAGATTTAAGCCAGTCACTTTTCTTTTATTAAATACTTCTTTATAATCCATACAAATGCATGAAAATGCACTTTATAACATGAAAAGTAGTCAACTGATTTTTTTTCTCTTCCTCTTCTGCTTTTTAGAAGATACCTGCTCTTTGGACTATGCACAGAATCACCCAGTAGTGGAGCACAGAAACTTCCCTTGCATTTCAGCCTGCCAGAATGTATATGCAGGTGCATATGGACCCATTTTGGTCATTTACCTAACCAGACACCAGCACTGTTCTGGAGACTGCCTCATTTACCACACTTAAATATTATTTCCTCTGAAAAACATGGCTAAAAGCTGAATTGCAGCCTTCTCTTAAGTCCCTTTTGTTCTCGAGTTACCAAGCAGGCATACTCTGAAATCCAGCTAAATCCCTCTGGATTGCAGGCATGTCTCACTGCAGGAAAAAAAAAAGGAGTTAGCTGCAGGCAGGTTTTCAGAAATACCATCATTTTCATGTAATAGTGTGAACATGCCAAATTAGGTACCAACAGAATTGAAAAGTCAAAGCAAGTATAACATGCTTCAGTGGTGTGTTTCTGGATCTGTGAAAAAACAAGAAGATCATGATGCACCTGGTTCTATTCTTCTCATGTTTGCTGTAATTTGATACATAACCTACACACGTGTATATAATTATCAAGATTAATCATTTGTCAAGGAGATTAGCTCTACATCAACAACCAAAACAAAGCCCTCTCTCCCCATTATGTCATGTTTTCTCTCTAGATACCAGTGTCTCTTGTGAATTTTCCATCAGCTCATGTAAAGCGTAATTCAAATGAATCTGGCTGAGACTATGTAAGACCCACACAAGTCACCATAGTCTTACAAAGATGCTCTTGATTTCAATCACAAAGTTCTTAATCAGAACACTAACTACTCTGATCTCTGTATTTCAATAAGGAAGAGGTTGTCTCTAAGTCCTTCCACTATCAGTAACATGGAAACAAAAATATCCAGTGCCTCCGAAACTAAACAACTCTTCCATTTCTTTACAGTGAGGGTGACGGAGCACTGGAACAGGCTGCCCAGGGAGGTGGTGGAGTCTCCTCCTCTGGAGATATTCAAGACCCACCTGGACGCCTACCTGTGTGATGTGGTGTAGGGAGCCTGCTTTGGCAGGGGGGTTGGACTCGATGATCTCTAGAGGTCCCTTCCAACCCCTACAATTCTGTGATTCTGTGATTCACGAGAGGAAACCTTTAATGAAACCTTGAAACACGAAATTCCTATTCAGGACACAGAGAGGTGAGGAAGAACCCTAGTCTAAAAGCCAATAGATCACATCATCACAACCAGTGGAGCAAACTAAAATCATAAACTAGGCCATAGCCGTGATTAACTAAAAATTAGATAAACACAACTCCTTTAGGTTAGCACGTTACAAAACACAATGTATAGATTGCTCAGAAGTTGTCTGCCTAGAGTCCTCAGAACTAGAGATACCAGGCTGCAGTGCCTACTTCCAACATCTGACAATGATTTACAATTTCCTTTGCAGATGCTGATTTTTGACACAGTCTTTTCAATTCTAAACACACAAGTTAGAAACACAGTATTCCAATGATCACAAGATTTCTCTGGCTTACCTCCTAAGAGTTGGGGGTTACTTAATTTCTCTATGTAGTTTCACAAACTGAGTGATTGATAAACCAAGGTTTCTCTGGACTACGGAGAATCTCTACTACTCCCTCTTCCCATGGAGCCAAACGGAAAAGACAAGAGACAACAGGTACAAGCTGTTTCAGGACTGGTTTTGTCTTGATATAAGACGTTTTTTAAAGTGGGAATAGCTGGTCACCCAAACAGCCTCCCCAGTGATGTTGTGCAGTCCCTACCACTGAAGATTTTTGGTATGTGAATAGACAGGGTGCCAATTTCAACAGGTTCTCTTTTCCCCCTGAGAGGCTGCACCTGATGTTCTTTCAAGTTCTCTTCCAACCCGGGCTGTTCTATGATCCTGCTAAAGCCTTGAGCTTACAGTGCCATTTTTTCTTTGAAAATGAAAATAACCTCCAGAGCTGCTTTTCTGAAAGCTAAGGAACAAATGAATGTAAAAACCATCTTACACAGGAAACATTAAATCAGAGAAAAAAAAAAGTTAAGCAAGATTTGAAGCATGTTCACTGCTTCACAAAACGTGAACTGAAAAGATGATACAAAGCTCTCTCTACAGGAATCAAGACAAAGGGATGAGGAAGAGAAATGCTTTGTAAAGAACCCTCAAAGTAGTGGTGTGGAGAATCAATAGAAGGGACTTGGTGAAGTGAACCACCATAGTAAATCATTTTCAGGGCATCTCCAGAGCAAAGACAATCTGTAAAATGACCCTTTTCAAATAAAACTGAAATGCTCATGGCTCTGGACCTGTGAACACAAACAAATCCCCAACAAACACTGTAACTGCACAGAAAGCTGTAATGATTGAAGTAGTATTCCTAAGAACAGAATCCATGATTTTCTCTGCAAGAGGAAGAAGCTTTCAAGGTAATATATATATATATATATATATATACACACACATACATACATACACATATATATATATGTCATGTGTATATATATACACATGAAATAGTCAAATTAAGAACTCCTGTCCTCATAATTACCACAGTTTGGCCCTGTACCTTTCAAGAGTACACACAGTATAAATCTCAGTGTATGGCAAAGTAAGATTCTTTAACTAAAGGTTAAACTTCTACTGGGAGATGTCTTTCAAAACTGATGACAGAAGACCACCTAAGAGTTCTGATGCTCTGTACATGACTAGTAACTCAGATATAGTCAATATCACACACTTGGAAACGACATGTAATGTCCCATTCCACGGTGGTTATTAGGCCTCACATTATATTTCTCAATCCACAACTAGTTCGTTTTATTATTAAAGACTGTTAATCAAACTTCAAAGATCATTTAATGCAATAAAAGGTAATATCTATTTTGTGAATTCTATAAACCCATATATGTAATTCTACATACATATAGAATAATATATATAATTCTATAAATGTATATATAAGATTTGCATGGCAACTGTGATATGTTTGACTGCAAAACAAGGGGTGTAGATGTTAATGTTGATATTAAGTATTTGAGTATCTGATTCAGGGAAGTTATTTCTTTAAAATACTGTAAGATCAAGATGATGTGGTTGTAAGTAGGCTTTCAATTATCTGGGATAGTTTGGATGATTGACAAACCCAGACCAAAACCACAGGTATTATAGGGAAAATACATAAGAGCACAGAATATCATCTTCAGTGGCTCTATAAGAAGTGAATATAGATTCCCACATGCTTTTAAAGTCCAGGTCAGTACCAGTCCTGCCCAAATTTGAGTCACCACTGCCATACTCTCCAGCATTCCCTTTTCCTTTATGCAGATACATTTCCATTCCCTCTTCAAGTGATCAGCTTGTCTGGCAGAATTTACACTCTGCAGTATGTGAATACACATAAAACTATTTGTAAAGACAACTAGAGGCTGCGCTATGACTCAAACAGCCCACCCTGCCAGACTAAATGCAAAGCACAGCATCCAATCCAGGTTGCCCTATCTCTAATTACTGAAAGTCAAATGGAAGTGCAGCACGTAGTAACAGACAATGTTTTTCTGACCAGAATGAATGCTATCGAATACCCTTTAATACAAAAGAAGCTGATTTAATCAATTTATTCAAACAGGACTAATAGTATTTTTGAAGGTGGAACTCTAACGCTACAACAAGTACAGCTATCTAAGGCCACTGCTAATGAGTATCAGAATCTTCTGCCTGAACCATAGATCAAATCCATCCCAGCTCAGCAGGACTTAAAAGCTGTTTCCATCAGATGGGTACTTTGTGGCCTGATTGAGTTTCATGCATTTAGGTTCCAGCTCCCACATCAAACTCACCACTCTGCTTGGCACTGGGCTGCAAGCTTGTTGAGGAAAGAACTGTCTTACATGTTTACACATTTCTCAGCACATGAGAGACCTATTCTTGGCTGAGTCTTCTGGAAAAAAAAAAGCTGCTGCAACAGAGTCTAAATCTATTTTTTTTTTAAACTATGTACTAAAGATCTCAGAATCCAGTAAAGGAATTTCAAAACAAGGATATTTCAAGTTGCTTATTTATTTATTTATTTATTTCAAAGAGACCTATGATTTGAGGCACCCGAGTTAACAATACTGTTCCATGTTAAACTAAGTAGGATGTCACAAAGCAACTGAATTTTATTCCAGATGGGAAATACACACTCAGGGTGAAGTTTCGCAAGACGGATGAGTCAACTTGATGTCTGCAAGCCACCAAAAGGAATGAAGCTGCTCTTCAACTTCTGACCGCCTAACAGGCTTTATCCCGACTTCTACTAACTCTGCATTCACATGACCCTTATGACTGCTGCTATGTGCCAATTCAGCTTGCTAAATCCAAAATAAATCATACAATTGTATAGGTTAGTTTCTTACCCGTTTAACAACCGTGTTCAGTGAAGAAATGGCCACAAAACTGCTAGTGGGAATGAGAAGTTTAGAACTAGTATTGTTCAAAAGGATGAGTACTCACGGTACTGCCTAGGAAGGTGACATGCCATACAACACACATAATGAATGGAAAAACAGCTCTTCAGAATCAACTCCTTATGAAGCTGAAGTGAGGATGACTTCTAAAACCGTGTTCCCTGCATTCCCTGCATTCTTTCATGAGTCTGACAGCAAAAAAAACATACTCTGACCTTCAGTGCTAGCACTATCCCAGAAAGACACAGGGCCTCCTTGCTAAATAAATTATCTCAGCTTCCAAAATGACAGTTACTGCAAAAATGGTCTGTATTTCAGATCAGTTTACTTTCGTGTCAACTACTGAATACCTTCATACAAGCACTAACTAAAGGAGATGCGCTTCTTCTGTTGGCTCATCATCACAACTGCCTGAAGCAGTTATTTAGCACTTAACCATTTACACAAAGAGCTGCACAGAACAAATATGTTAACACCTTTTCCCAAATGACTTGGAGTCTGGGACAGATGACTTTCTTTTTAAACTCTCACAGCTTAAGGAACCATGAACACAGGGTATGGAACACAGCAGAGGACTTGCTGTCCTAGTGTAAGACGGTACATCACTGCACAGCCTGCACTAGCTTTGAGCAATCTGTTTTCAGACAGTCTTTTTGCTTTTATACACGGCATTTGAGATGGTTAGTTCTCTGAAAAATAGCAAGCCAGATTCAATTTGAGACCAACTGTCAATGCTTCATTCCCCTTCAGGAACAGCACTCAGTAGCAGCTACAGTCCATTTAGAGCTTGTCACAAGAAGAGGTTTACCTTGGTTGAATTTTTCTTCTGCTCATAGAAGACTCTGGCTTCTGTTTGGTAATATTTCCCCCATCCCACCCCTAGAGTTCCTCAGTAACAAGTGGCTTCTCCTCATTAATTGTCAGTGCTATGTTTAACCACGTAGCTCAAGCCACTGCTTAGTTCAAATACTCTTACTGCTGCAATTTCAGATGTCAGCAACCAGCTTCATTATTTCTTTTACGTACTCATACTCTTTTGGGGCACAGGAATGTCCCCAAGAGGACAAAGCACACTTACAATGTTTACATCGGTTTCTAAGTGCCTAGATTCCAGAAAAAAATAAATCATTAAGTCAAATCAGGACAAGAAACCACTCATGGAATTAGGATTCTCAATAGCAGCACACTGAACAGACTTGTGTCTTACCCATGAAGCCTACACTGAAGCTCAGGTAAAGCAGCTAGCAGGCAGCACATGTAAACAAAGATCCCTTGTCCCACATAATGAGTTACTGCTACTGAATGATTTAAGGCTTCCTAAGGACAACTAGAGGAAGAGTTAAGAAGAAAAACTGAACAAGGCACAAAAAATGGGTAGGTGGAGGTGTAAGTGTTCTTGAATAGATTAAAAAACATGTAGAAATGTTAAGAGGTGACCACAGCAAGGAACCTGCAGATGCTCTGAAATGTTTAACAATGAATTCAGAGGAACTGTTCTGCAGAAAACTTCTGACCTGCACCATTCTTCATGTTTCTTGGGTCCCCTGGGCATGAAGTAAGCATACCGGTGAGATCATGTTGAAAGAGATATGGATTTTGATCAATTTTATGCATTTGCATGGATATACATGCATACATATAGATGTATTTTTCCATGCATGCAGGTGTTGAGTGCACAAAGGCATGTTAAACTTGTCTTTTTGCTGATCTCTTCATTTATCCTGCATCCCAATTAACCATTTCAGCAATAGTAGTAGCATAAAAACAAATCTGCACTCTGGACCAATGCTCTAACCAATATAATGAGAAGGCTCCATTTCTTCTCCACAAATTATTTTCTAGTAGAAACGCCCAGGGCAGTTGTGCTTTTTACTGAACTCAGTGTTATCAGTGTACACTGAGCAGATGCTGAGCAGGCCAGGCTCTTCAGGGAAAAGAGAGATAAGACATCCACTTTGTCAGGCTCAAGTGGTATGTGATATCAAATACTAAGGGCCATCTCTCTGCACACATATGGGTGCCACTAAACATGTAAATCATAGAATCATAGAAAGGCCTGGGTTGAAAAGGACCACAATGATCATGTAGTTTCAACCCCCCGCTATGTGCAGGGTTGCCAACCACCAGACCAGGCTGCCCAGAGCCATATCCAGCCTGGCCTTGAATGCCTCCAGGGATGGGGCATCCACAGCCTCCTTGGGCAACCTGTTCCAGTGTCACCACCCTCAGTGTGAAAAAGTTCCTCCTAATATCTAACCTAAACCTTCCATCTCAGTTAAAAACCCTTCCCCCTTTCCTACCACTATCAACCCATGTAAACAGTCATTCTCTACTCTGTTAATATGCTCCCTTCAAATACTAGAAGGCCACAATGAGGTCTCCCCAGAGCCTTCTCTTCCCCAAGCTAAACAAGTCCAGTTCCCTCAACCTTTCCTCATAGGAGAGGTGCTCCAGCCCTCTGATCATCTTAGCGGCCCTCCTCCACACCAGCTCCAAGAGCTCCATGTCCTTCCTGTACTGGGGGCCCGATGGCCTGGACACAGTGCTGCAGATGGAGCCCCACAAGAGCTAAGTAGAGGGGAACAATCACCTCCCTCCCCCCTCTGCACTGGTCAGAACACAGTTGGCCTTCTGGGCTGCAAGCACACCCTACTGGCTTGTATCCAGCTTCTTGTCTACCAGGACCCCCAAGTCCTAAAAGTAGCAAAACTCTAGGAAACAAAGCAATCTCACTATCAAAAGTATTGATGATTACAGAGTCAGTAATTAAGTACGTAGATTTTCTGTTTGCGGTACCTCTTGTATAGCACTTCTTAATTCCAATTGATATTGCATAGTCCAATTATTTTTTCCTGGATCTGCCTCTAAAACTCTCAAAGCAGCAAAACGTTTGTGAAGTACAATCTTCATAAGATGAGCCTTCTATACTTCCTCCAAGTCTGAAGTTTCTGGGTCATTCCTTAGTCCATGAACAATACTTTTATCATCCACTCAGACCAACACGACTAGCAGGAATTAGCTGAAACTTATAAGTGGAAAGATCAAAACAAAATGGAAACGTTTCTTAATCTCCCGCCTTGTTTATCTGCACATTCTGACATAGGACACCAAGGATGTATATGGGCTGAACAAATTATAGCAACAGAAAGATACTAAAGCTTTATTTAAAATATAAAAAAATACATAAATAAAGAGGAGCTACTGGAAGGAGACAATCTTTAGCAAGGTCTGTGGTGACAGAACAAGAGGAAATGGCTCTAAGCTCAAAGAAGGTAAATTTAGGCTAGATATAAGGAAAAAGTCTTTTACAGTAAGGGTGGTGAGGCACTGGAACAGGATGCGTAGGGATGTGGTTGGTGTGAAGTCCCTAAAGACCTTCAAGGTGAGACTGGATCAGGCCCTGGGCAACCTGATCTATCTGTGGTGTCCCTGTTCATGGAATGGGAGTTGGTCTAAGTGGCCTTTAAAGGCTTCTTCCAACTCTAAGGATTTTATGATTCTATGAATCTACATTAAGGTAACAAACTACAGGAGCTCAGAGAATAAAGAGGAAGTATCTCAGTATGGTTGTCTCTTTACTCTTACCTCTGTATCCACTATTTGCAACTTCTTGGGACAGTATAGGCTAAGGCAAACTTTTCACCTGATCCAACGTATTCTAAAGTTTCCTCTTAGATTCAGCTGAAAAAGATATTCACTATTTCCTTGGAAAAACACAGTTTGAAGCTCATTGGAGAAAACAAAAAAGCTCCAATTCATTAGATCCCTGTATAAAACCCAAATCTGAACTGCGTTCTTGGCCCAAAGTGGCTCTAAGTTGTATTTTCAGTACAGCTGACATTGAAACAACGTTACCCCTCTGCTTAGTAGAGACTAATCAATACAAAAAGGCCATAGAGCAAATACGGCCTTCCTCGGGCAAACGTGAGGTCTGTAGAACTCAGCAGGTTAAAAATCAACACAGAAACGACAGGAATTATTATGGAGAGGCAAAACATCACTTTCAGATCCTTATCAACAAGAAATTAAAATGATAATTCTTTACCTCCCGATCCCTCTGACTGTTTTATCAAATGACTGCTTTAGCAGCTTGCAAAGAAAAAAGCTATTTCAGAAATCTAGGAAATAAAGACTGAAAAGCACTATTCCCCTGTTCCCCAATGATCTCACGTTTCCTTAAAACAAAAGGCAGATTCAGAAACCAGCACAGTATCCTTTCACTACAAACCACTATCTCTTTTCTTTAGCAGAATTAAGAGTTGCATTAAAAAATAAGGCAGTAAAATATGCTTACTCTGCTTGGTTAATTGTACTCATGGTGACACAGGGCTGTGGGCTTTCCTACCTGTATGAATTATCACTTCTTTCATGACTTCCTCAGTGGAGAGCAACCATTTATTTGAGATGCTTACTCATCATGCCCTGGCTGATCAGAATCACCTCAGAGGGATGAAGTCATGAACACAGCAGACAGGACTCTATTTTACTTTGAAGATTCGCTGACAACTGGCAGCTGACCAGAAAGGTCAGTAACAGTCCCAGCCCTCTGCCAAAACCTGCCGCATGATTGCCAGCCTCCAAGAAAACTCTTAGAGCAAATCTCAACCCATCAGCACTGACTTCAGGTTTTGGGAATCAAATCAGTCCATCTGCATTTATGGGAACAGCTCTGCGCAGTATCTGAGATATCAGTGAGGGTGACGGAGCACTGGAACAGGCTGCCCAGGGAGGTGGTGGAGTCTCCTTCTCTGGAGATATTCAAGACCCGCCTGGACGCCTACCTGTGTGACGTGGTGTAGGGAGCCTGCTTTGGCAGGGGGGTTGGACTCGATGATCTCTAGAGGTCCCTTCCAACCCCTACAATTCTGTGATTCTGTGATATGTCAGATATCATATATATATATATATAATGTCTGAACTTTGTTTACAGAATCACAGAATGGCCTGGGTTGGAAGGGACCTTGAGGATCATGAAGGTCCAACCCCCACACCACAGACAGGGCCACCAACCTCCCCATTTAACAGTAGACCAGGTTACCCAGGGCCCCATCCAATCTGGCCTTAAACACCTCCAGGGACAGGGCATCCACAGCCTCTCTGGGCAGCCTCTCACAGAATCACAGAATTGTAGGGGTTGGAAGGGACCTCTAGAGATCATCGAGTCCAACCCCCCTGCCAAAGCAGGCTCCCTACACCACGTTGCACAGGTAAATAGTAAATTTACCTCATAGTAAAGAGCTTCCCAGTTTACGCCAGCAACTAACTTTTAAACCATGATGAATGTAATGGTCACAGATTCCTTAACTACAACAGTTTCAGTTAGTTTGGACAAGACAAGCAAGAGGAAGGGAAGTTATCACTGCTCAGAATGTAAAGCTGTTCTGCATACTCATCTCAGCTCCACTGAAGAAGAAGAATGAAGAAGGGTTTCCTGATTCTCATGAGCACCAGTTACTCTGCAAGAAGCAGAGACAGGCAGGGGGACAGACATGAGAAGTCCTCCTCCCTAAAAAACATCTGTCTCTCCAATTAAACAGTTGTCTGGTTTCCACAACAAAGCAGAAGGTTGCTCTCAGGGAGAAGCATTACAAAAATCTGCCTCTTAAAATAAAAAAGCCATATCCACAATTACGCTACATGAACCATGTTTGACAATTCCTCACCTGTTCCTCACGTTCTTCTGCATCCACTTAGATTCGCTTCTTACTTTCAACGTTTCTTTCTAACTACACGGCCACTCTCATTTCTATTTGCTTCGAGTTCTTCTTAATTTTGCTACGCTTAGGTAAACACATGCCACTATCATCAAATTAATCTACGCTGTATTCCTGGAGGAGGGTTTCAACATTTGGTTATTTAGCTCCCTAGTTACAGCTCTACCAGGCAAACAAACTGCTAAGAGCTGACAGAGATCTCCGAGATAATAATATACACCTTTAATTAAAACAGAAAGATGCTTAATATCAAAATCAGTCTTCATAAAATAAACAATAGTTAACAGATGAAATGGGGAAAACACACGGGTAGGGTCAGATAAGTTATTCCTTTCCCTACTTGTCCCAAACAACTGATTTATTAAAGTCTGTGTAATTCTATTATTTTTCCTGTGCACTCAAAGCCAGTTTTTGTACAGTGAGAGTGCACACATGGTCTCCAGAGGGATGGCCTGGAGACACCTCTGCAGTGCCAATTAGTGTGAAGACACTTACATTGTCTGTACACAAATACGTACAATTAGAGTTTACTACTTGAAATATGGCTTGCTGGGTTTTTTGTTTGTTTGTTTTGCTGTTCTCATTTTGGTTTTAAAATAATCCGTCTTCAAAGTAGTTAAATGCTGCTAAGTCACAAGGCAGATCACACAGAATCACAGAATGACCCGGGTTGGAAGGGACCTCAAGGATCATGGAGTTCCAACCCCCCTGCCTGGCAGGGCCACCAAACATACACATTTACTAGATCAGGTTGCCCAGGGCCCCGTCCAACCTGGTCTTGAACACCTCCAAGGACGGGGCATCCACAACCTCCCTGGGCAGCCTGTTCCAGGGCCTAACCTAGTGAAGAACTTCCCCCTAACATCCAACCTAAATCTTCCCTCATTCAACTTAAAACCATTTCCCCTTGTCCTGCTATCGCCAGCCCTTTCAAAGAGTTTACTCCCCTCCTGGGTGTAAGTTCCACTCAGGTATTAAAAGGCTGCAATAAGGTCACCCCGCAACCTTCTCTTCTCTAGGCTGAACAAGCCGATGTCTGCAATGAGCCTCTTCTGTCCTACCAATGACCTCCAGTCTGACAGTTTGGGATTATTTACTAACAGGGATTTGGTGCCACTGTCCAGTGGGAGAACTGGATCGACTGCAAGACAATTACGGTGGGGATGAGTAGCACACGCTTCAGGCAAGACGGCAAAGGAGGAATCTGGCAGAGATTTGGATTCCTGTGTTAAATGTCACAAACCTTAATAAATACCAAACTAGTCCAGAAATAAAATGTAAGCAGAATCTCTTACAGCTAATGGCTGTAAGTACGCTATCAAAGCAACAACAGCACGTCAATGAAAAGAGAATTCAGCTCATGTAGTTACTATCCACTGCTTTTGCTCCTTTGGGTTATGCCATCAAATTAGAGATTAGCTCTGGACTTTAAATCACGATGCACAATCAACATCAACTCTTCTTTTCACGACAGAATTCTCCCATTAATGTAGGCAGCCTATTTGCAGGCCTGACATTTTGAAGGCCGACATCGATTCGAAAGCACCGCAAAGAATGGAATATTGCAGCAAGCAACGCCGATTTTTCTACCCCAAACAATCACGTGCCGGCGATACTATCTGTGTGTTCCCACGCTTTTCCACGCCGTTTCGGTGCACATCCCACGGGGGGCCAGCGGCTCAGTACCGCAGGTCAAGCCAAACACAGCAGCACGACATGGGGAAGGGGATGGAATACAGGCATGGCTCACGCCTGTATTCGCAGCCGGTAGGCACGAACCCGTGCCCAGCACTATTGCTCAGCAAATACAACTCGCAGCCCACGCGGCTGATAACCGCAGGCAGCGCTGCGCCAGAGCTCGGGCCGCCTCCCCCCACTCCTTCCCTCCCTCCCTCCCTCCCTCCCCGCCACCACCACCTATTTCCCTGCAATGACCCCTGCGCTGGCTCGGCGCCGGCGTCGTCCCCGCAGCCCCGTGTTGTGTCTGCGGCCGGTCCCCATGTGACAGCCGTACACACGCACACAGGTGCGGGGACGAGGCGGGCACACCCCGGATAACTTGAACCCGGGGGGCTCCGCGCCCCCTCCCCCCGCCCTACCCCCGCCTCCCCGCGGTTACATAACCCCCCCACCTCCTCCTCCTCTTCCCGCCGCCGAGGAGCGGGGCCGGGCCCAGGCCGCGGGCCCAGGGAGTGGCTGTTGCTGCGGGCCCCGCCGAGCCGTGCGGCCATGGGGCCGCGCCGCCAGGGGAAAGGGAGGCGGCCGCCACCGCTGCTGCTCGCTCACCTTCCGCCGCGTCCCAGACGAGCATTCCCGGGCGCCGCCGCCTCCTCCTGCCCCGCCGGGGGCTTCACATCGCGGCTCCCCCCAGCACGGGCGCACGCAGCCGCCTGCTCCTCCCCGCCTCACTCAGCCTGGCCGCGCTCTCCCCGCTCTCCCTTCTTCCTTCCTTCCTTCCCCCTCCTCCCCCCTCTCGGTGTCCCCGGCAGCGGTCCCTCCTCCCCCCGCCCTTCCTGCGAGCGCGTCACGAGAGAGTCTCGCGCCACCAACCGCCGCTCGGTCAACAAGCGGCTCGTCCCCACCCCGCCCAGCACGACCATGGGGCGCTCCCTGCCGGCCGGCACCCGGTACGACCGCAACGCCGGGGGAACGAAGGAGCGGGAGAGACGGAGAGACGGACACGTGATGGCGGGGCGGGACGCTCCCGCGCCTCTCCGCCTCTCTCCACACGGATGGGCTGCGGGAGCCCCCGCGCGGTGCTGTGAGGGGAGGAAGGGAGGGCAACTGAGCAGAACGGGGATTAATGGGATGAACAGTTTTGTCGTGTGAAGGAATCACAGAATCACAGAATGACCCGGGTTGGAAGGGACCTCAAGGATCATGTAGTTCCAACCCCCCTGCCTGGCAGGGCCACCAAACAACACACATTTACTAGATCAGGTTGCCCAGGGCCCCGTCCAACCTGGTCTTGAACACCTCCAAGGACGGGGCATCCACAACCTCCCTGGGCAGCCTGTTCCAGGGCCTAACCACTCTCCAGTGGAAGCAGCTTTTATATGTAGATCTCACTTTCTGAGGCAAAATATGCACCGTGGTACCACACACACACAAAAAAATATAACTCTGGAACGCGTTCAGAAGGAGGGTTACAAAGCTGGTGAGGGGTCTAGAGCACAGGCCTTACAAGGAGCGGCTGAGGGAGCTGGGATTGTTCAGCCTGGAGAAGAGGAGGCTCAGGGGAGACCTTATTGCTCTCTATAACCTCCTGAAGGGAGGTTGTAGTGAGCTGGGGGTTGGCCTCTTCTCTCGTGTAATCAGTGATAGAACTAGAGGGAATGGTTTTAAGCTGCGCCAGGGGAGATTCAGGCTGAACATTAGGAAGTATTACTTCTCGGAAAGGGTAGTCAGGCATTGGAATGCACTGCCCAGGGAGGTGGTGGAGTCACCGACCATGGGAGAGTTCAAGAAACGCTTGGATGTTATGTTGATGAATATGATTTAGCTGGGAAGTATTGGTAATGGTTGGACTAGATGATCTTCTAGGACTTTTACAACCTTGATAATTCTGTGATTCTGTGAACTCTGATGTAATTTCAGTCACTTCACCACAAAGGAACTGCAGGTGAAATACAAGAGGCTCCATGTCGTGCTACTTTGTAGCCTAAAAAGGGAGGCATGACCAGCAGTGACCCTGGGTCTGTGGCCTCTGAAGGATGTTGTAGTAAATACAGAGTAAATACGGGCCTCCTCTTGTCAGGGAAGGCTGTAAAGCAGCAGCTGAAGGCTTGTCCTTGTCTTGGTACTTCTTATTTCCTGGAGTTACTTGACTGGTTTTGAGCAGCCATCATATCACAGTCTCACAGAATTATCAAGGTTGGAAAAGACCTAGAAGATCACTTAGTCCAACCATTACCAATACTTCCCGGCTAAATCATATTCATCAACACAACATCCAGACGTTTCTTGAACACTCCCATGGTCGGTGACTCCACCACCTCCCTGGGCAGTGCATTGCAATGCCTGACTACCCTTTCTGAGAAGTAAAATGGCTTTTAATGCCAACACGCACAGCCACGCTATTCAGAGCTCTGTCGGACACCCCCACCCCGGCTCGCAGTAACGCTGTCGCACAGCTGCAAGCAGCCGGAGGGACGCACCTGGCTCTCCCAGCCACAACACCCAGCGCAGTGCGAGGCGGCCTAACGCAGCAACACCTAACGGGGAGGCGGGGGCACTGCGGAGACAGACAGAGCCGCCAGCAACCGGGTCACAGCGCGGCCAGGCCCTGCTGCATTGCGGGCCGCTCCCCGGGGCCAGGAGAGGGGAAGGGGGCGGCCAGGCGTCGCGCTGCCCGCTGCTGACACCGTGTGGAGCCGCGCCGAGGCTGCAGCGCTGCCGAAATACCCCCCCATGTCCCGCTTCTGGTTAGAGGAAGGGCTCAACATCGCTTTCCTACCGTCGAGGTAATTATGAATGACAGAGACACGTCTCGCAACTCCCGCAGTGCTGTAGTAACACGCCCTGCCGTAATGATGCCCTAAATATTGACTTGTAAAAGCTGCGGGGTTATTGCAGCTTTTTCCCTATTGTTTCACGGTAATCAGTGCGAAGTGCTGTTGTAAAATCTGATCTGCGGCGTTTGGTTGCGGCATTAATATAAGGCGTATCGCTCCTAAAGCACAATGCAGACAGATATTTTTAGCAGGAAGATATGTTTTGTTGCAATTGTAATTAATCAGCTCTGCTCAGCACAGCTCCTCTCGCTCTTTCAGAGTGAAAGAAGCTAGGAAAGGATTCTAGGATTCAGCCCCTAACCTCTACTGGTGCATATGGTTATTCCTCCCCAGGTGCAGGATGCTACACTTGCACTTGTTGCACCTCAGCAGTCTGCTCAGGACCTGTTGAATGGCAGCACAGCCTTTTGGTGTGTCAGCCATTCCTCTCACCTTTGTATGATCAGCAAACTTGCTGAAGGTAGAATGCCCTCATCTAGAGTGGTCCCTTAGTGGTCGTTCTGATATGGTGATAAGGTGGCCAGAGACCACAGAATCACAGAATGACCCGGGTTGGAAGGGACCTCAAGGATCATGTAGTTCCAACCCCCCTGCCTGGCAGGGCCACCAAACATACACATTTACTAGATCAGGTTGCCCAGGGCCCCGTCCAGCCTGGTCTTGAACACCTCAAAGGACGGGGCATCCACAACCTCCCTGGGCAGCCTGTTCCAGGGCCTAACCACTCTCCTAGTAAAGAACTTCCCCCTAACATCCAATCTAAATCTTTCCTCTTTCAACTTAAAACCATTTCCCCTTGTCCTGCTATCGCCAGCCCTTTCAAAGAGTTTACTCCCCTCCTGGGTGTAAGTTCCCTTCAGGTATTGAAAGCTGCAATGAGGTCAGTACATCAGATCCACAGTGTGGCTGTATTCAGACTAAAGATCCCTAAAGATCCCTCTTCTCCTTGCTCATTACCATTGAACTGCTGCCAATCGTGATTACAGCTGGATGGTCAACTCCTCCTCCGCTCAATACAGCAGGGATGCATCTGCTCTAGAAACAGGGAAGACTACATAAAAATACATGATGGCTAATTTTGTTCTGAAGTACTGTAGGACGCTGCACTAGTAGAACTTATTTTAGATGAAAACTGCACATCTGCAAAGCTTTCTGCATCATCCCGATAGCGTTCTGGCATCTCCATTTCAGCAGTTCCCTCAATGCAAAGTGGATTTTGTGAAAAGAAAATAGATGCGAGTGGGTTGCCACCTGCAGCCTAGTTTTCCATGAATCTGAAACCGTGACTCAGCACTCAAAGATATTGTTGGATAATAATATACTACTTATATGCATACATATATATATTTATATATATGGATGCCTTTATGCTGTTGATGTTTTTTTTCATGGTCTCTCTAGGTTAATATTCCCTAATCAGTTTTAAGTTCTGCATCTCTAAGTTTAAGCCATAAGTTTGTGCTTCTCGCCTAACTCCTCGGTGTCACCATATTCAGAGAGGTGGATGGATCCCTCTTTGCAGTGACCATGAAGGCAGACTCCCTGCTGCACTTGGCAGACCTTGCTGGGCTGTTTGCAGGTTAGATATGAGGAGGGTTCTTATTTTCAGAAGTGATGGTTCTCTCTTTAAACTCATCTGTGTTAGGGTAGGGGAAGAATGATTCTGTTACCAGGTCAGTCACCCCCAATTCTCTTTTTTGTTTCTTTTTTTCTACTTGGGCTCAGTTTCCTCCTTCTCCTCATAATTGTTTGACATCTCAAACAAGAGGGGAGTAAACTCTTCAAAAGGGCTGACACTAACAGGACTAGGGGAAATGGTTTTAAGTTAAAAGAGGGAAGATTTAGGTTGGATGTTAGGGGGAAGTTCTTCACTAGGAGAGTGGTTAGGCCCTGGAACAGGCTGCCCAGGGAGGTTGTGGATGCCCCGTCCTTGGAGGTGTTCAAGGCCAGGTTGGACGGGGCCCTGGGCAACCTGATCTAGTAAAGGTGTATGTTTGGTGGCCCTGCCAGGCAGGGGGGTTGGAACTACATGATCCTTGAGGTCCCTCCAACCCGGGTCATTCTGTGATTCTGTGATCTCAGTTATAAGGGAATCCATAATTTTTACTTCCTTTTAGAGCTGCCAAGGTTGTGTATGGCCTGCTTTTTTTCCCATGGTGATCAGTGTGCTGTTGAGAGCATTTGAACAGGCTTACGTACTCTCTTTTCTCTGCACAGATAGCAAGGCTTTATTCTGTAGCTTCTATAAAGCCACAGAAAAGCAGCGTTTTTCACTGATGGAAATTAGTGGATACCTTTGTTCTCTCAGTGAGTGCCATATCCAAAAAAATCAAGTTGCAGAGATTCTATTGCAAATTCTAATTAACAGTCAGGAAGGATTGTGAAGTAGATGGGAAACGAGGATGTATTCTGGAATATTTTTGCATGATATGCCTTGCAGTATCTCAGGATTGTGCAGTTTGAAAAATGCCATTGACATCAGCGAAGGGGATGCAGTGAATTCAGTGAATGCTGACACAGACAGTGCGACTGGAACCAGAAATAAAGGACTGAATTGTTTTCTCCTAATTTAGATACCTTCAGCTGAGCTAGCTTTGAATGAACGTATCTCCATGGAATATAAAGGGACCATAGGGTGACTTGCTCATATGTAAAGGTCTAAACTCTGGAATGTTTAATATTAACAAAAATTAATCTCGCTCATTAAAGTTGGCTTCTAATTCATTTCAGCTTTCTGCCCTATATCAGTTTTCTTACATGGAGTCATATTATGGACTGACTACAGGATCAGAACCTGTCTCCGTCTTATTAGCAGAAGTTGTAGGAAATGAAAGGAATTGGGGGAGAAGAAACAACTGGATAAGGCAAATCTTTGCTGCTAATCTGAGTATCACATGTAATACTGCCTGGGAAATGTGTGGTAGGAGAAATTAATGATTCTGAAATGAGAAAAACTTGGTAAGACAGTGTCTTCAAACCCAACTCTGGATGCTCTTGTCAATTCTACAAATCCCAGTGTATCAAGGTGCAGTAAAGGGGCCACTTTATCCTTGAGTTTGCTGAGTACCTGGAATCTCAGCTGACTTTAAGTGTGTGGAAAGCATGGGATAAAATGCAGCATCTCCAATCATTATTATAACCAAGGTCAAGTTAGTTGGGCTGGGTTTGCTGCTTTCCAGCCTAAGGAAGGCACAACACAAGTTATCCCCTCCGATGTTTGTAATTTATTAAAGATTTATTCATGTTTTGTGCTCCTAATTTAAATCACTGTATAAAGGTTGTCCAGTTCTTCTCTTACCTGAGTGAATCCTGGATAGGCAACTGATAATGCCTCAAGTGCAGACATGCTCTTAGTGAGAGCATAGCAAAGATCATCCAAAAAGATTGCTTAGTCTGGGCAATCTCAGGCAATTTTTTCCCTGAAGCAACAAACAAAATGATGTGAAGGCGATAGACGAGCAAGCCTGGCTGGCTGTTACTGAGACAGAAAAGAGTTTCCAAGAGAAACGCTGTGTGGAACACACATCAGCACAGCATAAGGCTTGCCCATAAACCCTGCTTTAAGAGCATCCACGCTTATCCCACACTACTCAGCCACAACTGGTGCTCAGAGCTAGGAAGGCAGTGTGTGTCCCCAGCTGACCCCTGCTTCTTCCATTCATAGAGCATTGCATAAGGGGATTCAGAACAATTTCTTAGTACTGGAGTATAGGAACTTGCCCTCTTACGGTGAGAGGAAACATATTGTTTTGTCCTTGTCTCCAGAGGTACTGATTTCCCAAGTTGAAATCTTGTTTTGTTCCCATTTCTTTCCTTATTCCTTTTCCCCATGTGCACACGTGTGAACACACACACAGAAATAGCTCAGGATGCAGGAAGAAGACATAGTGTGTGTCTCTCCTTCCAATGTGGGTAGTGAGAGCAGTGAGGTGGGGAGCAGAGCACACCAACGGGGGTCTCAGAAAGAGGCAGCAGCCCAACTACAACCCTTGGAATCCATGGTGTAAGACTCTGCCTTGTGCTATCCCCCAGTGTAGCACATGGGCTCAAAGCCACTTTATCTCAAACCTCCTGAAGCATATGTGAACCTAATATTTGCCAAGGCCAACCCTTCCTTTCTGTCTGAATGCAGCAAGCCGCAAATCCAGGAGGGATGCTCTGCCCAAGGTGTGAGAAGATCCTGCAGATTCACATGCCTCTGCTCCTGTGCCTCAGCTGCTGAATGCTGAAATCTCCACTGGTTGGACAGTAAGACTGGAAGCACAGAGGAGCGATAACGAACAATGCAAGCGGATTCAAAGGGGATTTGGATCATTTAGTTGATGAGCCAGCAGATGGCAAATGCTGCTTAGTATAGAAAATGAAAAGTAATTAGTCTGGGAACAAAGAGCAAATGTAAGGAATGGGTGTTATATTCAACACGCTGATCAGAGAGAGAAAGGGGTAACCGTGGAAAAAAAAATCATAGAAACCGTCACTTCAGTGCACAGCTGCAATAAAAAAGGCAAACAAGACACTAAACTGATGGAACAATGAGCTATAATGCACCAGGAAAGAGGCAATACAGTCCTCTGGAAGATGGTTATTAGGCCTCGCTAGAATACTGCAAGGAGCACGGGTCACTGTCTCAGGAAGGTTATGTTTGGAGAAAGGTGTATTATAAAGCAACTAAACTCTAATGGTTTCAGCGATCTCAGTTGTGAGGCAGAGTTAAGAGGCTCATTTTAAGGGGTCAAAGAGTCCTTAAAGGGATTTTAAAATGATAGTAACAATCAGTGCGGTTACCAGACAACATTTAGAGGGCTGTGAGATTATGAAAATTAAGGAAGTAGCACTGAGCAGAGAGCAGAAACTTTACAAAAAGAAAGAGACCACTTCCTTCTGACTGCACTGTGTTAGCTGAGGGTCAGTTCAGCTTCAGGAGCCCTTGGGCCTGTGAGTGGTGCATAATTACAGTACATGAGACTGTTGTGTGGAACAAGCAGAAGGGCAGGAAAGGCCTGGAAAAATTGTTTCACTGTTTGTTTTTATTTGGTTTGGTTTCAGCATGTATAGGTTCCTAAACTGTACCTGTCTACCTATGACATGTGAATCCTTTGAGCGCAAGTCATAATAAATGTGCACTGGAGCAAAGAAGGAGAAAGAACAGCTTGGGATCATACTGTGTACAAATAAGCAAGTTTCAGGTTTAGTTGAGACAAAGAATTGTTGTTGAGTTTCTGCTTGAGAGAGCATAGAATCACAGAATGTTTTGGCTTGGAAGGACCTCAGTACCCACCCAGCTCCAACCCTCTGCCATGTGCAGGGCTGCCACCCACCAACTCAGCCTGCCCAGGGCCCCATCCAACCTGGCCTTGAGCACCTCCAGGGAGGGGACACAGGAGCATGAGAGGCTGAACTTGGAGGTATATCCACCTATATTAAAATAACAATTAGCATTTGGGGAAATATCACCAGGAAATAGGAGGCAAGCCTCCTGAAAGAGAACTATTTTCTATGGCTTAAGCTTAGATCATGATTAAGCTTTGCCCTTGTTGATGCTGGCAGCTCTACAAAAGGGAAAGCAAGACAAGAGCAAGCAAGACTGAACTTGAATCTTGAGCAGTGAGGAAGGAATCAAATTCTCACTCTCCTCATCTTCATGGTTGTGGCTCCCCAGTCTTAGCTCCACTCTGTTGTTATAAAGAAAATGGTTTTGTGCTGAAAATGCCTCGTGCGGATTTACTACAGATGGTGCCATATTGCTAGTGGAAAAACACAGGTCTGAATCTGCTGACACTGTTGCAGCTAGGGAAAGCTTCCCAGTGCCTCTGAAGCTGATGCAGAGGTGGGAAAATAGAAATTGTGTAGACTGATGATCTGGCCTTAAAAGGACCAGAATCACCTGCTTGTATCAGCCTCAGAGACAGATGTGGGATAATGTACCCCTCTAGAAACCTAATTTTTATTCTCCCATAGTCAGATACTGGCTTAAATTCCAAAGCCCTGCCTTTATACTTCCAAAGTTTAGCATAATTGTTCTGACTGAATGTTCCCGTGATCCATATAGCCATCCAATCTTTCTTTGAATCCTACAGAATTCTTGACCTTGATGCTTTCCTGTGGTGATATCTTCCACTGTCCAATTATACATTATGTGGCAGAGATTTCCTTTGATCACCTTTGAATGCATGAGTTCTTCATTTCATTGAACATTTCTTTATTCTTGTATTGTATGGCAAGATAAAGAGAAGTGTCTGATACATCTTCTCATGGTGCATTTGGTAATTTATCTTACCACGTCTCTTCTTATACATATTCTTTCAGAGATAAACAAACCACAGACTTTTCAGTCTCCTCCTGCCATGGTCCTGCCCCTGCCTCTACCCCCTGCCTTCTTAGTCTTACTCTCTGACCTCCACTTGTTCCTGCAGGGTCTTTTAGAGCTCGGAAGGGATAAGGACAGATGAGGATCGTTATAGAGGGAGAATATCGTCTGCTTTATTCACTGTTTCATTCACTAAGTAGCTGAACATTTCTTTAGCTGTTTGGTTAGCAGCTGTACCCTGAGTAGATGTCTTCCCTGAGCTGTCTGTATTGTTGTTTAGGCAGTTGGTGCTGAGCTCTTCACTTCAGACATTAACTTCTGTAACCACCTCCTCTCTGGCATCTCTAACAGTCCTGCTATCTCACTTCATCTGACAGATATTTTGCTACCCAGGCAGTCTGCATTATCCAGCAACCTGACCTTATCTCACCTTCCTTATTCCTTTTTTTCTTATCACGTAAAGAAGAAAGGCCTTACCCTCATCTTAAAAAGGCCTTTTTAATGCTTCTTTTTGCTATCTGCCTGCTTTTATGCCCTCCTTAAACTATTCATGACTTTCCTTTCATGTTTTTGTAGTTCTCATGTGCTTTTCCGACACTGCCCGTGTAGACTTTATGATGGGAGCTCTTCTGTGCTGATCTGTAAGGTTACTTACTACTACTTTGTAGTCATTCAGACCATCCTTAAGTCTAGCTTTCTGGTAGTGCCTCCAAGACACTGCAAAGAGCAACGATGCAGGGTAATCTGGAATTGCACGGTATGTCCATTAGAAGTGCCTAGATGTGAAGATGTGTAGAGGGGTGGAGCTCCCATGATGTTGAGCAGGAGGTGTGCTTCCTCTCTCATGTTGAAAACTCCTTGGAAAGTAAAGAATAATTCATGTGGGATTAGACAAGTGACCTCAAGGGCAGCTGGGAACCGGGCATGCAAGTGCATTTCAGTCTGTTGTTGTAGACTGTGGGAGTGTTGGGAGGCACCTGGCCACTTAATTTTGGAGAGAGTAAAGGGGATGGTGAAGAATTCCCAGCGTTGTTTAAAATGAGGAAGATAGTGGTGACTGGAACCTCTTTTTTACTTTAATAAAAGGCAATATAATCTGAATGTCATCTTTTCATTATGTGGCGGTTGTGACTGACACATGATTTAAATTGTCACTCGTAAGGCAAACGGAAAAGAGAAGAGAATGGCTGAACAGTAGAAGCAAAACCAGTTGGGTCACTTCTTTCTTTAGTGTAAAATTCACAGAACGTGCGCACCGAGAAAAGGTATAATCAAAAGTGAATGTTGGGATGCTTTTAGGGTTCCAACTGCCTTCCATCTTCTCAAGGCCCCTATTTGTGCTTTGATAGAGGCTTTGCGAGATGGTTATCATGCCTCTCTTTAAGGTCTGGAAATAGACAATACAGCTTCATCCTCTTCTTGTGGCTTTGTCTGGATGAGGATGGGGACTTTGGTGAGACGGTGACCTAAAGCAGCAAGACAAGACGAAGTACAGTACACCCTGTTAAATTTAAGTTTAAATTCTCTGCTGTGTTTTAACTCAATACGCAGTGAAGTCTGCTGTATTTCATTTTGATTAGAAAATAAAAGCTCAAGCTAGTTGACAGGATCTTAGCCTCGGCCCTTAAATTCCATCCTAGTCAATAAATATGTTCTGATGAAGCAAGAACAAATTATTTCTGCTCCATCTGAACCTTTTTGAAGCTTTTACTCCATGCAACATCTTTGAAGTTTAGGTAACTTTTAAGGCCTAAGCCCTTAACTGACCACAGCTGCAAAAGCTTGGTTTTGATACCTTTAGAGAAGCGGGGTAGCAGTGAGAGGGCTGCGGATGTGTCTCAAGGCAGTTAGGCAAGCCCACAGACAGAACACAAATGGGAACATTGCAACAAGTGCTGCTGCAATGCAGATGCTGTTGTGGTCCTTTCATATTCGCGCCAAACTCACGTTCACAACAATGTGACTCTTCCTGTCATGTGTGGATGTTTCTTAAAATGAAACCCAGACTGCCCAACTGTGTGGATTCTTGGTTTGAAATCTCCTGTCTTAAAACGCATTATAAGTCAGCAGAGATGTGTTGTTACAGTGCCTCCTAGGACCTCCTGACAGTGTGAGTTCCTACTAATTTGATTTTCCATAGTCATTTTTCAAACATCAGCATAACAAATCAGAAGCTAAGGTTGCATATGTCACAAACTCTGACTTGATAATGCATGTACCTATATGTGGTGTAAATTCACAAGGTAGTCCTACAGACACAGATATTCTCTTTTCCCTTCCCTTCCCTTCCCTTCCCTTCCCTTCCCTTCCCTTCCCTTCCCTTCCCTTCCCTTCCCTTCCCTTCCCTTCCCTTCCCTTCCCTTCCCTTCCCTTCCCTTCCCTTCCCTTCCCTTC
Source organism: Coturnix japonica (assembly GCF_054131305.1). NCBI lineage: Eukaryota > Metazoa > Chordata > Aves > Galliformes > Phasianidae > Coturnix > Coturnix japonica. The sequence continues at coordinate 121,390,101 of NC_140663.1, forward strand.
CCTTCCCTTCCCTTCCCTTCCCTTCCCTTCCCTTCCCTTCCCTTCCCTTCCCTTCCCTTCCCTTCCCTTCCCTTCCCTTCCCTTCCTTCTTTTTTTTTATGGTTTGGCTTTGCAATTAGCTTTAATAGCATTCAAACGGAAGCCCTGGGGCAGTATTTTTAGCAAATAGCAGTCCAAGAGACATGGAAAATTCTTCATTACTTTGCATCTTTAAATCAAGATAGGGTGCCGTAATAAAAGGTTAGGCTTCTCTTCATCAAGTTATTAGCCTTTGATTAAGGAATCCCTTGATGAAATGTTACGGCCTGTGTTTTGCTGGGAAGTATGACTAGATCATCATAACGAGCCCTCCAGGTCTCTGGCTCACTGGTGCCTGACTTCTTTCCTGACCTTGAATTATGCTGAGAAGAACAGGTTTTTCCAGGACAAGTCAGAAGTAAAATCCTACAGGAACATATTGCAGGATTGCCAGCGAGCTGCTGAGATGTGCAGAGGGCGAGGTGGCACTGGACCTCCTGTCCTCCCAGGCAGGAATGACTCCACAACCTCTCTGGGCAGTTTGTTCTAGTGCTCTGGGCAGCTTGTTGTGTGGCGTTTCATAAACCAGAGCTTGTGGCTAAAACATGCTGCATCTCTGTCCTCACTAGCAAAGGCTCTCAGTTTGTGTCCTTCAGTGTGTGATGGTTAAAAACCAAGGTTTCCAATGACCTCTTCCATGAGTGGGACCCAAAAGCCGCACCACAAAAACAGGCAAATCTTTCAATGAGAAAAAGCTTTAAGAAAGAGACAGATGAGACATACTTGAGACAGACGGATGTTGATTTCATGGTTTATTGTCACATTAAAAAAGTAATCTTACTGATGAATTAATATTTGCTTTTTAATATAAAAGTGCTTATTCTTACAAATCCTTAAGGCTCATTCTGTTACATTACAGTAGGATTTTTCACCATCCCAGAAACTGTGCTACATGAGTTTTGTATGAACTGCGGACATAGCAACATCTCCAAACAGTAAAACAAGTCATCAGTAATTTCATTGCCTTTGTACGCCTGAACCTGCTTGGTTGTGTAACAAAATTGAACGTGAAGACAAACAAAAGTAAAATTTTCTTGTATTTTCTAGTTTGGCTTGGAACTGATCTCCGTAAGATTCCCATTTTGCTTGAGTGAATGGAACAAATACATTGTTCTTGAATCTTAATTTTAACTTGTACAGCAGAACAGAAGGAGCAAGATAAGAGTGTTGCAGATGTAGTATTTATCCTATGTTTCTTGCTGAGGGAAGAAAAGGAAGGACTACAAGTGCTGCTTATAGGTGACGTGTTTGTTTTCTGATGTTCTCATGTTGTACCTTTACCTACGTAAATCTCCCACCAAAGCCAATGTAAGTTTTGCCTGAAGGAGGAATAAGACTGGAGCTCTCATGGGGAACATTTTAGATTAAGAGGTTGATTACGTTTTTGTCTCAGAATGGAAGAATGAAATAGGTGAAAGTTACTAAAGCTCTTGTTTGTATCGATCTTAAGTGGAACATGATTTGTGGCACGTACTATAATACGCAGTTAAGAATATAGGATATTTATTTTTAATCATAATCAGAGCTATATTAGTTGGACGGGCAGTGAATCTGCTATTTCTACTCAGATTTTAGGGACCTATTTACCGTAAATACTTTCTTTTTTCAATAATAGGGTCAAAAAATGCAGTAACTAAAAAATTACCTAATGCAAAAGATAATTTAGAGTATTCTGGAGCAAAGGGGGAAATGCTAACTGATCTAATAAATAAGGCAGTTTAAAAGCATTTGTGGCTGCTACAGTGATGTATGTACATATCTTACAGCATAAATTACTGTACAGAATACTCTGTTTATTAACCGGTGTAAACACTATTGCCTGCTATGTAGGGGAGTGTTGCAGGATTTCTCTCATCGGAAATATAAACCGCTGTAGCTTTGGCTGGGTCAGTGAAGCCTCAGACAAAACACCCTTGGAAAGGAATGTAAGCAACGCTTTATGAGATGCAAATAAACCATGCTGACTTGAATGCTTTTACAAAAAAATATTGCCAATGTTTGTGGCTATAAATAAAATATGAAATATGAAAAACTACAGAAACATTGGTCACTGTCTGATTGTTGAGTACCTCATCTAGGCAGGTGCTCACAGTTGGCTGTGTGAAAAGGGGAAGTGGGAAAGGCTGAAAAGGCTGGGCGCACTTTGGACACGCTGACCAAGAGGACAGTCAGCAGCTGGACCTCACACTGGGACTGCTGCGTTGCCTTGTCAACCACTGGTGCCACACTCAGCATAGGAAATGGGAACTGTGATTACTGTGATTAATGCTACTGATTGGGTAAGTAGTGACAAATTTAAACATCCTGTTATTTCAGAGGTCTGTACTCTCTTCCCCTCCTGTCTGTTTTTCCTTGCTCACTTGCAGCACGGTTTGGTTTTGGCTTCTGTATGACAGCAGATCTTTGGAAGGTCTGTGGGTCACTGTGTGTAGAGCACCCACTACAACAGGGCCTTGGTCAGCAAGCATTGCTACAGCCCAGGTTTTGACTAACAGTGCACACAGGAGGGCAGGGAGCTGTCGTTAACTAAGTGTCAAAGTTTGTACGGCCATATTTTGTTATGCTTGTCTTTATCTCCATCCACAGAGGCCCTGCACAGGAAGATCTCGCTTTGCCAATACCAAATGTTGGCCTTGGCCAACATGAAGAAAGATGCACATTCAGTCCTTGATGAACTACTTACTGCTTTGGATTTGGGCCTACCAAATTAGAGAGTGGGCTAGGAATGGTCCAAGTCTACAACACGTGCTTTAAATGTCTCAGAGATAACTCTTCATCTCCTCCATATTTTCTGCTTCTCTGCTCCCTGCCAAAGCGATGTCAGCCATATCCTGCCTCAGTGCACCTTGTGGTGTTTTACCAATTTCAGCAGGTGTTCTCAGTAGCAACAAGTGCAATCGTGAGCCTGGGGTGGGGATTGTATTTTTGTGATATCTGAACTTATCACTGGAGCCAGATGACAGAAACAAGTGCTTCTAATGTATCTTGCTTAGACTTTCAGTATAGGGTGAGGTGAATCTCAACTTCTGTTTTAAAATCAGGACTTTTTTTACTCTTCCGTTCCACCTTCTCGGGTGTGAGGCTGACAGTTCCCGTTGGTTCTACTGCGGGGCCACCAAGTGGCAATGCTCATTCAAGCAAATCTGTAACACCTGAACCAAAGGCCGCTGGCTGTGTTAGCGCTGCTTTAACTCCTCTAGCTGTGCTACTTGCTAGTTGAGTCATCAGCAGTAAGGGCTTTGATGGACTTGTGTGTCATGGGTGAGGACAGGGCCCAAAGTATCAAGCACAGGTGAAAAAATCCTTTTAAAATTCCAATATTTTCAGGCATAGAAAAAGAGTCTTAATAAGAGCCCATAATTAAGTACTTACTTATCTATGCTGAACATGTCCCCACAGTAAATACCTCTTTCTCTGTCTGTGGATAGAGTGAATGTTCCGTATAGAAGAATACGAAATATAGAACAAGGGTAAATAGCGCTAAGCGAGCAAGGGTTTTTTGGCATTGACTGAATAATGTGAAGAGCAATAGAAACAATTTGTTCTGACTGACATTCAGTCCTTGGTGAAGTGCTCTGCAGTTGTTCCAAAAGTGATGTATCAGAAGAGAGCAGGGAATTTCACCCTGGGATGCCAGCTAATGATGGCATGATTTAGGAAAGTAGTTTCCCTGAACATTGTGATCAGAATGTATCTGACTTCCCAGATCAGTAACTGATGTTGCAAACAGACACAGATATTTTGTTGTTGTTAAGCAACTAGTCCTCTGCAATGCGCTGTTCTAAAAGAATATATCTGCCCGGATTCATTTGAAGATGGATTTGGAATAACAAATAAGTTGGACGTTTCCGAGGCTGTTAGGAGAAACACTCTTGGTGAGACTGGGGAGGCAAACTTCTTTCACAGAAAGACGAAGTGGCTTTACTAACATTAAAAAAAATTAAATAATAATTAAAAAAAAAAAAAAGGAATTCTTCGAATGGCTCCCACCTCTTTGTTAGCATTCGCTGTTTGTCCCAGAATCACTCCTGTGATTCCTGCTTGCTGCCAGGCTCAAAGTTACAGATACTGTGGGAATGGTGATTTCACCTAGGCTGTGACTCCCCTCGGTGCTAAGTGTGAGTTTTATGTACTATGACACTTACATCGAGAGCTTAAATGTTATTTAAAACATTTGAGGTTCTTGTGGCTCTGGGCTAGCAGGTGCAATTCATCCACTGTGCCTATCAGGTTTTTTCCACAGCTCTTCAACACCACTTTTCTTCTGAGAATACATCGTGATTTGCACACATGAATTAATTCTCATAAAGTCCTACGAGACATATAAGTGTTGAAGTTTTCCTGTGTTAGTACACATAAGAAAGAGGAGACCTAATTGTCTTATATGATTCATGCTGTTCTCTATGTTTGCTCCCCACAAGTGCTTTGGGACAGAGGAAATCCCTGGTATTCTTTTTTTTGGCATTCCCTTGAACCCACTAGAGTCCTTTGTGGTTAGCATGGATGAGGCTGGGATTCAAGCTACATAGATCAAAAAAGAGGAAGCCTTGCTGTATTGCTACAAGGCCCTTTGTGCATCCCATGGCTTACTTGCTTTGTGCTCCAGCACCCAGGTGGAAAGAGAGCTTGGACTGTCAAAGAAGACAGCCCTGAAAGGGAATTCATACTTGAAGACTTCCAAAAGCAAAGGAGCCAGACAACAAGCAGAGGCAAGGAATTACTTCAGAAACATCCAGCTACATCTCAGTGAGGAAGGCCATAGTCATTTGAAACTGATAGAGTCTTGGATGCTCCACATCTCAGTGTTTTTTCCTCTCTGTAGCTTTAGTGAGCTGAAGGCAAACAGGGCCTGCGGTAACTTTTCCAGTTTGTTGATTAACCTTAAGAACAATTGACAGCATGGCAACCGGTAATGCTAGATATGGAATCTTGGTGTTACGGAGGGCAAATGGCAGTTTTATGGGAGACACTGAAGTAGGCAATTTTTCATGTAACAATATTGGGCGAGAAACACCGCTCTCTTTTTTTCCAGACAGAATAGACATAAGATCATCCAAATGCTTTTCTAAATGAGTTCTGACAAAGTTATCTACAGTTACATGCCTTCCCAGCCTTTGGTGCGCAGCGCACAAGCTAATGTAACAATTACAATTATGATACCGATCAGACCTATTGGGCCTTTTTAAGATATGAAAATCAGTCTACTTCTCTAGTTTCAAACACAATGAGTTCAAATATGTGATGTAAATGCTAACAGAAAGATATCAAAATGAGAGGCATGTTAGGTCTGTGCCAGCCAAGCCTCTACGGTTATCTTAACAAGTTCATATTCTTCAGGCATTGTTTGTATTTCCATTGCGCCAAGACATTTTATTCTTTAGCTTGAGGATTCTCCCTGGAGGGAGGAAGGGAAACATTGCTCTCGTCATGAAAAAGAAACATTTCTTTTTGACATACTAAGCATTAAGCGGATTATGTAAAGGCAAAGCATATTGCAGAAGGAGACGTTCTTAATATAGTTTTGACCATGAACTCGTGACCCTCCACAAAATTTAGGACAGCTGGGAAAAAAACAGCAAATTAAACTCACGCTCATATTGCTTCGACAATCTTTTCACTTAAAAAAAAAAAAATCTTGTAAAAAATTCCTGGAGTTCATCCACTGCTATTTACATAAAATTCAACCTTTCCTGCTTAAAATCATGAATCATTTAATGTCACATCTGTAGGGTATCTGAGACAGATGCCATTAATCCAAGTCATTTTGCAAATTCCAATTTCATTTGGATTAAAACCTACAGCTAAGCCAGCGAATAGTATATACTGTACATGCATTAAGGCTGGTGACTACTGAAGTCTCTTGGGTAGATAAACTAAGCACAGATTAGCCAGGTCTAAGTGTATGTCCTCATCTAGGGAAAAAAAAGATATCCTGACATTTCAGTGATGTAGATTTGAATCAGTAGCCGTGAAAAATGGTCGAACATTTGTAATACAAAAGAGATACGATGACACAGTCCCAAAGGTGCATTGCTTATAAATTAATTAGCTGCACAAATTATTTTGATAACAGTTACTGCAGTTCTGAGGTGATATGGCTGCTCAATGATGAGTAGTTGGTGATCAATGGTAGGCACTAGTAATATCCTTCATGCTGAGTGACTTTTATTACTATTTAGATTTACAGTATATACATATGTGTTTGTATCTACACTTAGGGATTGATTTTCTTAACTTCCTTTACCTAAGGTCTTCTGTTCACTGAAGCATCTTCCTTTGGAGCCCTGTGATATTCGGCTAAAAGAAACAGGCAAATGAGCTGGGGAATCCTGCCATGTGATGGCAGGTCCCACATGCGGACTTTTGCATGTGTCCTTCTTATCTATTCATGCCACTACGGAATACTATAAACAATTAAGGTCAAGGGTCTTTATTATCTTGCTGTCTTTGAGGATCCTGTACGCTGCTCTGCATTTCTTGTATCCACCTTCACTACACGGTTCACTTGAATGTATTCCCATTGCTTTATCAGCAATTCAGAAGCCTCTGTTTGTAAGCAAACCTCTCCCTTTAAGTATAATTCTTCTGGATTCTTACAGGCTGATGTCTTGCTTGCACCAAATGAACCTGCACATCTCCACAGTGCAAAGAAACCTGCATGTTCACAGGCTTTTACAACAGTCTAAAGCGGGTAAGCATCTTCCACTGAACCCCAAAGAAGGATGGCATCTACTGGTTGCATCTAGAACAAACAAAGTACCTTTGAATCATGGTGGAATATCTGAAACTGCTCCAGTTCTTAATGTGGAGCATATGCTTAATTGGACCAGACCTAAAGGCCACATGCACCTCTCCAGTTCAGGCCCTAAGAAGATGAAATGAACTCTTAGTTGTCAGCACGTCACATTCAGCTCCAGCCATCTAAACTGCCGCAACTATTATGCAGCAAAAAGTCTGCACAGAAGAGTATTGGAAATAACTTCACCAAAAAAGCCATACAGCTGTGAGAAACCCAGCGGAAAAAAGGCCAAAAACTCTAATCCATGTATATGACTAGTTGGTTTAAATGGCTGCTATTTCATCCCTTTATGCCACCCGAGGTTAAGGCTTAGTGTGCTCATCAGGCCACACAGATGATGCCAGCACACAACCTAAAAGCCAGTGTGTTTTTCCAAAGAAGCAATGGGTATTTTGGCTGGAATAATTCAATATGAGAACAGTGTACAAGAAATGACAATCATCTGCAAGAAATCCTTAGTGTTTGGAAACGTTACAACAGGACAGCATAATTTTTGCATTTCTTTGAAGTTGCTTGACATATTACATCCATACAAAGAGTTCACCATGATTAAGAAATATATCCCGATCCTAGTAAAATAAACATGCTTCAGAGTTCCATACTTGAAACTCAAATGCCACATGTGCAATAAAACAAAACTCCATTTAAGGCAAGTAATTTATGTCACATCTAAAATTTCTCAACATTAAATAGCGATACGGGCTCCCAAACCCCCAAATTATCTGAAGATAAACATCATAGGCACCATCAAAGAAAACAGAAGCAAATCTAATTGGAATTTCACTAATTGGAAATCTAATTAGTGAATCCAATTCTAATTGGAAATTCCACAGTACCTTCGTATGATGTTGAAGCAGCTGACAGAATCCACTGCTGCTGGTCTGGTACATCATGGTAGACGCCCACCGCTGGAGATCAGGCAAGTAATAAACAGAAAGGCACTAACCATGTTTTCCGTGATACTTGGGACCAAACAACTTGTGTTCCTGATGAGGTGGGTAACAGCTGGAATTAAGAGTGACGAAGGACTTGGAGGATGTGCATTTTATCATCTAAAGGCAGGCCCACATTCACTCTTAAAGCCAGCCATGCTGTAATACTCAAGTCCGTGTTAAGAGGTTACCACTGCCTGATCTTAGAAGTTCTCTTGGGGAGGAAGGATCCAAGCACCTTTCGGCACATAAGATTGGCTTGGGATGGCTTGGAGATGAGCAGTCCTTATGTAGTTACCCTGCTGAGCTGCGTCAAAGAACAGGGTGATGCTCTGAGTCTGAGCAATAGCCAGACCTATTGTTAGCAGCCTAGATCAAAAAAGATATGCCAGTATCAGAGTTCTGCATGCTTTCCAGTCTGCTCTTGAACACAGGGTAATACAGCCTTTGCTTCCAGAGATGTTTTACTGAGAAAACATGCTACTACTTTGTTTGGTATCTTTTTTAAATGCATCTCTTCAAAATCAGAGAGGAAAAAAAGGCAGCAAGGACCAATCAATCAACCCTTAGTATCAGTGGCTACTTCTGCTTGCATCATCTATTGAAAGAGATTTTTGTACTCACATTTCCTTAAAATATTTGTGAATTAAATTAGAAAACAACAATCAAAGGGTCAGTTAGTGACTTAGACAAGAACAGTCTATTGAAGTCACCAGAGCTGCTGACTTGAGTAAGGGCTACAAATCTGATTGCAAAGCAAGCAAAACATTATATTTCCAATATAGAAAAAGAAAAATAAATGTGTCTGAACCACTGAAAATAAACACAAATGTGCTAAGGGCAAACACAGTTGGTATGAACTGGCCTTGACCTCAGCTGACCCAAATTAAACTCCAATCATTGTGGGATTAATTCTTCTGGCACGAAAAACATAGCCTGTCAACAGGAATGGAAAACATCCCACAAATCAAGAAACATTAAAGCCTAGTTGAGGATTATGCATGAAGAGTGAGAGGATTATGATAGGAAACAGTTCTTAGCCTGATGAGCAGAAAACACTGCTTCCCAGATAAAGGAAATTGCATGTAGTGTTCCCGTACAGCCTAGAAGAATGTGCTGCAAGCTTCTGCTAGGTGAAAAAGATATGAAAATCAGAATCTGTAAGATGAAGCCTTTCCATGCAAAGCCAACAGTTGTTATGGATATCTGTCTGTATGGAGCTGAAATTAACACATTTTCTTTAGTGAGTGGATTGCAGTTTGCCTTTTCTTTTTTTTCAATTCCCATTTATCCATTTACTATTGGTAACAGAATGCAGTTTCCCACCATCTCCTTTAAAGTTCATGCAATCAACGTGTCTGTTTTCAGGCTTTTTGCCTGTTATTGTAGGTGTGGAGCTGAACAAGAGGTCAAGTGAGTTAAAAAGACAGGAGATAAAGAAACGCAAGCAATCTGTCAAAACTTATTGCACGTTGAAGGAATGCTGTCTTTCTCCATCTTAATGCAGGCTACACAACTCCTCTGTGTGCCCCAGCAGGGGAGTAACAGGGAGATGGAGCACAAATATTGGAACTTCTGTGAAGTGTCCACGCTTGCAGTTAAGTTCTCTGTTGCTGAGATTTGCCCTCATTCATTCAGTTCAGGAAAACCCTTGTATGTGTGCTTAAGCTCTACTGAAGTAAATGGGATTTCAGTACAAGCTTAAAAGGTAAGAGTCTATTTGAGAGCTTTCCTGAATAGGGATTTGTGCTTATTGCACTTGGTTCAATCACCCCATGAGATTTTGGTTTCTGAATTTTTCAGCACATGAATAGAAAGGGTATGTTTTGTGCATTCAGATCAGTTCTTTCTAGTATTTCTAGTGTACGAAAATTTTCTGGAGAGTGGAACAGAACAATTTATTCTGAAGAGAAATCATTGTATATTGTACATATGCACAGATACATATCTACTCTCAGAAAACATCTTCTCAACATTGAAGAAATATTCACCTTTGTTTGGATCAATGCTGTGGTTGACTATTTCTGTAGCACAGTGTCCAGAATTATCCATGAAAGGTTATATAGTCCATGTGAATGGCACACAGTCATTACGACAAGTGAGTGCTATTCCGCACCCAGTGAAGTCCTTGTTGAGTGTACTGAACTAAATGCTCCATACTGCTGTGCAAGGTGATAGGTCCCATCAATGCATCCAAGTCGTTAAAAAATTCTACAGGAAAAAAAAACCAATAAGATTTCAGCATCAGAAGAGTGAAGCTGTATTTGCTATTTGTCACCCTTTAATAGGTTTTATTCTCTTGCAAATTGAGTCAAGCTGAACATTTCATGGGAATGAAAGTTTAGTGCTAGCGAGATTAATTTTAAAGCCCCGTGGCTCGTGATGTTACAGGCTGATACACAACAATTTTCTTTTGAAGGAACAAAACTGTGAGTTCTTCAGCTTTGCCTTTCATTAATTTCCACTGAATCTTGATAAAACAAATAGATGCTGGGCAAGATTTGTTTTCAGATTAAGGACAAGTGAATCTAAAAGTGTATACATGAGTGTCTATCTATACATACGCTAGATATCTAAACTACCTCGATAGATGAAAACAGGCATATACAACATGATCATCCCAATCTAAAGAGTAATCTGCCTAACTAGTCAATAGGTACTTAATTCAGTTACATCCTTAGAGGTATACAATGTCTATTTGAGATATCCTCAGGCACTTGATACATACATAGCTGACCTAACACAGGGCATACAGGATACTTCCGGAGCAGCAGTCCGGGAAAGGACACCTCAAAGGGCATTTGGTAGCTATGGTTAGACAACTGAATTGGATCCCGGTGTCATCTTCAAGGTGAACTGATCAGCCCTCTGAACTCTGCTGTTTGTACTGAACAAAGTTCCATCCACTGTAATGAGAGATTAACTCAACAACTTACCTGCAAACACCTACACTTAAGTGTCCTAATTTCGATTTGAATCCTGACCACATTCCTTCCTTAAATACAGTGAAATCAGTTTAACTGGGAAAATTTCATCCAGAAGAGTGAGTGAGGGTGCCTTGTTCCTATCTGTCTCTCCTTGGGGGATGGAGGTTGGACAAGTTCTCATTTCTTCTGCAGAAATGAAGTGTGCTTCTGCTTTGTCACATGGTCTGGCTAGAAGCATCTCGTCCAGCTCCATGACTCTGGGAGCACAAGTCTGCCTTGCCCCCTTTGAAACCTCTCTCTCCAGAATGACACAGATGGCAGTGAATACTACCTGCAGATACGTCTGTGACCTGTGATCTGTCTGTCACCAGCAATGTACAGAAAAAAATCAGTGATATAAAGATGCTTCTAAGTGAGACAGCTGTCAAAATTGCATTTTTTTGGGGGGGTAATTTTAGGACATAACCTCTACAGCCCTACTTTGTCAACAGGATTCCTGTCAAAGCAATTTGTTTCTGATCAAGACGTGTGATGTTCTTATAGAGTAGCCCACTGCCTTGAATCACTCACCTCTGTTTTCCTTGGCCAGGTTGTCAGCCATCTCCCAGTAGTCATAGCTGTGCAGGATGCTGTTGGTGATGCTGACGTGGTTGGCGGCCATCTGATGGATGCGCTGGGGGATGCTGATTATAGGAGATGAGGAAGGAGGCCCTGTGCTCCCCTGGGATCCAACAGAACTAACTGGAGAAGGGCTTGGGGACATGGGCGATGGAGTTCCTGTGCTCCTGAAATTAGATGTTAACACCACTGCTTAAAAGTGTTTGGTTTAAAAACATGAAAGAATCTGAACATACAGCAGGTGTGGAAATGTAACACCTGACAGTGAATATGCTCCTAAGTTTCTGTGCAACAGGTGAACTTACTTTCCACTGTTACCCCAAGAAGATGGGTTCTGGGCGGCTTTCGATGAGTTCTGTAAAGAAAAAATAATTAATGTAAAATATAATTAATGTAAAAATATGAAATGAAGAACAGCAGACAATATAAAAGTAAAGGAATATAAAGAAAAAATTGTGCAGAGAGATGTATTCAATTCTCATGATGCAATTAACCCAGAGAGCCTGGTTTGGTGTTGTGATGAAGCGGTGCTGTAACACAGACTCAAATCACATGCTATTGAACATCCTGAGATGGGGACTGGCTAGGAAAACACGCTTGCTGATGTTCACCCTTTTCCTGGGAGTTCAGAAGAAAGCGCTAAGACTCCTTGTAAGGTCTAGGCTGGAATTTCTTGTGATAGAGAAAACCAGAACACCAGAAGGCCGTGAGCAATCCTACAGGACGTCTATAATGTCTAATTCCTGTCAATCATGGAACTTCAACCAGAATCTTTTTTTTCCCTTTTAATAAAAGATAGCTAGGCATATAGAAGTCCTAAGACACTATTGCCCTTGCTCTCCTTTGTCCTGTTCTACTGTTTAGCAGGCCTCTGAGTTAGGAAAATAGGTTCTACTTCAAGATTTCAAGACTGAACTTTCTCAACTTCAGTACATTAGGGTTTTGTTGGTTCTATGCCTGCAAAACTGCATGTCATCTGGCATCATCAGTACTGTTTCTATATACACAATGACCACATTAACTTCACGGTTCTCCAGTAAGATGGGCACACTGCTTGCGCCTCTCCTAAAAAAAGCTTGTTTTCCCAGCTTTGGTGCATCCTCTGCATTCCTTCAAGTGTTCCCACACTCCAAAACTGCATTTTGACACCTGGCCTTCTGCACTATTGGTATGAAGAGTAGCTCTGGAGTGTCCCACAGTGGGCTCTTCCTTCAGTGGTTTGTTTTATGTGTGTGTGTGTGTCTTTTACAGAGCTACTGGCCTTCATCCTTCTACTGTAACAGAAACTGAGCAGGTTTTATTTACCTACAGAGCTGGAGGCGGGAGAATGAGAAAACTGAAATGGAATCAAGGATATTTCCACTGTAAATTTAAGTAGCCTCTGCCTTACCGTACAGCTTCACACACCTTTTCTCTCATGGTGGCTTTTTATTTTTAATTCTCTGCTGCATTACTTTTTTATTTGAAAAATAAAATAAAATAAAGGAAATAAAATACTTAAAAGGAGATTTAATAAGTTTTTTTTTTCTTGTTTAAAATAAAAGTACGTCCGATTTTCCCTGAAAATATGTGTGAAATAGTTTAAAACCATTCTTTGATTGATAATGTATGTGGAAGCTCTTAATGCAGTCAGCACTTCACGTCACTTGGTTTTGAAAGCTTTTAGATACTCCATATGAAATGAGTGGAGAATTGGCTTGTTTTCCACTGAAAATTATGGCAAATGGATTTTTTTCCCTTATTTTTACTTTCAAAGGTGAGAATATGTACTAATGTGAAACTATGCTATCACCATACCAGCAGGAGCTTTGCAGACAACAAGCTCATCTTGCCTGTAACAGAGTGTAAGTCCATTTTATGTTTGCTGTGAAACAGTTTCTGTCTGCGAGTAAGAGACATTTTACATGGTTGAGAGCCTGATCGTACTGTTCTTAATGCAGGCATTCTCTGAATTGGTAAAGAAAAAGAAAGTGTTATAATTGGCACATATTTCTTTCCCCTGAAATCAAGTCATTGTTAGAGAAACATAACACATTGAATTATATATTGCTAAAATTTTAGAAGCAATTACAGTGACTTCAATTTCAGTTTGACAATAACAGATCTGTCAATTTCCTTCACTGTCTTCGTGTGTTTAAAATCTGGTCATGAATGTTGGTGGTTGTATTTGAAATTTTTTTATTAACAAAATGTCAAAGGATGGATGTTTTTCATTTCAAGGTACATTCCTCTGAAACAAAAGGCAAAAAAAAGCAGAAAGAAAACAGAAAAGGAGCCCTGTGTTTAAAGACAAATGGCTGTTCTGGTTCCCAAAGCAGTTTGTCTTAAAGCATTTATATGTACATATTTATTTAATTAGAAAGATAGAAGCTATTTTTCTTTCCGTGTAGGTTAAATGCTGGATGGACTGACTGCTAGGAGGGCTCCACCATAAAGGTTCTGTCCTTGAGTACTTTCAGAAAAAGGTTGCCTGTCAAATAAAATACATTAAAATGCTTTGAATGACTTCCTGTTGTATTCAAAATAACCAGGCTGTAGACCAGGCAGGGATTGGAGATAGGAAGCAGAAGCACACAAAGTAAAGCAGGAAGGGGAAGCTGGTGGTGCTCTGTCAAGTACATGGCGGACTGCTTGGTTGCCCTCTGGTGCTTTTGTACAGTTCCCACTGAAGTCAGTGTGGGCTCTTTGCCAGACTTTGTGGGACAAGAACCAACCCCAGCGCAGCTACTGTTTTTGTTAAAATGTATTTACTATAACAGCACACTGATTTTAGAACACGTTAAGAAAGGTACCTTGAAATACTCAATAAGAGCTTTAGAATATTTGACAGCGTGGTCTCTCTTGAGTCGGAACATTCTCCAGTACAGAAGGGCCAGGCAGCGGTAACTGCAATAAAAGGGAGAGGAGGAGGTGAGGTGTGTCCCCAAACAGTAATCCCTGTAAATTATCTTAAATGCTCCAACTAATGTGCAGTGGAAGACTGACTTTGCTTACTATTAGGTTCACTCTTTTGTTCCATTTTACATACCACAGAATCACAGAATCATAGGATGGCTGAGATTGGAAGGGACCTTAAATATCATCAAGCTCCAACCCTCTGCCATGGGCAGGGCTGTCCCCCACCAGCTCAGGCTGCCCAGGGCCCCATCCAACCTGGCCTTGAGCACCTCCAGGGACAGGGTACCACAGCTTCCCTGGGCAGCTGTGCCAGCACCTCACAGCCTCACAGTGGAGAATTTCTTCCTAACATCTAACCTAAATCTGCCCTTTCATAGTTTAAAGCCATTCTCCCTTTGTTCAATCACTATCAGACTGTGTAAAATGTTGGTATCCTTCATGTTTGTAAGCCCCCTCAAAGTACTGGAAGGCTGCACTGAGGTTTCCCCTGAGCCTTCTCTTCTCCAAGCTAAACAAGCCCAGCTCCTCAATCCTGTCTTCATAGGAGAGGTGCTCCAGCCCTCTGATCATCTTAGTGGTCTAGTTCTGGACCCACTCCGACAGCTCCATATCCACACACGGTTAGATGCCACAAAGTACGTGGCAGTGCCCTAACCCTATGCATGCTGCACTGGCCACTAGGGCCTCTTCCATCCTTAGGAAGCGGACTGCTAATGATCATTCACGCTTTGCAGTATCTTCATGAGCAAAGCTAGGTTGGGTGCCACTGCCATGGCAGGCCATGAAGAGAACCACCAAGCAGACTGTGCTCAGAAGGGTTTGTACAGCTTGGTTCCCAGGTCTTAGCCCTTTGGGGTGCCTCATCCTGGTACTACACTCCAGCAGCCTGCATCCCTGCATAACGAACTAGCCATTCTGGGTCTGTCCTGCCTATGCCCAGCATCCTTTCTCAGCAGACAGAGGCAGCCGGCGACTTGCGGCCGCCTGCCACTGGAGGACAGCCTCGGCTCGGCAGACGGGCAGCGGCTGGCAGGCAACAGGAGGGAGGGAGCGGCCTACCACCTCCCCCCTTCTCCCCCCCTTCTATCCCCCCTACCGCTCTCCCCTCGTTTCTTTTTTAGCCTCTTTTCACTAATTCCCCACCTAAGCATTTTTAAAGCAATTCCCGTGCCCCGTGCTCATCCCGACTGGTGACAAAGGAAGGGCGTTTAAAAGGAGAGCGCACCTCTGAATACTCCGGTTCCTTTTATACAAATGATTAATTAGGACTCTTTTATTTACGGAGGATGAAGATGCATTCGGTTTGGGCTTTTAACAGATGGTTAATAGATGTTAAAAACACACTTGCTGATTGTAAATGTCCACTTACTGAGAATCAGGAACCATGTAATAGGTATTTGATGTATTAACTTCATAGATATTAAATTAAAATCTGAATTTAACAACATTTTAGCATTTTACTAGCCATCAGCAGCCGCCTTATAGAATGTGAGGTGCGTGTGTATATCCTGAAGTCTCCATTCGGGAGGGTATCCCAGAGGCTTAATTATCGCCATCACCGTATCTCTCTTCACGTAATGTAAATGTAATTTACGATTATAGAGCTTAAATGTCAGCCACAAAGAAATTGCCAAACTATCAGTACAAAAGTACATTGCTCATAAAAACAACAAACCATCAGGCATTTAAAAATTAATTACGCTGATGTACGATAGCTGACCTGTCACAGTCAATAAGAAAGAACCGCTTATTTACAGAGACAGAATGCAGACCTGCTGCAGCGATACGAGGGCTGGACCTTCTCAGAGCTGAAAGTATGTTCTTTCTTTCAACAGACAACATAATCCTATCTATCTGGCTGCGTTCAGTGTCTGATTTTCAAGAACAGTCTCCCTGCAGAAAAGGAGCCTTTTGAGGAAATGGCGATCTACTAACCATAGTGCTGCCAACTGCTTGTCTTCTGGCGTGGCGTTGGGGCCTGAGTGGGTTTTTAGTCTCACTGCGTACCTTAAGCAAAAGGAAAGAAGCCCATGTGAGTAAATTGACACAGCTTTATTTTACTGATCAGCTCCTACAAGAGCTATGCTGACCAATGTAATTCGAGCTGGCCTGTTATACGCATTTGCTCAAGTTACTAAACATACATGTCCTTTTCTGGTTGTGTTTTGGAACTATTTTGCCATTAACAGTGCCTCCCTGCACTCCTTATACAGCAGTAACTCCCTCGACCATCGATCAGCGCAGAGGGAAGCCCAGCTGGCAAGGTGCTGCTTCCTGGCTCGCTGTGCTGCCCTACCAAAATAACCTCCGCCGCCGGGGAGGCCCAGTTACACATAGTTCATGCAGGGAGGTTTTCACAGTGTTTGAAGGCAGGTGACAGCCTGTCTTGAAGCTGGTGCTGCCCTAACCCTGCCAATTCCAAGCGTGTCTACCCAGATCTGTGCCTCCAAGCAGAGTGCAGCGCAGGGGGAACTTGTAGCTCAGAGCTATTTTTGCACATATGACATTACACTCAAATTCTATAAATATTAAACATCCACAGTGGTAACACCGCTGTTTCAAGAAGTGTATGCACTATGCAATCATAAATTAGTTTCTGGAAATCTCGGCTTCCAGCTGAATACCTGAACAATGGACAAGGTTAGGACAACACAGCACTTCTGGGCTCGCTTCCAGAAAAATACCTGCTCCCCGTAATTAGCTGCCTGTGGTTTTTCTTATCTTTGTTTTCAAACTTTAATCCTGATACCTGCGCAAAGATTCAGTATGAACATTTTGTTTTAACAGGTGTACCTAGTAAACCCAGCATATTTTTCTAAGCCGCAGCAAGTGAGATCAACAGTAATTCACACTACTACATGACGGCAGCTACATGCATTATTGAAAGCTATGAATCTGCAAGCAAAATTCATTTCCAGAGCTAGGACCATCTATTTGCTATCATGAGAAAAGACAGGGCAGACAAAGGAAGAGCTTTCTGCCTGTGATGGTGCAAGTATTGAAAAAAAGAAGGGAAGAGATGCAGAGATGCACTGTTCTATTCTCCTACTGAAAAAAAGTATATTATGCTTTGTTTAATAATCTTCCAGTTAGAAAGCTGGCCTCAGTCCACTGAAATGCATGAGAAGACAGCCCTAAGTGGAATAAAATGCCAACGGAATTGCTAACGTATGTGAGAAAATGATTGCATCAACACTCCAAAAAAGAGCTCCAAAAGAATGCGATTGTTTGAGGAGCTTTGCGTCATTATGAATATGATTAAAAATGAAATGTTTTAATTACTATGACCTTAGTGCTGATGAGTCCTGCATGGTTGACTGTCCTAAGGAATTATGGCATGGTCACTGACAGTTCAACTTTCTCTGTTAGTGTGCCGGACTTTTTCTTGCAAAGAGTCACTCAGATGCTGGGGTGAGTTTGACCTATTTTTCTCTACCAGTGCTCTCAATATTAACTATTAGTACAAGTTACAATAGAGGAAAGGACTTAGAAGAAAGGAACGGGATTCTGGATTATCTTGTTTGGATAGCCATGTAGCTGAGTAAATGTAGGGGACTGTTTAAGTGTGAGCTGGACTCTTTTCAGGAGTCCACTAGCTCCAGCAGGAGAACACATACTAAATGGACCTCAGACACTCATTTTTAAATAGCAGTTCACATCTTTCAGGTAACAATTAAACTGTAGTCTTAAACATGTTAGAGCACTTTGCAAATGACCACTCCACAGAGTGTTCTGCTTTTAGGTAGCAGTTTTTCCCCCTTTTGAGGAGCACCGGACTTATAACTTGAAGCTCTTTAAGTAATTTGCAACTCTAGTAATATTAAAAGCTTTGTTTATTTTGCATTCTACACCATTTCCTAATTTAATTTCCAGTGAAATCACAGATTATCCATTTGTGTTACATATGACTGACGAGGCACCTGGGAAGACCTCTCTTCTCCCCATTTACTGTCTCTAGGAAATAATGAGATAAAGTAGATGAGCATATTTGCATCAACAGAGTAACCCCTGTGTTTGTCTCCTCCCTTCCTACCTGATGAGTTCAACTGTTTCTGAATACATTGTATAGGGGGACTTAGATTCCATTGGGCCTTGTTCCATTGCATTTCCACACTCAATAAACGATAGTGCTGCTTCTGCATAATTCAGTGCCTTTCCAAACTTTTCCACCTAGAGGGAAAAAATAAGGACACACAGAAATAATGTAGTCATCAAGATAAGGTTACATTTGATGGGATTTTCTCAACGTGAGACTTTCTCAGTGTGAATTATAAACTTGACACAAGTCAGTATATTTTCAGATTAATAAATCTTCCTATGAGAAAGCTAAAGCCCATCAAACCCTGTGCATCAGTGAAATTCATAAGACAGAAAGCAGAGCTGCAAAAGGCTGTGAGATGTTATTTGGTCCACACTCTTGAGTCAAAAGAAGGATCAAGGATCTCCAGTGCTGGAAATCCCACGAATTCAGCATCAGGCCTTTTGCCTCAGCTATCAAGCGTCCTTACCATTGAAAATGGTTTCACACTTCTTTGCAGATGCAGTTTTTCATCAGTCAACAAAGGAAGGTAATGACCGTCTTGAACTAAGAGAATCAGAGTTAAATATTTTGACTACTAAATCCCTCTTGTTCAAAGGCTCGTCTCCATTCTAATTTCATTTTCATTCCTACCATTTTCAGCACTGCTTGAACTTTTGTCAGGATTCTGCCCTCTATATCCTCCTCCTCTTTTAGGGACTACTCTACTCTCTCAGCTTTTCATGCCATCCTTTTTCCTTACCCAGTTTGTTCTCTTATGTTCTGTGCTTCTTTGACTCTACATGTTTGTGCGCTTAAACATATACATATGCACATATGCATCCTCAATAACAGTGTACATGCACGTGTGCACACAATGTTCATATGTGTACCCTTACATACTACTTATCTGGTCTCAGAATTTCATTTTTTGATGTGGGTAGAAATGAATCATGCTATTATCTCTCTGTCCTGACTTGTCTTTCCTTCAATCAGAACTCCTGCGGTACATAAAGCCCATTAATGGACTGGATGCATTTGGATGAAATCTGATGCATGCAGTGAAAGGTTAATGGACCTTATTCTTTTCTGAGGGATAAAGATTTTAAATAGTAACTTTGGAATGGCACACTGGCTTCAATCTATTTTAGGTTCTTATATGACTCCCATTGCGATCATACCAGAGAATTTCACAAACTTTTTATTATATTTCTCTCCCTGACGCTCTTCTGCAGGTGGAAGTGCTATTATCCCAATTTCACAGATGGGGAACTAAGGAGCAGAGAGACTTAGAGTCATTTTCAGGCTGCTCACTCTAAGTGCTTATATTAGGTATTGCAGTGCCAAAATAGGAGGTATCGAGGCCAGCAAGGTGATTCAAAGTGCTCCCATTTCCCTCCAGGATCCCTACACACTCAAGAAAGGGGGAAGTACTTGTGAAGAGTGATTCAGTATCAGTAAGGAGCTTGTCCACTGCAAAGGAAGGCTGAATGTGAAGGATATTTCTATCACCTAGTGCTGATGGGAGGCTATTTAAGCTATGCCTAAGTGACTTTCATGCAGGAAATTTGTGTCAGAGCAGAGTATAACATTTGCACCTCTTATTTCTGGGAGTCTACCATAAAAACATTTTTCTTCAGGCTAAGACAGTATTTCCTTTGCATATTAAGTGATTTTTTATTTTTTTTTTCTTTTCCATTTTGTTTAAAGCAACACACTAAAATGCACCATTTGTACTTTTCCACAGTATTTTCTGATTTATGACTCTCTTTAATATGGAACTGAATAAACCATGGAAATTTGTGCTAATAAACTCAGCTAGAGTGTAAAACTGCGTGTTAGTGTCCTAAATTAAGGGCCTGCTATGGCTTCCTTGGCCATTTTACAATCTGCACAGCTAAGAAAAAGAGGTGAAGAAAGAGGGACTGTGAGCTACCTTTCTTCTTTCCTGCTTCTGTGACCACAACGCGTCTGTCAAGCAGGGCAAGGCAGGACTACAGCTACTTCAACTTGCAAGACAGCTATGCTCATGCTGAGTCCCAACCCTTATATTGCATCTGCCATAACAGAGGCTGGCACTTCAAAGCTGTGCTGGCTTATTCACTGTGCTGGGCTAACTTAGGCTAGGAGAAAAGAGATGGTAAAGTAGAGCTTTTCTGGAGCACCATGTGCTTGATAGTACCCTGCTGTTTGGAAAGATGAGGATTCCTTCAGCTCCCCATAAAGCCCCAGGTCTGCCTTTCTCAAGGTCTTACTAGCTACTAGACGCATCAAAGATGGAGACAAGAACCTGTTTGTTGCAACCTTCCTGTGTGTGAAACTTGTTCCTGCAGGGTTAAATGGATTCCTAGTGCTGCTGGTTGACTTACAAAGGGTTTGTCATGAAAGGAAGATTCTTTTGGCACTGGAGAGCCAAAACTCTTCAAAAAAAAAGGGCAGATTCCCTTAGCACCAGACCAACCTGGACTAAGCCGAGCCAGCTTGTTAAACTGAAAAGAAAGGTATGTGGATACAGATAGTACAGCATCAAACTATATAGTCTCTGTTACTACAGTTGCTAATTAAAGCACAGGGATAAATGGAAATTTTTATTTATCCAGGCCTTTATCTCAGTAAGTCATTATTTGTTAAGTCATAGTTTATTGGGCTATGAACATTTGATTATATAAACATTTCTTAATTTAACAAGCCTAGCCATCCTTATAATAGATTTTATAATTACCCCAGCAATACCGCACTGATGAAGAAACTGCATTACAAAAATAATTTGGAGCAACATAACTGGAAAGAAAATATTCTCACCATCGCATCTGCTTTATGTTTCTTCCGTTTAGCTTCCTGCATAAAGTAATCTGCATTGCGTGGCCTACCAGGGGGAAATAAGAAGATACTTTATTATTTTCTGAAGTGCAGAATATTTTCAGGTTATTTTTCCCTTATTTTAAACCTGATTTGCAAACATTCTTTATGAAGAAAATACACTTATCATGTAACCATGCATCTTATATTTTCAAATTGCTGCCTGTGGAGACAATAGCATTTATGGCTGTTCTCATTCTTTAGAAGTCAGTGATTCAAAGCAAAAAAAAAAAAAAAAAAAAAAAAAAAAAAAAAAGCTAATAAAATGTATTTTTATGGATTGTATAAACTGCTTCCCAAATTAGTGCAGTTTTGATCTACCAAATGGATGCAAGCATTAAGCAGAACAAGTTATTCCATCTTATCCTCTCCCTTGTGTTTGTGTACCTCATTTTCTACTCCTCCCTGTATGCTGCCATTTGCCTTGGCTTCTACTTCCTTACAAAACAAGTGTGTTTAATCTCTCCACCTCAAAAATGCGCACTGAATCTGCTTGCCTCCACCTTATCCCCCTTCTCCTTATCTGTAAGCACACTGAGAGTGCTATTTGCTTTTGCTGCCTGGAGTTCATCTGTGACATGGAGCTAGGCTGCCAGCAGCTTGCCACTGGCGTTACTTGTGTCAAATTCTCCATTGATTTCTCCTCAAATAGATCTCAGAGACTCCATTCCATCCTTAACCTACCTGACCTACTGACTGCAGGGCACAAATTCAGTTGCTGTCTCTGTGCTGAAATTCACAAGACCATTTCTGATCCCAACTAATCCACTTCTATTCAAACTGAAAACACAAAGTGCTGCCTCCCTGGCAGTGCTTGGTGACCAATTCACTGAGCCCTCGTGGCTGAAACAGGTTTCTTCATCTTCTCCCTAATCCACTTTTCTCAATGGAGAGAAGCCACTTGCCATGTCATTTTAGCGCGTAACAC
Source organism: Coturnix japonica (assembly GCF_054131305.1). Classification (NCBI taxonomy): domain Eukaryota; kingdom Metazoa; phylum Chordata; class Aves; order Galliformes; family Phasianidae; genus Coturnix; species Coturnix japonica. The sequence goes on from NC_140663.1 coordinate 121,412,158, forward strand.
AGCATCTTCAATTCTCAAAAAGTCTTCGTACATCCTGACCATGAAGATTCCTCCAGTCTCATATGTGTGAGACATGACCTTCCTCCTTCTACTCAGCTAAAACATGTCCAGGTTCATCTCAGCACATACTGAAGTTACTGCCGTATCCTTGTCACTCTCAGAAGTTTCTCCTTGCAAAACTGTTCTCTTAGAACTGCTTCGAGTCATCCTTTAGATGTTTTCTAATGAAAATGGGATATTGCTGAGTATTCAGAGAATGAATAACCATATTCCCACCATTCATGATTTTAAATGCATGGCTTTGTAAAAAAATAGGGTATTGTGGTATTACTGCAGCGTAGCAATCCCTATATATATATATATAAATATATATAATATATATATATAAATCTGGATTTCTCAGAATGTTTGTTAAAAAAAATAATTATGAGTCAGAGAAGATATAGACCTAAAAACTGAAGTCAATGTATGAGACAAAAGCTCTAGCTGTCCACAGTAAGAACACTTTGAGATCCACAACAGATCAGTGGGAACAAGGTGGATCCTCTTGACGCCCATGTCTACTTCCTTGAATCAGTAAGGCCATTTGCCACTGCATCTGCTAGTCAGTTTCCTTCTTTTATGCACACAGTTTCAAGGAGATTTAATTATATCACAGAAAGTTAGTCATAACTCTTATTTTGAAGGCTAAATGTCATCAGAGAGAAATAAAATTTGGAGCCTGAGTAATTTTGAATGACATCTGTCCTAAAAAGTTTGATGACACACAGAAAAATAGTTCATTTGTTCCATTTTTAAAACGTTCTTCTTCAGAGTGGCATTTTTCCCCAATTCCGCAGTATAAAGAAGACTATAGACAGGTTTCTGTCCTAGCATCCTGTAACCTACTGTAGCTGCCAATACTCTCTGTACCCAGCAGGACGGATACATTATCTTAACAACACAAACCATGTGGATTTGGTTTTGTTCTGTTACAGAATCATAGAATCATAGAATCACAAGGTTGGAAAGGACCTACAAGATCATCTAGTCCAACCAGCCTCCTGTCACCATTAATACCCACTAGACTACTAAACCATCTCTCGTAGCTCCTCATCCAGACACCTCTTGAACACTGCAAGGGACACCACCTCCCTGGGCAGCCATTCCAGTGCCTGACCACTCTTTGAGAGAAAACATTTTTCCTTATATCTAATCCAAACCTCCTTTGGTACAACTTGTGCCATTTCCTTGGGTCCTACTTGTTTCTGGGGAGAAGAGGCTGACTACCTCCTCTTCACAACCGCCCTTCAGAAAGTTGTAGAGTGCAATGAGGTCGCCCCTGAGCCTCCGTTTTTCAGACTGAGCAATCCTAGCTCCTCAGCCACTTCTCGTAAGACTTGTGCTCCAGAACCCTCACTAGCTTTATTGCCCTTCTCTGGACACATTCCATGGCTTCAATGTCTTTCTTGTAGTAAGGGGCTGAAACCTGAACACAGTAGTCATGTACTTATGAAGTACTGGACACTGAAACAGTGTTAGCTTGATGGGGAAAACCATGTTTTCACGAAAGACCTTTCAAAATCTCAATGTCCTGTCTATCTTAGTTTTGTACTATAACCTAGTTAAGACTGTTTACTCTGAAGTGACAAAAAACAAAGCAAAGCAGAGCACATCAGCAATGCTTAGCTCTCTGAAATGATCAAAGTGATGAACTTTTTGCATGATCCTTTCAAATTCTGGTCATTCAAATATGTTCTTTGCAATGTACCCTCCTATGTGACACCCAAAACCATCTGTATAATTTGCTTGTTTGAAGCACGGAAAGGAGCTGTAAAAACCAAGTGAGATAACACAATGTAATTATGTTCTACTCATAAATAACACAATTGTAGAATGTTTTTCAACACGTAGCAGGATTTATTCTCCAGAGTTATGTTCAGCAGCTGAAAGCATCGGCAGGAGGTAGTACATTACTGAACCAAGAGGGCCCTGATCTGGGGTAGCTAACCAGAATGCAATGTGTGAAAATCAAAGTCATCAGTTTCTACTGAAGCCAGCTGTTTTGGGGGAAAACCTAAAATAAAGATGAAGCTATTAAAATATAACAGTTAAGCACAGTATGTATATCCACAATGTGGATGTCTAGATACTTGCATAGGAAAAATACAGGATTGATATACAAATCTGAGGACCTCAGATTTGTGTTTTCTCATGCCAGAGATACAGAAAGTTCTGTAGCTGAATTCCTCTTCAGGTCTCAGGTCAAGGTTTGCGATCCTTCTGCGGACTGCAGCCTTGCTAAAACCTGAAAAGCCTTTCTACAGAGTTAAATTGGTACCAGGCTACTGGTGGAACTGGATAGGATGTAAGTGGTATAAGAAACACTGGAGCCTCTTTGTTAGGCTAAAAATGTTACTGATCATGAATGTAAACTGAAGTCTCGTGGAAAGATATTCCCCGACTTCTAGTTTTCAGACAATTGAGTCAGATTCTCCTATGTCATTTACAACTGTCTGTATCAAGAGGCATCAGCACTGTCACTCCAGATTTACAAACAGGATTCAGGCCTCTCTTTTATTTATTTATTTTTGGTAAAAATATATAAAAAGAAGTTTGACTTCAAATTAACAGGTACAAACAAGTGTTTTATCTCTATTAATAATCTTGACTGCACAAGGAACTCTTTTGTTTCTGAATATCTGATTGTTGGTACTGGTAGAAATATGGTCCTCTTCAACAAAGCCAAAAAAGAGTTCTAATACACTGCTCTAATGCCTCTCATATATCTCTCTGAAAGGCAAGAGAAAGAGAGCAAAGCATCAGTGCCAACTAAGTCAGGCTGCTGGTGAATTCTCCCCAGGATCAAGTGTCATTATGTGAAACTGGCTGCTCTCGAGGAGAATTTACCCTACTCTGTTGATTGGGGAAAGCAATCAAGTACTGCTGGAACTGGTTCAATGCATTCTCAGTCAACACTAGCCAGTCACCTAGGCACTGCAACAGAATCCAGCCTTTTACAGAATAAACCCCCATGGCTAGATCTGATAGTACAAACAAGGCCAGGCTTCCTTTTCAACACTGGTATTCAAACCATTTATGACTTTGACAAGGGCAGCCTCAGTAGCATGTCTGTGGCTGAAGCAAGGACGAGATTTATCAAACAATCTGCTACTGTCCAAAATTCCTCTCACTGGCACTGCCACCACTTTCTCTGGGAGCTTGTCGAAAACCAGCAGGAAATACAGCATTTCCATCACTTGTTATGTTGCACAGGATCCCAGCGTGAGGTGAGATGGCTGTGGGCATGGTAATTATTCCCCTTCCAGAAGCAGCCTTTTAGAATTTCCGGGCTGTTGAGTTCCTAAGAGTGTGTTTACCCAGGTAAAATGCTTGAGTGTCTATGTTTCTCCCTCCACATCCTATTTAGCTGTATGCCATTACAGTGCATGCCTACCACCTTTGTCTTCTGATACCTTCTCTGAATTTAATTTACTCCAGTTTAGCAGATAATTGCAAAAATGTAAACTCATGCAGTAAAAAAAAGGGAAGAGAATCAAAGTGCATCAAAAGAAGCCTTACTTTGTGCAGTAATTTATCAGCATCTTCTGCAACATAATCTCCTCAAAACTCAGTGCAACTGCTGGTATTTACAGAGTACAGTACAGCTTAGGCTCCAATATACAATTTTAATTATAACTGCATTCAAAAGCACATTTTTCATCTAATTTTTGTATCTTATATGAACTAAATACTAAACTACAGCATTTTCTGCTTCATTTACATAATCCTCCACTTGAACATTATTTCTTACTGTGGTATAGTGCTTTATGAGGATACATTAAAAAAAAACTAATAAAAGTTCAATTAAACATCATAAATGTAGCCAAGTGCATATTTTAATACTCTTCAGAGATAATGTTGCTGAAGTGTTATAAAAAACTAAACTAGGGCTTCCTTAGTGTACAACAATTGCACATAATAAAAGCAGCTTAAATCATAATTCTAAATTTAGGAACAGTTTTACCACTTAAGTAATCCAGACCCTAAAAGGTAGGAGTGCTGGAATGGAGCAGAAGAGCAGAATGAACCACATTAGAATTTGATCAGAGCTAGAGGGAAACCAGAAGAAATGGGCATAGCCAGGGTCAGCCCATGCCCAGTTTTGAATTTGTGCCAGTAATCCACGACCCTTAAATACAAGAACAGAAGGTGATCCTGTAAGGACAAGGTAACAACATAAAGTAAAATGTCTGTGTATATATTTGTCTATATATTTGTTATTTCAGACAGGGATACACTGGGAAATACACCAGGATCACTTCTAATACATTGTGTCTTATGTAAGGATTGTCACTTAGGGGGCTAAATGGGGCTAAAGCTGGGAAGCAGATATTAATGTACAAAATAGCATCCCACCCTGATGCACTGTGGCCTCTTGGCCATTCCACACATCATGCTTAACTGCTGTTCCTGGGATGGCACATGGGGTGGAGGACAGCCCATGGTACTGTACGAGACAGGTATTTGGTTATGGAAGTCTCTTGCTCACTATGGCAGAATCAGCATGTTTGGAAAGTTCAGTGCAGGAGCATAATGTTAGAGAGGGCAGGGAAGGTATTGGCGACCCATTTAAATGCTTGTGCTATAGGCATTTCAGAAAGACAGGAACAAAGGATCTGATTGGAGTCAGGCCAAATGTAAGAAAAATTTACTCAATCACACAGCTACACAACTGCTATCTCGATGGGCTTAGTATAACGACGTCAATAGCTCAGATTAGATGAACAGATGAAGAGTTCAGATACCTAGAGAGCGAGTTACTGTTGCAAAAAAATAGCAGCCAAAATTAAAGAATGGCTTCTAATTTAAATGAAGTGAAGAAACATGCAATAAGTAGGGGTTCTTATTTCTGCAAAAATGCAAAACTCCCCAAACTAATGCCAGTTTAGTGAAATACCAGAGATGAAGAGAGTCAAAATCCGCTACAAATTCCCAGACATGACCCGGATTCACGAGTTAAAAATACTCATGTGAAATCAATACCTAGACTAAAACCTGCAAGGGCAAAGTGTATATGCAAAGAGGGAGAAAGGAAAAAGGTATTAACAACAGGCACTTGAGCTCCCATGTTAAAAACAGAGGAAGAAATCTTTACATCCTCACAGTTAAACTACAGCTGTGCCTCTTTTCTTGTATGTCAGATAAATATTCTGAGATCAACTAATTTCAGTAGAAGCTGAGGGAAGCACTTAAGAGTCAAACCATGGGAGAGAGAGTAGGACCACAGCTACCCAGGCTTACATTGTTTTAATATGCCAGGCAATACACCCTGAATTCCCAAGAGGCAAATGCAAACCAAAGGCAGAAAGATACTTCTGTGAGAGGAACTACCTGGCAGCCAACTCTGATAATTCCAGCACTGATGAGTGAGGTGTGGGTGAAATTGATGAGTGACAGTACGTGTGAAACCTTGGCTCCATCTGCTCTAGTGGAATAAGCAGAACAAGGATACCAGCTCTATCATTGGATCATCCATGCTGTTTGATGGCTAATACTCTCCTTGGCATAGTTTTGAGCTTTCTCCCAGACAATGCCTGGGCACAGCTGGAGGACAGCACATGCCAAGGGCTGTTCTCAGGAGGCAGTGAGTGTTCTTTGTTTTGAGGAGTGAAGACAGTTCAGTCATAAAAACACAGTGCTGGACTACTTGCCCATAGGGAGTGGAAGGGCATGGATGTAGCCTGTAAACTCAAATGAAATCTGAAGTTCTGGATTTTCTTTGGGACTAGGGTATAATGGCTATAAATCCTTTATCCCATGAGAATCTCATGCTGGAGTTGTTTAAACATCCACTTCCCACCTAAACAGGATCTTAGAAAGGGGGGAGGGTGGTCGTACAGAGAACAGGAAACGTAATTATTTAATCACAGAAGCAGTGTATGCAATGTAGGAACTCAATGTTATTTTCTCATTGTCAGTATAAGAAAATACAGTGCCACAAGTTAAAAGGAGGCATAAAATGGAATGGTCAGATCAAGTCTTGAAATTGTCTGAAGCCAAGAAATTGAGCATACGAATTTGTGACAAACTTAGTACAGCAGACATTGGTTTATCTGACAGTTAATTGTTTAGGTGGCTGATGAGAAGAGTCTTTTCCTTAAATGTGCTCCTAGGGGTGCGCTCAGCACTCTGGAAGTCTTTCCAAATACTTCAGAAGACCAGGAGTCTTTGAGGAATTTTAATCAAGGTGAAGCAAACTGGTTTCAACTGGTTGTGTGAGTAACAACCCAAGAGCACAAATTCCTTTCCACACTGAGAAAGAAGAACAGGGAAAAAGACTGAAAAGTAGAGACTTGGGGTCCAAGCCAAAACTAAGAGATATCACAGAATCACAGAATTGTAGTGGTTGGAAGGGACCTCTAGAGATCACAGAGTCCAACCCCCCTGCCAAAGCAGGCTCCCTACACCACGTCACACAGGTAGGCGTCCAGGCGGGTCTTGAATATCTCCAGAGAAGGAGACTCCACCACCTCCCTGGGCAGCCTGTTCCAGTGCTCCGTCACCCTCACTGTAAAGAAGTTCTTCTGCACATTTGTGCACAACTTCCTATGCTGTACTTTCATCCCATTACCCCTAGTCCTGTCCCCATGCACTACTGAAAAGAGACCAGCCTCACCACTATGGCTCCCACACCTCAGGTATTTATAAACCTGGATCAAATCCCCTCTCAGCCTTCTTTTCTCAAGGCTAAACAGACCCAGTTCCCTAAGTCTCTCCTCATAGGGGAGATGCTCCAGGCCCTTCAAGTAAGAAGTTATCACTTCAGCTTTTTATGAGCTTTATGCATGACACCTTTATAGCTAGAATATTTCCTGGATGTGTGGTTTATCTATAGATGGGAATAGTGTCTCACTGTAGGATACATTCCTAAAGCTGTGTGTACGTACCACCTGAATCCATGGAAAGAAAATTCAACAAAAGATAATAATAATAAAAAATTCTTGAAAAACAAAACAAAACAAAACAAAACAAAAAAGAAAAAAGAAAAGATGTGGAAGGTGGATTACTTTGATCCCAAAAGGTCAGAAAAAAAAAAAGAGAAGATACAGAGAAGAGAAAAAAACAAGCAAACCACACACGAAGTTTGAAAGGGTAAGCCACAGTGCAAGTAAGAAAATAAATAATCCCAAGGAACAAGTTCTCCTCTGTATTCATAAGGAGAACTGGGAAGCAGAGTGTGCTCTGCTCTTTTTGTACTACACATGCGGTGTTTGGAGGAGGTGTGAGACTGTGCCCTCTGGCACCCACAGCATGTCTGTGCTTATCACTTCAAGGACAACAGACTTCATTTCTAAATGCAGTTATTGGGAATTCTATCATTCAGCGAAATTACAGCAGGACTGCATTTGGCTTGAAGCATTACGATGTAGCTTTTAAAATGTTCTCTTCATAGAGTCAGAAATGGCCAAAAATCCAGGAAATCTTGTTAAGAATTAATACTGGGAGCAACATGGATGTTGCTTATACGTGTGCCACACTGGATACCTCAAAGCACATTCAGATCAGGCAGTAAACAATGGCAGAACAAGAAAAGCAGTATTTTGCCTGCCTTTTGAAGACTCTTAGCTATATTTACTTTCATATTTTGATGCATGTGTGTACAGCACTCTGCCAAGCAAGATATACTTTTTATTGACCTACTTGTGTTCCAATTTATTGCTAGTGACAGCTGTTGTCAATGATCTAGAGAAGATAAATTGAGACTAAAGCAGAGACTCTGATTGGTCAAAAAAATTATTGTTTTAAATCGAATAAAAGAGATTTAGTCTTCAAACTACAGAGTCTGATTAAAATGAAGACTTTAAAGCCATTGCTAGATTACAGTAATTCCAAACTTCATGGATTATGAGATGAAATACTTCATAGGCATCATTTTGAACAAAATGCTGCCATTAGGATTACTACGTGACTTTAGACATACAGTACTGCATTTTTTCAAATCCTCTGCTGTGTTACTATAAGGATTTGAAAGACATTGGCTGCCATGTTTAATTCGATCCTTTTAACATGAGTCAAATTTGTTGACATTTTACATTTGCAGTCAGTCCAATCTGCTACATTTCAGTGACTTCTTTACATGGTAAATTCAGGATCAAGATCTAGAATAGCTGATATTTGGTGGTGTTTCCTAGATACAGCTTGTGGATGACAGCTGTAGTACAGAAAAGTCTCCTTCCATTACTTAGCACAACAGGCATTTAGACGTTTGTGTTTTTTGAGGGCAAATTAAGACGTATTTAACTTCTGTGTTTTATCTTATTTGGCATTTTAGATTTTATTTTATTTTTTTAATGGGCTGTAAATTTATTGGGGACATTCTACACATAAGGCACTATACACCAACAGTTTTATTGTATCTCTCCCTGTAAAGGTGAAACGGTTGTACTGAAGATTCCTGCCAGAGAAATCACACGTATCACTAATGGAGAAAGCAAGTCATAAAAGCCTCTTAGATGACAGAGATGGTGAGAAAAAGCAGGTTTCTTATGACAAAATTGCAGAGGGAAAATACACAAAATGATCCCCTATTTTTTTTTGTCAGCATCTTGATGGAGAATCAGATGAAGACAGATACAATAGTTCTATTGTAGTTGTTTCTGACTGTATTTTTCTAATCCAAACAGATGAGCACATCCTACATTTTGACTTATATAAGGTATACTGATACATTTTTGCCATGTATGTACATGTTTAAAGTGCAGAAGAATGGAACAGTCGCAAGTAAATCATAGATGATTCAAGTATTTCAACAAATGTGAAGACTTACGTAGTGATTCTAAGCAGCTTCAAATTTCCTCAATGGAAATCACTGAATAAATGTGTTGAAATTTTTGAAAAATAGCATGGAGGGACGTAGAGAAGGAACAAAAATGAGGATATATACACAGGGGAGAGTTTTCTCCAAAAGGAGCAGAAAGAATGATTACATTTATTGAGTTTACATCTCTTCATGACTTTCAGGAAAGTACATAGAAATTAATCTCACCAGCCTTCTCTTCTTGACAGACAACAATACAGTTATATCATTTTAAAGTCTGTGGGAATTACTTATATGTCATAGCAGGAAATCTGGATTCTCCCGATGAGATACTGCCACCCCTCTAGTTGTCTCTAAGACTCGGTTCATGTAAACGAACATTACAATTACTACAATTATTAGTAGTAATATTTATCAAAATCCCCATTCTGGTAGAAAACAGGGCTGTTTTCTTAGGGTTTCCCTAAGTAAATAAGTGCAAGTGATGTTATTGGTGAAATTCTGGGAGTACAAAAGGTGTGTCAAGGTTACACAGCTTATGAAGCTGTATATGCTCCAGGCAGTCTGAAACATTGCTTGAACAGAATTTCTTTTGCACTGGACAAAAAAGTCAGTATTTTAATTCCAGAATATAATTTAAAAAAATAAAATAATTTTTAAAAAAAAGTAGGTTTTCTTGATATTAAGGTTCCAACCTTCAGTTTTACCTTCAACTAAGTGATACCATATCCTACACTGTGGGAAATGAACCAGCAGTTTTAATTTACCAAAATGAAAGTGAAGACAATTACAAGCTCAAAGCTCAAATTATTTTCAGAAGGGGCCCTTCTGAAAATATCCCTCCAGATATTCATGTTAGCCACTGTTGCTTGCTTCTTTCTCTTCCTTTGTGACATCTTTTTCTGAGCAGCAGTAGCAACAAGTGAAGCAGCTGTCAAGGTCTGTGGATACAAGGCTCCCATCTGTCCTCTCCCCTTGTTCCAAAGGACACACCAAAAGGGAGTCCCTCTTGCCCTTCCTTGATATGAATATGTATATGTCTGTAGTCAGAGATGTGCAGAATTAATGCTGAAGCACTAATAGGGCCTTCCCTTTATGGCCATGACGTGTCCCATGTGGGTGTTTCTATTCAGCTCATTGGCCAAAGAAATCCATTTAAACTCAGGTCTGAATCTTCAATCCCTGTTCAAGCTTGCTGTAGGTGTGCCTGTGTCTTCAGCCCTACCACAGCGGTGTGTGTGCCAGGTCATGGCACAACTCTGGGGCTTTCCTCCTGGTTTGACCTCAGATCCGCCTTATCACTATGCACACCTGGCAGCCAGTGAACTCTGTCTGACCCTGTTTATCCTCACCAGACCTGATCCTGATCTGACCTCCTGGCTTGACCTTGTACCTGTCTCATCACCTTGTTTCGTGTTTCTGTGACTGGATTCTCTGCTGGCATAGCCACCACCCCACCAGTCATCTTCTGTCCTTCTGCTCCTGGCCCCCCATCCCTTAGGCAACAGCCAGTCTTTACTGCTTCCTGATGTTCAGAGGCTTAATTTATGATGATAAATAAAATACTTTATAAACTATGTCTCATTCATTGTTCAATGTACAGTATTACTATAATAATAATGGCCATATCTCAGCTCCACATAAACAAACTGTAATTTCCTTCTGAAATGCAGAAAGCTACATTGCTTACTTTATTTAAAGTTATCTGTACTTACATATCATCAAAGATAAGCTTTGTCCTTCTGCAGTCCCTGGGTGCGCTGGACAGAGGTGACCAAGGCTCTGTTTGGGTCTGTGGCTTATTGCAGAGAAGAACATTTTCTGAATTGGTGTGAACTGCTTTCTAGACAACAAACAGCATGGAAGACATTGAGCTTTTAACTTCAAAAAAGCAACTATTAAACCTCAGATAGTCTTTGCATTGTGCTGTAAACTGCCAGTTAGTTTTCCTATTTCAGCAGGCAAGATGCTGAACTATCCTGTGACTGACAGCCACCAATTCACAGATGCTGCTCAGAGCACTGAGTTTTGATGTGACACACAGACAAAATGGAGCTGAACTATCAGTCATCATCAAAACACTCTGCAACAAAGTCAGTGAAATTATGGAAGAACGGATCAGTTTGGTCATTGAGAAGATCAAGTTACATCTCCAGTCTTCAGCTTCCAAACCGACACTGTACCTTGCACCAGGAGAACAAGGCGAACCCCAGTTTGCCCTCAGCTTATAGCCACTGTCAGAAAACATAACCATTTCTCCTTCACGTAGAGGATGGAAATTTAATAGGGAAATGCACAGAAAGTTAAAATGGATAAAGACTACTTCCTCACTTAGGATCCCTGACAGAAATTCAAGATACCACCTAGATACCCCATGAAGGGAAGAGACAAAACAAAGCTATGTTTAACATTTATAGTTCATGAGCTCTCATATTCCGTACGGCACATCCAGATCAGTTCAGACGGCTAAGGTTTTCAGATGAGTAATCAGATACATAAGAATTTTATTGCAAAGGGTTTTAAAATGTTGACCAAATGGTGCATTGCTGGGCTATGCAGAAAATCTCAGTGAAAATCATTTGCTGAGGGTGTGGATCATAAAGCAATCGCCTTCTACTTTTGATTACCAGCACATTTGCCTGTGAAGGAATTTACATTGTTTTCAGGATATCCTGTGAAGACTCATATCATTATGATTCTGAATGGGTTATAAACCTCCAAACTTATGTTTTAGAAGTTAAAAAGTCTAAGATACTACATTTATTCCATGAAAAGATAAATCTACCACTGCTATGCATTAAAATGTATTTTAACTTGAAGGGCATAACTATTGACAACTTATCTTTTGACTATGTCTAAAATTAAGATTATATTTACTACCCCCCTCTTCACTCTTTAAAAAAATAAATAAATACAATTAAGTATATACATAGGTCTTTATGGGCTAGCTATCCTCACTGGTCAATTATCCCTGCAGCAAAAGCAGCTGGAAGAGACCACTGGTACAACTCAAGTATTCTCGTTTCCTGAAAGCTGCTTAGGCACTAATACTTTGGCTTTTGAAACCTCTTATGTATCAAAGAACATACCATTCAGAAACAAATACACACTGGATAAAATCTTCTGTAGCAAAGAAAGGAGCATGTGCCTTTCTAGCAGCAGAAGAGTGCCTCAGCAACTTGACTAGATTGACTACAGCAGTGGAAAACAGTATGAGTATCCAAGTTACTTCTTCTAGGTATTTTACACAAAGCTGCAAGAGGCAACATTCTGACCTTAGTCTTCTAATCACAGTGTCCTGCAGATAGGATACTATTTAGAGAGGTGAGAGAAATATAAATCCCCTCAACCAGAAGCGCTAACAGACTCTTTAGTCTAGTGTTCTAATCACAGAGCTCACGGATAACTGAAGGGGAACATTCACTCCCACTCTCTCTGTACTCTGAAGACTGTGGCTAGCCCCCAGTTTAGTAATAAGTCCTTACTTATTACAAAAGTATTAAGTAATACTAAAGAAGAGGTACTCTGGAAACTTTTAGTGTTGTTAAGATTCTCTGACAGCTTAAATATCTAAATGCCTGGGCTGCGATGGAGCTGAGTTGCAAGACTCATGCTAAGCTGTTCAGTGGTGTCAACAGCAAGCACTAATGTATGAGAAAACTGGTTGGAAGCCATGGAGAATTACATAAATCCAGATACACTCACAGGTAGGTGGTGGCTGAGCAGAGGTCTTATACAGTGCACCACATTGCTGGATGTGGGGCCTTGCATTATGCCCAGGAAATACTCCACAGGCCTAAATCCATTAAATCTGGACCACCAGCTTTTATCTTTTGCTTATGTATCCTTTGTTATTTGTCCAATTTACAGCCTGCCTTCCTGCCGTTCTTCTGTGCCTTGCTAAACCCCAAAATATAAAAACCAAACTTACAATACTGCATTCATTATTACAACTTTTTAGCATAAGATTCTGCAAAGTTATCATAGATTCAATATGAAATGAAAAATATCAAGATGGGGTTTTATATTGTTAACAGCAGTACAACTTACATTGAAGTCTCCGAGATGTGGCTGTGACTGGATTTCACCCTTATGCTTTTTGCTGGAGGAGATGGAAGGTAATAGACTGCTGCCATTAGGTCTGCTGGAGGAAGTTAAATCATCGCTGGAGTATTTGTGTTTTGATGCATCAGAGAGGGGAGAGACGGGTGACCGAAGCACTTTCTCATTTTTATTTATTGGTAGTGCCAAACTGGAAATGGAAATTACAGTAATGGAGTGTCACAAAGCTGGGTTTGAGAAAGGTAAATGTTTTATATATTACCAAAACTTTGAATTTAAAACCTGCTGGCAGTATAAAGTCTATTGGTATCTGGTAACAAGCTTTACAGTATTGGGACCAAGAGTTCATTTACAAATTTGTATCATGTTTATCCTCTTTTCCTTCAAGGCAAATTGTAATTCTGGAGTTAATACCAAGTCTGTATCAGAGTGCTTGAAAAAAAATACAGAGATAAATGGCTACTTGCTCACCATCTCTTAAGGGATAGCCGGAGATGAAGATTAGACTTTGAAGTGTAAGTTTAGGTTATGGAGCCCTATTTCACTATTAGAGTTGACAATTTATAAGCCACGGCAATAAAGCCATACGTGAACTAAAAGAGGAAATGTGTTTAAAGATGACTGGGTTGTCTTTGTGCTCAATGGGCAGCCCTTGGTAGCACTGTTTATTCTGATCTACCACTGATGTTAAAGACAAAGAAAGATAGGCTGGTACTGCAGACAAAAGGAAACATATGCAAACGGCAGCCACAGAGAAACATGAGCTGATCTATACCGCAAAGAAGAAAGCTATATAACATTTTCAGTTTTCATTTATATTACAGAAGCTTTGGATGAGAAGTCTAACGAGCTATAAAAATATCTCCAAAATAAGTTCTAGATGCACTAATTTAAAGAAAATACGTATCTGGGAATTTTAAAGCCACATGCACAAAGTAAGCATTCTTAAGGAGATGGTCTGCATTTAAGACAAGAACTGTGATTAAGGTCAGACAGACAATTTTAACACAATACCTTCCCTTGTCACATTCCCCTTTATTCAGCCTATTACTTTTTATGGACAATTCTCACTTCTTTATGGTTACTGTATCAGACAGTGTACACTTAATGGAATCGCAAAACGGAAAACGGTACAAAATATACTTTATTTCTGCACATCATTTCAGGGAACAGAGCTAATTAAACGTGCTCTTATCATACATTTATCCATTTATCTGGCACGCCTTTAAAAACCAGCTGTGAGAGAAGCAATGAATCATCAATTCAGAACCCTTCCCGTTTCCCACAGTGTAGTACTTTTAAAATACAACACAAACTGTGTTGCTTTAATGACCAAGTGCTGTTTATGAATGAAGGAGTCGGGGTGTGTGAAATGGACAGCTGCGTTGTTCTTTTCCCTCCAAGAAAAATAAGAACTTTAGGACTATTTTGAATGTGCAGGCTGACACTGTTATTTCTTTTCCCTTTTTCAAACATAAAACCATACCTTGGCTAGCCATGTTTATACATCACTGTCAAAGTGTAGGACTACAGCATCCAGGAGAAGCCATGGCTCTTTGGAAGTGTACCCAAGCCTCAAAAGCTTGGCCCTGAGCTTGAGGACTCGCTACTACTTCTATTTGTGTGGCAGGCCTTTTGCAAGGACCCTGGCACTTTACTTAAGGCCCACCTACATGTACTGTGAGCAGTCAAACTATAGCATCCCAGCCTTGTTATCCTGTGAAGCTGTGCAAAACAACATGCAGCACATTCTAATCTGCTGGCACTTCACAGATAGTGGACCTGATGTAGATGTAAGATATTTAGGGTTACTCTGCCTGCTGTGGTGGCCTTTTGTATCAAACAAGACCTTGCTCAGACTGTACGTAGGAAGAAAGGTTGTTGTATGATGCTAATGGCTGTAAATTGTGCCAGAGGAAGTTCAGGTTGGAGATGATGAAAAAAACTATTCTCAGAAAGAGCAATGAGACCCTGACACTGGCTGCCCAGGGAGGTGTTTAAGAACCATGTGGATGTGGCACTGAGGGATGTGGTTAGTGGGCATGGAGGGGGGTGGGCTGGTGGTTGGACTACATGATCTGAGAGGTCTTTTCCAACCTTAATCATTCGACAATTCTACATTAGGCTCTACAACATCAAGCTCTCACATCTGAAGGTGTTTTTGCTCCTCTCTTTGCTACTAGCTATCAGCTGTGCTGACATAACCGTCTGTGCATGACTTACAGTAGCATAAACCACACAAACTTCTGGGAAGCAGCACAGACGAGGGAAGAATTAAGAAGCAAATATTAAAGACTTCCTTTTTTCTTTCTTTCTTTGTTTCTTTTTTCTTTTTTTTTCTTTTCTTTTTTTTTCAGTTTCAATCTAATTACTGTTGACTGATTTAAACCCAGGCATAGAGTCAAGAGTCTGAAACTCATACACTGTAAGGAAGGAGAAGATGGCTGCCCAAGTGAACCAGCGCCTACAAGGTGATGTCTGAGAATGTATCTCACACAACTGCATTGCTCTATCTATCCTTACTCATTCCATGAGCCTCACACTCGAACTAACAACTCTGCACAATACGATGAAAATGCGAGTATATAAATGTGTCAGGAGCCGCTAAGATGTTCATTAAACCAGAAGAAAGCAGAATGCACTGAGCAATTTTTCAACATAAAATGTTATAATTAAAAAATAACTCGTATTACAGGCAATAATAACACAGGACATTAAATTGCAACTAGTTGTATGACTTGGTGGTAAATAAGAAGGAAAATGCTTACCTATTTTCATTCATATTGCAGTGATTTGTTGTTGTGATGCTGTGGGCAGAGGCAGCTAATCGCGAAGAACTCTCTCGCTCTAAATGAGTCTTCTTGGTGTCTCTGTACTCTTCCTCATTCTCACACTGAGTAAAGAGAAAAATGGCAGTCTTGTAGGTTTTGTGTTTACTGAACATCTGAAAGTACTTTGACAAATCAGATGCTGGTTTTCTGACATCCTGATGCTTTCTTTAAGCATATACCTAACAAGGATGAGAGAAGATTGGTTCATGCCTTGAAAAACTAACTATCTAAAGAGGCAGTGTGCAGACAAAGGAGTAGAATATAGAACTTGAATCATTTCAACCACATTCCCACCTGCACCTTCAGATATTTTTTTCTTTATATTGCCCTCTTTGCGCATCTCCTGTGTGCTTTTCTCTTGCCTAGTGCTCAACCTCATTCATCCTCCTTCTCCCTCTCTTTCCTTGGCAGTAATGACCTTCCCTGCATTACTAAATACAACAGATCAGCAACTGGCTGATGAGTGACTGGAGCCAGTTGGCAAGGAACAGCTTACATACATGTGCTCAGCTTGCTCCTCCTTCAAACCATGGTATGCCATATTCAGGCTGCCTTTTGGGAAGGGCCCTCAGGCAATGTGGTCCATAGCTGGGGCCACAAAGTGTCTGGAAGAAGCTGGCCTGCTACATCCTGGTCACATCTGGCCTACTCATATGAATGTAGCTCATTCATATGAGCTGCCACTATCTGACTTTGTCTTGCATTCCTTACTGCTTCCTAATGGCTCTGTTTTCCCACCTTCTTACAACGTCCACATCCCTTACCACTTCTAACTTCTTCCTGTGATGACCAAGTTTTACTTGTGACCTGTTGATTATTCTGTATTTAGTGTTTTGCTGCACGGCAATAACATTTTCTGGTATTCGCTACCACTGTGGCTGTGTGCCTTCCAGGTGGCGCAGTGGTAGGAATGCAGCTTGCAACACTGGAGGCCTGGGTTCGAATTGCCCCTGTGGCGCAAGTGCCGCTCTGCTACACGGGAAGCTCGAATCCCGGAGGTTGGACTCGATGATCTCTAAGGTCCCTTCCAACCCGCACAAGACTGTGATACTGTGATACTGTGTTGCTACGGGTTAACATAGCTCATTCTCCACCTGAGTGAATATCTTAAATCCTTTGCCAACTTTACTTTCCCCATTTTCTTTAGATCATGACAGAGGTGGAAATGATAAAGACCTCTTTTTAATGTTGCAGTTATGCCTGATTATCTATTCTTATTAGTCCTATTCTTTAAGTCTTCTGGGAAGGCAGATCAAGTACGGTGTGTTTGCATGGCAGTTATCACAGGGAGGGTCCTATTTCAGGCTGAGGGGCAATTTGGTACTCCAGCAATGCCTTGTATTTATTGTTACAATAAAACTTCCAACAACAGCAATGCTTTAAGATAGAAGACAAAAACATAATTTGTGCCAGAGAAAATCAAATTAAGCTTTTCTAGAATGACTGCATTTATTCTGCTCTTCTATCATATCCTCGTTTCCTTCTGGGTGCATGGGCTGGCAATATGACAAAGAAATTTCCTATAGCACAGAATGTAAATCTTTTGCTTCTGCCCTGCTTTGACCCGGTCTCCATCACTTTGTATTGTGCAATTACTTTCATGCTACTTCCTAAAGAAAATGCAGATAGATGCATCTCAGAGCTTAGCAGTAGCTCTACCAGTGGCAGATACTGAAAAAATACTTTCAAGTACTTAAAAAAAAACCACGCAAGAATAAAAAATGAAGATAGGAAAAAAAAAAGGAAGACCACTTTAGATAAATGGTCCCAAGAAACGTGCAGATCAGTCTGCACATGTATGGTAGCTCAGATGGTAACAGATGACTACATAGTAAAACTGTTCAGAAAATGAGCAGATGGTGATTCCAGTTGAAAGTGACTTCTGGGGTCAGACTGTCACAAATGGAGCGGAAAGCATCCTCAATAGACAGCTGCAGCCTTTGGGTGAAGGGGACTCCCCGTCAAGAGAAAGCTGGCACACCTTGTGGCTCACAGAATGTTCAGGGGAGGTACGGTACATTCCCTGTGCCAAACTAAGCAGTGCCTCTGAGAGCTCTGGTTTTGCAAGAAGCCTCAGGAGAGAAACCTACCTGACTTTGCTCTGACCAAGGCACAAAAAGCCACGTGCCAGCAGCCAACACCATCTCCAAGGGCCAGGGGTTTCATTGCCCCAGAGACTTTTCTGGTTGCCTTGTGGTGAGCAGAGCTGAGGCCTGGTGAGGGCACGCTGCTGAGCAGCAACACAGATGTGTGTGATGCTGGGGCTGTGCCCCAATTCCCTGCCCCGAGCTGCCACCCCCACTGCCCCAGAGCTCACCTTGCGTTTCCTTCTAGATTTCGGTAAGCCCTTCTCTGCAGGGAGGTCAGCACTACTACCCTGTGGGATGCTGGCCGCCTGGTTTGTTCCGGCGCTCATTGCCAGCGGATCTTCAGGCAAACGCTCTGGAATCCTGGACAAAAGAGCCAAGTCAATGTTGACCCACAGCGACTTTACCTCATCACTGTCTTTCAGAGGAGACAGGAGCTCATTCCTACCGAAAGGAACCAGGGTGTAAAACTGTTCCTCCAGCTCCTTTGCTATTTCACTATTAGTCCTGGCATTAATGGAGCCAAAGGCACTGCAGCCGCCGTGGGCTTTGCTGGCGGCTCCCGTCCCCAAGTCCTTGGCATGCGGCTCGGCCCCGGCCGCCGCCTGCGCCTTGGGCAGCGGGCGCTCCTCCCGCTCGGACTCGGAGCCCGACTCGGAGGAGGACGACGAGGACGAGGACTCTGTCTCTATGAACTCCTTGGATTTGGGCGCCGTTTTGCTCGGCCCCCGGGCCCGCCGCTTCTCACCGGCCGCGGCTGAGCGGGGCTCCCGGCGGTGCCCGGCTCTACAACCCGCTCCGCCGACGCTCGCAGCGGGCCGGGCCCTGGGCGCCTCGCTGCCGGCGCCTTCCAGAAAGCCGTGGCTCCCTGCGGGCTCCTCTGCCCCACGGCAGTGCGAGCCGTCTCCGACGGAGGTCCTCTCGGCTCGCCTCGGTGCCTTCTTCCCCGCTGCCCTCCTGGGCGGCCCGCAGTCAGCGGCGGGGGGTGATTTCTGCCGTCCTCCCTTGCTGCCCGGTGCTTTGTTGGCGGTCCTGGGCCGCGGCCCGTCCCCGACGGTGGCGGCGGTGGAGGGGGCGGCGGTGCGGCTGTCCCCGGCGCGGTGCTCAGCTGGGCCCGGGGTCGGGGTCTTCTCGTCCTCTTGCCGCTCCGCCTTCACGTGGCCGTAGTAGGGGTGGGCTTCTAGGGCCGAGGCGTCGTGGTGGGTCAGGATGGGTGCTTTGTGTGGGGTAACTTTGTTCAGCCACTTGTCCAGCTGCCACTTGTTAGATGAGGGTGGCTCGGGCTGAAAGGGAAGCAGATGGCAATAAACTTAGTGACAGGTCCCTCCGTCCTCACCTGCAGAGCCTCCTCCAGAGCACCAAAACACCAGTGCCACCAAACACCTGTAACACAGGTTTTACCCTTAGCAAGAGGCCACCCCAATCTCCATGGCACCCCATGACACCCCATGACACCCCATGACACCCCATGACACCCCATGACACCCCATGACACCTCATGACACCCCATGACTCTGGCTGTGGGTAGGAAAGGTAAGGCTGCCAGGTCAGCAGGCAAGGAGGGTGCTCCATGCTGCCCGTTTTGCAGCCTTGGTTCAGCAGCAGGGCTGGGAAATGGGAGGTAAACCCCAGCAGGTGGGATGTTCTTGGTTTCTGGAGGAGGCTGGGAAGGAGGATGGGTTCCGTGAGTCAACATTTCTTGGGATGTTTCATACTGGCTTCAGCTTTACTGGGAAACACTCCTGAGATTCCAAACAGAGGAAAATATGGGGATAGGAAAATTGGAAAACAAAGCAGGGGTATGACTGAGGCTAACCAAGCAGGAAAGCTAGGTTTGTATATTTTATGTCCTGCACCACCACATTAAATACCATAAGTATTTAACATGCAAAGAGGCATATAGTGGCAGTGCTAACCAGGCTATGCATGTAGTCTGTCTGGTATTGATGCTATAATCCTGTGAGATCATGCAAACATTTGCTCTGTGGTGGTATTGTCAAGTGCTCATTTGCTAAGTATTGTGTAGCTGTTAGTTCTCCTCTTTGTTCCTGTCACAACATGATCAAGTTATAAGAGAGCATCTAAAATATAATGATGTTTGGACAGTGAAGTGGTGGGATAATTATGATTTCAAATGTAACCACAGCTCAGAAAATGCTATTACTGAATAATGTGCAAGTGTTTTCTAGTGTTTCTTGCACTCAGTAATTTGAATGCAATAGGATGAATAGGAAAGGGGAAAAAAAAGATGGAGTGGATGGCCAACCATATTCTAAGCCACATTCTAGCCCAGTGTGAAAAATGCCCTAATTTCCTAAACTGGAACCAAAACTTGGTCAACTAGACTCTTGCTCATGAAAACTATTGATGCTCTGGAAGAAAGTTTGCTCAGGACAGAATATCCAGTCCTTAAGAGCCTCCAAATTAAAGGCACTTCTATTAAAAGGAGTTGCTTGAATGCAGCACAAGCTTCCTTCATAGCCAAGGGTGCCTTCAGAGTCACCCATGGAAGGCTGTATACACTCTACAGGAAACAAAGGCTCCTAAAATGAGCAGAAGAGTGAGACTTGGAATTCATATGATACAAAAACTCTTCCCTCTGAAATGTCTAATTTTCTCATTATCCAGCTAGCCAGTACCTATGCGAAGCTTGCTGGATGGCCTTGAGTTTATTTTTTCTTAATCTTACTCCCTAATATCTTACATGATGAATTTCTTTCCAGAGTTGTAAGTCTTATAAATGGGTGGGAAGCATTTCTCTTGGATGAAGATATATTTTTAAGACTCTTAACTCTATGTAAAAGAAACTTTTTTTTACTGCTGCTGAGGGTAGAGATGGATGCATTTGTTGCCATATGTTATGCACATACTGGACTTATTACACATATAACGAAAGTTCCATTATATATGGAGGTCTTTGGAGTGTTCAGAAGATGTATTTAACAAAAGCACATACATCAAAAGCACGTGTGAAAAGATATGCCTCTGCCCATAATTATAGGCCAGAGTGAGGGCAGCTTGAAAGTGCAAAAACATCTTCCCAGTTTTCTGTTACATCCCATCCTCTTTGAGTAACTTGTCGTTCTCAAAAGCAGCAGTTCAAGGGATAACAGCAAACCAGCAGAAAACAATGATTAATTGCTGTAGTGTCATAACTTGTCAATACTGCACTTTCCTGCAGTGATGTGTCTGCTGTTCAGGTGGAATAGCTGCACTCCCACCAACCTGTAGGCCAACTACAAAGTCTAATATAACGTATCAACAATATTGCCAACTCTGCTAGTTTTTTCAGGAGTTTTTTCAGAATTTATTTATTTTTCTTCTCAGTATTCTGGTGAGCCTGATAGAGTTTAGTCAGTGTACATGAGTGATGCCAATTCACTTTTGGAAGCAGTTTATTCAATGGATTGCTCTAACTGAGAAGTACTTTACTTTGAAAAGTACTGTACTTTGAAATCACTTTCAAAAACAATATAAGTGGCAAGAGAACAGTCAAGAGGGAAGAACAGACCCAATGAGAAAAAGGATTGGGAAGATTCACTTGCAAGGTTTTACCAATCCACATTACATGACCAACAGTTATTATTTGTGGTAGGAAATGAAACTCTCTAATTCTTCAATCTGCATCTCTTCCCTGTAAGGGTCACACACATTTCTGTGGAAGAAAAGTTGGTTTGCTTGAAGTGAGTTAGCTTTGGCAGTATGTAAGGATGGAAAGGTGTTGAGGGAGTTGGTGGCAAAATGGTCTTGCATAAGAGAAATGTACTGCCCTCAAGACCTTGACAAGCACTGGGCAGTTTTTAATTGGGGTGAAGCTGTTAATAGCCAGATGGTTGACAGCAGTAGGAACAATGGTCAGGGGTGAAGTTGACTTGCCATGAACTGTTTTGTACCAAAATCTGTCTGGGCATGAAAACCCAAATTGGGAAAACACTATCAGAGCAGGATGGTTCCAGGGACTAATGCACCACAAATGCAGATGTACTGGGCTTCAGTGAGAAACAGAAGGATGTGATCCACTTATTTAATAACCGTGGTTGGATTTATCTGTACGATATAGACAACAATATCTGAGCTAGTCAACAAGTTCCTTCTCCAGTCAGTGGTGTGAAACATTTCATCTTGAAATAGGCATCTGAAATAGGTCAGATGAGCTGGGCCCTAAAAAATGTTTGTTCCTCTCCACTCTCTGTAAAGAAGAGGCTGAAGTGATGAACAGATGTAGGTATCTACAGTAAAAGTGTCCAGATTTGGGTGGGCTGACTCACACATAGTATGCCTATTTATCTCAGATGTCTTCTAGGCTACAAATGCAATCAGAGATATACATCCAAAAGAAACTTTTGTCAAAACTCATTATCCAGAAAGGCTTTCTGCGGTGAAGGGCTGTTAAACAATATAAGCATAATGGGATAACTCTATGCTTGTTATTGCAAAGAGGGAACTAAGGTGTAGCTAGTACTGTTGTAAAGTTGAAGCATGATACCCCCTTCACTGAAAGATTGGATTGTCTGTAATATGCATGTGTTTAACCCATTGTGGGCTAGGAGTATATTTAGTCAATATTATATATATATATTATTATTAATATTATATCAGCATATTATTTTATCCCAATGATAACCCATTTGTGCTGTCCTACGATCAAATATTTCATCCTGTGCAATCCCTTTTACACATGTGGTCTTTTCATTGTAGTTAAGATAGATTATAAAGATGTTAGTGTTGGTGATGATGATACATATGTTTCTAGATGAAACATATTAGAAAATAAGACTGATACAGAAAATGTAACATTGTCCCTAAACCCAATCCTAAAGCTACAGCTCTTTGGATTCACTGAGGAAATCTATGGATGAGGTGACTGGGGCATGCTCACTGGTTAGGTAATTAGTTAGGTGCACACAACTTTCCTCTTTTTGGGCTAAGGAGAGGGGAGCCAATGTTGTACAACACCTTAGGGAACAACAGGCAGCTGCAGGCAGTGGCTGCCCATACGTTTGTACTAATGTTCGTGCACTTGAATGACTGGATGGACAGTGCTGATGGGGAAGGAAAATGGGGAAAAGCATAACCAATCAATTCAGCTTGACTAGGTCAGTCACGTAACTTGAGATTAAAGAGTATATCCTGGAATGATGGAATAGGCACAGAAAAAAAGTCTTTGATGGTTATGAACTGGTCACTAGAGCAAAGGCTATAAAAGACACTGCAACTGTTGTGTAGGGTTGGCAGCACCCAGGACAGCACACCTCTCTCTTCTGTCCTGGTTACTCTTCAATATACCGATGCTCTCTCCTACTCAATGTATTCTCTGCTTCTTTGCTGCCATTCCTTCCCTAGGCCTTCCTGCACAGTGGGACTTCCTCAGCTGTCTAACCAGGCTTGGTCTTACTAAAGGTCTGGAAGATAATTGGAACAAAGAATAAACAAACTAAATTCTTAGCTTTTGAAATGTGGTTCTTCTGTGGACTTGAGATCTATACTTTTTTTTCCCTACCATCTGAAATAATTGGAAGGAAGTTACTGTTTTCCAGAGTCTTCATTTATGACATTAATTAGGGTCATGCAAAGAATTCATGGCCTCAGCAAAGAAACAGGAGATAGAAGTCTCAGTCCCTTGTTCATAATTTCAGGTTTGGCAGTTCACAAAACTGTAACTACTTGCATTACTGTCTGAGGCTCCTTAATTTGTCCACATCACTGAAACCAGTCTGAATGTTGTCTCCTGTTCTAGCTCAGCCATTATTCTTAGTTTACTGCAGACATAAAGTGTAGACAGCTGAGCTAGTCACTACAGGCTCTAAATAGTCACTGGAAAGAAAGAGACACTTTTAGGGTGCAATTCATCTAATCTATTTTATATGTATACTTTACAATGAGCTGCTTTTACACTCTAGGCAACTGCATTTAGACACGGAAAAACAACTCGAAGATTTCAACATGAGATGAGGGAAAAATACAGAAGAAATGTAACAGTAGCTGAATTTCTATATAAACTAAAATACAGAAGATAACCTGTCCTAGAAATAAAAGTCTTATAAGTATACACATATGATATTTCTGATTGCAGAAAAGAAGGGAGAGCTCACAATGGCCTGCGGATTTCCAGATATTCTTTCCAACCTGGACATATGGATTTTCTGCCCGGCACTGTGCTGGAGTACTCAAGTTCATTGTTCTTGAATTCATTATTTTATGCGTATGCAATGACAAAGATGTATTTGCTTCTTCTGTCTTATCCAATAGATGAAATTAATCATAAGACCACGGAATAGAGACTGCTAATTAAATTTAGATGGACAGGACCTCCCTTAAAAGAGCTCCCAAGGACTTGTATCTCTCAATTTATGGGGTAAGAACATGGCATGTACTTTAGGAAGGTGGCTTCACTGGGTTCCTAATTGTAAGTTAAAGCATTAATGCAAATCAGACAGGGCTTCTACTCAGATATGTCACATAAAGAAGTTTTGAAGTGGTGCCATCAGTCATACAATGGTCTAGGGAAAACATGGGGCCTCAGGAAAAGCACAGATATCCTACTGCCCTGGTGCATTGTGATCCTATCCAGGTGAATGTCGTGTCTTCTTCTGTATCCTAAAGAATACACTACAGAAACCACTGCAGCCGTCACATTTTTGAGTCCTCTACATCTTCATACAAGTGTTTTTTGTACAGCGTGCCTTAGAATGCAAACCATTCAAATACAAAGCAAAGAGAGAAACAATCTGTTGGAGCCATGCAGCTGTTTTGAGACAGTAATCACTGATAACTCAGACTCTATACAAAAGTAATTCCACATATCTTGAGAGGATACCTATAAAATGCTTTAAGGGGAGGCACTTCCTTCAAATTTCCATGGCTTTCCATCCCTTGCTTGACTTTACAAAGCCCATGACCTTCCTCAGTGAATTCACTTTCCATGTTCCCTTAGGAATTGGCACTCTCATGCCCAAGCAGCACAGCTATCTGCCTAGATGCTCTTTTATCTTATCTGGGTACTATGCTTCTGCCCCTTTTATCTCATATTTCTTTCTCTCCTACTATGGTTCCTTGTCTTTAGTCTCTTCACTCCTTTTCTTCCACCTTCTCAGACACCCACTGGGAGAGGAGAGTGTGAGACCTCTACACTGAACCCAGCAGGGAATGGACAGAGTAGGTCGAGATGGGTCTGATGAGCAGGCTTAGAATGGGAAATAAGAAAAGGGATAATGCAGAGAGGGAAGAGAGACTGGAAGGAAGAAAGTGGGAAAACTGAAGAGAGAGCATTAGGAAAGGGACAAACTGAGAGGAAAATTAACTTGAAATGAATCTGAAAGCTCTGTGGAGGAAAGAGAGGAAGTGGTAAATAAGGAACAAAACCTGAGAAAAACAACATATAGAGTATAGAAAAACACAGGACATTTAAGTGAGTGGTACATTTTCGCTGGTAGGAAATGTAGCCCCAAATACTGAGCAAAACATGAGGAAAGGCTTGCTGGTTATTCAGGATAATGTTTCGGGGTGAGAGAATCTGTGAGGCTTAGTTGCCAGGGGAGGAGTCCAGTGAGGGGATGCTTTATGTGGAACAGAAAAATACACTCCTGTATTTTATGTGCATTTACAATCTTGTCACTAGATTTTGAATATTTTTACATACATTAATGCATGTGATATGGCCGTGGAGTTCACGGTTTTATATTAAAGGTGTGTATTGACCAAAACACATAAAAATGTCACGTGGTAGATGAACAGAGTACAGAAAGCAGCCCAGTAGTTTCTGCTGAGAACAGTATAGAGGTGAAAGCAGAAGGTGGCACAGCACTGGCAGCTGATTTGTACTTTGGCCAGGGCTTGTCTACATGTAGAAATTTTCAGTGCTAACTTTCCAGATGGCAAGTTTGAGCTTAATGTTTTGCACCACGAGTAATTCAGTTTAGTCCATGCTGGAGGTGGATTAAAATAAATCACACAAAGGCAGCAGCAGTGGAGAATAATTCACATGGGGAGTGAGGTGAGGGACGTGCGTGAGTGAAAAACAACTATTTTGATTTAAAAATCCACCCTCAAAATGATTTCATAATAGCTTCCCTGTGTGGAGAAGCCTTTAGTTCCCTCGCTATGCTGAGAGCCCACACCAGGACTTACGCAGTCAGAAAGCCATTGCTATGGAGTCAGAGATGCACAAAACCTCTAGCAAGCTGTGAGCCTTCTGAAGGGCTCCAGTTTGAGGGAAATATCACACGGTCATTTCCTTCTTCATTTTTGTTTCATTTGCTTTTATCTGCCCCAGCATCCCCTACCGATTGCATTTCGCAGGGTGCCAGGAGGAGGATCCCTGTTCTTTTCACATCCATTTTGTTTTTATGCATCTCCTCCCAGGCTCCTGGGCTGGAAAAAAGGTCTGAGTGGGCATAATAGCAGATTGTCACCCCGAATCATGAAGAGTGGGTGCCCTTACCTCTGGGCTGGAGTAATGAGAGGGCTTGCTGCCGTCACTCTCACTGGAGCTGCTCTCGCTCTCTGAGTCAGACTCTGAGCTGCTCTCGGACTCACTGGAGCTGCTGCTGCTCGACCCCTTGCTGGAGAGTCCTGGGGCTCGGGTGCTTGACTGTGGCCCCACCAGGCTGCTGGGCCCATGGGAATGAGAGGGAAGAAGAGAAAACAAACAGAGAGAAACACTTAAAACCACACTGTATTGGGAGCATACCTATTTGTGAGCTTGCCTGTGCTTCTATGGAAGGGTGAAGGGAGTTCAACGTTATGTTATCATGTATGATTGGAGGGAAAGGGGTCAGCTGCATGTGCATTTACATCTAGAGCTTTTGATGTCCCTTCTTCACGTGAAGGAGGGTAAAGCTTTCAATTCAGCTAATCCCTTTTCTCATTCAACAAACTGTTTTGGATACATTAACAGTGTCAAATGTGGTAAAAACAGCACAGAGGAAGCAGCCTTACAGTGCCTAATGAACCCTGCACAGGGGTGAAAGCTGGCAAAGGTGAACAGTCAGCAGAGCTGTAGTACGCAGAACCAACCATTTACAGCAGTGATAGAATAACAATAGTGATCTGTCCTCACTGGAACTTCTTACTCTCATTTTGTTCCTTCACACTGCTTTACCTACCCACAGGAGATGTGGTTGCTTTGATATTGACAACTGCATGATCTAAGGCTCTGATCCCGCAGAAGCATGAAGAGATCAGGCTCGTGTTTTTGCACATCAGCAGAGCTGTGCTGTCAGCAGAGCTGCTTGACTTCTTAAAAGTTATGTTTGCGTGCAAGTGTTTGTATTATCAGGCCTGACAGTAGAAGAAATGTATACTTTCCCCAAATAGTTGACCATGCATATTAAAATATCACAGTCATAAAGGCTTGAGTATGAAATGTCCTATTAAGTCATCCAGCTTATTCCCTAGGCAATGCAAGATTGTTCCCTGTAGCGGGATGCATTTTCTAGTGAGTTGTCCAATTGGATTTTAAATGACTTGAATGCAGCTTTTACTTTTACCTCTGGGAAACTTCTCTGCAAACTAACCCAAATTCCACTGTCAGAGATTTCTCCCTATGTTCAACCTGAAGTTGCCCTTTTAAAATTTATTGTTGTTACTTATTATTTCATCCTATTACTAATAGTTTCAGTGATGAATTATCCTCCTCCCTTTTTCCTTTCACATATTTTCAGACTGTTTTCCTGCCCTACTTCAGTCATCTTCCAGACAAGGCCATACACATATACTTCTTCTGATCTTTCTTCATAAGTCATTATCTCTGGGGATACAGGATCATTTTTATGGCTTTTTTCTGAACTCATTCCAATTTGTCTATATCTCTCTGATAACAGGATGCCCAAAACAGAGTGCTACATTACAGATAGTTCTCACTAGAGCCCTACAATGAAGGGCTATTACATCCCTGCTCCTTGATGCCGTTGCTTTTGTAAACATATACCAGAGCTATGATGGAATATATAGTCCATTAACACTCCTACATCTCTTTCAACACTTCTTTCTCCATAGTTCCTCCACTGATAGCTACACTTCAGATTACTTGCTTCCAGAGAGGTTAGTTTGCTTTGTTTTTTTCCTCCCATGCCAGATCTCATTTTCTTCTTTGCTGTACATGCTTCTAATACCTCGGGCTCTTTTTGATTTACTTCTCTGCCCTCAGAGGTGTCTGCAGCAACTTCTAATATAGTATCAAATGCAAATTTAATTAAATAGTTATTCACTTCCTTTTCCAGATCATTAATAAGTCCGTTAAATAAACCCCGCATGAAACACACCAGCACCCTAATAACCAACCTTTCCCAACTCCGCTTACCAGTGTTTATCATTACCTTAGTTTATGCTCCATCAGTCCAATATTGTGGCTAATGCAATGGGAACTTTGGAATGCATTTTGTGAGAAATAATATCTAATAATTAATTACAGTTCAGCTATGTTGCACCTAATGAATTGTCTTTATCTGCCAATAGTGCATTTCATTCTGGAGATCTGGGATCTGATACCTAACACAAGCTGTATACAACAGGCACGCTCTGGTGCTAGAGAAGAGGCCAACCCATCAGATGTGGGTTCAGGTCTGTGATTCCCCACAGCGCACACTTTCCAGCTCCATTCCTGTCTCCCTTAACACATGCCAGTCTTTCCCCACTGGAGCACCGGTCCCATACAACATAGTGCTCCAACCACATCACCTTCAAGAAGTGCCTGCATGCATGCAGCTCTAGGAGGCCTGTCGACATACACAGACACTAATGCAATAGGTATATTTATGCCTTTTAGAACTTGCCTTCTGCTGGTTTTGATGTTATTCATTGTGTCCCTTTGTCTGACAAGGTAGGTGTGGAAAATGCAAGATTTTCAGGCAGCCATTTGTATAACAGCATTAAGGCGCCTGTAACAGTAACAGCTAAGAAGCCTGTAAAATTGTTCCTTTCTGGGGAAGGAAAATTGATGCTTTGTGCACTACCTTCAGACAATGTAGTTTTGAACTTGCACAGGTTGCCCAGTAAACTCCAGATCTACACTGTTCACTTATATTAACAGATTACAGTCAATCCCTTGCCAATAAAATAGTGAGAGCTATATAGAGGCCACTGTGATTTTTCTGGTTTAGATATTTTTTTTCCTTAAGGGAATATGAAAAGGTAAGTGCCTTTCCTGACATTGCAACTTAGGGAATGCCTTTGACAGTGTCCAGCTCTGATGGATTCCCCATCCTCTCCACAACAGCATTGTGGCTGCTGCCAGAAAAGTTCTTCAACATCACAGAACATCTGCACATTTATGTCCTGCCCCCAGTGATTGTGGTTTTAATTTTTAAACCATAATTCTTGTTTGGCATTGACCGAAGTATTCAGAATTGCTATATAGGGGATGAGGGAGAAAAAAAACCCCACAGTCATATTTCTTTCCTGTTGTGACATGAAATGTTTTTCTAGGCTGCTGAATAGGAATTGTTACTACAGCCATAGATATAAAATATAACCATTGGACTCTTCACAAACATCTGGAGATCTATGTGTGCTGCTCTAATGATAGCCAATATACTGAAGAAACTGAACAACATTACAGTATTTTCCCACTTAAGCTGATACTGTTGTAGCTCCCTGTTCCCTTTCTAGCCTTTCCATTTTTAACTGCAGTGAATTTTTACAAGGATCCTCATTCATTACATTACAGTGACCAGGTTGAAAACATCTACACACACATATATATATGTATATATCATGCTTTCTTCAAAAAAGTGACCATTATTTCAAAGCTGTGGCTTCCATTTTGGACTGTTCTCTCTGAAGTACGTAAGCAAGATCACTCAGACAAAATGAAATACCAATTTGCATTTTAATGATGTGGCACATAACATTCATGCATATTCTGCCACTGCCTTATACTCTAGAATTAATTACTGGATTGCAGAAATGATACTTTTATTTTAAACAATTAAACAACAGCTTGGGTAAGAACCACACGTACCCTCTGGCTTAGGAGAGCAAATACACTGAAAAAGTGCTAGAAACTCTGTAAATCACTTCATAACCAACGGAACACTTGAAGTTACTGATCACAGTCAGAAACTATAGTCAGCTGTCCTGACCATGTTAAGCTTACTCAATGTTTCTTAGGTGTGGAGGCTCAGAAATACCCTTATTTTGGGAAATTAATACTGCTCCACTCAAACCAATCTGAGATCCAGGATGAGAGGGGGAATCACCTTACTCTTTGGAAGAGCCTGAGGTATTAGGTGTGGCGGGACCTGTTATTAGAGCCATTGGACTGCATGGCGCTGGCCAGACAATGAACAGTATGGAGGTGGTTTAAGCACTTGTACAAGAAGGTACAGGCAGGTCTTTTCTACTCAGTCAGTGAAGGTTCCTAAATCAGATTACCTCAGCTGCCCTGAAAGGTTAGTTAGACCAGATCCGGGCCCTGTTTCACGCTTCCTATTAAGCTACTGCTTACAGCTGTGCCGCTTGTCATGACAATAAATCATGATGTCGAGTACTGGGCACCAGAAATTCCTGGGTAGCTAAGTGTACACTTCATTGCAGGAATTCAGCCTCGATATTTCAAAGGCAGAAAATACGGATGCCTGATCAAGGTTGATGTAAAACAGATGCAGTCCTTTGCCAAACTGCAAGTGTTTGATAGCAATATTAAACTAATTCAAAATAAAATAACCACTAAAGAATTTGTTATTCCAGTTCTTCATTGTATTACATCATGATACTCACTTTACACAGGTACAAATGAATATCAAGAATTCAAGGCAAAGGAGAATCAGGTCTGTACCAAGAAAACATATCAGAGTGACTCTGAAAATACTTTTCTGGCCACAACAAACACTTTGAACATGTCCATGCTTCATATGTTAGGATCCAGACAGTCTGTGTAGTTCCACTTTGCAGCAATTGTATCCAGAGCCCTCTTAGCAAAAAACTCTTTAACAGAACTAGACACTACCTGCTGTATTTCTCCTTGTCTGGAGATGAGACAATATTTACCCAGTGTCATCGGTATTGCTGTAATTGCTTAAACTATTTTTCTTTAAACTCTCACTTTGCAGTGAGGCCATCCACCAAGCAATGTCCCGCTACTAAGTGACCCAGGCTAACATTATGAAAGAGCAATGCTACCGTTAGTATAAAGAGATGACTCGTATAAGCTGGTGATGCTGTTAGGAATCATATCAAGGTTGAGAGGTAAACGTGGAGAAGGAGATCTAAATCTGCAGATTTTGCAACTGTAGGAGAAAATCCTAAGAAAGACTTCATGAATGCTTCAAGTATTTGAAATGCCCCAAAAATCTATCACTGCCTTGAAGAACAATGACAATTGTGGGAAAACAATACTCTGAAACAGACAGCCAGTCCCTTGGCTGGCATAAGCTGTCACAGCTCCATTGACTTCAATTAGGCCACACTGTTTTAAATCAAACCATAAATCTGACCAAGACTCTGAAATGATATTTCAAACTTAGTGATGAAAACATATTCCACAGTTTAGAGATCTGTTGGCAGAGTCTCTGTTTTTATTCTGGATTAAAGTTATCTGAAACACCCTTTCCTTCTTCCCTTTTGCAGTCAACCTAAAGTCTATTGAAAGTCTTCTATGGAAAACACTTTACCCTTTGTTGTGAGAAGCAAATTCCACATGGTACTTCCTCAAAGCAGAAACTGAGAGCATGGTGCCAAGATCCGTGTAATTATCTCTGCCGCCTGGCACTAAAGATGCTGCAAGCCTCCCATGCACGCAGCAGGGAATTCCTGTGTTGGTAATTGTGAATGAGTCACAGACACAATGGAAATGCCCACTCCTTGCTGCTGCCCCTGAGTAGCTTTTGAATTTTCTTTCAGTGAGAACATCTGATGAATGCTTCCCATGTGGGGGCTATCCTGGGCTTACCTATCAGCACATCCCAGTGTTGGAACAGAACACATGGGCATATTTTCTGAGGCAACCACGGAATGCCAAGGAATAGTCCAATCAGGATAGCTGACAGGAATGGATCTGGAAGTCATCCATTCATTGCAGGCCAAAGTCATGCTGAGAAAAGAGAGATGATACCACAAACTCTACAATTTTCATCTGCTTGAGGGCAGTCGGATATCCCCAAGGTTTAAAATATGAAAGCTGGTTCTGCATTTAAAATATTCTGCATACAACATGAGTATAAGCAGCCTCTGCTCCAGGTTTAGGCCTGCCATGACATGTCTGAATGACCAAATCATTCCAAACTTCTAAGGCTCTGCCTTCCTCACCTGGTCCCCATTGCAGTCATAAATGGGGATAACTAAACTTGCATGCCCTCAAGTTTGTTGGGTGATGTCCTTTGTAACTGCTTAAAAAGCACTTGGATATCCTCGCTGTGAACACAGTATGGAAGTGATACAAATTTATGTCTTTGTACCTTTGCTAACTGAGAGCATGAAACCAATTAGCTGCCTGAGTTCTTTACAGTTGCCCATTGTAGAAACCTATTGTTCACTAACAACAACAAAAAAAAGCAGCTGGCCCTGCCATGGTCGGCAAAAAAATAAATAAATGAGGCTGGGCATTTCCTTTCTCCAGGTAAACGATTTCCCAGGAGTCTGTTAATACCTTTCGGAAACAGAGAAATGTTTTCATACCTCATTCCTATAACAGATGAGGTATGAAATGGGAATCATGATGAGTGAGAGTCCTGGAGGCTGTTTGGCTTGTCACAATATATAAAGCTCCTATGGAAGCGCCGCATTACCTTAGCCGCACCACCTTTGCACAGCACAACTAATAAAGCACAGCTGCCAAGAACAGAGTTCATAGGCCCCACCTATATTTTAACACTGTCCTTGGGAGTTGCTTAAACAGTTTGTGCTGACAAGACGGCAAGTATCATCTGATAATGCAAACCTAAGGTAAATCTGGTCTTTGCAGAGAGTAAGGTGTGCCCTGTGTGATTGCGGCTTAATTGCCTGAATAGCCGCCAAAGAAAAACAAATTGTTAAGAAGAGACATTTAGAAAAACAAGTTATGAGGCTCATGTGCACACACGGCCCTCAAGAGAATTGAGTCTGGCTGGGGGGAGGTATCTATTTAAAGGCTGGTTGATGCCAGTAGCAAAATCACAGCTCCCACCTTGGAGAAAAAGAGAAAAATCACTGAAAAAACCTTGGCTAAAATCCTCTCCTAAAATAAAATGCAACATGGCAATTAATAGTGACATCTTTGTATAAATAGCTCTATCAGAAGGAGTGTGTGCCGGTGTATCTGAGATGAAAGGGTCCAATAGACCTGGAGCAGCATTAGCGTGGGGATGAAGTGATTAGTCAGCTGGCTGACAGCTGTGCTAGGAGCCTGCTGCCAGATCCCAGTGTATGCTTTCCACTGCTGCCAAGTGTTTGCTTGTCGCTCTAGATAAATGGAGCATCAGCAGTGTTTTATTTGACCTGCTCACAAGAAAAATAAAGCAACTCTGACTTCCTCAGTGTGTTTGTCGTTGACCTCGCATCAGCTGAATATGAGTGGAGAAATTCTCTGGTCCAGGGAAAATTAACTCTTCAGTGGAAGGGGGCCCTCACAGTCTTTTTAAGTTGGTGGCATAATTAGACTCTTCGCGTCTCAACATACAGTGACTTAAAGAGTGGGAAGCACTGCCTATGTACCCTGTGCTTGGAACACGCCCTTAGACCAATGACCTGGAGAATGATGAACAGCTTTGAGAACAGCCTATAAACAGCCACACTCCTGTCCCCAGAGTGAAACTGGGAAACCATTTCCATGGAGAACTTTCAGGACGGAAATAAGTCGCAAGCAGTAGAAGTTGTGGAGAAGACTCACTCAGGACTGTGCTTTTCATTTCCCTCTGAGACCAAGGGCAACAGCTTTTATGTGCTTTCTTTCAGATGTACACCAGAAGTTTCTTTTTTTTCTCTCTCTCTTTCCTTCATCAGTTTGATAATAATAAAATCATAGAATCATTTAGGTTGTTAAAGAGCTCTAAGATCATTTCGTTCAACTGCCAGCCCATCCCCACCATGTCCATTAACCACATCCCTCAATGCCACATCCATACAGTTCCTGAACACCTCAGGGATGGTGACTCCCTCACTGCCCTTGGGCAGCCTGTTCAGAATGGCAACAAATACCATACAGAAGACAAATACTGAAAGTACAGTCCTTTCCAGTACTTTCTAGAACATTTCAACTATGTATTCTTTCATTTTTGGAATCTGGCCCCCAGATAGACTTCGCAAGAAGGAAAAACAACTCTTTTAAGCACTGGTATATATATGGTACTAGTGTCTGAGCCTGTGGTCAGGCAGAGTTTTTCCACATCTGAAAAACCAGAAGTTTTGGATATCTTTCTGGCACTTAATGGTTCTTCATAATAACCAAGCACATTCTTCTGGAAACCATTACCTTCCATTTTTCTCTCTTCCTCACCTGCCTCTCCTTCCCTCCATCCTTTGACAGAGTTCCTTCCCTGGCAGCATCAGGAGTTACTGCACACAGTTGCCAGCTGTCTCTAGAGAGAATGAGCTCATTTGCCCAGGTAAGATCAGATTACTGAGTTCAGGGCTCAGCTGTTAGAAGGTCTCATTAGAGTGGGCTAATATAAAAGGCACAAGTCTCAGCAGAAGTTCTTTTGATCACTGAGCATCTGAACTCCACCACCTGAAGGATGATTCTGGAGCAAAGAACCTTCAAGAAAGAGGGAGAGTCCCATAGGATTTGCTTGTTCACAAAATGTTAACATTGCATGCAACAGTAGGAGAAGACATCCTCGTACTTTAGCAAAATAAGCAGTTGGTGAGTGCTAAGTGAGGTCGATGAAAATAAGGTCTCATTTTGGTAAGAGTTGAATGGGACTGTTTATAAGTAATCTGGCAGGAGGTTACCTGGAGATCTCAACTAAGGTGATTTGCTGACTGTGGATAAATAAGGTATGTGACTTGCACAATCAGAACTTCATCTATTTTGCAAGGCCTGAAAAAGTGACTGAATAAAAATGTAGCTGAGTTAAGGGGGAACTGGGCCCCCATGGTTGGATCTTGATAAAGCTTGCCAATGAGGTAGAGGATACTAGGATTGCATGCATCCATTTTTTCTGCCTTTGACTTACAAGAAGACCTAACTGTGACTATTCAGAAATGCCCCATAGAGATTCTGACCTCTTTTGATTGACTAGAGGGAATCTGGGATTCTAAGGGTAAACAGTATGCCTGGTATGCACAATGCTGTATTCAGTGTGACTTAGAATGGAAGCCCAGAAGGTTTATTTCAGATTCATCTGCATAAATACTCTTCCATGGTTCAGTCAGCTTCCTTCCACTTGTCCTAAAGATTAGAGGTGATACGCAATATGTACATCCACTCCTAACCCAGTACTGCACCATGGCATTAAGGCTGAACTCCTTTCAGATTCAATGATACTTCATTTTGGAGGTGGCCCCAGCAGCATAGTATTTTGTGCAGTAGGCTCCAGTGCCTTGGGATAAATGTAAAAATAAACATAATTAAGCACAGGATCAGGTCATCAGTAAAAATATGGACCACCAATAGAGGGAGTGTCAGAAACTAGGTTAGTCAAGAACCTGCTTCAGAAGGTTTATGCAGGATTTAACTTGTCAAGTTATAAGAAAAAGGATTAGATGAGCATGAATTTCTGTAGGTAAATATCCAGATGAGGTTGTTAAGGAGCATGCATTCTGTGCTTATAGGTCAGATGACAGAGAGAAAGTGCAGAAAGGGATATAAAGTCGGTCGGTATCAAAATAGTCATAGCAAGGAGCAATGCAGAACATTTTTGTGGAAAATGTAGAGTGGCATTAATCCACCATCTTCAAAATATCTCATCAGAAGAATTTCATACCATTTCTCTTGAGATCAGCCTGGTTGTTGCTTTGCTTGTCTCGTTTATTTCCTAAAACATGAGGCACAGATGCACTTCTATCCCCAAAACCAGCAATTCTTGCTTCTGAGTGACGGATTCATTAAGAAGCCACAGAAGACTAAACTTCAGAGTAGGAGAATCCTCATCTGCTTTGGCCTGCCATTGCCTTAGTTCAGAATTACCATTAACATAACACCAGTCATCGCTGCCCAGCTAAGCAGGCAGCCTTTGCTAATTTCCAGAAGCAGTTGTGCTTTGCCTCATCAAGGCAGCCCTTTGCCTCGGTTTGCAAGGCCCTGAGCATGGCTCTATCTTGCAAGACCTCTCGCTAAGCTCTTAGAGTCCAAATACAGATGAACTTGTGCAGATAAAATTACTAACTACCGTAATGGCTGTCCAAATGGGTGCAATAAATTTCAGTGTGAGACAAACTCTCTCAGGTTTTACTGACTCTTAATGTTGCTGCTGCCAGCTTTAGTGTTACTCTTTGACTCGAGCCATATTCTGTTGTCTCCCAAAGGTCTTTTCGGCCCGTCAGCTCTAATCAATATGCTGCCTTGAGAAGGAGCTTGTTTTAAGTAGGTTTGCTCACCATAAAGAACCATATAAAGAAAATTTGACTTCTACTCCTTGTCAGCATGTATCACTTCCTATGCAGAGCAGCATTTAGATGGTCTGTTAGTGGAATCTGAGTGCTCTCTTTTATATGTTTCAAGAAATGACAAATGCCTGAGAAAAATGCATAGTTGTTCTACAGAAGACATTAGGCAGACTCAGGAACGGCAAGCAGAACAGCTAATAAAGCTCAGAATTGTAGCAGAGAGGATGTTAAAAGCTAATTACTTTGAGATTATTTGAAGGCTTATAAAAGGTTCTTCTATGCTCCATTCTGGTGTAAGTACAGCCTGTTTTCCAGCAGCATGCACAACTGGTTTAATGTGTTTTTAGAAAGAGCTGCCCAGGAAATTCTGTTTACCTGCCATTGACATGCTAGCCCCAAATAAAGGATGTTTAAAACCAATTTTCAGCCGCTGAATACTTGCCCATGGTTCAGCCTTAGGTTTTCAGGGGTCTGAGCTGCTGGGAAAAAACTTCTCCCACTTTGACTAGGCTCAGATTCTTGACCCTGTACTCCAGCTAGATAAAGTCACCCTATAAAGCTTGAATGGGAGTACATGGACGTGCTCATGGAGCCCAGGAATGGTCTTCTTGTCAAGGTTATCTGGATCTAACTCACTGAAATACAGCATAATGTTGTGCAGGTACTTGATGGTGGTTTTTAAAACAGAGAGCGGCCCCTACTAGTAAACTTTGCTGTACCTTCCTCAGCTATATTGCATAAAGTTGTCCCATGAAGCTCAATGACAAGGTATGATAAGCACAACTATACAAATCTATGTTAAGAAAGAGTTATGCAAATTGCCCTTTGCAATTCAAATGGAAAATCAAATGTGAATTGCATCCTGTTGTTAGACATCACCCTTGGAAAGTAAACGTAAGGTTTGTTTATGCACACACACAGAGTGAGGGGAGGCAGAAATAAATTACAAAGCAAATATAATTTTATTTGCTTTATTCATCTAGAATGTGGTATTGATGTGTCTGGACTCAGTGGCTCCCCAGCTGCACCCTCCTCCAGGATGTTATCAATCCTTTATTTCTGTAAAATGCACTACCACCTAGTAGGAAAAGCACCAGAATGGTATGTCATTTTAATAAAAAAAGCCAGTCTTACTCCATGCTGTGTCCTGATGTAGTTGTTGTCATATCTTCCAATATATTTTTCAATCCATATTTCCTATGTTTTGCTGTTTTTTAACTGCCATGCATCTTTTTTAGTTTTCTTATTACAGTATCTCTGAGGCATGCGGAGATGCCTTTGCCTACTCCTCAGCGTAGCTTTTGTTCTCCCTGCCCCTCCTGAAGCAGCAGAAAGAAAATGCAAACACAGGGCAGGCGAGCGGGGAGAAGCATTGCTCAGCACTGTTCCCTCCCTGTGCCACAGCAAGATGCTGCTGTCCCTCCTCTCTCTCCCCCAGACCAACTGGCCATGCTCTTTTGTCCAGAGAAGCTGTGGTGCCCCATCCCTGGAGGTGCTCAAGGCCAGGCTGGATGGGGCCCTGGGCAGCCTGAGCTGGTAGGGGGCAGCCCTGCCCACGGCGGAGATCAGGGCTGGATTATCTTTAAGGTCTCTTCCAACTTAATCCATTCCGTGATTCTTCTCTCCCCACCTGCC
The DNA here is from genome assembly GCF_054131305.1 of Coturnix japonica. NCBI lineage: Eukaryota > Metazoa > Chordata > Aves > Galliformes > Phasianidae > Coturnix > Coturnix japonica. Next base: position 121,450,032 of record NC_140663.1, read on the forward strand.
TGAGGTCCTGCATACCCCAGGTTAAGCTCTGTGAAGTGTGGGACTCTTCAGAGCGCCGGCATACATTTAGCAGTGCTATCCAGCAGGAGACCAGTTAAGGTATAGGAGTCAGCATGTGCTGATACTGGAAGTTCAGCATCCAGCTGTGAGGACATACATTCTGCATTTCTTTAGAAGCGATCAGGTCATCTGCCTCAACTGGGAAGCAGCGGGGGAAGAACAGGAGATTCTGCACAAGAGCTTTACAGAGAAGATGAGACAGACAGATAGGTTTCCAGGAGAGTATGGGTTTCCACAGTCTGTGAAGCAAGGAAATCACTCCTTGGGATTTTTTACCACCTCAAAATGACTCTAACCCTTGCTAGACAAGCTGCAGCGTGGGGAGAAAGATCAAGTGTTGGGCCCTTGCCATTAGCTTTGACATTAGGGGAAAGGACTAGATGACTTCTTTTGATAACTAGCACGAAGACCCCAGCAGGGTTTCAGACAGTTTTATTAATCATAAAAGTCAATAAAAATAGACTGTTCCTCAGAGGCAAAGGAAAAGCAAAACCTTGGAAGAACAAATCAGGGCAGGCATCTTCTATTCCTAAGAGCATTTTGTTTGCATTCTGCACTTGAAACAGAAAGGGGATACTTAAGAATGAAACTCCCAAGTGATATAATCAAATACTTTCCCAGGAAAGGAGAAAGCACTTTCTTATGGACTTGTGTTGCAACAGGGAAAGATTTTGATAGGCTTTATGTACAGCTTGGAGATAATGAACTATTGGCAGTTTACCCTGAGACTTGCATGGCACACCCACTGTCAGCAAGTTTCCTCCCATGCCTTTGCACTCATCTAAGTGCAAGGCATGAGGGGAACCTCTTTACTCTTGCCTGTCCCTTTCCTCTTTGCCTCCCCCCCCCACTTCTTTTTTCCAATGGACAGAGATTACTTTTGGTTGCCTCTATGCCACCATCCATTGCATAGACTCAACAGTCTTTAGCTGCCTTTGCAATATGAATGTCAGGCCCATAAGGATGTCTTCACCTATCTTAGGGCTTCTCAAGATGCCTGTGTACCTCACTTCCATCTTAACTTTCGCACCCCACAGTGTGAATAAATCCTTCCAAGCAAGCCCAAGTGTAAGACAAAGCACTCCTGTCTTTCTGGGCCTGCAGACAACCCTCACCAAACAAGATATAAACTCTGTCATCAAAACCAGCTTTATGAAGTTGTTGACTGCAAAACGCAATGGCAGTTTAAATGCAAGCATTCATTCATCTTATTTTAACTGGAAGGGTTTTGGTGGCAAAATAACTGGATTAAGAATGGGGGTATGATGCAAGTAAAAATGAGTCTGGATGAGAACTGCGGGCAGTGGGTGGGAGAGGAAGCCTTCAGAGCCAGTTGATCCATGGGGCTGGTGACCGAAACATGTACAGTAGGGGAATGATGTAGATCATCTGCCCAGCAAGAATCACAGAATGGCTTAGGTTAGAGGACCTTAAAGATCCGTACAGCTGGAAACACAAGCCATCCAGACATTGCATAGTGGCAGTTTCACCCACTATTCCACACTACAGCAGCCTGCTCCATGACCGTCAAAGTAAAATAGACTCTGGGGGTGTTAAGAGATGCTGTGTTTGGGGCATTTTGTGGCAGGTAGGAGGTGCGGCAGCAGAAGGCTGGAAAACTTTTCTCCATCATACATTTCTGGGTCTGTTTCTGAATGTGGTCTGAGGCAGCCCATCAGGTCATGCTTTATTCATTTAACTGCCTTATTGCACTCCTTCTCTTAAACCTCGCTGTTAGGAGACTGCTTTCAATTTTTTTTGGAGTCTCTCTCAAGTACAGTTGTCTGGCATCGCTGCCCAGAGCAGCTGCTGACAACGCCAATGCTCTGTGCTGCAAAACCCTTCCTCTCTGAAATCGAGGGTAGGAAAAAATCATCATGAAATAATGGACTAATGTGGCCATTCTATCTATACTGCTCATAAATTAGATTTTGAACTTGGCAATTGCAGGGTAATTAGGAGGAGAGTAGCTCTCCTGCAGGAACATATATTTCCTATTCTGCCTGCCTGTTACATTCCAGCTTAATTTTTCCTTTGTTCACTCAGCACAGAGAACTGCAATTACCAAAGGTGAGAGCATAGTGGCAATTTTTGAATCGGGAGGACACTTAGGACAGAAACGGGGGGAAAAAAGAAAGAGAAAAAGGACAGATATCACTAGTAATTAAAATAATTTTGAATTAGAGAGACTATTCCAATAATTGCTTTTGTATAATTGTCACCCCATAACATATCCTTATGAATTACTAATATGGTGAAATTACTTTTCTGTGGAGACTGAGCTGAAACAGTCAGCTTTCTTAAACACACCCTCACGAATCACAGACAGGCAATGTGTGGACAGCCATTTCCGAATGGCAGGCAATGCTGTGGTGCTGATCAGTAACAGCCACGTGGGTTTTAAGCCCTTCTTCCCCCTTTGGTCCCCTCAGAGGCACAGGAAACAGAGTAGGAATTCCCATCTCAAGCGGCCAGAAGAAGGTTTCACATTATTAAAATAGATGATTTCCTTCATCCCAGAGCCTCTGAGGAGCATAAATTGTGAACAACATCAAAGCGGTGAGAAGTTTTAGAGCAGACTGTCAAAGAGACTGCTGGGGTTTCCTTGGTAGATTTTCATTTTTAAGGGGTCTCGGCAATTGACTTTCCTTCTTAAAACAGTTCCATATGTCTGAGGATTATTTAAGGCTGTTTTGATTTTGTTGTTGTTGTGGGTTTTAAAGACACAATATCGCAATTATTTAACACAGGGAAATAAAGTTAGGTAGACAGTGCCTGCAGTTACAAATTACTGGGATGATCTCATGGACTAGGACTTTCCACACTTCATCTTTGCTCCCCAGGATTAGGCAGCATGATTCTAGATGAAATGAAAAGCAGCATGGCTATCTGGAAATAAGTACTGGTCCGATGCTGTGCAAATACAGCCACTGACTGTTCACAAATCACACCAATTTTAGGGGATGAAACACACCAGCATGTGTGACACAAGAGTAAGGGCTGTGACATTGGTCCAGATTTGAAGTAGACCCCAGGTAACTTTATTTAATGATTATTGGAATTCATCTGCTAAAAAGCACAACGGCCAGCTGTGGTCTTAGAATAGAAGTCATCAGGGCAAGCTGTGAATAGATTCCTATTAGCTTCCTAACTGAAGGCAAGGGAAAGACTGTTATTAGGCAAGGCATGGGGAGAGTTATTAGTGAACCCCAAGGAGGTGGCTCTTGCTGAGCCTGGGTTTTCAATGCTTTCCCTGCATGGGAAGGTTGATGTTAGTCACCGAGTCACAGACCACACAGGAGAGAAGTGGGTCTCAGTCCAACCAATCGTCCCCATTTGCAAAGCCATGGGTATATTCAGCAGTGATCTACAGACTAGATACCAGGCTGTACTGGCCATATCTAGGAAACCAGCCTTCAGCTATATAGGTAGGAAAAAGGGAGGGGCTGTGAGATGCATTGCCAGTTCTCTGGCTTCTACTGTCATATAAGACCAGGGAGTAAACTGTACCTCTCAGCTGCATCATACTTGGCTCCCCATGGAGTCTGGGGAGGATCTGACCAAAGGGCCCCACGTTCATTGCCAGAGGGAGACTCACCAACCAAGCCTAATGCCTGCAGTGTGCAACCAAGCAGGAGAAGCCAGTGGGTGCTCTGCCATTACAATTGCCCAAAATTCTGCTGGGTTTTGCTGGCAACCACACAAAGTAAAGATCTTTCAGAAGAAAGCACAAGTCGGAATGCTTTCTTTTCCTTTAAGAGAAGGATCTTATTTCACATGTGCATGAGTACATAGGTGACCATGAAAAGAAAAAAGGTCTCTATTAATTGTTTCCTAGCTTAGCAGAAAATGCCAGACTCGTAAATCTGTCATTTATTGCTGGTGAATTATTCCAAAAGTTATTCATAGTTCTTACCTAGTAATCCTTCAAAAAGCATTTTTTTCGTAAATGTTGAATCTAATTTAAAAGCTGCAACTGTGTATCATTTTCAGAACGATCTCTGATTTGAGTTTGATGATCAGGAGAGGATAAGAGCAGAAGATTTATCATTCATGATAATCACGTGACGTAAGAAGGAAATGCTAAATTGTCTGTCACTAATGAGTTCATTCTGATGAGTGTACTTCCCTCAGCTGAACCATACCAGCACTAGTCCTCCATGTACCACTGGCAAGGAGTGATGAGTGCAGTCCTTGATTGCCTCAGTCAGTGCCTTCCACCAACTGGAACCTGGTCAAAACATGAGCCGGCTTCTCTTCTTGTATGAGTTTTTCCTCATACAAGACTAACTTGAAGTAGTTCTGTCTCAGCAAGCTTACAGTTTAAAGCTGATTCCCTTCTGCATTAAATGTGATGGGGTATTGTGGTTTATTTTATTTTTATTTTGATAACTTAAAGCTCTGATTCATTGGTTTGGGTCTTGATTGTGGCCTTGGTTTGATGACTGTGTTGCCTGTTGTTAATTAGTTAACTGTGGTTCTACTAATGCAGTGATGTGTTTTACATTTGTTTGCTTAGTTTTAGTGTACCGAGCTGGCTTGTTTGGTTCAGCTGTAACATGAGTCATGTCAACCAAAGATGTATGTAACTCGAATCAGATACTTCCCAGCCGTGCAGCTCTGCAACCAAATAAATAACTCTGCCTCCCTCAAGATGGTAGCAAGATTAAAAGAAAGCTATTAAAATGCTGTCTTAGTTAGCAATTAAACTAGGAGCCCCTCAAGGTTGCAGTAGGACCTTTAACAAGCTCTTTACCAGACGCAAGACAAACCTAAGGCAAATGCTTTCTAAGCAAGCAAACGCGTCTCACATTTTGGCTGCAGAAACATATGTTGTTAATTTTAGAATTGCAGTTGCTGTGTGAGTTGGGTGTCACTTCTAAGAAAAAAAAAAAAAGAAAGTGTGACTTTTGGGGGGTAATTATTTTTCGGCACAGGTGTGGAGAGTACATTTAAGTACCTTAAATGTTCACACAGCCTAAGCTTTGACTCAATCAAACTGCAGCTTACCACAGCCTGAAAACTGTCATAAAATCTCTTCTTTCAGACATGGTATGGCCTTAATAAAACCCACTGTGGAATTTCCTAGTTTAACAGAGGCTCATCTTTTCTCCTTCCAAATTTTACCTTCCCCCATGATCTCCCTTTTTACATCAGCCAGACCAACCACATTTCACCCCTGCTTCATCCTTGTAGCTGTTGGATTAACTAGAGAAGTGACTGGTGGGTCCAGGCGGTTATGCAGTTCTGCAGTTCCCAGTCCTCTCCAGCTAACCTCCCATCTCAATAGCCAAACACTGCTGCATGATATCCCCGGGAAGCTCAACTCTGAAGAAACCAAGAGTGCTTTGTGGCATTATAGTACATCTTCTCCACGTGGGGCAGTGACAATTCATTTTCTGAATGTTCCCTCATTTAATCAGAAAGGGTATTCACAGAGACTGCTGCAATGTGATGTGGTAAATGACCGGCATATGAATAATTCAAAACAGATCCCCAATTTACTACTGCTCCACGGTGGTACCAGACTTCTGGCCATAAAAACAACCTTACTAATTTGGGTAGGGTGTGTTTGTTCTAATTGTCTACTCTAACCAACCTGGGAGACTTTATGCAGGTAGAGGAGGACAGCATTGTATGGTGGCCAGTGGGAAAAATTTGTCACGGCTCTTGTAATGCTAATAAATGGTTAATACTACATTTTGACCAAATGTAAGAAAACGATGAAATGCATTTCACTGAAAATTATGTGGTGTTGGCTCAGCTTAGCTTCCTACACTGAATGCCAAGGCTCTGGCCGGCTTCAACACTGCTCTTTGTCTGCATGGGTAAAGAATATGCATGGGAATTGTGCAAAGCTCCGGGAGCCAGGCAGATATCCTTGAGACACAGCTGAGACATTCCTGGATAATCAGGTAGCAACCTCACACCTTTCACCAGCATTAAATCACTCATAATTGTTTAGGAAAACAGATATGTTTTTTTTTCAGCAATACTCAGAAAATATTGGCAGTCTGAGATTCAAATTAAGTGGCATCTGACGAGCAGACAACATGCTAATACAGACAATAGTAGAAAAAGACATGTTGAACCTAAGGTCACAGTATGTCTCTGTATCATTTACAGAGGGATAATCTCAGAGGAGTGTTCGGGTTTTGCTGTTTTTTCAAGCTGTTCTCTGGGCTTGCACAGCCGACTCTGCAGTTGTTCTCTCCTTCAGCTCAAACGGAGATAGGTGTTGTGCTGCTAACCCCTCGAAGAAGAGAAGAAAGGTGATCCAACAGATGGAAGAGCCCCAAATGAGGTTCTTGTGAGGGCTCCATCTTTCAGCCTCCCTATTTCAAAACTGTGGGCTGCGGCCTTTGTGTTAGAAGCCCAACGCTCTTCTTTTCTGTGTTCTCTTTCTGAGCAGTTCCTGGCGGGTGTTTGCATGATACACCACGAAGTTCTGAACTAGAAAAATGAGCATGCTGCTTGTCATTAGTTTCAGCATGCTGGGAATCTGCCAGGCTTCTACAAAACTGCTCATTTTCTGAGTCTTAGCTTTTTTCTTTTTCCTTTTTTTATCGAGCAGAAGACAAGCCTTGTCTTATTAAGTGAAAACAATAGAGTGAGAAGTTGGAAATTGCCAGGAAGCCTGGGAAAGACTGACACTCAGCCGAGATTTCATCCCATGTTTTCCTGTTGACCTCACAGGCTCTCAACACAAGAGCACTGAGTACATTAAAGAAAGGCCACAGTCTCATTTGGTCCTGTGAACATTGGCAATATGTTATGAGGACAATATACAAGCTTGAAAGGGAAAAAAACGCAGCAATGTCCTCATGCCCTGGAGGTTTTGTCTGGTGCGATGCTGTTTAACCAGAGCTCTGTGAGGTTTTAAATGGCCATAGGAGATTTATAGTAGGTCATGACCAGATCTCTTTTCAGGGCAAAGTTTGAAAAGTCCATTTGTCTGAAAATTAAAAAAAAAAGAGTCTGGTAATTCTCCAAGGTTTTTCCTCTTCCTTCAGGCAACTATTTTTGCCTGGCCAGAGTTCCTAAGCCCTCCCCAAGAGCCCTTTTAATGTGGGAAATATTGTCCTAGTGTCTGCTATCAAAGGAATAATGTTGTCAATACAAATATTTACAAACTCTCTAGCTCCACATGGTCAGTATCAAGATTATTAAGTTTTAGAAGAAGAGACACAATGACCTTAGAAGAAGCAGCTTCAGGAGATCAGTATTTGAGGGCATTATTAGCAGGGATGAGTGATGGATATTGTAGGGAACTGCAGGGTGAAAACCTGAGGGGCAGGCAGAAATCTTACATGGATTTTGGAGGCAGGTGGCCAAGGGGTAACTGTGTTGGTGGTAGCACTGTTCCCTCACTAACACCTGGCCAGGCTGTGTCCCACCACATGCTGGCAAGATGCTTATGCTGGTGTCTGTGGTGTCACAAAACCAGACAACTTGTCCTGACCTTCACTGTGGTCTTGGAAGGCAGGCCAACCCCTCCAGCAATGGGAGCTGTGCCAACCTTTTGGCAGTAGCTGGTGACCTGGGGAAGGCTCCACGTGTCCTTTTGGGGTTTTAGTAGTTTTGAGGTGCAGGGAAGGGGCAGATTTGGCAGGAAAAGTGCCGTGAGTAATGGTTAGAGAGCCAGCAAGGGAGGCTCAAGAAATTGGCAGAGGGGATTTGGAAGGCCCAGTTGGTGACACTCTGGAAAGAGGGGGAGCAAGAAAGGGTGATGATTGTGATAGAGGCTCTGTGTGTCTGTTTTATCTCATTCCACTCTAAACAGGTTGTGGAAAGGAAGATAAAGGAAGATGTGACCTCCCACAGGGCTGCTGGCAACCAGGCACTGCCACGAGCACCAGCAGCAGTCACCACCTACATGGATATGAACCAGCACAGACCTCCCCGGGCACCTACAGCATGAGCTAAAGCCAGCACCAGTGCAGAAACTCACAAAAGCATGTTAAAGTGTCTTAAAGGATCATTACGAAGCAAGAGATTTACTTGGCAGGTCTCTGTGACTTCTGGGGTGATTTTTATCTGTTGTGTAAATCAGAATCATGAGATTCTTTAACCCTGTTCCCCTGGTATGTTTTTGGGTTTTTTTTTTTTAAACAAACTGTTAGTTCATTTGGAGCAGTTATGCTTGATTGTGCCAGTAAATAATGAGTGAGTGCTATTTGTGAATTATTTGGGTGCTGGATTTGCACAGAAAAGGACCTACTCTCTTCTTTGCGAATGTGTGTGAGAAGGGGACATGCAAGAATGAAGAGTTAAGGGTGAAAAAGACCTTTAAAATCTTTATAGCAGAAGGTACACCGGTATGAAAAGTAAATTTCATTAGGCATAAAATACCTACCTTTAAAATAAATAATTTTCCATTTTTGCTAAAATGCCAGAAGATTGCAGTCTGTGTTAGTGAATAGAATGTGTCTCATTTAAATCATACCCCTTGCAAAAAAATAAAAAATAAAAAATCTAATTTAATTTAAGTAATTTCTATTTATTTCTGCCTTTTAAAATTAGATCATTTTCAGGTTATAAAAGTGTAATATCTGAATATGGACTCTTTACACCTAGTTTCAATCCAGACCTAATTTTTCATCTAAGTTAAAAACACATGAGAGCACAAAGTCATCATACTATCTGGCCCTTCTCTGACTGCAGAAAGGGCAGCCTACTATAAATAGTATCCTTGAGAGAAGGAAGGTCTTCTGTTTTGAGGAGGGTTTTGAAACTTCACACTATTCCAGGATGGAACCAACCCCTCCAATTTTGAACTTTCCCATGAAATGGAACCCCTGAAGAAAGCAGTAGTAATGAAAAATAAAGCAGAAAGTGCTCTCATCATTTGCGAAGGAAATGTCACCGAGCAGACCACCTGGAAATGCTGACTGAGACAGAAACCTTGCAAATTTGGAGCCATTTCAGCTTTCCGGGTTTTGGTTTCCATCAAAAGAACCCCAGTGGCTGAGGAGCCCGCATGACTTCCCAGCAGCCCTGCTGGTTTGGCTGCCTGATGGACAGTCAGGATGAGTTGAACTGCAACTGCTACCAGATCATGAAGCCTGCACATAGTCCAGCTCTGTGAAAGGACCCGCTTAGGCACTTTCGGAACTGCCCATACTCAGCAATATGCATTTTAAGAGCTAGAAACATTTCTAAACCGCTGGTGTCAGGTCCTCAGCGGGTGAAAACAGAGATAACACTCCTGAAATCAGTGGAGCTATTTTGATATGTACCAGTGAAAATCTGGTCACCGAAGCCTCAAACACAATTCAAAGTGTGGAGTTTTGTATAAGGTAAGAATTGTGGTTAGTGTGCTCCTAACTGAGTCATTGATGAGCCACAAAGAGAATGACTATGGGATTCAGAACGTTAAAAACAATTATGCGATTTAAGCTTTCATTTCATGCAGAAAAATCTCTCAATCAAACTAAACCAGGAACTTGTCATTTTTCTATTTACTTTTCTCATCAACCATGAAAAAAAATACTCCCTGCTGCCTCAAACTACTCGAGTGAACCCAAAAGTCTGCATGCAAACCTAATTTGTCAATGTTGGCTGAAAAGCATATAAACATACCTCCTCCTCCTGATGACTGCATGAAAGACTTTTCATATGCACAGAAGAAGTATTTCTCTATAGCTAGCTCAAGCCCTACAGCTTTCTTGTGACATTTCTTACCCATCAAAAGCTCATAACAATTTGAATTTGGCTGTGTTAGGAATGTGGGATCAAGTCCCTCCTTTGGAAGCTCTGCTGGGCACAGAGCTTGAAGGTGGCTGTGTACATAAAGAAAGATGTTTTTAGAGGAAGGAATGAATTCCTTGGATGGGAAGAGACTTTTGCAACTACTAGGACCTCCATGATTTTGGGATTAAGAGCTGTGGGTGCCTGTAAGTGGCAGATGCTGCAAAGGGAATCTGGTGGTCCTTGAGACATACAAGTTAGGGTTTTTTTTTTTTGTTTTTTGTTTTTTTTTTTTTTTTACAAAAGTCCTGTGTGTCCATGAGAACACCCAGTTTGCACTGATTCTGATAAGGTAGGCACACCCTAGAAGACTTGTGTACCAGACCCCTCACCAGCTTGGTTGCCTTTACAGGTATGCTCCAGGGTCCTTCTTGTAGTGAGGGGCCCAAAACTGAACACAGTTTTGTACTCATCAAGGCTGAGTACAGAGGGATGACCACAAAATGTAAAAGCCTTATGCTAACACCATGTAACTGGGCCAGGCTGAGGTGCTGCTGCTTGCTATGAATTTTCAGCATTTCTTAAAATAAGGTGGTAATGGAAGTGTGGTGATTTGTGGGAACAGCATGATCCCCGGTTTCCTGCTATTAGTGCCGTGTAAACCTGAGCTCTTTTTCTTCAGACTGCCAGGAAATAGATACAAAGGTATTTATAAGATTTCACTTTTTAAGCATAGCACTAAAAATAGTGCAATACATCATTCATAGTACAGGTCTCTCTATTCTCTTATCCCACTGTTGAAGAAAGAAACGCATAATGTTATCAACTAACTGCCCTCCTTAAGTCTTCCAATAAAGCAAGTCTGAGCTACTGGTGTTACTATCAAGGTTAAAATCCCCCTTGTTTTACAACATGTTCCTCGCCTACAGGCACTGTCAACGCCCAAAGGGAGCATAATGTTCAAGTCTCATTGAAATATCAGTAAGTAATATCAATAACAAAGAAAACACAGAATACATTAACAAATTCACTGCCCATAGCTATGTACCCATGATATATGGGAATGGTGTTCAGAGCATCGGTTCAACAATACTTTAAGGCAGTACTCCTTTGACCCATGCTGATGAAGATGGACAGATAGGTTACAGAAGATTATGCCTCCAAGGGTCATAAAAATGTAGAAGGTTCCCAACTGCAAACTGATTTTTCAAAGACAATTACCTGCATGATTTAACCAGACGACCATTTCTGCCTTCCAGGTTTCATATCGTTACTGTTTGTTTCCTCGCGGATTTTTGCTATTTTTCCTTTACTCACCATTTTTTTTTCTTTTTTTTTTTTCCTTTTTCTTTTTGCCTCAGATACACACATTAAAGAAAAAACAACAACAACAAAAAAACAGTCTCACACTTCTTGCCCTATGTGATTTATTCCCAAGAAATTAAATTACATTTTTATAAGCCTGTGTTACCGCAAATGATAGCTGAAGATTTGCTGAAAAAATTAATTCCTGATCCGTTGCTGTGAAGAGTCCTTGCTAGCACTGCACTGACTCTGTCTTTCAAAACCAGATGGAAGCAGTCCAACGGTATGATTAACTTCTTAGTCCCTGCAATTTCCTATTGCTCTGCTTGCCCTAGATTTCAGGATTGACCTCCTGCTTCACTGCAAAATGCACAGTTGCTCAGCTTGATAAATCACATGAATACTTTTTTGATCACAGTTATCTACTATTTACTACATACCCAGTGAGGTTAATCATATGCTGAGGCACTTCATATGCTGCACACATATACGCTCTTCTTCCCAATAGCACTTTGCATATTTTTCAAGCTGCCAGCCAGCAGTGGGACCTGTTTTCCCCTTACCAATATGCAAAAAGGCCCCAGACATGCACCTTGTCTCTTTTTCACTTTGTGTTAACTCTGTATTTATCCACACATGGATTCTAGTAAACCAAAGAAAATACATGAGAAACTACTAGTCAGATCTTTCTTTTAGTGGACACATATTTTCCAAAATGCTCATGTTTCTCCCTCAGAAATCTTTGAGAAGCTATTGGGAGTGCATGGGGCTGCTCACGGGGAGCCAGGAAATGTTGACTGTCATGACAGAAAACTGCTATCACTTCCTTGAAGAATAAAAACACATCTCAACTGTTCTTTTTCTTTCTCTAAACACCAAAATAATCACAGTATTTAGCATAGCTAGCTGGTGCTCAGTGTTGCTAAAATTCCCTGGGACAGCTCTGCCATACCTTCTCACACAGCTTTGCAATGCAATCAAATTGCATCTCCAGAGCCACTGTAGAACAAATCCAAAGAAGAACCAGCAATAGTCAAGGTATGAGAAAGCATCCAATAGTGAACAGACAGGTGCTACAGATCTTGTTTCCAAGTTAAATAAAGGGAAATAGAATCCAATTCTACTCAGGTATCTATCTGTTCTTTCTCATTCCAAGCCTTCCATGGGCTTTCCTTTGAAAGCTCCTTTTCAGCAATTCACAGCAGCCTCCGGTAGTGGAAAGAACATCTTATATGAAATACACAGCACTACTCTCTCCTTCAAGTTCTGTACCCAGGAGGGCTGAGAAACTTCAGATCTTTTCTGCCACAAGCTGCAGCAGCCATCACTGTTTGCTATGCCATACAGAACAGGAGGGCTACACCTGTGGGACACCAGCATTTTCAATCAGATGAGCTTTCATGTAAGGGATTAATGGTAAATCAAAATCCCTTGTCAAAGACACTCTCTTTTTTCCTTGCAAAGATAATCCTGAAGGTATAAGCAGTGTACTAGCTCTGCTGGAGCCGTGCATCTGTTCCTATGGCAAAGAGCACTGAGTGTACACACTCCCCTCCAGCCAGTCTTTGCATCCCATAGAGTCCATTTTCTCAGTTTCTTCATTCTCTGCTGGGACCCAGAGCAGCTGTCCTGAGCCAGAGCTTCCCTGTGGCTGTCACTGATCAGACAGTGCTGTCACGTCAAAGCTTGCAGGCCATCCAGCAAGCTGAGTCACTTGCTGATAAGCTGACCACACTGCCTCTTGTGTGGAGGGCTCGCTCAGCATGAAAAGTGATGCTATCACAGAATTAGAGAATCATAGACTGCCTTGAGTTGAAAGAGACCTGAACAATCATCAAATTCCAACCCTTTGCCACAGGCAGGGTTGCCAACCTCTAGACCAAGGACCAGATCAGATCTCATCCCACCTGGCCTTGATCTCCTCTGGGGATGGGGCATCCACACCTCTCCAAGCAACCTGCTCCAGCACCACACCATACTCTCAGTGAAAAACTTCCCCTAGTTTAACAAGGTTCCTCTGGATGGCATTCCTTCCTTCTGCCATATCAACTGCACCACTCAGCTTGGTGGTGTCATCAGCAGACTTTTGAGGGTGCATTTGATCTCATCACTGGTAAAGATGCTGAAGAGTACCAGTCCCAAGATGGACCTGTGGGGGACACGGCTCATCACCAGCTTTCACCCGGACATAGAGCCATTGAACACAACCCCTGAAAAGCAGCTTGGCATCACTCCTGCTCCCAAACCATCCCTCTGCCTGCAGGACCTTGAGTAAAACTGGCCATAATAGTAATCCATAATAGTAAAACAACACATACTGCACATCCTGCATCCTAACTGTGACCAAATATAGATAGAGAGGGCATGGTGACCTGGAAATGTGAAGTATTATTCCTTTCACCAAAGATGAAAGCAGACCAAAGATCAGACAGACCATGGAGCTCATCAAACTCTCTGAATGGAGCTTGTCTACCCTGCAAAACTGATGTTAATGTTGAGATGCTTTGTCTATCAGCTGCCCAAGGTGGTAAGTCAAAAAGATTTATTAGCAGCCTGTACTTAGCAGTTCAGGCATGGGTGAAACATATATATTAACCAGGTGCTAAGTGTAAGCCAGAGAGCTGGGCTCCTTGCAGGCTTATCAGTAGGATGGGGAGCTGTCTAGCATGGCTACACGGCTCAGTGCCCTCTTTGCCAGCTCAGCTCCTGCTCTGTCTAGTGGAGCTAGTGGGTCTGTCTGATCCTCCGCAGTAAGGAAACAAAGAAGATAATAGGTTGGGACTGTGAATTAGACATCTCTCATAAGTACCACCCAAGCACTGCAGGGAATGAGACAGCTTTTCCCTATTACAGTGAGAGAGGAAATTCAGCGGTGGCATGAGGCTTTCCTCTAAGCATTCAAAACCCTCAGGCAGACCCACTTGGCCCATACTGCAGTATAGAGAAATAAAAGCAGCTAGGGGAATAGGAGTGCCCTAGAACCACTGTAAATCTTTACTTCATGGAAAATCTTATCTTGAGCATGAATATGAGCTGCAAGTAAATTTAATGTGTGGATTAAGTGCGGTCTCCCTCATGGTGGGCTTCTCAGCCGAAAAAGAACAAAAGAACAATAATGAGTGTTGTGTTTGAGTATGATTACAAACATCTGTAATTTACAGCTGGACATTCCCCATCGCAAATGTGTCCAGTGAGCAAGTCCTTCTGGGTTAGTGGAACAGACTGCACAAAATTAGCTTTTAACTTCAGTCCCGAGGTCAGAGTTCCAGGACCATGGGAGTCAATAATAAAATCTATTTAGCTCAGTGGGATTAAGCGGGTTTAAGACCTGGCTTAACCGCACCGCTCACTGTTAAATAATAACAGATCACACCGAATATTTCAGGTACAGACATTTTTCTTAATTTAAAAGCTATTTGGGCAATGGATATGCAAGTCAGACAGCTGAAGACATACTGGCACTGTATCATTAAGATATACGAATTAAATTTTTGTTCTTCTCCATCCCAGAAATGGAGCAATCCTTGTAGTTAGAACACTTTACCAAAGAGCATAATAAAATTAAAACCAAGCTGTGCTGTATAAACACTGAGGGTTTTTCACGAGAGAATGAAAAGCTAATGGGGCCTGTGCATCTTTCCTGACAAAACAGTCAGTGCATGTGCAGAGCAACCTGTCTTCTGGAAGCAGAAAAGCTGTTTCAGTCAGGCTTCTGGGTCACTAATCTTTGTGTTTGCACATAAATCTATTGGGGGTTACTGTGGCAGGCTGAAAACAAGACCGTGTGCAACACACTGAAGAAATCAATGGCCATAGGTTTCAAAACTCTCCCCCCCACCTCCCCCAATCCTCTTTCAGTTTAGTTAGCTGTTACCTTTTTAACAGAAGTCGAAAGCAAAAGCTGAAATAAGAGCAATGAAGAATAGTTTTTTTTTTTTTTGTTTTTTTTTTTCTGAAAAGAATAATGGCTGAAACTGTTGAAAGCTTGATTTAACCCACTGCCTCCCCTGGCACTGAGACATGCTGGTGCTCCTTGCTGCTGCTGGGACATGAGTGCTGAGCATCCATATTGCTGGTGCCCTCACCTCAGCCAAGGCTGAAAGGCTACTTTTGGCCCACTTGTTCACACCTCAGAGAGGCTGGGACCATCTATCCAACACCAGCACTGCTCTTCCTAGGAGGCACAGCGCAAGACCTGGGGAACGCTAACTGCTTCCAGGGGCAGCCCTGTAGGAATGTTCCTCATTCAGCACAGGCAAAGGTGCTTAGAAGCCACCCACTATCAGAGCGATGTCCCCACCATGTCAAAAGCTCTTTGCGTGGTGTAGAAGCTTCCACTCCTCCATCCTCCTTGTTGCTGCACAGACTCCTCTTTCCCTCTGAGTTTGTCCCCTCTACAGCCAATACTCACATGCCCTACAACCAACGCACTGATTTCACTCACATCCCTGGCATCTTTTTTCCTTACGGGGGACATCCCTCTCCCCCTAAAAAAAACCAGTGTTTGTAAACTGTGCGGGTGGTGGTGGGGTGTCGATAATTTTGGCAGCCTTAGCCTCAGAGCAGAGAGAAATGTTATTCATCCGTGCACAAGATATAATTCAGCCTAAGTGACAGGCTCTGCTCTGGAGAAATCCCGGCCCGGGCTGGCTTCGAGAGTCAATTACTGCTTATTCCCAGGGAGGCGGGGGCAGGGGGCCAGGCGGGTGGAGGGGGCTGCCAGCGAGGCAGGGGGAAATTTACTCTGTGTCAGCCTGCATGACACAGTGCCTCATTTGTGGATAAATGTAAATCTGCTGGTTCTTTTTCACAGGCACTAAAATGTACGGTCTCTCTCCCTCTCCCCCACCCCCTGTTCCCAAAACTGGAAAAGAAATCAGGACCGTCTTAGAAAGCTACCTTATATTTCAATCAATCCTCTTTCATAAAAGTCATTTAAGGTAAATACCTGTGCAGACTTACGGCCCAACTATAACATTTACTGTGGCCCAAATCCCGAATTCCTTGCTTGGGCCACTTTCCCATTGAAGTTGATGGAAATTCACTTGAAAAAGAGCTGAGTAAAACCTGAATGCTAGCTGAGGATTTGGTCCCTTGCTTATCTGCCTGAAGCACTGCAGCTCCAGAAATGAAAATAATAAAAGAAAAAAAGGAATTAAATTCATCTAAAATACCCATCCCTCAAAACTTAAGGGATGGAAAAAAAGACATTGTTTTTTGTGCATGAAATGTATGGAGAATCTCATCACAGGAAGAGCAATTCCCAGGGAAAGAATTTGGAAAAAGTCAAAAGAGAACATCTCAAAATAAATGAAGTACTTATTGCTGAAAAATGAGCTTAGATATATCTCAGCAAACTCTAAAGCTGAGAATTTACTGCATCATTCATGCCTTCCGCAGTAAGTTCCTTATCTCTCGTTTGGTATCACAACAAGGGATTCTGCATACTCTGTATGAAATACAACAAGACTGCGATTTTTGCAGTAATAAACTCTACACATGCATGACAAATCCAAGCATGCAAAATGTTTAACATCCCAGTTCGCAGATACTTTGGGGACAAAATCCGATTATGAGTTATACGCCACAATAAATAGGGCTCAACGTTTCATAAAGCAATTTATAGTTCATAAAAATGACAAAATGTACCTGTCAGACAGAACGCGGAGAGCAGATCTCTGTGCTGCCTGCTGGAAGAAAGGGCAGAGATGTTTATTTTATATTCTGACTTTAAAATTACGAGCACAATCAACACTTCAAAAAATGCGTTACACACATTTTTGTCACGTGTCCAAATTTTAAAGTACTACCGAAGTAGCAGAGACTCTACAGCGAAATGGACATTCCAGCCTGGTCAGTGTAAGAGCACTTTGTTAAGCGTGCCATAAACCAGGAGGCTGTCAGATCACGGTGCAGTATTTGAGGTCTGAACTGCTCTATTTAGACGTTTTCTGCAGGTCTCTGAGAGAGAACTCTGCAGGGCTCAGCTCTCCTCCTTCCCCTCTCCCCGCTCTGCGCTCCCACTCCCTCTCCTTTACCATCAGTCTCCTCCCATTCTTCCACAGAAACAAACATCACATATTTGGTTCCTTGTGCGACGAAGCCCGTAGCTATAATTACAGATTTAGCGAAGCCTGCCAGGGCTGCCGCAGACTTTTCCAGAGCGCTGCCATGTCAATCTGCTGGCAACCCTTGGCTATGCAGTGCAGGATCGACCTGTTGCTGGTTTGCTCCTCGGTTTTTGCCTAGCACAACTCTTTGGATGGGGTGGGGAAGCATGGTGCTTGTTCTTGTGTTAGCCAGCAGTCCTGGGAATAGAATCATAGCCTCTCAAGTTTAATAGGACTCCCAAGCCTATCCCCGAGCTGGTTTGCCACTTTATTATTATTATTCTTTCCCCTTCTTGAATCACTTCAAGCAGGGTGATTCATGGCTTCGGCACAGTAATTAGCTGCTAAGCAAAGATGAAATCCATAATGTTCTGAAAATCTGCTTTAAAGCCCCAGTTCTGCTTGCGGCTGCCCTCCTCTCTTTTCCTCATCTGAGCTGTGCCTCGCCTGGCACAGAAGGGACACAAATCCACACGGCATGGATAAGGGAGGGAACTGAACATACATTTTCTCTTTGCAGCCATCAGCAAGTATGTTTTGCAAACAATCCCTCTGGCTTCTTAAGATAGGAGAGGCTGCATCCCCAGCCCTGAATGCACAAAATGGCATTCTGGTCAGAACTGGAGAGCATGAAGGTAGGGAGGTTAGATGTTAGGAGGAAATTCTACCCTCAGAGGCTGGTAAAGCACTGGCACAGCTGCCCAGAGAAGCTGTGGTGCCCCATCCCTGGTGGCGCTCAAGGCCAGGTCGGATGGGGCCCTGGGCAGCCTGAGCTGGTGGCTGTCAGGAGATAAAGACTATGCTGCATCCATTGCCAGCAGAATGGCTCACAAGTGGGTTCTCCTTTAACTTCAGCATTCAGCAGAGAGCCCGTGGCAAGGGCTGGGTAGGTACCACCAGCTGAATGGGAAAGTGCCCATGGCACACACCTGATGACTCTAGTGTTAGAAAAATAGTAATGGGAACCCTGTCATATTATTATCTCTAGTAGCTCAACATACTTTCATGCTCTTTGGGTACACTTTTTTTCAACTGCTCTCCATTTCAGCACATTGGCACTGTGTTTGTTCTTGCCTTTGGTAGGGACTCACTATAACAATTTCACCTCACTGCTGGTGCAAAGACTCAGGAAAGACCCAAACCTTAGGTTTAAGGATATCCTGTGACTTAATGTTGACCTCTGCAGCGTGCGATGCCTTTGCAAAGCTCAGGAGACTCCTCTCACTATCAGATCCCTTCCCCAGAGCCAAGTAATGCAGACACCACTCAAGTCACAGTCACTCTTCTCCCACCCTTCCCTTGCAGGCAGCCACTATGTGGCAGTGCTCTGTAAGACACTTCTAATTATTTCCCACTCTTGGCTTAGACCACCACAGGTGGTGCAATGAAGCAGGTTAGAAAACCGATGAAGCTGAAAAACAGCACTTTTCCTATATTTATTTATTTATTTATTTATTTATTTATCCTTTCATTTGTAACCTGGACGTTGAATCTATTTTTATCTCTCCTATTCCTTTCTGGGGAAATGCAGAGCTCAACTGGAGCAAGGTATGTGGTGGCCAAAGGAGACAGAAGGCACTGAAGGAGATGGTTGTTCTGTATCCAGAGTCCTCAGAGACATTACAGAGACCCCATGGAGGCACACGTAGGCTTTGATGATCCTAAAAGCTCCCTAACATGAGGATGTGGGATGCATATACCACTCTTGTATTTCTCTAAAACTTCCAATTTTGAAAGAGGAAGAAGAGCTGGGTTCTTTGTCTCCCAGACCAGGTGGAAGCAACCTTAAGGAGAGAAGAGGAGAGGACTCCTGTCATGATCTGCAGGGAATGTTAAACTGAGCTGGGTTATGTGGAGCTGGGCTGCAGCCTCAAGTGCTGGTCTCTAGTTTCCATTTTGGTACATCCAGCTGCTGACAGCATTGAAAAGGTGATCCCTTCTGGGCAAGCAAGTGCATTCAGATGAATGCAGCAGAAAGAAATATACAAGTACTTTTCAGTGAGATCATTCTACTTTTTCAATTGGCTTCTCATATTAAGTAGTTTAATAGGTGTCCTTCTTCACCAGGATGCAACGCAGGTTGCAGGGGACACCTCGCTCTGTGCCTGGTGGTGGCACATTCTATAAATGAGACTATTGATTTCTTTCTTACATGGTTTGAAAACACAGCCATGTTTGACTGCAAGTTTTCGTGACTCCTTGAGTTGGTAATGGCCCCATTTCTGAATGAATGGGGAATACCATCCAGTTGAAAACATATTCTTCCTCCCTGGAGAAACAGATCTATTGCCTGCAATGAAAGGCAGTTAGCAACTATCTGGCAATTTTAATTCTGCCCTATATTGCTCCAGTCTCCTGGAGAAAGCGAGCTGTTGTAATTAAAGGTAGTTAGCAGTTCCCTAGCAAGAATAAAGACTCGCAGCCACTAATTACAGTCCTCTCCTTCCCTTGCTACAGGGCTTGGCTGCTCAACCTGTGGGGAAATATCTGCCCCTGGTTCTTGCTAACAGTTTGTTGTGACCCCATTCAAGTTTATTTGTGAATATCCATGGAGGGTCCTGACCTAGAGCTTGGGAAACTCTTGCTGTAGAAACAGTTTTCTTTGATTTATTATGTTTCTAATATGCCGACATTATCTATGTAGCAATGTAAGAAAAATGTGTGGTACTTGGTATCATAAACTTCCCTCACCACTGTTTTGGAATACCTTGCTTTTGATTCTGCAACTTAATTTGCATCTTATTTTACATCATTAACAACTTTACTGAGACCAGCTCACCATCCGTCAAGAAAGAAGGTGAGAATATGTTATACATTCCTTATTATTCCTGAAACTAAGTGTTTGTGATGCTTATATAAATTAGGGGTAAGAAATAATTTTGCTGCTGCCAGAATTTTAAGATCCCCAAGAATGATCACTAAAAGGAATTCTGTGGGAAGCTGAATATTCTCTTGATAAGTGATTATGCTGTACTCTGATATGTTCACCACTTCTAAGAGTATCCCTAACATTTTTGTTCCCGGAACTAACAGGGTTACTCACTGAGGGAGGGTTTCCCCAGAACGAACAAGGATATTGAAGGCCAGCCCATGACATAATAACGTTAATGCTGAGTAGGAAGCGGGGTAGGAAAAAAAATATATCGCTTAGGTGACTCAGGTACTTAGGCTTGAGAAACTAGCCACAGTAAGTGTGATGGATTACTCCATTTCACTACATCAAGAGTTGTAAATTACAGGATACTGGCTGGTTAGACTTCTTCGTCCCTCACCTGAATTGGTTCTAGATACATTTAGGGCAGAGTTTCATTGATCTGCTTATAGTTCATTAATCATTCATGAAAGATTCTAGCTGTACCCCAAGACTACTAAGACAAAACAAGTTTTCAGACAGTAGTAATCACATTCAGGTTCTCAATTTCCAGAGCCTGCCTCTCCTTTCTCCATCCTTTATTTCAGTGAGCCAGAGCTTGGGAGCATAAACAACAGATATTCATGTTTCAGTGTGTGTTAAATGAGCTACCAAAATTACATGAAGTGTCACAAACTGCAATCTGTTGTTGAAGGGAAATCAGAGAGGAAATTAAATACTTTCATAGTA
This sequence comes from Coturnix japonica, assembly GCF_054131305.1. Taxonomy (NCBI): domain Eukaryota; kingdom Metazoa; phylum Chordata; class Aves; order Galliformes; family Phasianidae; genus Coturnix; species Coturnix japonica. The sequence continues at coordinate 121,470,798 of NC_140663.1, forward strand.
ATTGGGACTGAGCAGCGAAGAGGATGGACTGAATACGGCTCTCTTGAGCTGGAGATCCAGGAGTGCTGAGTGGTCCCCAGATTATTTATTTATTTATTTTCAAATCTAGTTGGAAAAGGATTACTTCATAAACCGCTGGGCTTGAGGCGTTTTTGGAAAAGAAGCAAATGAGAACTACTGAAGAATATTTTATGGGGTTTGGAAGAGTGTCTTGGAAGCACTGCAGATGGACGATGGATGCATTTTCCTTTACATCACTCAAAGCATGCTTTGGCAAATAAAAGCCAATAAAGTGACCACTGGTGACTCAGACACTTTGTTTTCCATTTTTCCTCTAATCACTGTGTTACTGCAAGAGAGTTCAGTCATGGCAATTGTGTGGAGTTATACCAGGTACAGCGTAGGCTTCACTGAGGTGGTGCAGATGTACATAAGGTGAGAATCAGGACTGTTTCTGTGGTCATGGTGTAACAATTCTTACTGCCTGTGTGTAAGAAAATTGTGTTGCTTCCAGAGTATCCTTGTCTTCCTTGGGTGGCAGGCTATGCCTTGGAATGATGCAGCGATCCATTTGTGCTCTAAGTGAGCGCCTCCCTTATTACCAGCCGTCCAAACTGCTGGATGCCACCATGCACCTACTGAACTCCAGATGAACTTTTACAAGCTAGGGTTGATGCAAGATGTCTTTACTGCTGTAGTTGTTCAGATGGAGAAGGGAAGGCTCTGGGGAGACCTTCCAGCACTTAAAGTGGGCCTACAGGAAATACAGGAGGGACGTCCCTGGAGGTGTTCAAGAAACATCTGGATGTTGCACTAATGGACGCGGTTTAGTGGGGAAATATTGGTGTTAGGTGGACATTTGGCCTGGATAATCTTAGAAGTCATTTCCAACTGCCTATGACTCTTTTAGGGATTGCAGTGATAGGATAACAGGTAACAATTATGAACTAAAGAGGGGGGAATTAGGTTAGATGTTAGGAAAAAATTCTTCACTCAGAGGGCAGAAAGGCCCAGAGGCTGCCCAGAGAAGCTGTGGTGCCCCATCCCTAGAAGCTCTCAAGGCCAGGTTGGATGGGGCCCTGGGCAGCCTGAGCTGGTGGGGGGCAGCCCTGCCCACGGCAGGGGGTGGGGCTGGGTGGGCTTTGAGGTCCCTTCCAACTCAAAGCACTCTATGATTCTACTTATTCGTTGTGCTTCACTCCAAGCTTTCACTCCAAGGCACGTTTTCCAAACATATTCTCTCTGCTCTTAAAACCCTTGCCAGCTTTCAGCATTCTCTATGAGGAGTGTAGAGCTGCACTGTGTCACAGTGGCATTCCCATCAGGTTTCAACATAAAGTGAAACCTGTTCACACCCACAGACATGTCCTGCTTAATGCCCTGAGTCCTCCTGGCTGCAGGAGCTATACAAGGAGCCCAGTTCAGGCCACTGATCCTAAGTGTTTTTTTAATGTGCCTTATCTCAGTGCAATACCCTGTGCTCTATGCTGTTCCTAGAGGTTTTGTTTGAGGATCACTTTTCAGTGTGGGTTTTGGAGGGATTTAAAATCACTTGTAAACTGCAGCTTGAGTGTTTCTCTGTAAATTTGCAGTGTACATGTGTGAATGTGAGTTTCACTGTCTGGTTGATATTTATTTAGGATTTACAGGCTGTAAGACTTAGAAGGGTTTCCCCTCCTTCCCCTTTTGGAGTTGGTTATCATCAGAACCACATCTTTAAAGAAACCATAAAACCCTTTCTGGATTTCATGATTTCTCCAGGCTTTTCAACACCTCAGTATTCATTTTTCACCCCGGGGTTTTATTATTATATTTTTTGGCATACATTGTTCTTTCTCCTCTGCTTTGCCCATTAATCCTTATTAATCTTCAGGGGTAGTACAGTCTAGCAACTTGAACATGGCACCTGGGATTGAAAGACCTAAGCGCTAATCCTGGCTTTGCAGCTGACTTCCATGTGGCTTCAAATGGGCCACGTCTCCATCTCTGTCTCCCCATCAATCCTACAGAGATAATAATTCTTACTTAACTGTACCTAAATACCTCTCAAGGGCATTGCATTAGGTGGTTAATACTTGTTAAGTGTTTTGGCTCTCCGAATTACTGTATAAGCAGCATGGGTATTAATCATTCAGAATTTTATATAACTGTGAATGCTGAGTCTTCTGCTCTGCATCTGTTCAGGTTTCTCCTGAATTCTGGCCCTGACCAGCATGCAGCTTTTCAAGGCAGATGAGTTCACTTCTTCAGATGACTTAATCTTTTTTAGTGGAGACAAGCAGGAGGACCTTGGTACTTTACATTGGTTTTTGGAAAGTCCTTGAAGCTTTACAATAAAAAAGTAGTTAATTGTCACCTATGCTGGAGGAAGGTCTCAGTCATCACAAGCAAAGCAATGGCCATCTTGGAAAACATCCTTTGGTTCCAAAGTAGACTTGTTGAGGAAAAGGCAATGTAGTTGAAGTACTGCTTACGCTCAGGATATCTCAGGCAAAACATCAGTGTTATGACAAAGGTTTTGCAAGCTTTGGTGAAAAGTCTGAGAGCCCAGGATTAAATCAGGATTTTTCCAAAGTTCCGTATAGGTGAAAATGAGGGTAATGCAAGCCTTACTTCCCTATATACTGGTAAATCTGCCCAGTGAGGTGCTATGCCAATTGTCTGCAAAGAATTTCTTACTACTAGTGCTTGGACTGTGCTAGCAGAAAAAAGAAAACAGGATAACTTCCTAAGTTGATTGAAACCAGTGTGTCACCTCCTGTGGACCACTTTCATTCATTTCTTTCTTATTTCTTTAACCTCTTCCTTTTTTCCATGTTCCTTTTCTTTTCTTGCATCCACAAAGGCCAGTGCAGTGGATGGGCAGGAGGTGATCCAGGCACGCAACAGAAGCCCAGGAGAATCCCATGGGGGAACAGGCAATCCCCCTGCAGTCCATTGTACAGTGCAGATGTCCATGTGTAGCCATGAAGGACCAAGCTAATAGCCTTCTATGATGTAATCACCAGTGGCACAGAGTCTGGTTGTAACTAGCAGTGTGCGGAGAGCAGTGGACATTATGTACCTTGACTTCAGCAAGGTGTCTGACAGCATCTCCCACAACATCTTTGTTATGAGACAGAAAATGTGGGATATGTGAGTGCATGGTGAGGTGGTTTGAGAACTGGCTGACTGTCAGAGCTCAGAGGGTAGTCGTCAGTGGTGCAGGGTCTTGTTGGAGGCCTGTAACTGGTGGTGCTCCCCAGGGGTTGGTTCTGGGTCCAGTCTTGTTCAGCATCTTCATCAGTGATCTGGATGAAGGGATAGAGTCCACCCTTGCAAGACTGCTGATGATACAAATCTGGGAAGATTGGCTGACACACCTGAAGTCTGTGATGTCATTTAACAAGACCTGAGCAGACTGAAGAGTTAGGCAGGGAGGAAACTGATGAGAGCAAGTGTAGAGCCTTGCACCTTGGGAAGAATAACCACATGCATCAATACAGGTTAGGGGATGACCTGTGGAGAGGAGCTCTGCAGGCAAGGACCTGGGGGTCCTGGTGGACAACCAAGAAGGCCTGGGGTGCATAAAAAAGAGTATGGCCAGAAGATTGAGGGAGGTGATCTTCCCCCTCTTCTCTGCCCTGGTGAGGTCACATTTGGACTACTGTGTCCAATTAGTTTTAAAAAGTTAAAAAATAGACAGGGATAATGGGGCAGGAGGGCTGGAAGAGCAGGGGCAGAGAGCAGACACGGAGGAGTGACAGAGATAAAGCATTATGGATGGATCACAACCTTCATTTCCCTATGCTGAGTATGTTTTTCCCGTGACAGTAACTAGGTGGTGATCATTCTGTCCTTATCTCAACTCTTTTGCCCTTTTCCATGCCATTTCTCACCCTGTTCCATAGAGGAGGGGCAGTGAGTGTGGTGTGTGGAGTTCAGCTGTCCATCAGGGTAAAGCCACCACAGATGCCAGCACCTCCCCAGCCAAGGCTGTGTGCCCAAGGGGAGCACAGCTGGTGGGGCTGTGGCTGGTGCTGGTCCTCATCACTCTGTCTTCTGCTTCCCTTGTTCCCCAAAGCTTGGCCGGTGCTAAAAGCTCACAGGCTGACAGGGACAGACAGGTATAACAACAGAGAAACTATGCAGTGGAGTAAGCAAGCACGTGCCCTTTGGGCTCCTGAATGTGTCAGGGGTATGCTCTCCTATTACAGCCTGTAATAGCTGTGGTATTGCAAACAACTTTAATTTGTGCTCTAAATTATCTGTGGCTGTGGGTTATTTAACCGTCCTCCTGCAGGCATGCTGCAATGAATTTCCCTGAAGGCAAACAGAGGTTTATGGCCACCCCTGTGTGGGGCACAGGCCCAGAGGCAGTGGCTGACTGCAGTGAGAGCTCTCCCTGTGGCAACAGAAGCTGCTGGATGGTGAAACTAATTCAGCGAGGTTTTACAAACATTTGTGCAAGGACGAGGGAAAGCAAGACTGGAGATGTAGGGGATAATCACTCCTTCTGCTTCAAATCAGCAGGCATTGCTGAATCAATTGCATCAGAAGTTCCCATGGCCATCACAACAGATGTTCATAGAGGAATTCCAATTCACCAGGGAAAAGAAACTAACCAAAGACAGCAAGAAGGTGGTTAAGGAAGTTACAGGAGGTAGTGAGAAAAAGCATGAGGTTGAGAAGGGTGATACCAGAAGGGATGGACAGGCCTAGAAGTTGTACTTGAGCTATAACTTAGTTTGGTTGCAGCATCAACATGTAGAAATAAAGAAGAAGCGCCTGTATTTTATCTCCTGGTCTATTTTTAGAGATTCACATGGAGATCAGAGTGCTGTCTTTGAATCTGCCTGGAATTTGTTTGTGTCCAAGAGTCAGGCTTATCCTCAACTGTCATCCGTGGTGGTGGCATTCGTATTTAGAACTAGATCCTGTCTGCCAGTGCATGATAGACAGTGACTCTGATTTTGTAAGATAGGCAGTGATGTGAACCAAGTTTGGCAGGACAAGACCGAACCCTTATTTTGTTCCATCCGACAGTTTCAGTGAGGCAGTCTTGGCCTTCTTGTCGTGCATGGTGGAAGTGCAAATTTAGATGTCACAGAGATTATAAAATCAGAGCTGGCAAACCACAGAAAGGCTTGGCTCAGCTGGCTTAAACCTTGCTCTGGACTTGAGCTGTGTTGGATACCAAAAGGATTGATTCTCTAATACACAGGAAATAATGGACTTAGCTGAGTTAAGCAAGCCTGTTATAAAGGCAGTTTCCTCTGGTCTGAAAATGCACTCATGTTGCAGTGGCAGAGGGCAGAGCAGGCAATTTGGATTAAGCACAAAAGCGCCGGAGTGTCCAGCTACTCTTAAGCCTAAACTTTGTAGCAAGGATGCAGGTTCCATGCTTTCTTTTGCTTTTCTTTTTGCTTTCTTCATCACTGTGTTCTCAACTCCAATCTTCTTCTGCTTGTCTTCACTTCTGATCAAGCACTGAATATTGCACTGATGAAGAGGTGAATAAGGGAGCACAACACTAAAATGACTTAATGTGGTTAAAATAGTTGGATGCAGCATATGTGCACATAATTAACGCTGCCTGAAAAATAGTCTTTGTGATGAACAGGGCCATGCTATAATTTGCCTGATCTGGTTCCTCCTTCTTGATGTACCTGGCTCTGCTCTTCATGTGGCTGATCTTCGACACCAGAATGCTCAGAAAGTGCCATTGTACCAGAGCAGGTTTGATGGTAAGAAAGCTTATAGCCACTTTGTCCCTCCTGCAATTTCTTTTGAGGAGAGACTGAAGGAACTGGGGCTGTTTAGTCTGAGGAAAAAGAGATTGAGGGGAGACCTTATTGCTCTCTTCCAGTATCTGAAAGGTGCTTACAGTGAGAGCCGAGTTAGTCTCTTCTCACTGGTGACAGGATGAGGGGAAGTGGCCTCAAGTTGTGTCAGGGAAGGTTTAGGTTGGATATCAGGACAACCTTCTTTACAGAAGGGGTTGTTACACACTGGAATGAGCTCCCCAGGGAGGTGGTTGAGTCACCATCCCTGGATGTGTTTAAAAACCATCTGGATGTGGTGCTCAGGGACATGATTTAGTGGAAGGTTGTTAGGGTAGTTTGGTTAGGTTGTGGTTGGACTTGATGATCTTTAACATCTTTTTCCAACCTGTGTGATTCTATGACTCTGTGATTCTTTCAAAATCCATTGCAGGTTGATTCAAATTAGCTGCAATATTAGATTCCATAGGAAGAAGTAGTGCTAATCTAGACTGCTGAAAATTATCCTTTCTGGAAGAAAGTGTATGTGTAATTGTTCACTTCAGAGTAATTTCTAAGTTTTTGATGACTGTTGGTCCATATCCAGATAGGAGAGGGAGAAGTCCTGCACTTTATTAAAAAAATAGTCTTTAAATGCATTCTGTCTCACTTGTTTCTGGCTACCATTGAAGCACAGCTTTTGGACCTGATAAATAAATCATTTCTCATTGCTACTTATGTGGCCACACTGACTGCCACTGTCCATGGGGAAGGACTTTTATCCTGTTGCATCAGCAGGGTGGATTTGTCTGGCAGACAGCTCTGCCAGAAACAAGCAGTTTTAGCTCTGAGACCTTCAGCAGACATGTGATGAGGGGAAGCATGGGCACAGATGTTCCCACTGGAGCTGTGGGAACAACCCGAATCAGCACTGAGCTCTCAATCTTGGCTATGGCCAAAGAGCATGGATGTACTCCTAGACTAGAAGCTCCCTCTGGCTGTCCCCAGGCTGTGATGGGTAGGGGCAGTCCCTGGAGCCCCCAGCAGCTTTGGGTCAGATCGTGCTCCTGAGAGTTTATTTCTCTGCACTGAAGTTGTTTCTCATGACCTTCCTTGAGGCTACCCTTCTCTTGAGGTCTCCCATGGAGGGATATGGGCTCAGTTAGTTTTGGCCACCCTGCAGAAGGGCTGGGTGGTCTCAGGCTGCCTGTGATCCTGTAGGGATGCCTGTCCCTGTCCCTTCAATGGAAAGGCAGTGACTCCCTGGCAGGCATTGCCTTCACTCTTTTTTCATGCAGGGAGAAAATCAGTGAGCCCAAGAGCATCATAGCTCACTGCCTCCCTGCACTCCATGTGCCATGGGTGCCCTCATCCCCCACTTTTATTTGCTGTGGCCATGAGTTGTTTCTAAAGAGAAGGAAAAAGAAAAAAAAAAAAAAAAAAAGGACTAAGACTTCGTTTTTCCTTTCAAGATACAGCAGGGGATTGAGTTTGGAGCTGCGTCCCTGGGAGGGTGTTCTGATTGCTTCTTCAACTTCTGTTTATACAATTTTACAAAATTTTGGCAGGAATCAAGAGCACATACCAGGGTGTTGGCTTTTATGAATCTCATGGGATGTGAAAGTCAAGCTGACTGGATGAACTTTGGTTACATATTCCAGACAAGCACAATGACTCTATTTATTCAGACTTGGCAGCCAGAACGCAGATTGACTCTGTGGGTAATAAATTTTCACAGCCACAAAACTTCAGCGGCAACCAACCTGATCCCGCGCAGAAAAAATGCATGCAAGGAAGCAGACTGGGGCTGCAAAAATATGTTAGATTATTATTCCATGTATGTGTACCAGTCAGTTAATTTATTTGGCTATTGATTGACAAGAATTGCACAAATGAATCCAGGGATCTTTTTTCCCCTTAAAGGAACAACTTGCTATTACAAAATTTTCATATTGTAAAAGGACGAGTAGAGGGAAAAGAGGAGAATTGTTCATGTTACAATTGACAATCTCCTTCTAATATTTCACCCAAGACTGATTTAAGTTATCCGGTGACCTCTACAGAGAAGAGCATGGTGTTATAATGGGGACTGCTTCATGTGCTGTGCCACACTTCAAGGAACCAGAAGGCAATAACCACTACAATTCAGCATTCTGAACAATCTTAAGTACAATTTTGACATCTTCATGCTACAAAGCTTCAGATGCTTTCTGGGAGAGATGATGGTGAAATTATTACACTGTGTTATAAATCAAAATGAATTGGCTCTTTAACTTGCAGATTTATGTTAACCACCTTGGTATCTGTTAATTGCTTGCTCTTCAGATATTGATTGGGGATTAAAAACTATATTTTCTTCAATCTGTGTGATGTAAAATATGCCAACAGGAAATTTTCCCTCTGCATATTAGATCCTATGATCACTGCCTGTAAAATTAAAACGATCAGTTTAAATGGATAAACTATGCTCATTAAAGAGGAAAAATACATTTATGTAATTAAAATTAAGAGACTAATATGTGTGGATAATGTCATTACTGTGGGCATACACACACTCGGCTCAAACCCAGCCTCCTTCACCTCTCCTGGGTCTATGAATCTTGCTACCTTAATTGCTGGCATGGAAGGAACATTTGGGATCCCGAGGCTCTTCATCATGCGTCTGTCTTGCTCTTGGCCTCTCTTGCCCATTACTCACATTCTCTGGGTTGGGTATAGCCCTCCAAATACCAGCCGTAGGGGCTGTGGTAGCACCTGTCCCTGCCTGCACTGCTGCAGAGACTTTCCATTTGCTGCCTGGCAGTTTCAAACATTTGCACATGCACAAAATTGCTTTCTAAGTTTTCAATTTTTTTAAATCCCAAACTTCCTCATCTAGGAATTAACAAAAAGAAAAGCTTCCCAGCTCTTGCACAGTTCATCTTCAGCTATTTAAGAAATTAGACTACTTACATGAGTATGATTGCTGAAAGGTCAGTTAATTCAGTAAGGAATATCTGAGAATCACTCATGTATGGTTCCTATGCCTTCATCTTTGATTTCCTTCTTTCCTGCCCCTGAACTCAGGAAGAGATCTGTGATTAAAGAGCCTCAGATTTAAAAAGTGAAAGAAAATGGGTTCTTCCTCTGACATTTAGATGTGGATCCATGTTATAACCTGTTAATTTATTTGGAAGAGTGGGTCTGTGTTATTCTTTTTTGGGCCCATTTCCTGCTTGGTAGATGAAAATCGTGTTTTGTTTATTTAGCAGACACAACCATTTAGGGTTGTTCATTAAGCAAACCTGCAGGTCTCAAGTGAGATTCTGCAAAGCATTTCGTATAGCCAGAGGCAACCTGTGCCCTCGGGAGCTTTTTATCCATACAACCAAGTTAGGAAACAAAAAAAAAATTGAGGTTATTCCATTTTAGAGCGAGGGGACCACACCAATGTAGCTGCTAAAGGCTGCTCATGACTGACACTTAGCAATAGGACTTTGGCTCTGCTTCTTGCCGTTCTGGTGGTAAATACTGCTTGACTTTGGGTGCTGGTAGTATAGATATAGTACAGAAGTATAGAAAAAGTCTTGGGCTGGAGCAAACACTCTATGAAACTCTCATTGCTGAACGAAGACCTGGTGTGGCACACAGTAAGAGCAACCTGAGGACAGTCTATCCCTGCTACAGGATGCTCATTCTTCAGACAACTCTTCATGTCCCTCACTGAACATCTCCCTACACTGTCTGTGTGCTGTACTTTAAACTATCTAGACAAGCAGGAAGAATAATTAAATGTGAAGTGTTTGGGGATGAAATGCATTAAACAAAAGGAAATTGCATAAATATGTAAATAATTGAATCCATGTGCTGAATCTTAATACAATAAAGCTTTGCTCAAAATAGATGAAATAATGGTTTAATATAAATATGAAAAGGATTTGACTTACTTGTTGCTTGGAATATATTGTAAAATACAAACTTATAATAACTAGAGTTAAAATAAAACCTGGAAGAGCTTCAGGTCCACATACCTAGAGTTATTTGCCTAGGGTCCTGAATTTCAGAAGTCTAGATAGCTCCAGTTATCCTCAATTGAAAAAAATCACATTTGAAAGCTGTGTTATATCCCAGCCTGGAGCGACTTGTGAGTTGCAAGGAGGGTAATGTCTCTTGCTCCTCATACTTTAGTGAAGGCATGGGATATGCATTTTAGGGCAAGGAGAAGGGAAGGTAGCTCTTGCTTTCCCATTCTCCACCAAATCCATACCAGTATATTGGGAAAGAGATTGTGATAGTAAAGTCTGGCAACTAGGAATCCAGTTGGCCACGCAAAAATCAAGATCCAGCTCTACTGTGGTGAGCACAGACCCCCAACCTTAAAAAAACCCAGCTCTCCTGACCCATAGAAAACATCTGGAGAAGTATGTGCTCCCAGACAGGCAGTTTGGGGTCTTTAAAGCCCAGGAGAGGACCCTACTGACTGTTCCATAGATGACCAGCCAGGGTTCTAGACAGGTAAGCTGCCCAGAGGCTGGCCGCTATGGCCCAGCTTGTGCTCAGTTTGGCCTCAACCCTTAATCCAAATTCCTGTTTCTTCCCTCCTTGGCTGCTCTATAAAACAAAACAAAATCCAATCAGGAGGAGACTGATACAAAAACCTTCTGGGTTGCATCAAGGTAATAAATCAAGACCCCTGCAGAACATTCCCCACAAATACAGCAGTTAGCACATGCAGTCTGGCGCAGAGCAAGAACATCTGTTACTCCATTTACAGTACTTTCATGTATTTTGATAACCTTGATGTATATTTTGAAAAAGCATTAGCAAAATATTTGCAGTATCTCTGTCTTGACAAGAAACATGTTGCAAGTTACATGGTTCTTGTCTGGTTCTTACCTGGTCATTCTCTTCTTCATCACTGCTTAACTTGAGGTCATCTTCTAGCATTCTGGAAAGCAAACAGTAAAATCATTTATAGTTATGATTTACCAAAATGTTTCAGATCTCTGAGCTACTGTAAAAAAAAAAAAAAAAAAGTAATTGAAATAGAAAATATATTTTATGCCAGTAACACTGTAGAAGTGACACTGTCTTTATAATTTTTTTCTTAGCCAATTCCTATCAACCTCTTAATTCATTTCCTACAATTGGTGCCTAAGGGAAAATGTTTACTAAAGTAATAATGGATTTTGCAAAGATTATTGTTATTACAATCACCGACAAACAATTTTGGTGTGCTAAGAATAATATTTTTGATGCTGACAGGTCAGTAGTCTCTCTGAAAGGAAAATTTTGCTCCGCTTGGCTTTGTGCTCACAAAACACAAGTAGGTATTTACACTGGCAGTTCCACAGCAGAAAATAAGATTCACTGATGTTTCCCAAAGGCCATTTTTACTTTATTGCCTGGTTGATGTAAGATTGACATTGACTGAAATGATTAAAACTGAAATGTATTATCTCAGTGCATAGGAGTATGCATGAGGAGTTCACGATCATATTAATATAGAAAATAATGCATCTTTTCTAATGGGGATTTCACCCTCTTTTCCTATAACCTTTCCTCAGTTTGCTTCAACGGGCTCTCAAAAAAGAGGAGTCTGTCTTTACTTGCATGTATTTTTTTACTAGCTAAGGTTAAATAACCAGCAGTTAAAGGAGCTGAGGAGGTGCAAAGCCTTCCCCCAGCACTTGAAAGGTTTTAAAAAACGGGACCTATTTATAAAAAATGCCCCTGTAATAACAATAATCATTCAGAAAGTTGCTAATTTTTCTTGCGTTCTGGGAAAAGGGAATCTGTAATTTAGCTTCGACTCCAGAAGAAAGCTTGGGGAACAATTTAAACACATTCTGTGACGTGGGTGGTCCCTGGAGTGTAAATATATCAAGAAGACATATGTAGTAATTTCAAACCACCTCCTCGTTCTTGCGTCTGGATCTTCCAAGAGTGTGCCTGGAAAGAGGGGCTCTTAAATGGGCTGCATGGTGTGCCAGGTCTGAAAAGAGTTCCGAGTCTCTCCCCGTTCCTTGAAACTGGTTGCTGTTGGCACCGTGAGCAGCTGAGTGCAAAGCTGCTGCTCTCACGGTTGTGTCCCTGTTTCCCTGCAGCACCTTTGGGAGGACGTAGGTGTACCAGAACAAGAATAGGGGCAGAACAAGAACTCTTGTTCTCTCACCTCTTACATGCTCATGCCTTCTTTCTGCCCCATTTAATTGTACTTACTACTTATGCTGATATTTTTTCCCTGTAAAACCCACACAGAAAATAATAATAAAAAAAATCTTGTGATGCAGACACCTTAAGACATCCATTAAGCTGACAACCTTACTGCAACTTTCTGGTGTTTCACCAGGAATTATGTCCACAGGCAGAAAAACACTCAGCAAGTGAAACAGATATCTAAAGATACCTTTCAGAGAAATATACCTTTCTAGAAAGAAGCTATAAGAAAGAGGGGGACAGACTCTTTAGTAGGATCTGTTGTGATAGGACAAGAGGAAATGGTTTCAAACTAAAAGTGGGGAGATCTAGATCAAATATGAAGGAGAAGGGTGGTGAGGCATTGGCATGGGTTGCTCGGAGAGGTGATGAATGCCCCATCCCTAGAGATGCTCATGGTCAGGCTGGACAGGGCTCTGAACAACCTGATTGAACTGTAGGTGTCCCTATTCAATCCTGTTGAGCTGAACTAGATGACTTTTAAGGATCCCACCCAACTCAAACAATTCTTTCATTCTACGATGCAAATGAGATTCATCTACCAGGTGCAAGAATATGGGAGGCAAAGCTTCCTGTAAATGTTGTAAGACCTGTGTTGGCTTTGGGTCCCAAAGTTCACAGGGGATCCTTTAGAACAAATAACATTATAGTTGCTTTTATTTATTTAATTTTTATTTAGATTTTTTGGGGGCATTCCTGAGAAAATAGTGTTGGAAAATATGTAAAAAGCTCCAGTATGGAACTAAGCATTATGTAACTAAATGTGATGAAATCTGCAGGGATCATTATTTAAGCAGAAAGAGATCTGCTTATTGTGGGAGAAGTAAAGAACTTGTGGTGTTGTTGCTCATAATTCCTTTGTTGTAGGTGCTTGAATCCCTGATAGAAAGGTGGTAGTTTAGTACATCGTTTAAGATGCAACTGGTTAGATCTTCTCCTAAAAAGAAGCTGAAAAACAAAACTTATAATAAAGTGTTAGGTAGCTCTATGTTTATTAGTGCCCCATCTTTTTGTGCCAATCTGAAAAAACATGTACGGTGAGGCTGCGGTTAGATGTTACTACAAAGCTTTGAAGGCTCCAGGTTGTGTGGAAACACGAGTGGGCTTTAGGCAAGACAAAAGACGTGTGTGCAGGGATCATCCACACAAAAGGAACAAGAAACCACAGTGCTGGCCCACTGAGCTTCCCCTGCTTGTATATCTTAGCCTGTCTTTATTTTTCTTGTCTGTTTCTCATTTTAGTAGTGCTGCTTTCCAAGAAAAGCACTGCCTGCCCAGGGCTCGTGGCCCCTCTTGGAACTACCGTAAGCGCACAAACAATCCCCAAATGCTGGTGATAGGAAAAAGCAAGTCACCATAAAATGATTTCTTGCTTTCTTGCTTTTTTGTTTTTCCCCAGAGTTGGATCAAACCTGCCTGATCCATACGTTTGTCACAAGGACATATCAGGTTAGGAAAGCTTGCCAGATGTAGAGTTCTACCTTGCAAAGACAGGATCTGATTTCCTACTGTGCAGGAATAACTTCAGTGCCTGAATGTCCTGGTGGACTCACAGGCTGCTTCCACTGCCAAGTCAGACCCGAAGCCCTGATCTACAGAGCACTACTTGGAGCACAACAAACTGTCACCAGCGACTTCACTTCCATCTGTCCCACAGAGCAGAGCACTGGGCAGCTTTCAAAGCTCAGGCTGGACTCAACCAGGGGGGAGGAGTAGGCACTGGAGTTTGTGGGATGCTTGTCTGCAGGACAAGTCTTAAGGAAACCAGATCAATTTGGATCTGAATGCTTTTGACAAACAATTTGGCAAATCACTTCTACCACAACAACAATGTTGATTAAAACAAAAAGTCCATGATTAGACCAGCAGAATCTGTTTGAAGAAAGGAGGGGGACAGCAGAGAAGGAAAATAATTAAAGCTTGCAAGATTTTATGTTAATTTTAAGTTTATCTGAAAAGCACGGATTCAGTAAAGAATGAACTTTATTAGCAGAGCACTTCAGATCACGTTTAAATCAACCCGTGCTTACGATGGAAATTCTGATTGCATGCTGCAACGCGGTACAATGGCAGACAAACATAAACAAGCTAACATGCAAATGCAGCCTCTTCAACACTGCCTCTCTGCAATTATTTTCTGTAACATGTCAGAGATTATGCAAAACTCAGAGCAAAAAATGGCATAGAATCATAGACTCAAAGATTACCAAAATAATCCAGTCAACCAACGAACCACCATCACCATGCCCATTAAGCTATGGCAAGATTTTTGGATATGCACTTGACTTTGACATGGTGAAACACAGGTAAAACGATGTGTAAATGCTGCTTTGTAAACAAAAGCTGGAAAAATCATGTGGTATTGGATGCATCTCTGAAAAGCACACATCACTTAGAGCTTCTGCAATTGAAGAAAGAGCACACGGATCCGGGTGGTCAGGAAGTTACTTTGCAGAACCTAATTATATATTTTTAGTGAAATCTCTGTGAGGTCACAGAGGCTGTGAGAGGAGGGAGGCTTGGGCAGGAGCTCTCTCTGCTCTCTAATTAATGCATCTGCTCCTTTATCTGCCAAGAATGTAACAGGTAGATTAGTAATGAAAGGAAATGAGGATGAGTTCAGGATATTGCAAAATGCCACAGCAAGGCAGCTGGTTTCTTTCTCGAGGAACCAATTGCAAGGTTTCAGCCATGGGTGCTGTGCCACTTGATGGGAAGGGAGGGGGGGGGGTGAAGAGCTACATATATATTGTGGAAAATAGGCAGAAAGCCATCTAGAGGGTGCTGATATCCAATTTGTGCCAGTTTCAATATGACTCAGCATCCAAATCTCTCACATCTTGGACTGACTACTAAGCTGGTTCCATCAGCTGACTGGAAAGCATCTAATTCCACTGTTCATCCCATCATGTCAACAAGCAGGAGATGGTCAAAAGAACCCAGGATTTGGGATGGTGGAAGCTATGTTCAAAGCATGTGGTTAAGCTGAGACTTGTGGCTTCAGTATTTTGCTTTTATTTTTTAATCCTGATTTGTTATTGTTGGAAAGTAGAGTCCTAAGCAAGAATTGTCTTCAAGCCCAGACAGAGTCTGGGAGACAGTGGGAAAACATCTAGTTTCCCCTCTGGGAAGTCACACTGAAGTAACATCTAAGTAGGAAGATAGATCCAGGACTCAAGTCAGAGGCTTTTGGATTTGAAAGAGCTGGAGAAGGCATTGCTGGGGGAGAAGTTAATTGTGTGATGTCTGGCAGAGGAGATCATCAACAGGCAGTATGGGAATTCCCTGCTCCTACTGGCTGCACTATTTCTGATACAAGCCATGAAGTCCTTCCTTCCTCTGCAAATTACTTATTGAAATGTAAAACTCTCAAAAAATCAGTGGCTCAGCCTCTGTGGTTTTGTTTTGTGATTAGAGAGCTTGCCTTTTGGCTTGCAAATCAAAGGGCAAGAGAAGTGACTTCAAGAGAAGTTACAAAAAGGAGGGTGGAAAGTGAAGTACAATGCTAGATAGGTTTTTCATGATGATTCTGATAATTAGAGCAAAAAGAAGGAGATGGGAAAGGACAAATATCAATAGTAATTAAATCATTATCAAAAGCACTTTAGGAGAGAACATGCCAATGGTTTGCAAGCCTAGGGCACTAACGTGTATATGTTGCAGTTGTCATTTAAATAAATACAAAAGTCACCATCTTTGCAATTTGTGAAGGATCTCATGAATGTGCTAATCTGATCAAGTACACTGTTCCATTTTAATGCTATGTAGCATCTCAGTCAGAATACTGTGTTTATTAAGGACTTTTGTGATTTCTACTCATTATGTAGGAAACGGATTTCAGTAGTGGAAAAATATGTTGATTTTAGCTGAAGAGGAACCCCACAAAGAAAAAAACTGCGATGAAATATGAAAATCAGACACCTAAGTGCTCATTTGAGTTCATACCACAACATCTCATCTGACTGAGATGGCTTTGGGGCAAATTATCTGTTTTTTAATACATAATATTGACATTTTGTTTTCTTTTCTATAAATGTGCAGTGACCTTTCAAGAACCGGACATTAATTTCAACATCACCAGAAACCCAGCAAGAAGACAGATACTATCCTAAGTAGTGGTATGCAAGAAGGCTTTCAGACTGGCTCCAGCTGTTTAAAGTCGCAACTGATGCACCTACAGAGAGAAGAAAAAGCACTGCTTCATGTGATAGGGAAAAACCCAGTCCTTTCTGAAAGCACTACATTGTGCGAGATCTTTATCCCTTTTTCCCAGCAAAATGAAAGAGAGTGCCAGCTGGGAATCTGCCTTTCATATCCAAACTGTCCTCTTATGTTAGTGGGATTATTTCTGCTAGGAGTGCTCACAGACGTCATTTGATTTACTCACTAATAAGACAAATGTACCTTCAGTTTCTGTCTCTTTTTAGTTGCTTTCTAAAACACAAATAGTAGAAGGATAGAGTTTTCTAACAAGCAAATTAACAGGTTTCCATTCTTAAAAAAAAGAAAAAAGAGAAAGAAAAAGAAAAAAAGAAAAAGAAAAAGAAAACAAAAGGGGGAACAAATATTGTTATGAATACCTTGGTTACCTGCACATAACAGATAGCTAGCTGTATTTGCTACTCATCCATAGCCAAGAGTGGTATTTGTTTGCTAATCCTTAATACAGGAGTAGTTGTTTTTACACAGCATTAATTTTTAATTAACTGGATTCAGATTACCAAAATTATTTTCCATATTAGTGTCATAACTGATGAAAATCTTTCATTTTAAAATAAATTCATGCATTTATATTTCCTGAAAAGTGTGGCACTTATTCCTGTTTTATAGAAGATAAATCAAAAGTGTACAGATTGAGGTAAACAAGTAGATCGAGAAGGTATTTTATAAATGCTGTAACTGAGCTTTCAGCTGGCTTGTAAGGTCTCTGCAAGCACTGCTTGCAGCATCTGGAATTCAGTTTGGATATATGATGTTTAAGTTGTAAAAACTCGTCAACAAATAGTTTGTGTAAGTTCTACTACACAGAAATATGTAGGAAAACATGATTATATAGGATACTGTCAAATCTAATTAAAAACAGAGGAAGAAGGCCAGTAAAATCAGGCTGCTGAATTATTAACGTACTTAATGCTGGAATGAAGTATATATATCAACGTGAGATTTTATTCTAGAGCATACAATTTAAATGCCTGAAAAACTGACTCAGTCCATAGAAATAGAATTAGCAATTTCAATAAAAAATAGATGCTATGAAGGAGAAGTTTTCTGTCCTTGGCTTAAATCCATCTAAGCTGGTCTATGCCACTCTCCAAAACCATTTAAACTGGCTAAATGCTCTGCTAAATTCCCATTACGTTGACGATCTCATTAGAAATGCAAGGTAGTCCTCTTCGGGTAATGCAGCCATTACTCTCTCTATGAGCAGAAGCTGAAATAAGGCTTCCACCATTTGCATGAGGCTAGGTTCATTTCTCCTTCCCCAGGGCTCTTCCCAAGAAGGAGGGGATGGGAGAAAATGTTTTATTGTGTGCATGTGAAATATGGGGCTGGATGTGCTGTGTTAGTCAGACCCATCTATATGAAAGTGCAAGAAGAAGAGAAAACCTATCAGCCTGTATGGACAGGCTGAAACCCCTGCCAAGTAGTGCTGCAACTTAGAGGTGAGACCTGGAGCTTCCTAAACTTCATAAAACTGAGGGTGCCTGCTATTATTGTTAGTGTAGGTGTTTCTCAAGGGCTGGCATGGTAAGGAGAACCAGAAATCAAACTGAAGGAAATAATGGGAAAGTTGATCCAGTTAAATCAAATGGTGAAATTTCAAACTACTTGATAGGGTGGGAAGAATCCAGCTGTACGTGTCCTTGCTCACTGCAGGGGTGTTGGATCAGGTGACCTTTAAGGGTCCCTTCCAACTCAAATGATTTTGTGATTCTATAAGAAAGACTCAGCACCACACAGTCACAAGAGGCTCTGCTAGCATGGTGTCTGGGCAGAGGAACTTGCAGTACCTCTCTGGAAATGAGAAAAAGTCTTCTAAAAGAGGAAATAAACTAGTGTGAGCCCACTTTCTGAGCAAGAAAGCCATATAAAAATGCACATACACTCAGAGAGAGGGAAGAGTGATGAGCTACTTAGCCGCTTGCGCCTAAACACCGGCCTAAGTAGTCCAATCACTCAGAGGACTTACCAAAGTTTTATGGCTAATCACGCTCTGTGTGACAGGAGGAAACACATTTGGGGAATAAAAGTTCTGAATGAGCTACTTGCAATTTTCCAATCCATTTCTTGCCTCCCTGCCCCTGCTCCTTCCAGGCTCTCTGTGTGTGATTAGCAGTTATTTACTAACTCTCTCTCTCTGATTTCCTAGCAATTTCTGATCCTGCCATCTACAAAATATTAATTTCAAATGTGAAATGAAATAAGAGTGCATGAACTGCGCTGCCGGCATGTATGTCAGCTGTCGTGGCAGAAATCTGGGGGAATTTATGCGCCTGAGATAAAATTGCCACTGCTAAGTCTTCCCACTGAAGGTGCAGTATCTGATTTTGTACTTGGTGATTATTTTCTTATGAATAGCCTCTTTCTGCCTAATCCCCAGCATTATAAGCATCTGTCCTTATGTTGGAGTCATCATCCCACACATTTTTATTCTCTTGCTCCCTGGCGGATGACTGCAATCATCTGTAAAATGCTGACCGTTCATTTAGCAATGTTCATAACTGCGGATGCAGTGGTGTTTATTCATATCGTGCAGGCTGGGCAAAGGAAAAAAGACTGTGTAGGCTAGAGGTTCTTAAACTTCGCTCGGGTATCACTGCATCAAAACGAGAAGAGCCTTGTATCATCAAAGTGATGGGGAAAGTGGCAGCTCCTCATCCTTTTGTCACCCCCTGCACACCAGAATTTCGTGCCATCCTGCACCAGGGCAACCTGCTGGGCACTGACTTCTGCTGCTCACCTCCATCTCTGAAGCATTTTCAGAGTTGCAGCTGCCCAAAACGGTCTCCATTGAGAACAAGGGAGACAGAGAGACATTCCTTGTTCTGGGATATAAAACATCAGGTCGTAGAATCATTTGTTCAGTTTGAAAAATACCTTAAAGATCATTGAGTCCATCCACAACCTAACTAAACTACCCTAAATGTAACAACCCTTTGCTAAATCATGTTCCTGAGCACCACACCTGAATGATTTTTAAAGACATTCAGGGATGATCACTCAGCCACCTCCCTGGGGAGCCTAGGCCATTTCCCCTTGTCCTGTCACGTGTCACCAGTGAAAAGCAACCAGCCCTGCTCTCGCTGTAATCACCTTTCAGGTACTGGAAGAGAGCAATAAGGTCTCCCCTCAGCCTCCTTTTTCCCATACTAAAAACCCCCAGTTCCTTCGGTCTCTCCTCATAAGGCATATTCTCCAAGCCCTTCACAAGCCTTGTTGCCCTCTGGAGCTGCTCCATTACCTCAATGTCCTTTCTGTACAGAGGTGCCCAAAACTGAACACAGTACTTGAGGTGAGGCCTCACCAATGCTGACTACAGGGGCAGGATGACTTCCCTAGACCTGCTCACCACAGCCTTCCTGAGAGAAGCCAGAATGGTATTGGGTTTTTGGCCACTTGGGTAAACTGTCGGTTTCCTACAAGCCTCATCTCTTGAAGTGAGACTGAATTACTAAATATTTCAGACTGTTTGATAACCTGTTCCAGACTCACTGCTTTTTGCTAAATTCTTCCACTGTTGAATATATTTTTCTTCCACATCATAGCTATCAACACTGGATCTCCTCCCTGTTCAGCTGCTCCTTGGGCCAGGATCCCTCACTGCTATGACCTTCAGAAATGATTAAGAGACAGGATTCTGTTAATTTGCATTTAATTGATATTGCATGCCTCACATTTTAAGGTCTTAAACATCTATTATGGCTTCATTAGTAACTTTATCAGTCAAAGTTGACAGCTCCTAATAGAATGAAATCAGCTTTGGTTGATAAGAACATGAATTTATTTCCTTGAAAGTAAAAAACCGAATTGCAGTAATTGTAATCTTGCCCCTCAGTTCCTTAAAGAAACTCTGTTTGGGCTACCCAGGAACTTTCTTTGGGACAGGTGCCATGTGAGCTCTCCAAATACTCTTTAGGAACTCTACACTGTATTTGCTGTCTGCTGGTGTTCTCCTACATTTCAACGTGCATCACAAGTAGCTCTCCCTCAGACATTACTGGCCTGTGGCCTTGATGGCTCAAGTCAGCCTGAAAGCTCTCAGATTTATGGATATTTGTATCTGGGGTGATTTAAAACAACGCATTCACTCTGGACACTGTCCAGCTTCCATTCTATTAGCTGCCCTGCTTTTTCTTGTACAAAAACATTTATTTAATCTAGTACTATTAACAACATTAATATTTCCAGCTAGTAAGAGGCTATTGCTGGAACTTCTTCACTGCTGTTGTTCTTTATATTCTTTAAGAATACCGTTATCTCTGAACTTTCCTTTGGTGTCCTCCACTTCCTTTGTCTGTATTTGGTGTTTATAATTCCTCTGTTATTTTTCCTCTTAATGTCACATGTATTTTATACTTTATATCTGTCATATATTTTGCTCATTCAGTACTGATTTCTACATTTCTTTCACCACTGAAGCTCATCTGGCTTAAGGAAAAGATGTTTTTCAACTTGGATGTGGAAATTCAGGTTTTTGCTAACCTAATAAGCTCTATTAAAAAAAAAAAAAATCCCTTCTACTTGTGCCCTTGTTTTGTTTTGTTTTTCTGTATCATTAATTTCAGGTCAGCGTGTTCTTCCAGAGTGGGACACCAGCTCTTCCTTGTTGGGATGGTCCTTTACTGGTAAGGACTGGATAAAATAAAACCAAAATCTAGTTCCTAGGCAACTATGTCCTTCCTATCAAGTGACTGAATTACCTTTATTCAAAGCAGAGATGAGCCTGTTTCGTGAAATGTCCAGAAAAGTGTGACAAACATCATGCACAATACTTATTTCATTTTAGTAGCCAGACAGAATGTATAGCATCTTCAAAATTAAGTCTTTGGGAATACATTTGTGACATCCACCTGTGCTTTGCATGCCATCCCCTCTCTCTAATGACTAGAACTGGGGACACGGTGGTACATGTATGATGGGTGGGCACAAGGAGGTCATCACCAAGCTGCCACAGAGGCACAGTGTGGTGAGATGGGAAAATATGGGAGTTCTGCCTCTTCCTCACCCCTGTGAACTCCAACCGGCAGCAGCACAACACCTAAAGACACAACAGGACTCCCAAAGTTTTTAGTGTTTCCTTTCAAATACTTTTTCTAGCCATTTCCTGGAAAGCCACTGTATTTTTCTCAGTCCCGTCTCCAATACTTATAGCTTCATTTAGTTTTAATATAGTTATAAATGGGCTGTAGCAGCCTGCTTCTTTTAATAACTAAGTAAATGAAACTCTGTCTGTAATAATAAATGAACCATCCATCTGGGAGGCCTCCAGTAAAAATTTCAACAGGTATTTATTGCTCCTTTATATAAACAGTACTCTGGACAATACAAGTGATTATACTCTCTGTCAGCCCTGTCAGAAAGGAGACAGTATAGATTTGGACAGGGTCCCACAGAGCGCACACTGAATTTACAGGTTTATTTGACCAGATGAAGACAAAATGATTAAAACAAGCAAACAAACAGACAAGAACCTGGTTGGCTACTGTGAAAGTGAGCAGGTCATTTCATTTAATGATAACCTCTATGAGGAGAAATAATGGAAAACAGTTGAATCTGCAATGCAACAGGTTCCTCACAACATAAGATACTTCACAGTCTCTTCCTGCTGCCCTAGAAATCCCAACAACATCAAAACCAAAGTGAAACGCAGAAGTGGTTACTGTTCCTCTGTAAAATCACCACTTTATGGAGCCTTCAAGGTATGCTGTGCCCTTGGAGGCTCCAGTGTTCCAGGAGGAGTGGTTCCCCACCACCACTCCCCATCCCCAGGGATCTTCCCTTTCTTTCATGAACACTGGTGCTTATGAAACACTGGAAAGGGCAATGGCACGATACATTTGCCATAATGAAATTTTAATTAAAATGACATCTCATTGCCAAAACCATCTTCATAGTGCTATTATACTCCGGTCCCTAATTACAAACCATTACATTCCTCTACTGCTGAAATAATGCAATGTCTGAATATATTGTCAAATAATTAATTCCGTATGTGGTGTGAGGGAAAGAGAAAGAAAAGTAAGGGGCAGAAAAACATCATAGTTCATGCATGGCCAAAGTGATGTAACCATCTGATACTGAGGAGTAGGCTGCAGAGGGCTCAATGAATATGCAGAAGGTGAGGACCTACTGTGATTTTTGTCAAGATTTCCAGCCTTCTAATTTCTGCAGGAGCAGGCTGAACACACTTCCATGAGTAGGTCACTCAATGCCTTTCATTTGCAGCCAAGCAAGGCACAGGGAAAAAGCAGATTTTCCCTTACAATAGTTAACTTATCAGGGAAAAGGGTACATAGCTTTTTTATTCTTTCCACAGAATCACAGAACTGTTGGAGTTGGAAAGGACCTCCAGGGCTCAAATCTTGACCATAAGATGCTGAGACGAGAGACGGTGGCCCCAGTAGAGCTGAACCCTCCATTTCCATAGCACTCCCACCAAAATACAGTAGGAGCTGTGCCAGATTTTCCATTGGCACTGTGGGCTTTTGCCTGCACCATGCTTTTTATTTTGTTTTATTTTTTGTTTTGGGATATCCCATTCTGGGAGTCAGAATAGCAATTTCCCCCTCCATCAACTCCTTTGAACACCGTAACAACAGAAACAACCCACTGAGGACAGCTTCTCTAGGGAGAGAAAGGGCTTTGTTCCCTGCATTTGGATCCTGCACACACACTGAAGAAATACACCACCTGCACTGCAATATATGTAACAAAGTAAAACATATTTTTTCTCTGAAAACACTTTTTGGGCAAAATTATGAAGTTAGCTCTCAAATAGTAAAACACACTACATCTCCTTTCTAATGTCTCTTTTAAAATATACACCATAGAGCAACTCTCATAACTCGCTCGACACACGCTATCTGATGAGTTATAGGGCGGTCTTCTATGCTCAGAGTGTGTGTTTCCTTTCCACACACCGTTATGAATTTTCCATCCCTCATCATTCATACTGTGTCAGAATATCTATTACAAAATCCCGTTTGCAAGAAAGGCTTCTATTTTTCCCCCTTCATTTTATCACTGCTCTTAAATTTTCTTCTGGACACCAGCCTGGCATGCTGGCAATACCATGCTGGCAGTTTCTGAGAAAAAGTTGTATTCAAAAATCATACGCCAGGGCCAGAACGTCACTTCAAAAGAAATGTCCTTTTCTAGCTAAGAGAAATACTTTGTAAAAACAAATGAGACGCAACTGCATTCTGATTGCGGAAACCTACCGCCCAGCTGCTAACTACTGCAACCATCTTGTGAAACCTGAAAGTCTGAATTATGTCTGATAATGCTTTCTGCTGTGCTGAACCTTTGGAAATGTTGAGTCATCCTGAGAAAATGTCGGCAATCATCTTTCACAAATGCCTGAGCGTGGACGAGGCTCTAACTAAAGCCTGGTGTGAAGGATTTAGAGCCGAGTGGAATTTTCTGACAAATAGCTCACCCGTCAAGAACAGGGTGAGGACTGGCCAAGATGCTTGACAGTTTGCCAGGCGTGAGACACGCTTTCCCCTAAATAACTAAAAAAAAAAAAAAAAGTTCTATTTCTATCCCAAATAATTAGTTTCAACATTTCTGAGATGTGATGTTTTCATTTTCTTTTTTCAAACCCATTATTTCAAAGATATGCTGATATCTGAGGTTTCAATATCATCTCCTAAGCACTTTCTGGAGAGAGGTAAGCTAAATAAAAGGACTAGTCTTAAATGCCTTTAGAAAAAATAAAATCTTTTGCTGAAAAAAAAAACACCAAACACATTTTCTATTTTTTCTGTTGATCCATAGATATGATTCTATGATTCTATATGATTTTTTTAATTGTATTGAACAAAACATGAATTACTCATGCTGATTCGGGAGTTAAATTAACTCTCTGGCAAAGCGCTGAGACTGGCCTTGGTTAGGGTTTGATCTGCATCCACAAAACATACTGCTGCTTTCACGTTTTTCCCACGCATTAGCTGTTAATTGAAGCTTTGTGTGAAATACTCTTTCTGTCATCACCTGTCAGACTGACATCCATAGGAGTAAACTTCTGTATCATGGCAGCGTTGCAAAAAATATAAGCAAGAAATATGTTCTCAGATTGTCACATGAGTAAAATCCAAGGATTTGATGTACTTTTTTAACGCAAAATTAGCATGGAATTAAGAACACTTGTTCAAATCTGCTGTGCTACATGACTGGGTGGTTGGTTTGTTTTTATGCTTGAAACTGATGGCTACCTGACAGTCCAGAGTTCCCAGTATATTAATTATACACAGACTTTTTAGAATGTACCTATGCCTTCCATATTTAAAGAGAAACGATTTTAAGTATTATTTAATGATAAATTGAATCCAATTGAAACACTCATTATTATTTTAGAAGAGCTTCTGGGTGTGGAAATAAAAATGCATTATGCTACATTTTCCCATGGCAAATATAAAGTGCTTAATATTGACGGAACTATGGATAATTATCTTTTTGATACTTAAAGAAAAATAAATCCTACAAATAATGTGTTAACTTAGTATATGTGCAAATAATTTATATGCCAATACTGTACCTATATCATGCAATGCGTATTTTAAAAGTCATATATATAAGTGGTGATGCTTGACTTTTAAATAATTCAATTTAGTACTAATAGCATTAATAGTCAAAAGTGGATCTCCAAAACTGAATATATTGTGTTAATTTCATCATTGGTGTCACCCTAGTAAAACCAATGGAGTTTCATCGGCAATTAATTTAGCCCATTATATTACCTTCAACTCAAATGATTTTTTACTGATAAGAGAAAGGACTTCAGCTGCACATGGTTTATCAGGCACTGAAACATTTTTACTGCACTGAAGATAGAAGAGATAGCTGATAAAAGTACTGAATAAAATAGGCAAAAATTTAGGACACTAACAATAAAGGCCTTTTAAATATATAAATAACTTTCCAGAAATTGTATGAACGTTTGGAGTATCTCCAACAGTCTTTATTAGCCCAAAGAAGTCATTCTGTATGTTTTCAGTGACGTGACTATTCTCTAACAGCAGAAATGTTTTTACTGTTCAGAAGGTGCAACAAACAGCCCTCCTAAATATTTGTACAAATGGCCTATGCGCTTGAAGCTTAAATGCAATTTAAAGCAGCACTGTGGAACAATCAGGATTGAATGAAAGGTCTGTTGTGATTTTCTTATTGATACTCTCTTGCATGCTTCCATACAGTTGAACACTGAAGCATAGAGATTTACTCTCCTTATGACCAGAAACATTAACTAGTAAGAAACAGGACCAGTTAGTGGTCAGTTTGTTAGTGGTCTGTGCCCTATCATACTATTTGTTAATGAGAGACCCCTGGCTTGTTAAATTTCCCAACTGTTCAGTCAGGTCCAGAACTGTGGAGGCAACTCCAAGTCCTGATAGAGGTCCCACCTGTACAGCTTCAGACACTCCCAGGAACTGACCTGTCTCACGATGCTCTTCAGGCTCTACTTCATGTCTGCAGCCTATGCTACGAGGTAATTTAAGTGAAAGAATTTCTAACCAGAATTGTTGTATTGATTAAGATTACATAAACTTTTGTCAGGCTTGGACTGTTATCTCTTGATGTTTTTTCTTCACTAGGTTCGAAATACCAGTGATCCAAGGAGGTTGTCAGTTTGGGGATATTCTGCTGGCCCAGCACCAAACATCCTGTGACATTTTCTGCCAAAAAATCACAGCGCAGAGAATGGACTTTCATCTGTGTGAGCTTCAGGCATATCTGAAATTATTTAAATGAGTGTGGCCACAAACTAATTTTATACTGCTGTTTCATAGGAGTTTCCATGCTCTGCTGAAAGCAAGATCAGGGGAGCCCTTGAAGTCCACTTCAGAGGCTGCTGAGAGCGGGAGGCTTTGCCAGACCTCCTCTACCTTCTGTTCTACAAAAAGCCACTGCTGGAGGATTTGCACCTCAGCATCCACTGCACAGCACAGAGCCACCACCACAAGGGTCTCATGGTGGGCCACCACTGTGAGCAACATCACCCCGGGGGCCACCACCAGGCCATGGCAGCCCTAATTCATACACCACAGGCACTTGGTCTCAACACAGTATATATACTGTGACACGACTGGAGTCCTAGAGGTAATTTCCTACACCTTATTACCACATAATAATGGCCTCTTAACAACCGGACTAATCAAGAATTAATGAGGCACTAAAACATTTTAAGGAACAATGAAGGATTTAAAAATTTCTCTTATGTGTTTTATTTAAAAAGCAATTCATTTAACAGTTACTGCCCTTCGTTCAGAATCGTATAAAAAGTCTTGGTACTCATCAAACACATCAGCTGAAAGGTTTTATTCATTTATCAGTTATTTACTTAAGCAAGGCTGCACGTAACTGCAGAGACCAAGACATCCCAAACCAGGCCTGGGCCCCTCTGCCTCCAAACCTCCCTCTTTCTGCATAGCTTTATATGCATAAAGCCAGTCTGTTTGCCTGGCAGTGAAGTGTGGAACCAAAAATAGGACAGGGCCAGCCCAAATTAGCACGACTGCCCAAAGGGGACTTTGCATTATCTCTGGAAGACTCCAACTGTCTTATTTGTTTGTTTGTGACAAGGAGGGAGCATGCACTTTGTGGGGGCATCCATCCTCCTCGGTGCTTGAAAAACACAGAGTGAATTTAAAGGGCTAAAAAATTGAAAATAAATTAAAAAGAATAGGGATAACTGAAGCTAGTAAAGGATTTTGTATCAGTGACTCAATTCTGAATTCAATCCTGAAAACACTTTATCTCTACCATCAGCCTGGAAGGGATAATCAAAATAAAAACACATTAAAATGTAGTTTATTTTAAAAAACTTTCTCCTCTAGCGAAAGGAGGGGGAATATAAACTGGTTTGCTGAAAAAAAATCCCCAAATAGATCATTCTGTGACAGATAACTGTTATGATTATTAATTCCTCCACTGACGTTGAAATTAAACTGATTCCCAACATAATGGATGAATAAATAGCACACTGGAGTTTCTCAAATGCTTCTACATTTCCTATGCAATCAAAAAAAGAACTCCCTCATTAAATAATATGCTGACAGAAAAGGCAATTTGATTAAATAAACCTAACTGCCAATCATGCTGAAAGTTATAAAAGGAAAGCATTTGGTAGCTAACTCTAAAACTTTGCTCCATATTCATCTCTCCTTCACTTATTTTTTTCTTTCTTTATGATTCTTACCAGAGAAATAACAGCAAACTATGTGATCCAGAGGAAGATCTGGGCATATCTGGGCACCTGACAAAGGAGTTACAAGCCAGTTTTCATCCTTGTGATATACCACTAAGCAAGTATGGTACAAGGGAGGAATCAAGAGAAAAAGGTAGAGAGCTGCAGGCAAAGAAACATACGCACTAATTCACGAACCTGAGCTGCACTGGGTGTCTGTGTATCACTTGGTACATGTATCTTTATTTTGGGGAGGAGACGTTTTCTGGGGCAAAAGTGGAAAAGGGAGTGGTGAGGAGGGTGAGGGCCAGTAGAAGTGAAAAAGCAAGGAGAGATAAGTCTATAGGGGATGAACCTCACAAATACAGGGATGACCCCAGAGATGAAGAAGCAAATGCACATTCTCCCACAGCAGCAAACGAAGCCATATATTGCCCAGCTGCATTCCAATTACGGTGGGGTTAATTTTTTGTGCTACTTAATTTCATCAGCTCAGTGGGGGTGGGCAGAGGGGAAGAGCTGTGTAGCATGGTGTGATGTGTGGAAAGTCTCTGAACATCAGTGTCTGGTGGCCAGAGACGGGAATGGGGCCTAGCAGCTCCCTCTCCTTAGCTTTGGGAGGCAGCAGCTTCTTAGGACATCAGATAATTAACTGAGCTGCAGGATTGTGGGATAAGACTTGTGCAGTTACTTCTCTGCTGGAAACCAAGAGTGTCAGCCTGGACCGCTCTGTTCTTGGTGAGTCTTTAAAGCTAATGCAACTCATGCTGAAGATGCACTTTGAAAAGGACCAGAGATCTACTTGGATAAAACTCTGAGTGGGTGACAAGTGCACACAAAGAAATAAGATGAGATTTTAATTTTTTCTCAAGTACAAGAATGCAAGCTGTTTGAGCAAAAGGCACTTGCTTTTCAGCTAGGCATTGGAGCTTTTAGGTTCTTAAGACACAGAATAAGTTGATCGTCTCATAGAGAAATCATAGCTGTGCAATGTCACCGAGCCAAATGGGATCATGCTAAAGATGTACGTGGCCACATCTGCTAGGTAAAAATAAATCAAAATCATGTTAAAAGGAGGGCTGTTACTTTTTATGATCTTTCCATAATGCCTGTGGATGATGGTTGTCATCCACCTACTGCAGTCATAATGAAATATATGCAAGTTGGGAAAACATCAGTATTTTAGGTCCTGCTACCAATCTTAAAACCATCATCCAGCTTTTCAACCACCTCCCACTGTTTGTGCATTATATATGTTCTAGTATTTGCTTAGTGATGTGTGTTAGATGCAGTAACAAAACTCCTAAGATCCTATTTAGCTGATAAGTCTTTTGTGAACATTCCTCCAGCCTTTTCCCTTCTCTCCACTGTGCCCCATGAATCAGAGCTCAGTTCCTGATTCCCGGCTGCTCAGCAGCAGTCACACAAATCTGCTGCGGGTGCTGCAGGGCTGGAGAGGGCCACCAGCCAACCAGACAGCAATGAAACCTATGGGACAGCCTCAAAGACAGGCTCCTTCCTCTTGAATGTGATGCCTGACAATGCAGAGCTCTTCAGCAGTGGAAAGGAAGCTTCTCCAGAATGACCATGCAGCTACCTCCAGCCCTGGTGCCAGAGTGCTGCACTGTGGGATGTGGAGGTTAATGGCTGCTGTCAGAAGAAGCAAACCTGGTCACATACAGGTTCTGTGTTTGTTCCCCTTGGTCTCCATGTGCAGGCATTTTATAATGGGCCGCTTTTTCAACAGACATAACTCATTCTGCTTTACTGACAGCGCTCACAGGAAAGCATGCAGCTGCTGGGGAAATGGTTTTTAACTGAATTGGAGATGAGCAATAAAGCTTAAACACGGCTCCAGTTACCCACAAGAACATTTGGTCTTTCAGACAATAGTGCTGAAGCAAGTCCTGCTGGAAAGCATCATGTTTGTCTGCAATTATTTGCAAGATCAAACCTTACTTTGTGACAGAGGCTTTTTTAACAGTTTCTGGCAAAAGACTTCATCCTTTCTTCCATGGAAGTCTACAGAAACCGCTGCTGCTGACAGTGACTGCAAATATTGAGCAGTTTGTGTCTCGTATTACACTTACTGCAAACATTATACTGATGGGGAAAGCATGTGGATTTTACATGAGCAGCCACATGAATTTTTGTCTTAACGCCGACAGTTAGTAAAAAAGATACAAACCAGAGCAATGACAAATTATTTTTGAGGTTATGTTCTGGGACATTCCAGGCCTCTGTCTGAACCACGTCAAGGCAGGTTGCATGTCTGCATTGCATATCTGCATCACCTGCCCCAGCTCCCTAAGAGACCTCTGGATACAGCCCCCCTTCTGAATCAGCCACTTAAAATGGCACAAAAATCGGCCATTGAACAAGGTATTTTGCTTGTACTTTGTATCATTCTATTAAATGCTATTAAGAGATTATTTGTCTCAATTTGTCCTCTTTGCTTTGACAGTAGGAAAGCTTGTGGTGAGTTTATGGGATTTTTCCCTATAATTAGACTAAATTCTAAGGTAAACGAATGAAAGGTAAGTCCACATGCTCATCAGGTAACAGATCACTTCTGTTTTCATTTATTACACACACACCTCTTGGAATGTCTCTCTGAGGAAAAATGTCAAGATATTCCTCCTCTCTACCTACAGCTGCTTACAGCTTATAATGTGAAAGAGGGAAACAGCAAAAAATGAATCCTGACAAAATAGCTTACAAAACTAATAAACATCAGCATGCAGAAATGTCAGCTGTAATTCTGCCATAAAAGGTCTGTGGGCCAATCAAGCCATGTTTTTTTCCTCATAAAAACTCAGAAAAGCTCTTCCCTTTGTAAGTCAGCGGTACAGTTGCCTTGATTTTGGAATGATCTGTAAGTAAAACCCTTTTGAATCCCAGAACAATACGCCTCATCCAAACCTTTGTCCCGATTCATCTCCAGCTTTGATAGCATCAGTGCATCACCCTGCTTGCTTGTCAAATCTATCATCAATTCTAAATTGCCAATAAATATATTCCACATCTCTCTGGGGAGATGTAGCTTGTCTGCATGCTAAACAAAGAGCAGGCTGCACAAAGCCAAGATACACACAAAGATATAATGCCACAGGTGAAATGATAATGTGGAAATATTCTTACCCTGAGGAAGGCAGACTCCAGTTGTAGCTTAGCAAATCAAAGACCACAAAACTTGCTTGCAATAACATCCTAACAGATCCAAGGAGTTCTATTTTTCCACAGTTAAAAAATATCCACACTCTGGCATTAAATGCAAACCCAGAGACTAAGGCAGAAAAGCTTCAATAATTTGTTTAGTTAGGTACAAAAAACACAAACTGTCATGAAGTTGTCAGTTTGCTACTACAAAGACTTAAAAAAATCATAGGTACAAATGGCTGAACAGTAGAACTTTTCCACAGAGGAAAATCCATCACCATTCCTGGTTTCAGAATCTTTTTGTATTTCGCATGGAAGATAAAAAGTTGTCCACCAAGAATGAATTATTATATATATATATACATATATATCTATATATATATATATTGGTGAGTTTGTGAGTCTCTGGAAGAAAAAGGCACTTCTTTACATACCCTTAATTTGATCTTCATAGTGGTGAAATAATTTAAAAGTAAAATGAGACAGCTTCCCATTCAAAGCCTTGCTTTCTCGTAATTGAAAGTATATATGTGTACCAACAAAGTAGAAAACTAAGGCACAGAAAATTCCAAAATCTTTCCATTCCTGGACGAGCTTTAGTGTTCAAATGTTAATAGGATGCCTGCATTAAAAAAAAATATTGGAAAAAAAAAAAAACACAAAAAAACTTGGCTCGCGTTCAGGCTAAAGAGTCTGTGAAACAGACTTTTTCCATACTATGACCTCAGTCTTAGGATTTCTCTTTTGCAAAATGTTGGTTATTTGCCTTGGCAGGAGGCCAGGACCCTCTATCTCCCTTTCTCCCTGCCTGTCCCTCCTCCTCCGTCTCCCTACCTCTGCACCTCGCCTTGTACCAGCCACGGGCTCAGCCCAGCACCGCGTCACCCCTCACCCTGCAACTGACGGCACAAAGCCCCACAAAATCAGGCTATGTGAGCATTCCCGATGACATTTCTCTCCTTCTGGACATGCTGTGTGGTGTTTCATTCCCCCCTCCCTGCCCTCACACCAGCAGCAGAGCCTCTCTCCTAGGTGTGGGATTTCCAGAACAGCAACTGGGAACTTCAACCCAGCAAAACCAGCAACATGAACCATGCAACTACAACGTGCCCTACACCCAGCTCCAGTTTATCCTCTTACTTCAGGAAGAAAATACACAGCAAGTAGATGGCTTCTGATGGCATGTCTGATGAAATCAAGTTCCTCCCAGGTATTTGCATCTGATTTTCCTGGCAACCTCTCCTTAACCACCACGCTTGGAGCGAATACCGCATTCAAAATTCCCAATTAGTCTCATACAAATGACAAAGTCCAAGGAAAACAGTGCCTAGGAGAAACATAATATGCTTTTGGTGCAACACGGGAAAACATTTCCTCAATCTTAACTATATTTCAGTGGGCTAAATTGGTCGGTTTTATTCTAAGTGATGTAAATGAACACAAGTGTCAGTGAAACATTTGTCACCTGGTACAAAATTAGAAATAATGGCCAGCACTGTAGCGAGTTTTCCAACTGGACAGAAGGTGCTGAGTGCTTCTTATTTGAAGCAAGGGTATCTTGTGCCATTCCCTTTGAGTCTGGGGTGGCATCAAAAGGAGAGCAGCAGCTGCGGGTATTCTATCCAGTATAGGCAGAGAGTGCAGGGGAAAGTGCTAAACAAGAGGGGACTTAGTAAATAAAACAGTGTGCTGAGTCCTGCAGCGATAGGAGTGATTATTTCTGGTCATTGGTTATATCTGTTAAAAGTCTAACACTGGAAAACAGGACAGTGAAAGCCCTATCTCTTCCTTTGAAAGTCAATCACAAACTTCCCTAGACCTCAGAGTTGTTATTTAGACTTCACCTGTTCCTGTCCCTATTGGCATCTCAGATAAGGCCTTTCTTGGCTGATTGAGACACAATGGAAGCTAATCTTAATCCTAGGGTAACCATAGCTGCAATTACGGTCAGATTAGGCTTCCAAGCATTTTCTTTCTAAATCCAGCAAATAAAAACCATCTCATCTTTAATAGATACAATTCTTTAAGTTTATTTTAATACAATTTATGTGTTTTGAAGATTTTATCATCTTTGATGGCCACTCATCTACATTTTTTATGTGGCAAAAAAATCACCCAAACCACCAAACCCATTCTTCCTTGTTAACTTAGCTAAACCTCAAAGACAGATTCAGTCAAGACCCATGTGGGAAAATGTCTTCCAAGAAAATGTCTTTATAGGATTTGAAGAAAATAGATTTGTTGGTATCAACTTACAGTATTTTTCTGTAGACTGTCAGCAGCATCATATACCACAAATCCAAAGATTTATGCTAAGGGAAGGATAGGAACTGACAGTTCCTAACACATCAGTACTGTGACAGAACAACCGGTTGATGCATCTCACAGGTGAAACTGTCTGTCTTTTGGTGCAGAAAGTTACAGGGGAGTTGTATTTTTTAATGGTCTTTAATACACAGAGAAATACCCTGCATGCGTTTTGAAGGCAATGCTTCAGAGGAGAGAGCGGAAAAAAGAAATTTTTAATGGGAATTTGAGAGCTGAGTAGTGCTTTTTAAGATTGTAGCTGCTCCTGCTGGACTGGCTGAGCACTGACAACCTGGCAGTGTTAGGAGTTAGCTCCCCAAGCCCCGGTTCAAGTAAACAGGTGGGATAGTGCGATGAAGCCAGCCTTCTTCCTCTGCCAGCTACTTGGCTCATGGATAAACACCAGACTTTCATTTCTATGGTTTTCAAGACCTCCATCACTGCAAAGAACACTTCTTTCATTCATTATGGTATTTCTTTTTTTTTTTTTTTTCTTTTAGTATGGACTACAGTATGTCTTAGAAATGTCACAAAAGCCATTGATGACACAGTGTGTAACCGGCGCCTTCAGAAGCATCTTAAAAAATAACAGTTCTCTTCTTAATTCCCTATCACCCCTTGGAAGTTGTGTTTTTAGTGGAGGAGACCCAGCTGTGACTCACCACCAGGCTGATACTCTCACCATGGTCCATAGATTTACTGAAAGTAAAATCACCAAATCACAGACAAATGCCTACTGTAGATGTCCTTGCTCTTGAAAATGCCCCAAACTCCCAGCGCTGTGGATTGCTATTTGGAAAGTTAACCTGCTATCTTATCTGGAAAGTAAACATGGATTATAACCCAGAAAAGTGTGGGTAACTTTTTTTTTTTTGGTGCCACCGTCCACAGTTGCATGGATTTCATTCTTTCCACTGTTCTTCGTGACCTTCAACTATTTTCTGATTCTACTGGTCCATTACAGTCCTTGTGTCATGCAAACAGAAGGATGTCTAAGATGTGTCACTGAACTGATCTTTCCAGCTTTGGCCCCCATTCACCACCATTCGTCCCTCAGGTGCCCTGAGATGAAAGCGAGATCCTAATTTAAGTTGGGTGGCAACTGCTTCAAAATACTGTGTCTGAAACTCTGGGGGAGGATGGTGCAATGGTGTCAAGGGCACGGGATGCCAAAGCCTTCTAGGTCTGTAGTTACTTGGGAGGGACAGTACAATCCCCCTGCACCCAGCCCCTCCCTGCTGCTGGCACTGCTTAGGACATTCACCACTTACTGCTCGAGTCTGTCTTTAAAAACTTAACCTACCCCTCATTTCCTTTAGTGTTCTGGGTGAGTAATCCGTAACCATTTTTTACAGAACCCTGTGTTTTTCAGCACTTTGTACAAGTATTAATGAGCTGGTCTTCATGGCAGCCTAATTATTATTTTAGATGGGGGAAAGCCAAGGCTAACTTTAAATAACTTGCACCAGGTGTTTTGGTGAAGTGAGGTGGGATTAGGACTCCTCTTCCAACTCTGGTGCTCAGTGGATGCTTGAGAGACTTAAGGCTTTGGCTCATGATCAGACAGCAGCCAGATGTGGAAAAAAAAGCTCCTCAGGGATTCAGTGCACAATGGTGTATTGGTAGCACTTAGCCTGATCTCCTGTATTTGAGAATGATACTCTGCTGCCTGGAAGTGGCTTGTAATTCCCCTGACTTCGTTTTCCCATCTGCAAAATGGGGAACTAGCGGGAGTTTTTCGCTGTGCTATCACACTGTAGATATAAGGAGTAAGACTTAAGAGAGAAAGAAAAGGCAAGAAATGAATAGGTGATGTTGATGCTGATGGAACAGGTTGTCCAATGAAGTTGTAGATGGTTCATCCCTGGAGGTGCTCAAGGCCAGGCTGGACGGGGCCCTAGGCAGACTGAGCTGGTGGGGGCAGCCCTGCCCATGGCAGAGGCTGAGTCTGGGTGGGCTTTGAAATCCCTTCCAATCCAAACTATTTTGTGATTCTACGATTCTGTGCCAGTACAGATGTAGGTTGAACCAAAGAAGAACAACAGTGACATTGCTCCAATTACCTGTTTCCTATTTTCTTCCCCCAGGGGAATCAGGGTGATGAGAATGATGTTAGCAACAGGGTGGGCAAGGGACTGTAGCACTAATCTCTGCAAATAGGCAGCTTGGAAACAGCTGAAGTTAGTACAGTTAATGAAGCTCCCCTGAGCAAACTATTCTCCAAGTGTTGCTAGAGACTGGTGCCAACATCTATTTCTGCCTGGCAAAGGCAAACAAGGGAACACACATATCGGGATCTCTGTGATTTTCAGAGTGTATTAGAAAGGACAAAACTTGCATAACTGCCATAAATTATAAAAGCTTCCCTCAATCTTGGTTAATTCTCTTGTAAAAAGGGAGGGAAAAATCTGGAGCAGCTCGGCATGAAAACAATTGTGGGAGGGAAAATAAAGAGACAGCAGCAAGGTATCTCATTGCTAGTGCTGATATCATTAAGTATACTAGAAATGTTGAGGTAAATGCATAGCAGTGAATCACAGTCAGGCATGATTAACCTTGGGTAGTCTGAATTGGAGATCATTTATAAACACAAAGGTACTAAGAACATTACAACAGGCAGTACTTCAAAAGTCATCCCAAGAGCGGGAGATTTTTTTGGGTGCTTTGTGTATTTGTGCCATTTTTGGGATATTGTTGCAGTTTGTGTGTGGGAAGGTGGGTGATCTCAGACTTCCAGCGCAGTGGGGACTTGCTGTGGCACCACTGGACCCTCTGAAACACAGGAACTTGTTGGAATATTTTTTCCTCGCATTGATATTTTATACAACTAAGATGTTCAAGTGTGGTGTTCTAAGGTTTAGTGAAAAGATCCCCCAAAAAACCTGAAAAAGAGCACTCGGTCTCCACTCCTCTTTAACATTCTCCTCCATCCTACAACTGGTAAGGCTGAGGTAGTGGGGAGTATTTTCATAAAAATTAGGTGTTTTTAACAAAACTGCTGGATACTTCTGAACAGTTCTATACGTTTAGAAATGTGCAAGGAAGTTGTAATCAGATGGCCCATAGAGAGCTGTACATACTGAGTACAACAAAAAACCCTTCAAATCCAGAACTCTTATGGCTTTAAAAGCATTCCATTACATGGAACATGAATCAGCTGGAGAAGACTCAAGACAGCTTAACACCTTTGTATTGTTTGCACCTTTTATTGCCATCGTGTAGTGCCAGTTCAGATGATTTCTGTGCATGCTGATGCAATGAGGGCTATAGCAGCACTGTGCAAAAGGAACAAAGACTCTGCCCAGCTTCTGCTCTTCCTCCACAGTTTTGCATAATTCTCACTCTCTTACATTAATCTCGGTTATCTCTAGCATTGTAATGGCTGCCCTTATTTATCTACCTAATTAGGTTGTTGCATCAACTAATGTGAATCATCCAAAGAATAGTGGTTTTGTAATGTATAATATTGTTA
Organism: Coturnix japonica; assembly: GCF_054131305.1. NCBI lineage: Eukaryota > Metazoa > Chordata > Aves > Galliformes > Phasianidae > Coturnix > Coturnix japonica. The sequence goes on from NC_140663.1 coordinate 121,507,087, forward strand.
TCAGTGGAGAGCCAGGTCCCACCAGAGTCCATCCAGAGAGTTAACGTATACCTGCAAAAAAGCTACACATTATGCTCTTCGGAACGATGCATTTCTTGCACCCAAACTCCTCTGAGCAGCAAAGCACACATCTGTGCCCCAGATTTCCATGCCCTCAGAGGACGCAAGCAGCACCTTCATCCCTTTTGCTCCAGAGGAACACCTGGTTTTGAGCCCCAGGAGCCCAGTGGGCCAGGTAGGAGGAATCCTTGAGGGGAGACCTGATGTAAATGCTCGATTCACGAGCACCTCACTGCCTGATTCAGGAGGGCAATCAACCTGTCTTCTGAAGCGGCATAAATAATCTTTGGATGGTGGCTGTAAATCTACACCAAGGATGAATTAACTGCCACTGAGTCATATAAGCTTGGTTTGAGTGTGTGGCTTGTAACATGCCTGAGGGAAATAAAAAAGACATTTGCAAGAAAGAAACATTAATTTGCTCCTCCCGATCTTTTCTGTTATTTTTATCTGGGCCAACATGCCTTGCTTTGTGTTTTTGCTTTTTTTTTTTTTTTTTTTTTTTTTTTGCCCGCTGTTTGTTTCATTTTCACAGGAAACAATAATTCATGGTGAAATGAATCCACGGAGCATTCCTTCTGGCTCCCCGCAGTTTCTCCCAGCCAGCACTGAAGGTGCCACCTCTCACTGTGGCTCCTCCTCAGCATCCCTCCTCCAGGACTCAGGGCATGGCCATGTGACAGAAAGACAGAGTCCTTCTGGTATGGCCTCTCAGTGTGCATCTGTGCACAGCTGTGTGCACTGCGGTGGTGGAAGTCATTGCTGCTTCGGAACCAGTATCTACTGTGAGGTGGCTCTAGCATTAGCAACAAGGCAAAGATAAGCATTCTAAGTACGCTGCATGCAATAGACAAGCAGATGATTTCAGAAGGTCACACTAGTATGTCTTACTAGGCAAGGAACTTTTCACACTCAGATTTTGAAGTCTGCTGTATTTAAACTGTCACTCTGTGTGGCACACTGGGCAGTCTCAAGTTGAAACCAAGACAGATACTGGAGCACATCTCTTAACCCTGGTCACAGGCACAGCTGCCCAGAGAAGCTGTGGTACCCCATCCCTGGATGCACTCAAGGCCAGGTTGGATGGGGCCCTGGGCAGCCTGAGCTGGTGGGGGGCAGCCATGCCCAGAGCGGGCGTTGGGGGCTGGGTAGGCTTTGAGGTCCCTTCCAACCCAAACCATTCTGTGAGTCTATGATTCCATGCACCTCTATTCTGGGCCCAGAGTTGTTAGGGGGTTTCAAGTTGATAAAGAAGAAAGGAAAGTTAAGAACATTCCTCATAAATAAAATACCGCCAGACTAGCAAAACCACTGTGGAGGATGGCTTATGGTTTACGTATTGCTAAATATCAGCAAAATAAATGTGTTCATTTCTCCAAAATACCTCCAGATGGCATTAAAACCCTTCTTCTTTCGGTCTTTATTGCAATACTATTTTTAAAAATGATAATTATTGGAATCATTCTATTAACCATTCCCAGCAATCATACTATCAGAAGGCATAAGGCTGCTAATGCTTAATTCATTTAATAAGTTTGGCTAAATAAGCTCACAGGCTGTAATTACATTCCACAACACAATCCACAGGACAAGCCATTTCTTACACCATGTCAAATCTTTTTCTAGATTCATTTCCAGTAGGTTTTTAATGCGTATTTGCAGCAGAAATGAAAACATCCCACCATAAATCACTGTTATTGTACCTCCTTCTGTGACTACTTTTGACCATGTGACAAATGGTGACACCTTGTGAGATTTACATGATGTAACGCTCTGAATTTAAATAACGAGAATCGGGAGACATAAATTACAGACAAGATGCACTCTAAAATTCACATGACTGACTTACAGGAACTTGACTCCCACAAATGGGATTAAAAAGGTGAATGGCTTAGTGGAAATTCATACTGCTTCTGCATGGTAAATATTTGGGGAATTCACTTATCTAGCTCAGTTTGGAAGACTATTGTTATTTATATATATTTTTTAACTTGCAGCCCATCTGTTTTATAGACTGGTTTATGTTGGCAAAACAATTCTGCTCTTTGTATACTAGAGTTAAAAATGGTAAAGTCTTCTATTGTTGCACCAGAGTGAAGGTGAACACTGATATATTACAAGTGCCTGTTCCTATCTATTTCTCGACTTCTTTTGTTAATTCAAAAACATCAACAAAATCGTGAGAGACCAGAGATAACTGTAATTGGATTTCAAGTAATTCAGAGGTGAAGCTGCAGACTGCAGTCTTTTAAAATTACATCAGTACATCAAAGGCATATGTGACATGACGTTTTTTTGCAAGTGTGACAAACTCCTGTAGCATTAAGGTAATGCTGAAGTCAGGTTATAAAGGGCAGCCTCTCACACCCACAGAAATCATTTCATATCTACTCAGTGTGATAGGGAGCCATTTCGCTTGTGAAGATCTCTGACTTGCCAGCATGCAAAAGTTCTAGGAATAATTAATGTTTAGTCATTATCTAAAAAGCCTTTCTAAGAACAGCATCAGTGAAAGAGCTTTATCTTAATGAAAACAAATGGACAAATTCAATATTGCCCAACCAATCTGATAAAACATAGACGCTTTTTTTGATCATAAAGGCAGAAGTGACTTACGATGTATGTGTTGCGCCTTTCTCTGGACTCTTTGGCTCTACATCACTTTTTCCTTTAAAAGAGAAGAAGAAATTGACATCAGAATTGGGTAAATATGGAAACTGTTCAGATGTGACATGTCAAAGTTTTACTCATTGCTAACACCAACTGCTCTCACCACAAGCAGAGAATGCTGTTGTGGTAGTCATAATGCCGGGGCACTGCAGGAGTATTTACAACCTGGGAGTCTACTCCTGCTTGACTTTTCTTTCCACTGGCACGTGTACTCTGTCAATATTAGGTAAAGAAACTCTAAAGGAGAGGCTGCTTAGAGGACAGAAAGACTTGAACAACTCAAGTTTTACTACGGACAGGAGAGTTTGGAGCCATGGAGAGGTTTTCTCCAGTGCCCTACAGCTCTGCTACTGATAGTACATTCCAGCCAACATGCATATGCTTCCATGGCCTGCTCCAGGAACTGTGAGTATTTTGTACGAAGTAGAACAGCACTAGAAGAAGCTGCAAAGGCAGTGACTGGAACATGTGTCTACAAATGAGTGGTGCTATTTTGTGCAAGAAGGGGATAACTTGGCATACAGACCCAAACTGAGTAGAAGTCAGGTACTTGAATACCTGAGAAGTATCATAGGCTCGAGGGCACCCCCTTCTTTATGTTTCCTTATGACTCACACAGCTTGTGATGATCACCTTCCTGGGTCCAGAAACTCTGACACCAGGAAAGCTGCTAGCTGATATGGTAATACTGTTCTGGTAGGTCAAGCCAAGACCTTTTCCCTCTTTCATCCCCCTTAAAAAGGTGGTTCTACTTTGCTACACTCATCTGAGAAACCGGAAGGAGTTACACCTCAGTGTAAGATTTTTCTTTAGGTCTAACTTGAGTGACCAGGGTAGACTGATCCACTTGAATCACCTTGACCTTGAATTCTAGACCTCGCAATTGCAGCTGCTGTCTCCCCTGTGTATTGTCTATGTATAGGTTTATGTGTCCTAGCAGGCAAAGAGACGCAGAGCTTGAGTGTGACTGGATTACTAATGCATGTGTTTTCCTCTGCTACCTTTTAACGAGCTTTATTAATCCAAAATCCACCTGTGTCTTCTGAAAAAAATGTGAGAAGTGCTTGTTTTCATCAGACTGTTCCAGTGCTCCCTTGTCACTGGCTTGAGTGTGTCACAGACCAGCCCCCAATGCATTCTATGCATGTGAGCACTATGTATCACCCACTCATTGCTGCCAAAGTCTTCACCCTCAGTTTTTGTATAGCATTAGAGTGTCAGCAATAGCTATAAGGGGTGCCTCTTGAAAATTCGCTGTTACTTTATGAAGAGGCAGAGTTTTGCCATCAGTGTCTTTCCAGTGCTGTGCAGAAATCATCTAAAGCACTTGATCTAGATGGCGATCTTCTGGAAATAAGGATCTAATTAAAGGAAATTCTGGGTAGTGCAAACACCTTGCTGTGATGCTTGCATCTCATCCTCCCACGTGGAAGAGTTTGTACCTTTTTTTGTCCTTAAACTTTAGCAAAAAGGCTGTGGAGAGATCTGATTGTCTTTGGAAACACCACTGTCTCTCTGTGGACCTCTAGCTTAAGGCACCTAAAATATAGACGTAAGCTAGGCAGCCAAACAGAATGGAATACATCCAGTTCATAATCTTTAGGTCACTTTCCACTTTTAACAGACTTCAGAAAGCATATCCAGTTGACAAACCTCCTGGCTAGAAAGCTGTTGCTACAGTGTACGTTTGTCAGCCTGGAGTCCTGGAGCTCATCTGTGTTATGGTAATTTGGAACAAGAAACCAACAGTAACAGTTGGCATGTATTCAAAGATTGTCTATTTGTAACTTAGATTTTTTTAATAAATGATGAATTCTTACCATGAACACACTGGTTTGTTTAAGTGTGAGGCAGCATATGGATTCCTTAGTGCTTTGCCAGCAGAGTTCACTTAAGTTCTACTTTCAGCAACGTGTGTTAATATAGAGAGGGAAACAGCACAAGTACTGTGAGGACTGAGTGAAAAGGGAATCTCTGTAATTTAGCCAAACTGGATATTAATGAATTACCCTACAGTAAGCATTTGCAGCTGCTTTAATGCTAATTGTCACTTTACATACTTCTTTGCGGAGGGGGAGGATGAAGCTTTTGAGGATGCTAGAAATGCATCACTCCAGCCTATCGGAGTAGAAAATCTGGTCATTAAAGCTTTATCAGTTCATACCAACTTTGTTCACACTTGACTGAATAATAGAAATATGAGAAATGTGTATAGACTAAGCATAGCTGAATGTCATAGATATGGTACTGATAAGCTACTGGAAAAGCATATGTAAAAAGGAATTATCTGTCAGAGCAACTTGTTTTTTTTTTTGGTTTTTTTTTTTGTTTTTTTTTTTCCCCACACTTGCTCTTGGCTAGACCAAGAATTGTATCTCCATTTTTCATGTAACCTGACATGCATGCAAGTACTACAGTGTGAGCACCACTGAGCATCTGCTGAACTAAATCCACTAAATCCACTCTAACTCTGTTTCCTTTTTAATGGGCAAATTTGTGGGGTCTTCAGTTTATCTTAGTCTGGTGGGAATTAACAAAGGATATGCTACCTACCTCACTTCTTTTACAGGGCTGCTGTTAGCACACTTCACTTCAGGTGCTATGCCTCGTATATGTTTTCTGAATTGAGTGTGGAAATGCACGTGTCCACATGCTGGAGTGTACGTATGTGCATGCTTCCACGTTTCCACATGCATGTGGAAAACATCAGCCCTCACATCCTTAGCCACAGACCTGAGAATTCTTTGCTAACTTGTACTAAGTCTTATCACTGAATTTCAACTACCTATTATCATAGAAACATAGAACCAGTAAGATTGAAAAAGACCACTAAGATCATTTAGCCTAACCGTTAACCCATGACCACCACGCCCACTAACCATGTCCCTCAGTGTCACATCTACATAGTTCTTAAACACCCCCACTGCCTCCCTGGGCAGACTCTTCCTAACATTTAAGAAAAGAAAATCAGGATGAGACAGGCTCACACAACTCATTTCTTAATTCTTTTAAATACAACCAGATGGAATACATCCAGTTTTTCTCCCATTTCAAAATAAATTTCAAGTGGAATTTTGTAGAATTTCCCTGCTGAATAGTGGAAGAAATTCAGGTGAATCACTCAACCTAACCATTGTAAATTATCCTCTCTGGATAACAGGGATAAATAATACGTATTTTAACAGAGCAGAATAACTTCATTCATTAAGGGTTTTAAAATGCTTTGATTTCCTTGTGGGGGAAGGATGAGAGAAATGCAAATGAGAAAGACATTGTTAATAATAGAAGTAAAAACATTGCAAATGAGAGACTTAAGAGCCACTCCATGGAAGACATGGTGCAGTGGGGAATACCAGCTAACTGAAGATGTGCCTTTGGATAATGCAGTATATAGACTATTAGATTTCTTTCCCATATGGAGCCATTTGCTAGCATTGCCTCACATCCAGATCTTTTTTACTTGGATTTCCTTCGGGTTTGTTGTACAGGACTGATAAGGTCTGTCTCTTATGCTACCTAATGGTGCTTTATTTTGCGACTTATTTTCATATCCTGACAGGAATCCTGATAGATACATATCTCAGAGGTAGTCAGACTCCTCCAAAATGTTTGGAGTTGTGAGTCGGTGTCAGACAGCAACCCTAACATTCAATACCAATGCAGAAAGTGTTTCTGCGTGGGCTCAGCCATTCTTTGGTGTGGTTGCCACCATCCAGCCAACTAACCAGGACCAAGTACAGTTCCAACCCAGTGGCAGACATACACTGATTTTACTGAGCAGAATGAATAAGGAGATAAGAAACTGAAGGTACCAGTATGTGGGATTGCTGATGGACGAACTGGAACTAGTGAGGAGAAATGAGCAGAGGAAAGATGTAAAGAAGCAGAGCTACTTTCTTAATCCACAGGAGAGCAGGTTTCATTAGATCTGCAGAACAATTTATTTTATTAAAGTGTTGCAAGAAGGAAATAAATGAAATGGAACTATGATCAAAGCTATCCAAACGCTGTGGCCTCCGATGTCATGGTAAAGCCCACAGCTCAGTTTGTGTGTTTGTCATGCTCACGACTCTTTGCATGTTTGCATAGCCCTTTCCATTATGGCCTCTTTGTGCTTCCTTCTCTCATTACTGTACTCATTATTTTCTGACAGAACCTCATCCCCTTTGCCTTTTATTATTTTCTTATTGCTGGTCCTCACAGCAATATCAAACTGATGCTGGCAATTAAGTGACACCACTGCATGTTTCTTCACAACATCAACTTCTGCCCGCCGACCTTTCCCTGGCAAAGAGCTGCACAGTTTTAATAGCCTACGTCTCCCAGGCTTGTCTTGTTGGATGTATTCTCCCTCACGCAGTGGGTGACCAGACACTTTCAAAGCCCTACCTACAAGCTCAGGGCATTTTTCATCTTCAGTCACAGCTTTGTAATTTGCAAACAGGGCTCTGTACTGGCTGTCAGGTCAAGAAACTAACAAAATAGTTCTTCTGGTTGAGATGATTTTACATTGAGAGCAGGGTAGGATCATGTATTTTTAATATGCAAGACAACATTAACAACAGTCAGAGGTGTCAAGGGAGAGGATTAATACTTTGTTTCATGGAACAATTCAATCTTTCCTTTCAATCCAGCTGCTAAGTTGTTTGTTTGTTGCTTTTTGTTTTTGTTTTTCTAGCTAGAAAAGACCTACGGCCATATGGTCTTTGAGGTATTATTTGGTATCACATTGGCAGGATTTCTGTATCTCTTCACAGTGCAATAGTCACAAAATATACCATTGCCTATAAAAGATGAGTGATCATTTTCTCTGCAGTCTGGATTTGGCAGTGCCCTGTCCCAAGCAACTGGATCAGCTCTTCTCTGGTATTTTAAAAGCCATTCTTTTGCTATTCCAGTCTTTCCCATCATCATAATGAAATAGCCATGGGTTAGTGGTCATGGTGGTGATGGGCTGATGATTGGACTAGATAATCTTAGTGGTCTTTTCCAACCTTAATGATTCTATGATTCTATAAGTGAATCCTTTTTAATTCCCAGTCCACCAAAGATTTGGTGTTTCAATAGTTGTTCTTGAATTCAGTTCCTGCCATTTGGCTAAAAATGAGTACTGCTTGCTGAAACTCTGCACTGTGCCTATCTACTACTTTTTTCGTTTTAGTCCCTTGGTTCTCACAGTCACTGTCATTCTCTCCACCAGTGCAACCACAAATGAACTGGTACTTACTTGTATTGCTGTGTCCTGTAGATCCCTGTTGTGACTCCTGCAAAAAAAAAACAGAAAAAAAGGTACACTGTATTATTTTTATGGCAAACTTTAGCTGCAATACTTGCTTGAACATTACCTTAACTGCACAAACAGCACTGTTAATTGATCATTCTGTTTAAAAGTCATTTTCAATTACAGGAATAAATCCGATATTGTTTTGAAAATGCTTTAATCAGAAGGCTTGAAAACTTATTTCACAACAATCCTCTAATGACACAATTCCTTGCACAGCTATTACCAGTCTCCTGCTTACTGTTCATTTATTGATCAACCCAATCTCATCTATTATTTTCTACAAGTTTAGATGAGAAGACAGAAGGAAGACCAATACTGTTTCATGGGCCATTGGATTCCTGAAGTAGTAGCACAGCTGATCTTTGCTTCTTACATGCTGATATTGACAGCACTGGAGAATGGAAATACACACTTTAGTTCTGGGTCCCTGAGATTCCAAGGTCAACCTTGAATCACAACTCTAATATTTATGAGTATGGTGCAATAAATTAGACTGTTTCTTCTTCACAAACAAATGTTCAAATATTTTAATCACAGAATTTGTTTACATTCATAAAAATGTGAAAGAAACATATAGGTGCAATGGAAATAATAATAGAATCTGCAATGAAAATATATTTAAACTGAGGTAAAAAGAATAAGAATACAAGGAGTAGAATCAAAGAAATCTATTTATTCATTTGAATCTGAAAAAGAAAAAAATAAGAACAGTTTTGTAGGTAATGGTATATGAGGATGACATAAAAATTCTATGAAGCAAACACCTGGTCTTCAACTATATCTAGTGTCTGGTTCTTAAATTTTAGGAAAAAAATAAATAAATGCAAATTCAAAACCAGGAGTGCATGCTTAAAATATATCTCCTTTTCACTCTTTAACCAACTTCTGTCTGTGCCATCTTTTCACTTGTTCACTAGGCCTCACATAGGTACCTCCCATCAAAAACTCCCTGGTAGAGATCTGAGAAAAGGCACTGCAAGTGCTCAGAAAATTCAAGAATAAGAGGACTTGGTCAAGCTAAAATTTTACTGCTGGATTCTGTAGAAACATGGCTTAGGGGCTGCAGGGTCCAAGTGTTTGGCATCTCCAGATAGAGGTTGGCTGAACAGAGGACTTTGAGGTCTCCAAGGCCTGGCTGGTCAGATCCTCTCCAGCTGCGCTATTTGCTTTGGAGTGAAGATTCTGGACTACATGGCTTTAATATGTACAGATTCTATGGCATGACATACATCTGCAGTTCAGTGACACCGTATGTACCTGACATGGGAGAAATCAAATTCTGGGACAAGTAGTAGGAGTTCCTATCTTCATCTACAGTAGAAAAATATCTGTACCAGGTTTCATATGCTAACAATAATTTTTCAATTATTTGAAACTCCCAACTTTGGACTGTAATGATACATACAGTTGAATTTAAGTGTTATTCTGGTAGTCAACCAGGCTGCCAGTAGAAGTAGGCTCTTAGAGTACAGTCAGTTTCTGGAGTAGTGAATTTTTATAACTATAGGTGGGGAAATTGTTTTCTGTTCTGGGGAAGAGAATTATTTGATGGAGATATCCTGAGTTTGTGAGATTATTCAAAACTGTTGAGCAAGGAAAATGTTCACTCTTTTACATTTTCATCAGCTTCAGAAAGAATGCACCCTCCCCTTTTAACTGTCTATTATGGTATCTTTCCTTTGCCACTGACTGTGCTGTGCCTCAGATTTCACATTTGCAAAACACGGGAGTTGTAACATTTTCACTTCTTTTAACTGATTCTTTATAAGAAATTTCTTCATTTTCAGCCAGTTTTTCCAAATAAAAAGGCTAATAAAAATACTGCTGTGAAGTGGAGAAGATTCTTACTGAGGTAGGAAAAAAAATATCTTTGTGTAACTTAAAAAGGAGGTGAAGTCCTCACTTCTGGAGTTTTTTCTTTTTTCTTTTTTTCTAATGCATTTACTTCATCTTGTTAAAATCAACAAGAAAGGAAAAAGTAAATGAGTTGGGCACTGAAAAGACAACAGTATTATTATAATTTAGCTTCTGAGAATAATCAATCCATACTTTTGTGACAAGATAGCAATTTTCCCTGGGTGGATAAATTAATTCCCAAGAAACAAAATGATGGCTGATCCTATAATATCACACACACATAAACAGAAATCAAACACCTGATCAAACTTTCCAGACATGAAACCACAGTAAAAATGAAAAAAGAGAGCAAAGGTAGCAGCAGAAATAACAGCATTTTTTCCTTCATGCTGGAGTAGAGAATTAATGTCTGAACATGAAAGCTGATTCACACAAGCATCAAGTGAGCTCTTATTTACCAAATTTAATTATTCATTTAAAGTTTATTTATTAAGATGTATTTAATAAAATTACAATCAAATAATGCCTAGCCATTTGTTCATAACAAAGTGTGACAGAGATTGGAGAGACGAAAGTACATGCAGGCTGTCAACTCACACACTGATTCAATTATCCTTAAGCTTTGAAAAACAAGGCATAAAGAAACAATCATTGCTCCTTCCTACTAAATTCAAGAACACAAATTAATTCCACAGAGAAAGAAAATTCAAAGATAACACTGAAATGCAACTTTACGCCCTCTGTTACATAAAGAACAGTTCTCTGCATGCGCTCACCCAGCAGCACTGTACTGGAAAACCTACTGGGCAGTAGCAAGCACTTCAAACTTGACACTGGTTTTCCTTCCATTCCTGTGGATTAATGCAGACCTCCAGCATTAGTGAGGTCTGATTTTGTTTACATGTATAGCATATGCACATACACCCTCCCATCTGCAGAGCATGTAGAGTTATATGGCTGGGCCTATCCACATGCACGGTTTCAAAAATGCAATCCTGTTGTATTTGTGATATACAAAACTCAGTTATTAGTTTTTATTTCTAGACAGATTTCATAGTAAGTCCAGCTATAGTTCCTGTGGCCTTTGCAACTTTAATAGCCTAATTAATAAATTTCAAGTTTCAAACTGTCAGATCACTGATTACTTGAGTCATAGGTGAAAAGTAATTTGGTAGATACAGAGACTAATGATACTGGCACTCATTTCTTATAGACAGAAAAGTAAGAATGATTTGTATCCTTGCAGAAAGGTAAGGGTCTTACAAGATTCTCTTTCTCATTCCTATGATTGTGAATATCTTTATATCTGGCAATAATTTCTATCAAAGGATTGTAGCCTATCTACTCCTACAGAGTAAGTCTGGAAGATGCTTTGCAAATGATCTGAACTGATGTCTCAACACTTCCATAAAGGCTGGAAATGAAGTCACATTATCATTCACTTCATGGAGAAGGAGAGATGGAGAGAAAGAGACAGTGACCCAAATTTAGCCTTTTAGCCTCTTCGCTGTCCTTGGCCACTGCTTGACTGACAGGACTATCTTTCTGAGTAATGTTCTATTCACACAGCGTAGTGTGTGGTCGTACTTTATTTCTTAGTTTTCATCTTGAAACAGCTATGTAGCTTATCAGTAGGGAAGCTTCCTAGGAGTTATGGAGTTCTCTCCTGTGAGATCCAAGAAGATTTTTCCGCTACACTACGTGAGAAGCAGTTCTTAGCTTATGAATATTTTGAAAACATGACTAAAAAAATAGGAAATCATTATTTGCATTTTGGAGCCTGAAAAGCAGATGCCTTCTTGAGCCTGCAAACGTTTGGGTCCAGAAAAGGTGAAAGAAATACATTTTAATTATTTAAAAATATTAAGAAGATACAGTGTCTAAATTTATCACATTTTATGGCCAGCAATGCAGGGTTTTTCCAAGAGGAAAATGTACTTCTAGGTATTTCTTCTCTATCTTGTGTAAAGCACTCTATTTTCTGACTATGTAGGCCACCAAGGACAGAACAAAGTGTTGGCGTCATTATATTACTAAAGTATGTGCATATACCCTTAGACAAAATCTTGTCGATCCTATGCTTAAATAAAATGGGAATTCTACTTTGGTAGGAGAAAAGGCAACCAACTAGAAAAGGCATTTTAAAAATGAATGGTTGATCTTTGAAACAGCTCTGCAGTTCATGCTATCGGATTATTTCCCACAGAGATGGATGAACAGGCAGAGAGAAGATGAGAAAGTCAATATCAGCCATTATTCACATATCTTAGCCCTATAGTCCATGGTTCTGCTACTCCTATATTTATCACAATACATTTACTAGTGAGGAAGTGCATTCATGATGGTCACATACATATGCTGATAGGGGCATAACTTGACCATATGCATCTGCACACATGCTATACAAACACATTGCATGGTAATAATTGTGGCAGAAACTGCTGAACTGCAAACACCACTTTGGTTTTGTCATTCACATCTGAACATTTTACTGGCTGGTAAGTCACTGATTCATCTTCTGCTGGACTTACTTTAACTTAAGAAGCCTATAGTCCACCTACCACCTTCAATCAACTGTCTGTCTTCATTGAGCAAAGGCAGTGAGTTATTTCCTTCTTTTTTTCTTTTATAACATGCCAGAGCTGTTTTGGTTAACACCCCTGGTACTTCAAATTAATGACACTATCATCCATGGCAAAGCTGTTTTACTGTAGGCAAACCCTGATGTTTTCTTGGCTTTGTGGTTATAATCATTCTATTCACTAAATTCTGAAGAATGGACTAACAGTTACCAAAGGAAGTTGCTTTAACAGTAAAAAGGCTAAAAACAGCATCAGTATTATCTTTCAAGCTTGGATACTTCATGACAAATGCTTGTGGCATATAAACTGTATATGATGATACCATGAGAAATTTTTATTGGCATTTGCATAGAAAAGCTGACCTCCTTCCCTCCTGATTTACCAAGTACAAACAATGTGGTTTCCCCATAAGCTTCGCTGTGCTACACTATATGTTTCCTGTGATACACATACAGTAGTGGATGGAGCTGGTTTCAAAGGACCATCAACAGAAACAGAGGCACTGGTTCTTTGGGACAAGGACGCTGTGGTCCCCTGCTCCTGGACTTGAACAGGCAAATACTTTACTGTCAAATGCTTCTGTGGGTCCTCCGGGCATCACTGCACTGGACTCTGCCTCTGGAGCAAATCTATTCCCAAAGCCAACTTGGTGGCAGGGCATGTCTGCCCACTCATCAGCCCCCAGATATGTAGGTCAGTGGATCAGCAAAGTCTGTCTCAGCCCTTGATGGCTTAATTGAAGCCAAGTGAAGTGGAAGCAAGGGGATAAGCAGGAGCTTCTTGATTTACTGCAGCTCTCTGTGCTCTGAAGCCTCAGCAAGTGCCTCAGTCAGGAGACTCAGCAAGTGCCCACAAGAGTCACCATATCTGGATACCCCACCAGGGATGCCTGTATTTTTTCCCTATGGCAAGGAAGCTGTGACCAACATGTGAGGGCCAGAAAATATGCAAACAAGACCATGTACTGATGCAGAGTCTGTAAGCAGGGAAAAGCCAGAGGATGATGACACACACGTGGCCAAGGTTATCAGCACTGCATCAGCCTCAGTCCAGAGCCCTCACATACTTAACCAGAGCTCATAAAGTCATATTTAAAGGTGTAGGCTCTTACATCTCTTACCTTGTTTGGAAAGGGAAACTTGCTTTGCTCTGCCTTCCCTGGTGTGTGAATAGCTGACAGTGGTGGAGGCCATGAATGGGTCATCTCCTGAAAAACAATATTGCATAGCAAACTGTATTTAGAAGTTCAATGGAATAGGAAAAAAAATAATAGTATATCACTAGCATGGATATCTGGGTAGAGGAAAACAGAAGTTACTGTAACTTCTAGGAAATGCCCAGTTTACATATAACCTAGATAATACATGAGCTACATTGATTTTTATCGCAGACTCTTGAGAGCAGTTCTTAAGCACCATTTCATTTTCCTGAATAGTTAATGTATCTTAAGTGCAAGAAGTTTGATTTTTCTGACAATCAGCATCCACATTTTAATCATGAGATGTATTCTGCCTGTTGAGAATAATAGAGGATTTTTGTTTTTGCAGTATGGGAACAGAAATCTCAGTTTATGATCAAGTAATGAGGTACATCCTATGGACTAATCACAAAATAGATTTCACAGACAAGGTCAGAATGATAAATGTTTAACACTTTGAACTTGCCCAGTGGTTAATTCCTACAATTTTCTTTTTTATATTAAAGGAATGGAATAAGCTCATAACTGCCACTTGTTTGTGTTCTGCAGGTCACGGCCATGCAACAAGCTCTAAATGAAGTGCGCTGCTCTCCACCTTTGCCTTCTTCCCGTGTGTTTTCAAAATACATCTTTTAATAGCGAAGAGATGCATGTAGCTTAGACTCTCACACAGCCTTTTCTGACCCAGACTCAGGTAGCTGGCAGACTCACCTTCAATGCTATTACCAGTAAGGGATGGATGAGTTAGTCTCTAAAGCAAGTCTGAATTTGGGAAGGAGGGGGCTAAAGTGTGAATTAAACACTTCAGATGAGAGATGATTTGTTAAGAGAGAAGCTTCATATTCCTGTCTTGTGTAGGCTGCTGTAGGATGGACATGTTTTTTTGACATGTTCAACAGCAACAGCCATAATATTTGGTACACAGCAACTTAACGGAGTTAATATGAGAAGCAGTGTGGAGCACGACAACCCCGAAGAGTCAACCCACAAGTTTCAAGAACTGAAGAGGAAACCACATCCTCCTTAAGCAGCAGGCTTGCTGACACTATCAAGAGTTTGCCTAGCAGATGCTTTCCTGGCTTTTGCTACCATTATCTGACTCTGGAATGGCTTCTGAGCAATATTCCAAGGGCATATGCTGAGATCTATGATCACTCCCAAAATAAAACCAGAGTTGGATTTCCATGAGTCATTTCTTGTTTGAGGAATGTTCTTGGTTGAAGAAAGATGTGGGTGAACCTATCGCCCACCCTTTGGTAGTGCTGATGGAAGTGCTTCCTGACCCTGCAAGCATGGTGCATTTTTCACACAGAAGGAAGTCTCTGCCTCTTCTGCCAATGAGCAGTTCAGCTCTTTCAAAGCAGTTTATTAGTAATAAATGTCACCTTTAAAGCATTCTTGATAAACAGTTTATTTTCTAATAAAAACTGCATTCTTTTATTTTATTTGAGGGGAAAAAATGACATGATTTATTAGACTTCAGTAATCTATGTGGATACCTCTAATCCGAGCATCATCTGGTTTGCAGTTTCAGTATCAGAACCATTTTGCTTTTCAGTTATTTGAGGTAGACTGTTCATCTTATGACTTGCTTATCTGGTAAGTGGCAGCAATAGCACTATGTAGTATGTTTTAATGTACAGTAAGTTCTTTAAACACAGGCAAGCTGAAACACTGTTAAGCAGCTTGCCATTTGGAAGGGAGCAGACCTATTGCTACAAGTACCTGGAGTAAGTGCTATTCTTTTCAAAAGATGAATGAATTACATACTGAGAAATATTCCTACTGTAAGAGTTTATGACAGTAAATAGGCAGAAAGCAGAGTTGCAATAGTGACATTTAATCCTAGGGCTGTGATCTAAAAATGGATTTGTTTCTCATCCATTTTTCTCTGTTTTCTTTCACACAATCATTTGCTTACTTTCTAGAAAATGAAGTGCTGTGTGCACAGACCAAAGGCGTTTTCACCTGTAAAACTCCATTCCCAAAGTGCTTTTCCCAACAATCTGAAGTGCCGAGCCTCAAAACATGACTAAGAAATAAGCACGTGGCCCCTTCTTTTGAAGGGCGATGTCTTATGTTACCTCCATCAAGAATTGGGCCAGCCAGACTGGGATGGGAACATCTAGTGGTTTTGACCTAAAGCCATCCTACTTGTGAAATACACTGCTCGGTGCTTATGATTTCCATTTGCCCAGACAGCAGTTCCTGTAGGTTATACTGCGGCTGACCCCCACTGTCACCTTCACGGAAACATCTTCTGAGAGGTCTGCTATGTGCCGTGAAGAAACCAATCTGTTAGCAGAACTCTTCCCTCCCACCTTGCCTGCCCAAGTCTGACAATGATACCTTCATCCATGGAAAGGATGAGAAGGCTGATTAAAAATAAGGGTGACCTTTCTTTTTGACACATCAAAATCTTTCATTTCTTCTTTTCTCCAAGATTATTTCTCATCCACACTTCAATGAAAAATGGCCCTAATAGTCTTTTTTTTTCTTTTTTTTTTTTTCTTTTTCTTCTCTTTTTTTTTTTTTTTTCAGCTAGCTTCTCTTCCGCTCCCTTCCCTTTATACTTGCAGTTGTGGTACATAATAAAGTTTTCTATATAATTTAAATTTAATGTAACCATTTCTGACACAAAGTTGTACAAATATCACTGATACTTGCCACGGTTAATAACTGCTATTATCACGAAGATCAGAATGTGATTTTCTCAGAATAACATGATGAATTCTATTCGTATGATGTGTATATTGCTACCATTTGGATTTCAGACGATTTGGAAATGAAATCAGATTAGAAATAGGTATATATATACATATATATATATGCATATACATACATACACACACACACACATATATATATATAATTGGAAAACACTACATGAAAAATATCCACAAACCGTCAAGTGATAAGTTTTAAATCCAGTAAAATATTTTTTGGAAAGGGAAATATTTAACTATGGGCACAGCCTCCTTCTGATTGCCAAGAAAAGGATCACAAAAAAATAGGAGAAAAAATTGAGGTTTCCAGCAACTTCAATGGCAAGCAAAAACAAGTGAAGAATATGTCCTTGTGCACCAACCATTCTGATTTTAGACTCTATCTGCAGGTATTTGATACAGATTAAAGGCATGGTGGTGTGTGATTACATCAAGATCTTTTTTCAGTACGTGGTGTGAAATGCTTGAAATGGTAAGACCAAGAAGCAACTGTCTAACTAAACAAAAAGGATTCAGCTTTTAGCATTAAAATAAAATTTCAAGCACAGCTTCTCTTTCGAGGTCAGCTACCCTATCTGCCTCTGGCGCTTGGGATCGGCATAAAGTAGTCACCAGACTGAAAATAAGGTTTGAAGTGTACTGATGAAAGTCACAAAAAAATTAACTCTGCATCAAATGCAGGTTTTTGGTTTTTTTTAGTCATAAACTAAACAAAAAATAATTCTGAAGCATCTTGCACTGAATAGTGTTCCAGCCCTTATAAGATAAAGGGCTAACTTTAATCAGGTTTACATCTTTCTACCAATTTGGTTATGTTAACCTTTGAGTCTGGACAGAGTTAGCTAAAGGAACCACTGAGTGCCATTTGGGGTCCAGAAATGTGCAAAGCATTTCTAGATAGAAGAATTAAGTCCTAGCTGGACTGCTTAGATACAAATAGAATCATAGAATCGTAGAATAACTCAGGTTGGAAAAGACTTCAAAGATCATCAAGTCCAACCAAAACCCAAAATCATGTCCCTGAGCACCACATCCAAACAGTTTTTAAACACATCCAGGAATGGTGACTCAACCACCTCCCTGGGGAGCCTTTTGCAGTGCTTAACAACCCTCTCTGTAAAGAAGGTTGTCCTGATATCCAACCTAAACTTACCCTGGCGCAACCTGAGGCCATTTTACCTCATCCTGTCGCCTTTCAACAGTGAGACCAACCCTGTGAGAAGTGGATAACTGTGGATAAGCACATGTGCCCAGCTTCAGGATGGCCTAGCTGAGACAGCAGCAATCACCCTCCTCCTCCTGCCACCAGATATACCGCAGTGATGGCTCAGGTGGCCTGGGATAGTGGAGACCAGCAGAGGTTACCTCTGCAGGGACCTGGTGTACAAGGGGACAGCAGAGGAGGCACCCAGTGGGAGGGACATGCAGATTGCAACAGGTCACAAATCTGAGCAGACCTCTGACTGACCCTTTTTATTAATGTGTGCATCTCCCTGTGAGGGTTACAGCAATGCTGCTCCCAGCTGACATCTTTGTGGTGGTGGTGTTGGCATGTTTCACTTACACTTTGGAATTCTGTGACCACACTTGTCTCTGCCCATCGTAAATCAGCTTTCAGCAGCTATACGTAAATGTCCAGCTCTGCGAGTTATGAAGCTCTAAGCCTAGTTGATCTCAGCCAGCACACAAACTTGGCTTTTCTTCTCAGTGAACTGAAAGCCTTCAGATAAAGAAATCTACAGTACTGTGTATCCTTGCTCTACATGTATTTTCTGCAGCCACAATTAAGTAATGAGACATTTCTCGTGGATTAATGACTGCTTGGTTGTGTTTTGTTTGAGGCTTCTAACCCTAGCTTGTAGGTAATTTTTCAGGAAATGCTCTATCCAGAGTTAAATAATAGTATTTACTCCAGATGGAAGTCAATGCTGTTTTTCTAGTGCTGTCAGTCTTGCTGTGTGGTGTATGATTCCAGGAATGGTTGAAGTGACTGAAAGAAACCTGTAATTAAAAACAAGTAGTGAATTCAGCCTCATCTAAATTTAAATTCTTGCCACATGTATTACTCTGTTCATTTGCTGCCATAACTGGAACTTATCGTAGGTCCATTAAGAAAATTGACTGTTTAATCCTCCGGTTGTGTGTGTGTTCACCTACCCAATTTTTGATTCATAATATTTTGTCTCTCACTGAGGATGATTTAAGAATTTTTTTGTTGCATCTCATAAAGGACCCTGTCAAATCCCTTTTGAAAATTATCTTAGCTGGCTCAGACTCATCCACAGCTCTACTGACATGTCACAGGAATTATAGGGGATTGGTGATATGCAATTTTCATTTGCAAATACTCTGCTGGATAGTGCACAGGGACTGCAGAAGTGCTTTCTTTATAGTCACCTACACTATAAAGCAGCTTTTAGGGAGGCAGTGGATATATTTTGTCATCTGGAAAGAGGGGCAATGCAAAGCTAACACAGAGCTTCCCAAGACCGCTTACCAAGGACCACAGGACACAGCTGGAAAACTTCTTATCTTCTTGCTCTCCTCTCTCTTCCTAAGATAGTTTATTTTTTTTCTTTGCACAGGAGACTCTCTCTAAGCGCTGTCAGTTGACAAGAATCCTTTTCAATTCATTGAAGTTACACTGCCATTGGCTGACAATGTGGCTATGATTTTAGTGTCTAATATCCAAAGCAAAGAGTCTGACAATGAAACTTTTGCAGACTACACTGAAGTTGACAGCATTTCATTGTGATAAGGTTCTCATGACGTGAAATATCAAATTTTCACTTTTAAAAATTGATTCCTCTTATATCTGCTAGTGTTGTGACTTTTCTAACCCGGGCCTCAATGCACATTTGTAAAATAGTGAGATAAAGCTGTTTCCTCTTGTCTCTTTAAGATGTCACAAACTACATCAACTTACCCCTTTTTCTTCCTTGTAAATTCTTTATTTTCCTTTCAGCACTTGATAATTTTCTTCATCCCACTTGAACATCTTTTATTTTGTCACTGTCCTTCTGGCAACAGGTTATTCAGAACTACCATAACCCAACAAAACACCTTACCATTTTTCAGCTTCCATTCTTTACTGTTTTACTTCCTTCCTATCCTCTTTCTTAGGCAAGTTTTGATCTATAGTTAATATTTATGTCACATATGGTGTCAAACACTTTCTAATCTTTAGGTAAGTGACAAACACGGTTTCAGCTACGCTCTGACTGGAGGATGGAATAAAGGAACTACTGCAAGCTCTCTGAGAAAAAACAGAAAATAGTCTTAAGGATATCAGATGCATTGAGCTGGATGCTGGTTCAACACTGAGTCCCAGTCAGCAACTTTTTGTCTTCTCTATTCCAGATCCAATGATTTCTAGAAGTCATGTTTTTTTTTCATAGCAACCTGCTGGAAATACATGCTACAGCATTTCTCTTTTTTCTCCCATCCTGGGACCCTTCAAACAGACTGTGCTTCATGTTATATGAGTTCCTTTGAATGGATTTAATCAACATAATATTTAAAGATATAGAGCTCACTGGAGAGACTGTCTGTCAAGGAGGGTTTTTTTTGTTTTGTTTTAAGGAAACACAAGCAATTGTGAAGCCTTTGACTGTGTCATCTGTGTTGTGCTTGGTTCTTCAGACTCACAAAGAGGAAGGGAAAGGGAAAAGTAAAGGGAAAGAGAAATGGAAAGGAGAAGGGGAAGGGAAGGAGAAGGGGAAAGAAAGGAGAAAGGGAGGGAAAGAAAGGGAAAGAAAAAGAAAGGATAAGAAAGGAAAAGTAGGCCCTTGTAAAGTGAGAAGGTCAGGTTTTTCAGACTGCACTATTAAAGAATGTGTTCAGCATTAAATCTCCAGATGTTTGGTATCAACAAAACTAAAGCACTCCAAATCATGAACATTTGTAACATGATCTGTGGATCAGGTTACTCTATAGCAAATCACAAATGCCTATGCAGTTTGTTTCTGTTTGGAGTAAGTTATCACTGCTTTAGTGGAACCATCCTGCAAATAACCCACAACATTTAGTCAAGGCTCAACAATCTAGGACAGATAAACATTAAAAAAGAAAAAGCTTCAGCCATTCACTGGACTGATTTATTTAGGTCCTTCACTGCGTAATTATAATTTTTTAATAGAGTCTTTCAAATTGTTCGTTTATGTGGTACAAATGAACTGATAAGGCCAGGGGAAGATACCCAAGAGAGTGGTGGCTTAAATCTAAGAGCAAATGTTAACTAGAGTATAAACTGTGCCATGATCTCTTATATCTGAGTTAAAGCCAGAAAGATTTCTTACCTCTATCAGGAAAGATACAACATGTAGCCCTACAGGTATACCATAGAACAGAATGTAGGAGGTTTCCTTAAAAACTTAAGAATATTCTTCACTGAAATAAAAATAATAAAAAATAATAATAATAATAATAAAAATCTCCTCTGGTTTGTGAGATGAATCTGTGATCTATCTGTGATCTTAGTTAGGAGGCTATGTTTTTAAATGAATGCACTGGGCCATGTGATATGACAAACTGAGAACCAGCCTTGCCTGGGCAAGCTGAGATGATGTGGTTAATCAAGGTGCAATCTTTATTAGTGCATTAACCTCCTGCACCCAAGGACTGTGGATTCTAATTCCTGAATTGCCATGCAAGACTGATGCAGCTAGTTTTCTGGTCTCAGTTGGCAGCAAGCTAACAGAAGTGGCTAATGAAGATGAATAGCTGCCTCTTGGGAGTGGGGGGAGGAGAAAGAGGAAGGTAAGAGACCTAGGATACTTCAAGGTCCAGATCCCTGCATGATTTCAAATAATAATGAAAAAGTGCACATAGTTGACATTTGCAGAGATGATAACTAGCATGCTAATTCTGCAGTCAGCTAACAAAGCAACAGTAGCAGCTTCAGGACTTCCCTGGAAACATTTCAAGAAATTAAAACGTAGGCTATTGGCGACAGAAAACAAGACACTGGTTAGGGTCTTACACTGTATTTGACAGATGATTGTACTAATATGGACAAAGGAACAGAAGAAAGCTACGAAACAGGCACATTTACTACAAAAAATATCTGTGGTTTGGAGGAGACAAAAATACTGCCATGGTAAATATTTAGCAATGCTGAAATATATTTGCCACAAATGCATGTAATGTTCAAATACAAACATTCCTTTATCCAGACAAAAATATGCTTCTGAATGCAAGGAGGTAATGAAAGCAAGATTTGTAGGGAAAAAAAAATAAAATCCACTTTTATGAAACTATACTTTTTTTCTTTCTTTTCAGGATTCTTGTCCTGTGTGAAGCTGAAAGCATTCAGATAGGTACACTGGTGGTCCTGATTCATTCCCCGGACAGAAGGTCAAATAACAGGACATCAGATTGACCCAGTCTATCATACTAGTAAAAACAGCTTAAGAGGACTGGAGTGCCCAAAAAGTTCACACAGTCCCTGGGAGCCCAAGGGCTCATATAAAGAATGCTTTTAAGCATCTGTAGTGGAGACTCATCAGTGGGTGTGAATCTATAATTTTAGCTCCGCTTGCACAGCCAACTGATTGAATATTTTAAGCTTCACAAATGTATGGGTAGTACAGCAGTGACAGTGTGCTATGTTATGGAAAGACACTGCATGAAATGCAACATTCTTAACAACATTAGAAGAAATGTGCTAAATGTTTATTACAGGACGCTGGGACCTCAAGCTGTGAATCTGAACACCAAGGCAGTTGCTCTCCTTCCCTTTTCCCTTTTGTAGCATATACAGGTTCTGCAAGGCAAAGCAGCCTGTAAATCCTGCCTGGACAACCTTGCATGGATGTGGCTGACTGTAATTAGCAAACAATTTTGTTTATGATGCTCTGACAACTCGCGGAATCTGTTCATATACAAGGCATTTATTCTGAATGAGATTAAGAAATCAGTGTAGCACTGCATGCTTCAGTGTAGGAGAATTCAACCATCTGTTCTCAAGGCTGCTCATGTACCTCCTAGATCTGAATTGACAGAAAGATATTAAATCTTGATGATTCTTATCCTAGAAGGAGTGCAGCTGCACAAAGCGGTGGCTGAAGCTGACAGAGACCAGTTCAGCTAAGAGTACCGACATGTACAGAGCTGAACATGGACAAACTCATATCTATGAATGGAGAACAACAGATACTTCAGGCAAAATGAAACACTAGACCTAAAAAGGAGTTAGAGATCACCAGTGCATTGGCAACTGAAAATATCCTCCTGATATCTCATGCTCTCACACAAAAAAAACTTTTTCAGTCATTGTGTGTTTGTAAAAGGGAGGAACAGCACAGTTCCATTTGTGAGGCTGATGCTGGAACAGCCTGTTTCTTCTGTACACATTTCTTCAAAAATACTAGAAACAGACAGAAGTTGTAAAAAGATGACAGACTTACAGAGATCAGTGCCGTTAGAGAAAGAGGAACTACTCTTGAATACATGAGCATCTTCAAAGTGAGGGAAATCCCCTCAAACAAACCCCTATTTCTAACATGACTCTTAAAAAACTTACTTCTAGACAGCTACTAGCTTCTTGTATCACAAACCAATGACTAGAAACAGACAAAGCATTTTTAGGTAAAGAATAACGTCTCATGAGCTGGTTTTTCACTGCTAGTACATGGCACTTAGTCTTTATTCCTTAAAGTTTGCAGATCAAGAAAAGATGTTTTTCAGAATGATATGCTCTAGCCAGATAAAATGGGCCCAAAACAAGGGAGAGAGGCTGTAGTTACCTGGGTTATTATGCTGGCAAAAATGCCAGTCAGACAGGGTGATAAAACACATTGTTCAGACTCACACCTAAAATATACCTAAAGTGGAATTCATGTTCTTTATTTTGGAAGGGTTTTTTTTTTTTTTTTTTTCAGCTCATCAAAATCTCATAGGTTATGGCTCTATCTGCAAATCTGAAAATGCTACCCTATTTCTGTATCTTGGCTGTCTTCCTAGCAGGGTGAGGCTGAAGTGTGCATAAGGCCTCTCTTCCCTACCCTCCTTAAGTTTCCACATGATCTTTTAATACTTCCACGTTAAAAAGACATTGATGTTTCAGAAAGGTCATCCTACAGAGTGGCATTTGGATTCTGTCTCAGCCTGGAAGAGTGCTGGCACTGCAGCTTGGGTGCTGGTAGAAATGCCAGCACAGGTGAGCAGAGATCTGGAGAACCAGGGCTGCACCACTTAGACAAATTACTAGATAACTTTGGGACTTAATCCATAGTAAAAATGAATTCACAAAGCTTTCACAGTACAGAGGTAGAGGTTGTCTTGGAAATGATAAAGCACGTAGTTCAGCCTTCTCAAAACTGCTATAGAACAGCACTTTCAACTGGTGAATTTAAGTATCTGTGAATTGACAGAAATTTTTGAGGACAAGAATATCTGTCAGTATTATATAGAGGTGATTTCCTTTCCTTTTTGACACCTTGCAGTGCTAATGTTTGAATGATTTGATCCAAAATGTTCTTCAAAACCAAAGTGAGATAAGAGAAGAGGAAGAAATGATGTGCTGATGGTCTGTTCAAAATCACTGAATAATTCAGTAGAGATATCCCACTGGACACACTCTCCATTTGAAATCCCTGCAGCTTTCCTAAGACACCATCCCTGCACACAGTGGACACCAGCCAGTACATCAATGTCATTAACAAAGATATTAAAGAACACTGACCTCAGTACTGACCCCTGAGGGACACCACTTGTCACTGATCTCCATCCAGACATTGAACTGACCACTGCTATTTGGTTGCAGTCTCACAACCAGTTCCTCATCCACTGAACAGTCCACCCATCAAATTCATATCTTTCCAATTTGGAGAGAAGACTGTTATGTGGGGCCATGTCAAAAGCCTTACTGAAATCCAGATAAATAATATCCGGGACTCTTCCCTTGTCCACTGATGCAGTTACATCATAGAAGGCCACTGTGTTGGTCAGTCAGAAGCTACCCTTAAAAATGCTATGCTGGTAGTCCTGAATCACATCCCTCTCTTTGATGTGCCTTAGCACAGCTTCCAGAAGGATCTGTTCCATGATCTTCCTCACTAATGAGGTGAGGCTAACCAGACAGTAGTTCTCTGAGTTGTCCTGTCTATCCTTCTTAAAAATGGGTGTGACACTGCCATTTTCCATTCACCATGGACCTTACCTGACTGCCATGACTTTTCAAATATCATCAGGAGTGGCTTGAAGACTACATCAGCCAATTCTCTCTGGACTCTGGGATGCAACTCAATGGAACACATGGACTTATGGATGTTTAGGTTCCTCAAGTGGTCACAAACCCGATCTTCACTTACAGCAGGACTGACACTGCTCCCCCAGTTTCTGCCTTACAAACCGTCTGAATCTCAGTTTCTGATGCATCCCTGGAGGCACTCAAGTCCAGGTCAGTTAGGGCCCTGGGCAGCTTATCTGTTGGGTGGCAGCTTTCCCTACAGCAGAGGGGTTGGAACTAGATCATAGAATCATAGAATGGCCTGGGTTGAAAAGGACCTCAAAGATCATCTCATTTCAACCCCCCTGCTATGTGCAGGGTTGCCAACCACCAGACCAGGCTGCCCAGAGCCACATCCAGCCTGGCCCTGAATGCTCCCATGGATGGGGCATCCACAACCTCTCTGGGCAACCCGTTCCTTGTGTGTAACCTCACAGCTTTGTGCTGCGACAGCTTTGGAAAACAGACCCAGATCTGAGCCTTGAAAAGACAGGAAAGTGGGAGAAGAGTGCCTGAGTCCAGTCCCTTGTGGCTATGTGGCAAATGTTAGGCTTGCCAGTGGCAAAGTTCTTCTGGAAGACTTTGCAAGGTCATTTTGCCCACCTGGGCTGCCACTGCCCCTCATCAAGCCTTCAGGAGCACGACTCAGCACTTGCCACTTCTCTGTGCAACACAGGGTGGCCTTTAGGAACCTGATGCAGGTAAGCAGGGCCCCTCTGTTTGCTCCAGTTATCCCCAAGCAGTCTATCATTTCTTGATTGTGAACTGAGTTTTGCTTGAGCTGCAAGCATACCCATGGAACGGTAAAGGAGACCTTTCTTTAACTGTGCAATTTACTGTTATCTAGTGTTTATATTAAGTGGGCTCTTCAAAGCTACCATTGTCTTTAGCTTTGCCTGCTTTAAGCCCTGAAACAATAACATTTAGTGCTTATTGTACACACTGTCTTTCATTTGCCAAGTATTCTACAAACTTGAATTAAGTATCACAGTACCCTTGTAATCTTTGTAAGCACTATACTACCATTATGAGGTAAAACACATAAAAATAGAATTAAGGTTGAAAGACTCTTCAGTTGGAAAATCACCTAAGAGAAACTCATCATTTTCCTGTCACAAAGAGTACTGAGGGTGAAAAAGCCACACTTGGAAAAAGTAAGAGAATATATGAAAACATCCATTGAAGCCTTAACTCTGTTTCTAAATCACACATTCTGACTCCATCCATTACTTCCTTTGTTTCATTAAGAAGAAGTGTAATACCAGTATCTTATTTGTTATTGTAGACTCTGTCTGCATAAGCAATTCACAACTACTTAAAAAAACAAACACGCAATGGTTTAAAACCACTTTAAAGTAATGAACGTTAGAGACTGCATGACTGCTTCAGTTTTAACTGAAGTAAAATGCCTTTAGGTTTATCTGATTTGTTTAAAACCAAATGAAATGAATTATTTTAAATCTAAAAGAGAAAAAAGAAAAAAAGGATCCCTGAAACAGTTTGTGAGTAGGCTGGTAATGAAACAACTCAGCTTGAAGAGATGAATGATCTGTACCCACAGAAAGCCTCTGTGATCTACGGCACCGTTCAGCCTCGTCATTTCTAGGTATTTGCCAGTGATGTTCTGTGAGAATCTCAGTGTGAAGACAGCTCGGTTTTAGAGCTAGAATGTTATGAAAAATGGCACTAAGAAAAGTTTTTACAACTCTCTAAAGTATTCCTAAGGATGTTTGCCAGAAAACAGTAGGTAATTATGAAATTATGGGCTGTGTCATGACAGAGTTATGCAAGGAAGTAAGCTGGCTACAAACGCTTGTTTATTTTTGAGCTCTTAACTGCACGTGATTTACTTTTTCACTTTATGGCAAAATTAACATTCTTTTACTGCCGTGTAAAAAAATGAGGATGTATGTATTTTCTTTTTTACCTCATAGAAATCATGAGGAAAAATTAAAGTAATACATAAAGAAAAAGGAAACAGGTCACATCGTTATCGCTTTTTAAATACGTTACTGAGTTTCTAGAGAGTAGGGAATCAGGAAGAGAAGCCTTAGTCTTGCAAATTTAAAATCTTAGAAGTAATAAAATGTTGTTTTCTGGCAATAGATGTTAATTTCTTTTGGTTACTTTTCAGTAGAACCAACAGGTTGCATTTTACTGCAAAAAGAAGGTCCACATCATGTCTAGGTATTAATTAATTTCCCCTTAACCCTTGAATGAATTTCCTACCCAGGGACAGATTTCACCCCTGATGATTAAAGGCAGACCCCTAGGTCACTTCTTTCATTTTCACTGTAGAAAATTTTCTTAGTAAAACACAGCAGTGGACATATCTTTCGGAGCTTTACCATATGTAGAAATTCATCAGAAGAAAGATTACAACACAGAGCTTTTTCCCTTCAAGTCATAAAAGCATAAACCAAGAACATCCTTGGCATCCTGCGTTAAGAATCTGAGGCATGAAAAACACCTGTGGTACAAACCCAGTCCTCCCAGTGCTGAATCATGCTCACCAAGGAGAACAGGCCAAGCATGGCAATGCAGAGTGGCCTGCCAGGGGCTTTGCAGAGATTATCCAGCAAACAGAAACATGGGTATTACCTGCACACAAGACAGGCTGAAGTTTTAAGCCAGAGCACATTAGAAAGTGAGATGAGAAAAAACTGTACTTTCAAATTAAACCTTTAATGCCAACTAGCAGTAAAGCTTTTAGTAGAGTCTGTTTGGTTTTATTGATAGGTCCAATGTGTTGAATCTCTATCCATATTTTAGCCCCAGTGCCTAGATTCACATTGCCATTGGTTTCTGATGCTTAATCTCATTAGTACAGCTATTTGTACTGATGCACCCAATATGGTTGCTAATACTATCTTAGCTAAGTGTTATTTATTGTATCTGTATATACAACAATATTAACACAGTCAAGCATCAGCATTGGCACTTCAGGGCACCATTAAATTCAGCCTGTGTTCAGTGAGAGATTTAATGATGGATTTAATGGTATTAAATAGGAAAAAATGCCCTTGGCCTTTACATTCTCATTTAAAAACATATAAAAGAGTAGTAATTCAGGCAGTTATACTTCTTTCAAAGATTTCCCTTTAAATCACACTCAGCAATATGAGATCAGCTGTACTCTGTCTGCTACTGCATCTTGACCAAAGACAGCAGCCCCCAGCCTATCAGAATTACCAAACTGCTGGTAAATTCATCTTAAGTTCCTATGCCAAATACGACTGAGTTTACTGCTGAAGTGGTGCAGACAAAGATTGGTTGAATGGCTAGAGAGGTATTGGGAAGGGCTTTAAATAAAAAGAGAAGAAATTGATGTTTGATGTTAGGATGAAATGCTTTAATCAGAGGGTGGTGAGATGCTGGCACAGCTGCTCAGAGAAGCTGTGGTCCCCCATCCCTGGAGGCGCTCAAGGCCAGGTTGGATGGGGACCTGGGCAGCCTGAGCTGTGGGGGGCAGCCCTGTCCATGACAGGGGTTAGGGCTGGGTGAGCTGTGAGGTCTCTTCCAACCCAAACAGTTCTGTTATTCTGCGATTCTATGAAAATGAGCGGCGTGGTGTTCCCTGTGAGCTAAATTACAGAGACCTCAGCAATAAAGGTAAGCAGAGCTGCAAAATGCCTGGGCATTAGATTTTTATGCTGAATTATTTCATGGAATACTTATATATATATATATAAATGTTATATATATATATATATATATATATATATATATATATATATATAAAACATTTATTTATTTATTTATTTTGCTTTCATTACATACAGCAGTGTGCTTGTTGAGTATTTCTGTAGCTCATGGCTTTGTTTATCTTGATTTCTTTGTCTCATAATGTCTTACTAGAAGGACCTAGTCAATTTCACCTAAGAATGGCAGGTGAATGGCTGTTTTCCATCTATGAAGCAATCACACCTTTTAGGTATCACTGAAGGTGTGGAAGAAAAATGGTCAAAGACAAAGATGCTCTCTCTGTGACCCTTGGCTGTGATGAGGGGGTCACCTACACACATGTTCTTCTACAGCTTGGAAATTGTGGGACAGATGTGCAAGCCCTCTTTGACTTCTGTAGACAGAAATGAATTTATACCAACATGAACAAGCAAATGTTTAGTTGTATGCTTTTTTTACACATTTGCAGTGTCTATCATGAAAAAGATGATTATGGCTGACAGCACAAACACTTATACTAGCAATATGAATATTAACAATTAAAAGATAACTGTAAAACCATCATGTTTAAATTTGAAACCAAATTGAAAAAGGTGTTTGTTTTTTTTTTTTTTTCCAACAGTTTCAGCATTAAAGAGAATATGGATCAAATCAAAATTATACTTCTGCACATATGGGTAATAACACTTAAAGCTAGATCCTTAGTAGCAAATCATGCAAATAAAAACAACAACAGGAAAAGCCCAAGTGACTGCTTATCAGGGAACATTCACATTTTCCTCTGAAATTTCTGTTTGTGAGTAGTTTTACCAATACAACTACACATCATTTCCAACAAACTTGCCATATAGTGTCTCACAGGATAATGTACCTAGTTTAAAGCATGAGTTATGCAACAGAGATAAAGAAAGGGACAGGGCATTCTCATTTGATCATGCATCCAGCCTCACTGGACTAAATATAGAGTGTTATACAAATGTGCATGAGTTTGATTCCACAATGCTTTCCAAAACAAGGCTAAAATATCACTGATGTTCAGCCAAATCACAGGTGGGAAAAGCCATAAAGGATACACAGTTCACAGCACAGCAGTAAGGAGATGGAGACTGCATTAACAGAAATTTTATCCAACGATGAGAAGAAATCCCATTTCTTATCAGCCAAGCCCCCAAGTCTCTGATGTCATTTCAGAACACGAGTCTTTGGCTGTTACAGATACAGCTAACATCCTTATACAATGAAACACAGGCTTCTCAGTCTATCTGCTTCAGGAAAAACATAAGCCAATATAGGAAAATGGGTCCTTGTTCATGCCCCATCTCTGAAGGCACTCAAGGCCAGGTTGGATGAGGCCCTGGGCAGCCTGAGCTGGTGGGGGGCAGCCCTGCCCATGGCAGGGGTTAGAACTGGTTGATCTTTAGGTCCACTCCAACCTAAAACATTCTATGATTCTAGAATTCCATGATTATAGTGAGGACTTCCGCATCCACTCCATGTGCATGTTCTGATGATTTCGGTATATGAGACCTTGGATGTATGCAAAGCTCAAGCCTTGTTTATGCATCTGTAAGCACTGAGCACACATGTGCTCATTTTGCACAGTTATTTTGAATAATAAAGAAGTATTTTTTGTTTACTTTTTACAAAAGATCTTAAGTGGTAAAGTCTGTTGACAGTGTAGTTGACAATGAGAATTCTTTTTTATAATCTCTAATAGTATGCAATCCAGTATCAGGCATTCCTAAAATTGCTTTGAAGAAACCTGCTATCTTTGTATGAGATACTTGTGGTGAGGCTTTACTCATGTCTATGGGTGCTCAGAAGCAGCTCTTGTTGAATTCAACGAAAGCAGGTTGCTCAGGAATAGTAAAATAAAATATTACTGGTGGCAGTAAGGATTTAAAAATGCGTGAGTAGGCCAAATCCTTCCCTTGAGCTGTCTGCTAAAATGATATACTTTTAAGAGATTGAAAAGGTTCATCTAGAATTTCCTCTGTTGGTTAAATATTACTTATGCAGATTTTTGCATGTTGATTATGTATCAATTATTGTATAATTGCATCATTACTTTAATTAGATTAAACTACATAATTGTGAAGTCTAATTACAGAATGGAGGGGCTGGGGGAGGGAAGGGTAGCCTACCCAATGTTAACTGTGGTTCCTGAAGAGAGGCCATCCACACAGACTTTGCTCCAGGGGCGAGTTTACTGTGCATGATACACAGGTTTCCTCTACAGCAGAAACATTCGAGGTAGCCCTAGGTGCACTGGATTTTGAGTTAGCCGGGAAGAGAGGTTGGTTGTGGTCTGTGTGGAAAACATTTTGTTATGAACCATAGTTAGCTCTAAGGAAACTGCTCTGTTCCTCCAAGTACTGACCCGTAGAGACCTCATTCTTTGTAGCAGCAAGCAGCATTTTAAATCCAGATGTGATAGGAGAAATCTTACCCAAAGAGCAATGGAGGACAACTTTACCAGTGTCAGTCTTTGTTTTTAGCATCTGGAATTGAGGTCTTGGAGAAGTAAATGAGTAAACAGAATTAAAAAGCATTTGTCAGTACCTTGGCAGACAAAGAACAGGCTCTCCTCTCAGCTGGGAATATATACTGTCTGTAAATAGTCTCAGTTTGGAATGTGATAATCGCATACAGAAGCACTGGTTAGTTACATACTGATTAGTTATGTTCTGGGCAACTCAGCAAAGTGCTCCACAAACATGCTGTGCTCCTGCCCCAAGCAGCTGGCAGCCTAAATATGTGAGATGAATCTTATAGAATAGCCTGGGTTGAAAAGGACCTCAAAGATCATCTGGTTTCAACCCCCCCCTGCTATGTGCAGGGTTGCCAACCACCAGACCAGGCTGCCCAGAGCCACATCCAGCCTGGCCTTGAATGCCTCCAGGGATGGGGCATCCACAGCCTCCTTGGGCAACCTGCTCCAGTGCGTCACCACGCCTGTGTGAAAAACTTCCTCCTAATACCTAACCTAAACCTCCCCTGTCTCTGTTAGCTCAAGATGAATGCAGACAGGAAACAATACATGTAAGCAAGATTACATACCACTATTTTGGCAGCCCAACTGCTATTTGCATATTTGCAATTTTTATTTGTTTTTCTTAGAAATATCACAGGGCATTTAACAAGTGGGCTAATCAGAGGCATCATCTACCTCTGTGTCCTATCCAACTGTTGATAAGTTGGGTTAAGAAAAGAAAGGGCCAAGAAACGCTATGTTTGACAGTATATAAAAACAGATGCAAGCAAATGGCCCTATGGTTGAAGTTGCAGATTGACTCAGTGTTCCTTTTATTTTGTTTCCCAGCAGA
Organism: Coturnix japonica; assembly: GCF_054131305.1. Classification (NCBI taxonomy): domain Eukaryota; kingdom Metazoa; phylum Chordata; class Aves; order Galliformes; family Phasianidae; genus Coturnix; species Coturnix japonica. The sequence goes on from NC_140663.1 coordinate 121,538,704, forward strand.
ACTGACTGCAGTGAAAGTGCCAAGGCCAAAACCATCACAACATGAGTGGATGTGACCCTGCTGTTGGGCTGCAACAAAAAGCTGATAGATGTGCTTTCACTGAGCTGATCAGAGGGCAAACAACTGGGAAGCAATCCAGACCATACACTTCTTGCATTTTAGCTTTGTAGAGGGCACTTCACTAGGCACTAAGATATCTTGAAGAGCGTTTTCAAAAAAACCTTGGACTATCAGGATCTGGCTGGCACCAAGTGTCAAATTTGGCTCTGATTCTCAGAGACGAAGACTCGCAGAATGGCAATAGACAGAGCTGGTGGATTCATTGCACTGGAGAAACAAAATCACCCCAATCCAGCCTACTACCAGAGTTTTCTAAGAATTATGGACATCAAGAGATCCAGTGGGGAAGCAGAGAATTTTATGGAGTAAAACATCCTGTATTTTTGCTGAAGTGCATAGCAAACAAAAGTTTTCAATAAGTCTCTTCCTGATCACAGAGATTTTCTTCATCCACAAATCTCCGTAGAGCCCTGAAAAGCTAAGTTGATGGATTTTACAGACCTTATCAGGGCCACAAGAATGATCCAAAGGATAGAACACCTCTCCTATGAAGACAGGTTGAGAGAGCTGGGGCTGCCGAACCTGGAGAAGAGAAAGCTCCAGGGAGACTTGAGAGTGGCCTTTCAGTATCTAAAGGGGAGTTGTAAGAAAGAAGGGAACAGACTCTTCAGCAGAGCAAGGGTAAATAGTTTCAAACTAAACTGATACAATAAAGGTGGTGAGGCACTGGATCAGGTTGCCCAGAGATGTGATGGATGCCCCATCCCTGAACACACTCAAGGTTAAGATCTGATCTAGCAGTAGGTGCTCCTGTTCAATTGCAGGAGAGTTGGACCTGATCACCTTTGGAGGTTTCTTCCAGCTCAAATGATTCTATGATTCTATGATTAGTGGGTGGCAGCAAGAAATATGCATTGTCTTGAAAGTCGTGTCTCCTTGACAAAATGGAAAAAAAAGCCTTGTTCACCAGGACTCAAGTAAATTGTTCTGGTTAATTCTTTAATGGGAATTAATGTGGGTTAAGAGAGACTTCTCTCTGCCTTTTGCATAGAGAAATAACATGTGGTTAACTGAACCAACTTATCTATGGTAGAAATTTTCCATGAATTATACAATCAACCATTAAGCATAAAAATGACTTAACTGGCTAGGAAGTGATGCCATCAAATTTGCAGGGGTTTTCATGTAGACCAAAGCAAATAAAAAGAGGCAAAGTGGCAAACTTCCCAAACAATAACAACAACAAAAAAGACTTTCTATATAAACAGACACTGAATGCTCTTTTCTCTGTCAACACACCTTGCACTACAGTCAGGTGCATCTGTTTTAACAGTGTTGCCTAAGAGACATCAAAGATGGGGAAAAAAGGAATTAGTCCAAGCTGGTCAGGTTGGATATTCATCACTCACTACTATCAGGGTTAGCTGGAGATTATCTTCTCTTGAGCATCCTGAGGAAGAAAAAGATTTTCCTACACAAGCAATCTAAGAAAGAGGATTTAGAGATAGTCTGGCCAGACTTCTCAGATGTACCAAAACTCTTGTTTTCAAGTCATAGCCCAGAGATGTAGTGCAGAGGGAAAAAATACAGTTTTCACTAGTTATTGCCTCGCAAATGTTGGAGAAATTGTTTTAAAGGTGTATGATCCTGAGACCCAAACACTGAAAGCATATTTTGTAGTTAGAGGAAAAAGAAGGATGCTGTGAGGCCACCCTGATCATTTCCTTCTGAGTACATGGAAACAAGATGGGGAAACAAGTCTGAGATACATGGGACTGATAATCCTGGGGAAGACTGAGAGGCGATCCTATCAATGCTTATAAATATCTAAAGAGCAGGTGACAAAAGGATGAGGCCAGGATTGTTTTGGTGGTGCCCAGCAACACAAGGGGCAATGGGTACAAACTGGAACATAGAAAGTTCCATTGGAGCATGAAGAAGAACTTCTTTATTGTGAGGGTGACAGAGCACAGGAACTGGCTGTCCAGAGAGGTTGTGGAGTCTCCTTCTTTGGAAATATTCCAGATCTACCCAGACACTTTTCTGTGTAACTTACTGCAGGGAACTGCTTTTGCATCAGGGTGGACTCAGTGATCTCTAGAGGTCCTCTCCAACCCCTGTGATGCTGTGATTCTGGGATTTGAACCTTGCTGCTGTTGAGAGAATGCCCAGAGTACGCCAGGTGTGGAATTCAAAAGTGAACACATAACCATCAGATATAAAACAATGCCAGAATTATTTGCAGATTTTTTAAAAAGGAAGTAGATTGATTGACTGTGAAGTAATGAACTTCTTTCATGTTTCCTTCATACCCCTCTCCTCTGGAGCACATACCTTTAGAAATAACTGCCCCAGCAGCACATGCTATATTACATCTTCTGAGAGAGGGGCTAGATGAAATCTCATTGATTTACTGGTTGTCGTGTGGGTGTGTGCCATGGAACAGCATTTTTAGAAGCTTTTAGCACACCAGCTTTTATCCAAAACAGCTTAATTAAAGCCTGATATGAAAATGGTACTATTTGCCCCAAAATGAACAGTAGCTACACCAACCGCCGCTGCATTAAGCCTGTTTAATGAAAGTAATTACAATATGCTCGTAACAAAGGCATGAGGGATGAGGATAATAAAGAGCCATTTGCTGCACACGGAGGTCTGCGGAAGCCCCCAGCTCCCCCCGTGCTGGAGCAGAACGTGGAGCTGGCAGCCTCACCACGTGCCCTTGCTCTGCATGAGGCACTGGGGGAACACGTGCCAGAGCCACCCCTGCCTCTGGGGAGCACATATGGCCCTGGCAGACAGCTCTCTCCAACTGAAAGAAGCTTGGGAGGTGTGATGATGAACGGGAGAAATGCTGGAACAGAAGGGTGTTGAAAGCAGGAACCACACATTATCTTGGAGAGAGGAAGCAGTGAGTTTTAAAGGGAGTTTTCAGACCTTCCCCGGCACACCTGGGGTAGCCTCTGCTTTAGTTGCTGCAGTTTATTTAAGCGTGGCTGTCAGAGATCATAAATATGCCACCACCCAAATTATTTCTCTGATTTTGAATCCTAAGTGAACAAAAACACACAGCTCCCTGCACGAAAACAAATCGTGACAAACGGGGAAACTACAGATTAGCACTAATGCGTATGCTTGAGGTTCTGACCCCAAATTCGGTTAATAGAAAACTGTTCTATTTCTCCAAAACCTAATGGATGAACTCTCAATCAATGGATATCTGAGGAAGCAGGATAAGATCAATAACAGAGCTAATTTTGCAGAATTAAGGAGTAACATGAAGATTTTTAACGAGGAAGCAGACACCTTTGCAATAACTGCACTATGATATGTTGCCTAGCAACAAGATATAAAAATGATGTATAACGCCAGTAACTTCTTTCACATATGAAAACAGCACCCTACCAAGACAGCTTCATAATGTACTCTTACAAACTAAAAATCCATAGAGACCATTAAAGCCTCCATCTTCTGTAATATACTCTGTTAAACAATCATGTGTTTTTGTTAATGCAGTAAAACACCGAATTTATTTAATGATTACCCAATGATACATCAGCAATAGCAAGTGGAATGTTTCTATTTTAAGCCTGCAGAATCCATCCCAAGGTATCACGCTGCTGTGGAGAGCAGACGTAATGAGCCAGACCTGTGCAATGCCAGTGCGGGAGGAAAACACACTGCGGATGGCTAAGAAGGGTGAATTAAAACCACCCACTGTCTGATAAAAAATGGCATTATTGGAATGCATGGGAATGCATCTGCTCCTTTTAAACACTTTTTTTCTCTTCCTTGTAGCTTAATGCACCTGAACTGGAAGGCAAAGAGGATGGCACTGATGCTGGTGGCAGGACAGATGAAAGGGAGAGCTGTTAGTGGGCAATGGTAGGGCCATCTGCAGCCCAGGCAGTGGGGGGAGCAGCTGGCACCAGCTCCCAGAGGCACCAGGGCAGCTCTCGCCAGCCCAATTATGGGAGATGATCTGCAGCCAAAACACAACCCTGCAGCCAGGAGTCTATGCCAGAATGTCAGGTACTGATCTCCAGGAGAGGTGAGGGGAGAAGAGCATCCTGCACCTTGGGAAGCATCACACCTAGCAAAGCGATGGCAAGAGCAGCCTTAGCAGAGCCAGAAATGAGGAGTCCAGGAAGAAACAAAGTTTTGGACTGGTAAAAACTTTGGGAATCATGTCAGGCATGGCTGGGAGTACCTGGGGTTTGGCATATGGGGAGTGGGCATGTGGCTCAGGGTCTGACCCTACCTTGGTACCCAGCACACACAGCCACAGGTGAGCTGTGAAACAGCCTTGCAGCCCAGCTGCCGTGGTAGGAACTGTCCCCATCCCAGCTCCTGGTCCACCACTCAGAGAGGGCCCAGTGGGTCTTCTCCTTATCCCCAGAGAGTGTCCCCGCCTCTCCTTGCTGAGAGCTATGAGCTGAATATTTCAACCCAGAGATATCTGCAGATTTTCTGAGGTACATGTTATACACGTCTGGAAATCAAGCAGATGAACGTGGCCCTTAATCCTCCGTTGATCTCATGCTTTGAATTTTAATCTTCTCTCTGCCACTGACTTGCTTTTTTACCTTGAGCAAACTGTGGCAGCTCTCTGTTCCTCCATCCCCCCATCTGTTCAAACATATCTGGCCATGCCACCCTCTTGGGCTGACCCATATTATATTGGATCATGGAGAGATTGCATTAACATGGGATTAGACACTAGGACACCTTTGGATGGAAACGAAAAACATGTTATTGCACATAAGCATATAAGATCCTGGATTTGAGCTGCTGAAAAAATTAAATATACATGAAGGACTAACAGTTCCACAAACATGGTAACTTCAACCGAAACCAAAATCCTCATCTTTGGATGAGGAGGATTGCTAGGCTATTGGATCACAGGTTTTGTTAGGAGCAGACCACAGGGACTAAGCACTACTAGTCCTAGTAAGCAGGCTGAGGATGATCCAGGCAAAGGCAGCAGGAGTGGCCTAGCCCAGCCTGATGGCAGCCATCACCTTTGAAGGTGAAGTGCTGCCAGAAATTAAAAAATGCCATTCTTCATGTTGTACCAGGGACCTGCAAAAGTCCAGTGTCAGGAGACAGAGATGATCAAAGAGGAACTGGTGCAATTTTTCTTTTCTAAATGAAGGCCAACTTTGGACTCCAGCAGAGAATTTCTCTCCAGAAGGTATTATCCCAAGCAGTTCTTTGGATTAAAGGTAACCAGAAAGCTGGAAACATTGGTGAGATATAGAAAAAATATATAAATATGTAAATGCATGATGGGAAGTCAAGTGTGACTCCCTTTCCTAATTGCCTAACATGATTCCCACTAGATGCATAAATTACGGCTCCTATTAACAGCACTATGAATAATAATCAGTTTACTTTCTGGCTTGTATCTAAATATACTTTCTATATGATTTCATCTTTTATTCAGCTGTTTAAAAGCAGAACATCTAATTACAGTTCCTATTAGTCTACATTAATATTTTTTTTTTGCCACAGAGCATGTGTGATGACTGGTTTTCTAAAAACAGGCAGAATTTTTTAGCATATGGAAAAATCATGTTATTATTAATACGTTCCCACATGACTCTACATTTCAATTCCCTTAATTATTTAGTCATTGCTGATTATGTCTTTTCACAATTCATTATCCCATTTCCTGCAACGTGGGCATTTTATTCATTAAGTGTCAAAATGAAGGGCCTGACCTCCAGGAAGATAATCAGGAAATAAGTGGCAGATATAAAAGGTCTGGGTTTCCCTTAAGTGCTCACTTATTTCAGTAGCTGTGCTGTGTTTTTAGTAAGCGGTGACAGAAACTAACTGTTGTTGATAATTCCAGAAATGCACACAACTGCCAATCTGCACGAGCACTGTTTCTCCAAATGCGTGCCGCCTGGTATCAGCTGATTGCTTCTGTGACAAGAATAGGACAGTGTGACGGCAAAGTGATATCGCTTATTATGTAATGATGCCAAACAACACAGCCCTTGAAATATTTATTGGAGGGAGCGAGGAGTGCAGAAAGGCCATTCAGTGCTGCTCAAAGTGATCTCGGCGTCCACCTACAAGTTTGCTTTTGGGCTGCGCCCTCTGTGCTGACTTTGCTGAGCTTCAGTTGCACCACGGGAGGTTTAGATGGGATAACAGAAGGAGTTTCTTCAAGCAAAGTGTGGACAGGCATTGGAACAGGCTGCTCAGGGAGGTGCTGGAGTTACCATCCCTGGAGGTATTGGAAAGACGTATGGATGTGGCACTGAGGGACATGGTTTAGTGATGGGACTCCATAGTGTTAGGATGATGGTTAGACCTGATGATCTTTTTCAACCAGCTAAATGATTCCATAGTTCTATGAACAGGTTGACCAAAAAGCTGATAGGACTTTAGCCTTCACATTTGCCCCTCCTGGACACCGTGAGCTCACAGATATCCTATAAAGTGCTGGGGTTCATCTTGAACTTCTCTGCCCCCTAAATGAGTGTTGCACCCTTTAAACAAGGTTGCTTTTTCCACATGGTAGATGACCTGATGCATGGAAAACGGAGCTCCAGAAATGCTCGTGAAGACAGGAATGGTTGTGCCTTCCACAGGAGGCCAGAGTGCAGCCCAGTGATTGGCACCTGGGCCTACAGATGGAGCAGCGTTGATGAAGAAAGACTCTGAATAGTCCCCAGACCAGCAGAAGGAACTTTGCAGGCCCTCATTAGCATAGCATGGCTTCTGCTTCCTAAGAGACCTTCAGACTACACTGGATTTTGGGAGGGCACTCTCTCCTGTTGAAGCCGGAACTCTGGCAAGGCAGAAAAGCCCAAGCTGGAGGCCAAGGAGGTACAACAGGCCATTTCCAGCTTGATGGTTAGACCACAGGCCTAGAGAGGGACAGCCTCAGGATTTTAGGCCAGGTGTTGTATTTCAGGCTGTTAGTAGGTTAAAAATAGGTCTGTGTTGCACCCAGATGCACAAACATGTGCCTCTGGACTTCCCCATGGGCTGAACCCCAGCCACAGCTGTCTTAAAAACTGAATGATGATGGAAAAGCACAAGGTATAAGTGCTGCTGTCTGGCTTCCCATGTTCACTGCCAACCTGACCCATTCAAATGGCAGCAAAAGCTTGGAAGACAGCTTTCAGATGTTAAAAGCCAGCAATATATTGAAGTGTTACATCAGTGTACTTCTCTCTCCCCTCTGCTATAGATTTTTGCCAAATCCCTGAATGGCAAAAATATTACTATATCAAAACCAGGTAATTATTATTCAGAATACTATCACACAGAGTAACAATTAAAATAAGAGTTTGAAGATTATTTAATTAACCTGAATAATTGCTAATAACATATGGTAATTGTGCAAAGATGCACCTCAAAGTAGTATTTATAATGTATGATATGTATATATGTGTATCATTATATGTGTGTGAGCGCATCTATACAGAACGCATACATCCTGTTTTATTTATGGGCTTCCTATCAGCGAAAATTAATTTGAAATGCTTTAATAGACATTACATTAATATACAGTAGTTTCCTAAATAGCCTCATAGCTAGACAAATACTTTGCCTAATGCCATTTCATTTCTGCTTGCTGCACGTGAGTTGCTTTTCATCTGGCACACACTTCGTTATACATTATTAAACAGCCAATCAGCTTGGCCCCAGAGTTAGCATCGTGCCCCCTGCTTATTTTTTAACAAATTTCCTCTTTTCTTTTATACCAAAGTGATTAATCATTGCAGCTAACAGCATACTGTTTATGATCTGAGTCAGTGACTTCAGACCATCTTAATCTCCTGTTAGGCAGGTTTTAATATGCTGGGAATTTACTTGCAAGCTTTTATTTATAGCACAGTATGCTCTCAATTTCGTGTAATAACCAAAACAAAACCTGCAAATAGCACTTGATTTCTGCTTTTAATGCTTCCGATGAACTTCCATGGAAGAGAAAAGCACAACCAAAACATGAAACGGAAACTAAAAAGGCAGCATGATAAATGCTTATTTTTCAAAACGGTCTAGGTTTTTATCCAGTTGTCTAGAGAGAACCTGTTGCCTTCCAATTTCTATTTGCAGTCAGATCATTTCTGGTCTGGGTTATTTTGTACCCTCTGGTTGTCTGCAACAGTGCTTTAGATGACTGGCTTATTAAAGTGTGGCCCTCTGGGGCTTCTAACGTTCTTATTTGCAGCATCCTTATTTGCAGCATGGTTGGCAGAGAAACAGCTTTGATTTTTCTGTTAATATTACAAATATTTCCAGCTAACTGTAAGATCTATGCTGAAATGGCTAACCTCTATTCTCCATTATAACAGCAGTTCAAAAGACTCTTTTATTAAGCCAAGTGCCTGACCGTTATTGTTTTTTTACTGTGCTGTAGTTTTGTATAATATTAAGGGAAATGATTTGAGGGAAAAGATAAAACACCAAATGGATTTAGTTATCAGAAACTTTATGGTGTTTCATCTTGCTTCAAGAGCATCCTGAAAGGATATTTGGGGAGCATTTTTATTCTTTTCTTAGCAAAAATTGCATACCCATTACAAAACCCTCCATGACTTGGGCAGTGTCAAGGACTACAGGCTGGAGATCTGTGTCTGCTCAAGCAAGTGCTGATCAGGGCAGAGATTGACTGGGTAGCTCCAGAGGCTGGTTAGGATGAAACAGAAATGAGGGTACAGAGACAGGGCTGCTGTGCTGTTTTCTCAGGGCTGGGAGGTGTGGGGAGGACACAGCAAAAACGTTTCAGTTTGGTGGCTAATGAAGTTAGAGAGCCATCTCTGCAGGGCTTTGGACAGTGACCCAACACTGTTCCATCACTGAGGTCCTTTTGGTTTTCTGGTGTGTAGAAGAAACAAGTAGGATCCAAGATCTTTCCCCGACTTGTCACTTAGACAGTAGTGAGTCTGCTTTTGCCTTTGTTGCATGTATTTTAACCTGACATTTCTTCATCCTCACATTTGTTCCTTTATCCTAAAGCCACAGTGAGCATACTACCATGACTCCCACGCTTGTCTATCATGTTGCTGCAGTTTTTATATCGATGGTTCACTCTAATTTATGATATCTCATGTTCTTGAGCTGTTTTCAAAGGCAGCAGATCATTACAGACTGTATGCTTGTGTTCTCCAGTTTTCTTCTTCTAAGCATTGTCAACCAGATGGTTTGGGGTGCAATTGTAATCTTTTGGTACTATTACTTGCTTCTTTTTGTTGCTGTTGTAGAAAAATTTCCCATTTATCTCTACACAACAAACAGGCTTTTATCCCTCTTAGCTTTAGTCATAAAAATGTTCATGGCCCATTTCAGTCAATTGACTGGAATCCCTCTGTAGTCAGTAGGGAGAGAGACATCTCCAGAGTACAATTTGTCCCATCTTTTCTCCCATGACATAGGGAGATTAAATTAATAATGTAGATTAGATACCTTTCATCAAATAACTACAACAAAGTGAGATAAATTTCATCTCCACTCATCACTTAACACTCTTGTAGTAAAAAATATCTTAGTTTAAATGCTTCCATTTGCTTTACATTTTGGTGAACTCGTATATTTTAACAGGTTGCACTTAGAACAAGGAACATGTTAGTGATTTCACATTTAGAAATCTAATAGAAATATATCTACTTGTGTAGAGATAGCAAGATGAGTAATAAATGTTACAAGAACAGCTTTAGGCATTGCATATTAATAGCTGTGGCAGGACTGACTTGCAGCGGCTTGGTTCTGTGATCAGCAACAAGATAATTAGTAAAATTATCCCACAAATTCATTATCTTGATTCCTTCCACTTGTGCATTTTATTCATTACAAGCTAAAATGAAGAGCTTTGCCTCCAGACAGACAATCAGAATGTAAGTGGCAGACACAAACGGTCTGAACATTCTTTAAACATGCTTTGGTAACTGTGACCTTAAATAGTCTCCGTGATACTGAGGAATTTACAATTATTAGTGCAAACAGTAGAAACTCTAATTGTGAAGTTGTGCATTTTACATGTTTTCTCAAAGCTTACTTCAGTGTTGGGATAAATTACTTCAACATTTGATAGCTCTAGAGCAGGTTGTTTTGTTTCTGACAGTCCAAATTCCCTGATGTGTTGCACATCACCCTCCACTTTCCTTGTCCTCCCACCATTCAGATCTGACAGGCAGCTGAACTATATCATGACTCCCTTCAACCAATGCTCCTATGGTTTTGAAACTACAGTGCAGGAAATCTGCATGTGCTGATGCTCTCAGGGCTGCTATCCTGCTACACAGGTAGGACACGGTGAGACATGGGATGAGAGGTACCTCCTGTCCACCGTTTCACTAGAATCAGATGGTCCAGCTGTGCTCTGCTGAACAAAATATTTAATTCTACCAATCCTTATTAAATGTTTCACTTTTTAGAACTGCCAAGAGGTTCACGCATCCCTTCTGCTCAGAAAGAATGCAGAGTTCAGCATCAATAAGGGTTTTACCATACCCTTCTGTGTCTGTTTTGCAAGGAGTGCTGAAGCTGGCTGCCTGAATGTTGAACTCTGGAGTCAGCGAGCTAGAGCAGGCGGCACCATGAAGGTGATTCACTGCTGGAGCCAGACTTGTTGCACACCAGAGACATAGCGCAGTACTTGGCTGGAATGACCCTACAGCCATCTGGATTCAGAAACAGCCACAGAGCAGACGTGAGATGGATCAGAATGACTGAGGTGGATAGGTGTGTAACCAGCTACACTTTTCCTTTTACCACTGCTGCCTTCAGCATTTAATCGCCCTTATCTTTGCCTTTCAGAATGCTCCATTTTCATGTACTTTAACACACTTCTAGTTGTAGGATTCTTAAAATGCTTTTTTCTTGGGACATGAACTCCATAAAAATATGTTTTTCAAGACAGCAGGGCTTTAAAATTCGTGCTTTGTTTTTCAAAGACTCTAAGTTTTCACTTGGAAGATCCAGTTTTATCATTACTGTAGGAAAACTCACACTCAGGATGACATATGGCCTTAAAATTTAGCAAGAGCGGGTTTTGAGGAAAAACTGAGGACATTCACAAGGTAATGGAACATATAATTATGGTTATTGTTGGGTACTTCTTACTGGCCCCAAACCCTGCAAGGCTCCTAGGATGTCTGCAATGATAACCACCCCTGTGGCTCTTGGCCAGAATAAAGGTCCTACTGGCCCTTGAAGAGACAGAACAAGATGAGTCATGCACCAGCCCGTTTTTGTATGTGTTAAGCTTGCCAGTACTTGCATACACTATTTAGCTGGCATGGCTTTTACCGTGCCATATGACTTCTGAATTAGCTTTAGCCAAGTGAAGCGTGTTAAGAAGGGACATTCTCAAGCTCGGCTCACAGTCTCGCTCGTCTGCAAAGCTGCTGCAGTGAGAAACGGTGCCAGGGCCTATGTGACAGTGCCCAAGGCACAGGCAGTCTGGGGTGGGCTCTGCTCTTCCCCAGCATCACAGGTGCAAGAAATAGCACACCAGGACCAAAGACCAAACTGGGTCCGTGTTTTAGCTCAGAACTTCCTCTCCCTGTCCATTCAATCTGTGTGCATTCTGCTGGCAAAGGGGGACAGAGAGAGGGGTAAAAATGGAGATTCCTACTGAATTGTTTTAAATCAGAGCTCACTGAAATTATTGGGAAAAAAAAAAAAAAAAAGGAGGGGGCAGGGGGAAAAGTCAATGAAAGCTTAAATGACAAAATACAGAAAGGCATACACACCACTGAAACTGATGCTGAGCATCCTTTACAAAAGGGTCCATTTGATGATTTGGGGAATCTGACTATGTATAATTAATAAATTCCTTATGGCTGTTTTTTACTGTGGAACGCTTTATACTCTGGGTACTGTGAAGGCAAGGAAAATAATTTAACACCTGCCCATGAACAGGTTAATAGCTAAATACTACCAGTATCTGTACAGATCTTACCCAAGGAAAAGAAAACGTTAAGGGCCTTTTTATTTATTTTTTTTCTGCCCCTCCACAGGGAGCTAGATTTAGACAGTGGAAAATCCCATACAAGAAGAGAAAAATATCAGATACTAATCCCGAGTCTTAAAAAAATCACAGAGCCTAAGTGACTATGGTGAGCCCCCAGGGACCCACAGACAAAGGCAGCTTGTTTGGGAGAAGACAGCCTGAGGGCAGCTCTCTTAGGGGGGAAGACACCATGCAGGATGAAAGAGGCTGCTATACAGAAGGACAGGACAGGGAGAGCCAGCTCAGCCTGGAAGACTGGGTAGAAATGTCACATATGGAGCAAGGGAGCTGAGGAGTGGCAGCAAAAATCAATGAGAAAATTTAGGCAAGGCAAAGTATGCATATCTTCTGTTGCTTTGTTTAGGGATGTACACCATTTCTCTAGCTAAAAGGGGGAAAAAAGAACAGAATTCACTGAATTATTGTTTTGGAACAACTGCAGAGCATGCATGCCTGCCTGCAACAATGGTCACATATTATAAAAAATCACAGAATGATAGAATCATTAAGGTTGGAAAATAGCTCTGAGAGCATTAAGTCCAACCATCAGCCCATCACCGCTTTCACACTAACCATGTCAGAAATGTGAGGCATACAACAAATGTTGGTGGACTCCTCTGCTAAGGGACACTTCACTTGCCCGTGCTTTGGCACTAGCAGCCCCAAACACAGCAGGCTGAAGATTCTCCATCCACTTAGGAAAGGTCGAAAGCGCCTGGAAATGGAGCTTGTGTCTCTTTTCCCAGAAAAAAAAAATTCTTTGTCTCTTTTTTTTTTTTTTTTTTGCACTGTGAGACTGCTGCAGCTTTCAGCTTCAGCATCAGATGAACAAGAGAGGGAACTAGCTGCCACGGCAGCAACTATATTTAGCAGTCTATTCTGCTACTGATGCATATATACCTGGCTCCTGTTGACTGTAATGAGAATTATTCTGCCAAACCATGAGGAGAATAGGCCTTTTAGGATTCACTTTGTACTAACAAAATGTCTAAGGAAAATTACCCTCTTTTGGTCCATGCTAAATTATTCCAGCTTTTCATTAAAACTCATTAAGTTTCTAAGAGATGGCATTTTTAGAAAAAAAAAAATAAACAGTTTTCACTGACAGAAAAAAGCCACTCAGATAAATGAAGAAAATGTTTACTCAGTTTAATAGGAGTAATTTTCTTTTTGGTGCTCAATTCAGCATCGGGATTTGAAGTCAACAAAGGTTGGATAAGGGTCTACAATTTTTTTTAATAGGGCTCTTCTCATTTATACTGGAATATGTTGAAAACTTGGGGTTATAATGAACCATTACATATGCGTACGTGCAATGCTAGGAAAATTAATAATGTCTTGAATTTGTTTGATATTTGTTCAGCATTCATGAGTAAATAACACATAACTTGATAAGATTCATCAGAAAAAGTATGTGTAAAACCCACATAGCTGGAAATAAACTTTTTTACTGCATGAAGCCCACTTTCTCTCCTGCCAAGTTATTGTCATTGCTGTGAACAACTTCTTTTCCCCAAGGGCAGAGTGACAGGCTTGGAAGTTCTATATAAAATTGCATGTTTTTCAACTGGAGTTTGTATTTAAGCCTTTTTATGTCCAGGTTATTTTAAGCACAGTCAATGTTGTTGTAAAATATATGTATTTTCAATTAAATCAATTCTGTAGGCAAAAATGAACCTTTTAGAAAATTTCAAAGATGTGATGGTTCATCACAATCTACATTGTAACTCATACAATGGTACTGTCTGGAGGTCAGAGTTCAGAATGCCATTAGTTAAGGCTATATCAATGATCTGGTGGTGAAAATAATTGTCTCTTTTCCAAGTACCTCAGTTTTGTAACACACCTGACAGCACTTTACTTCATAATCCACCATAGTCCAAAGTAACTCTGTAAGTGACAAACCTCAACCAAACACAATAAATGGCATTTATCTCTAATCGTAAAGGACATATACTATGGTATTTGCTTGGTCAAAATGGGATTAGTAATCAATCCCTCTTAAGACATTCTATTAACTTGGAGTACTTTGAATCACGCAGGCCAATGATTGTGTACATTCTTTCCTTCAAAAACAGTTTTCACTTTTCACATTTTCAAACACAATGCAACAACTAAATGCAATAAGCTACACTGGCAAAAAGATATCAAAACATAGAATTAAAAGATATCCAATCACAACTTCTTCAGTCTGGCTAGCACTGTATTCTCCGAGGTCTTTGAAATTTTGTACAAGACTGAAGGAAGCCCAGCACATGGTACAGAAAAGCTAGGCCATGGCTACCCTAATGCACCGAGGGACCACATACCCAAACACCGGCCCACAGTTGTCTGTATCATTAAATTATTCACATCAGAATGGTTTAGACCTTGGCCAAGTCTTACAGACAAAATCCATGCATGCCCAGGGGCCATTCCCCACAGGCAGCACTCTGCTTTGTGGCTGTTAGAGTTCAGCACTTTGGACATGAGCCATGCTATGTTGATTGGCCTCAGGGCAAGAGAACAGTTATTAGTCCATTTTATTTATTAGTACAGACATCGCTACGGAATATTCTTGAAAGTGATTTAATTTCCTTTTAGCAGGCTCCTCTTTTCTCCTACAGTTTCCTTAATTGGTCTTTCTGCCAAGTGAAGCTAACTTTTAACTCATGTGTTGCTTCTAAATATGATTAAACAAGATTAATAAGAGAATACTTGTCTCAGCTCCCAAACGAGGAAAGCTGCCTCTCTCAGACATAAACAGAGAGCTCACACTTCCTGGGTCAAACCAAAGTGGGACGTGTAGTGGAGAGTTCCCACTGATCAGTTGTTCTATGATGTAAAGCTGTCTGTAGGGATGTCACCCTCAATGACTGCCGGGCAAATTGGGGCTTAGTGGAAAGTGTACCGTATAGTAGCATCTCATTGCATTGCTCTGGTGATTTAGCTTTGTTAATACCCAGTTTAACAGTTTAACAACCCAAAATCCAGCAACAAAACTACTCCTTTTCAAATGATTTATAACTTGTATAGAGGAAAATATGCATTGCAGAAGAAAGCCTCTGCCACCACAAGGTTTACTGGAGGATGCCTTAACATCAAGTCACATCTCTTTTGTGGTCTTACTTCATCTGAGTGAATCTTACCAAAGGGATATAAAGAAGGCTGCTTTCTAAAGCTGACAGCTAAAGTCACCAAGCCCCCAGCTCACAGCAGTGTGAGTATGTATGATTATCCAAATTTTATTCTTCTTTCATTAGGACAGATAGTGCACATCCTTTCTGGTATTAATATGCATAATTCTGTTGGCCTCCAAGGAACTGTGGCATGGATAGACAAAACGAGGATCTGTCTGGCCCTTTGCCATTAATAACAAGGAATCGTTTATCTATATTGGAACAAGATGGTGATGCTGCCTCTTCTCCAGCTTTGTGAAGCACTCTACACAGAGGGAAAAATTAGTAAGTATTTTACTATATTATTTTGGTATAGGAGAGAGGCTGGATAATTCATTCTGGATTCTCTTTTGCCTTGTCAAATAACAGGGTGTACACACTCACTACAAAACAGCAGTTTGGAAAATTAATTCCACCACATTATCATGGTAGCATTTTACCAACTCTTTTACAACAGCCTGCCTCTTCCAAACACAAATCCATCACTCACTGGCTACTTATGCTCTAAAACAAATGTGAGTCTCTTTGCTCCTGTTCAGTTCAAAACAGGATGTATTTTGCTGTACTTGAATGCGCCAGTACCTCAGTACATGAATGGCTCATGTCACTGAAAGTGCCTTGTGCCCCATCAGGACTCAGGAGACAGAAGCAGATGTTACCTCTGAGTGGCATTTATTGCAAGTCTTATTTTCACCATCAGGGTTTCTAGTTTGATCCCCTATTTCCACTAAACTATTTATAGTTTTTGCCTTTTTAAAGTGACATTTTTCATTGAGAGCAGCAAAAATCCAAGTGTGGCAATTCAAGGGGTCCACTGATGTACAACTAATTAACAGCTGGC
Source organism: Coturnix japonica (assembly GCF_054131305.1). Taxonomy (NCBI): domain Eukaryota; kingdom Metazoa; phylum Chordata; class Aves; order Galliformes; family Phasianidae; genus Coturnix; species Coturnix japonica. The sequence goes on from NC_140663.1 coordinate 121,554,743, forward strand.
TGATGTTATCACTGTTAGCACTGTACTTCAGAGCCATTTTACACAATACTCTGTACCTGAAAATACATGCTAATTGCCAGGGAAGAGATGTTAAAGCATCTGGATTTGATTAGTAGGCTACAAATGTTCACTGACAACTGAAACATATGATGGGTCGTGATAATGAGGGACATAGTTAGTGGTCATGGTGGTGATGGGTCGACAGTTGGACTTGAAGATCTTAGTGCTCTTTTCCAGCCTTAATCATTCTATTATTCTATAAACATGGGCAAAAAAGGGATGTGCTATGCACGATGCCCAAATGAGGAGCACTTTCAACTCAAATAGACTGATGGCAACAAACAGATCATCTGGAGAAATACTCTGATGACCTGATAAAGCCAGCCTGGTGGCACCTAAAAGGGGCAAAAGTTGTGAAAAGTGAACAGTATCTTCACAGCCTTTTGGATGGACAAGGAGGTAATAAAGAGACTGGCAGCAGAGAACAGGTAAAGAAAGGCCAAAGCGCCACAAGCAGATGGTGTGCCCTGAAAACTGCCAAGATGTGATGAGTCGGGTGATTACAGTGTACGAAGGTATGCCTGTTCTGCAGTCATTGCAGTTTATGTTAACAAAGCAAAAATATCTCTATGTAGCCCTGGTATGGTTGTTAATTTTGCTATAGCAAGACAAGGTTCTGCATGAACTGCAAATTCTCACTGAAAAGCTGGATAAGATCCAAGCAGAGAGCCTGATGAAGTTCCACTGTGCTGTCATCCACATCGCCAGTGGTACCTACCTAGCTGTCTGGGGGAAAGCTGACATAGGGAAATCACACAGAATCACAGAACTGCAGGGGATGGAAGTGATCTCAAGTCCAACTCCCCTATTAAAGCAAGTTTCCTACAATAGGATGCACAGGTAGGCATCCAGGTGGGTCTTTATTATCTCCACAGAAGGAGACTCTACAACCTCTCCGGGCAATCTGTTCCAGTGCTCTGTCAACCTTATCATAAAGAAGTTCTTCAGCATGTTAGTATGGAATTTTCCATGTTCAAGTTTAAGGCCATTGCTCTTTGTCCTATTGCTACACACCTCCAAGAAGAGCCTGGCCTCATCCATTTGTCCCTCGCCCTCCTTTTTATGTTTATAAACATTTTTCAGATCCCCAGCTGCTGTAGAAAGGAATCATAGAAACATTTGAGTTGGAAGGGGCCTTTAAAGGCCATGTGATACAGATCTCCTGCAAGGACCAGGGACATCTACAGCCAGATCAAGCTGAACAGCACCCAGCCCAGCGTGACCTTGAATATCTCCAGTGATGGGCCACCATCACCCTGGGCAAAAGGTAATGTACAGCAGAGGTGGATGTCATGGTGACCTAAGAAGAGCAACGTTAAGAAGTGAGTACTGGAGATTGAATTAGTTGAACTATAGCTTAATGTTTCTGGGTTGTAGTGTCTTGCGTGAAATGATAGAATATGAAAATGCACCCAATGCTTTTTATTTCTTTAAAGAAAAAAAACATACAAAAAGAATGACAGTGAAGAGATGCAATGAATGGTGTATTTCAGTCAAAATAGTACCTGAGATGCTCTGAAATTAAGGATACTGAAAGCAAAGCAGTGTTATGAAAGTTCTTCTGAAAGATTACAATGAAAATAAATAGTGTTTTACTCCTCTGATACATTTTTAACACAATTCTATTACTTCAGAGTACTTTTGAGACTGAACAGGAAAGATAGTGTCAGCAAACTGGGCTTTCTAACCTTCCCTCTCCCCCAACTGCAGTTGCTGCATTCCCCTTGCAAATTCCTCGGGCATTTCCCCTAGGCTCAGTCACAAAAGCCAATCTGAATTTCCCCATTAAGGGGCTGAGCTGAGGGCAACCTCTTCATCCTCCTCCCGGACTACCACAAACTGCTCCACTCACAGGTGGCTCTTGATCTGCAAGCCTATACTCTCACAGAGCAGCAAAGTGGGTCTCATTCCATCTGTAGGCTTTCCCCTCTGCTTTGGGAAGCAAGTTGAGTGGTTAGAAATATACGGCTGATTACCATATTTGTGTTCTGTAATTCTTCACATGTCTGACTCCACCAGGAGCTTAACTGAAGCCAGTGCGATCTTACAGTCATTAACATTTACAAGGCAGCAGTTCACAGTTGTTGAACTAACAACCTACCCCTAAGAAACTGATTTTTCTCCCCTCTAAGTATTGACACGTGCTCTGCTGGCTGTGATGCTTATTCACAGTGACAGTGTGTTTGGTAGGATTCCGTGTTTTCACAGGATTTGTCTTGCGCAGACAGTTTCTAATTTACCTCTGCTCTTGTTTTAATTCAATCAGCTGATGGAGTGCAGCTGATCTCTCAGCACATATGGCTGTTCAGGTTGGAAAAAAACCCTGAATATTTGATGGGTTGATCCTTAACGCTTTCTGCTGAAGAATTAGCAAGGTTGCTAATGAGCCAAGGGATCCCAAGTGGGGAAGGGAAAAAATGCAGAACTAGATGCTGTTTTCATTCAGTTTTTGTTTTTTTTTTAACATAGCTCAAATAAGGACTGCTGTGTTTTACGCTCTCTGGCTAGTTTTACAATGCAGAGAAATTCAAGTGCATCTATCACACTTAAAAGGACCTGTTTTAATAAGTGGATGTTCTGTGGCCACAGGGAGTCACAGCCTATTTGCAACCTGAGGCACTCACCCTGTGCAGGAGGCTTGGGCACCAAGCAGCTATCCCTCAATGGTGTGTTTGCAGCTGCAGCCTCAGTCCTTTCTCTGCCTCCCTTACTTATTTTTCTTTATTTCCTGAGAAAACCTTATCTGTCCTCCACCCCATACCCCACCCTGCCTCCCTTCTTCCCCAAAGGAGGTCACTTCTGTGCTCACTGGCTGAGTCTGGTTTCCCTCCAGCCCTCTGCTCAGTGCTTCTGCTGCTCTCTTCCATCAGCTTCCCTCCATTGCTGCATCCTGCAGCCAAATGGTGTTTGCAGACCATGTGCTTGACACTGTGTCTGTCTCTCTCCAATTCAGTGACACCTCTCACGTCAACCCAACCCCCCCCCCCCCCAAAAAAAAAAAGAAAAACAAAGGGAATGCACCAGGATCATCTTTAATAATTAAGAGTTCAGACTGCCTGCTGGTTTCTTTTCAACAAAGCCACTGCAGCACTAGGAAATCACAGCTAAGGCTGTAAGAGCAGCCAGATCAATCTCAAACCACTTATCTTACAAATCCTGAATTGCCTACATCCAGCACTCAACCTTTCTCCTTAAATCCATTGCAAATACACTCAGAGTGTATCAGATATTGGTTGAAACAGTTAACTTAGTGGAGTGGCAGAACTTTTGTTACCATTTTTTGCATGCACTACAGCAAAGTAAATATTTACTCCAAACCCCACCTGTAATAACATAATTTACAGCCACACGCCTACAAGCAAATAGAAATCAGCTAAAATTGTGAAGCTCAGTTAGCAAGATTGTTTCAGGAGAGGAGGGTAATAGATTGGCTTTGGAGATATCTCAGGAATTCAGGCAGCAACTGCTCATGGCACTGTGGAATTAAGGATATTTGAATAGTATAACTCCTATTTTCTGCTTCAAACTTTTCTAGCATGTCCTCCATCTACAATGTGAAAGCTTACAAGAAATTACCTTTCATAGCTACAGTGAAATAATGCATCTTTTCTCTCTCAATTTGACATTACATCTGCAACTTGGTCTTATGGCATAGAATCATAGAATGATTAAGGTTGGAAAAGACTTCTCAGATCACACAGTCCAACCAGCAGCCCACCCCCACCAAGCCCACTGACCACGTCCCTCAGTGTCACATCCACACAGTTCTTGAACACCTCCAGGGACAGTGACTGCACCACCTCCCTGGGCAGCCTGTGCCACTGCAGCACCACTCCTTCTGAGAAGGAAAGTTTCCTAATATCCAACCTGAATCTCCCCTGAGGCAACTTCAGGCCATTCTCTCTCATCTTATCACTGTTAAGTGGAAGAAGAAGCCAGCTCCACCTTTCCACATCCTCCTTCCAGGTCACTGAAGATAGTGGTAAGGTCTCCCCTGAGAATCCCCTTTTCCAGACAGAACAATTTCAGTTATTTATATCGAAGGCTCTCCTTATAATTTTCTCAGTCCTTGACACGTGTGCCTGCAGCTGGACAGAGAAGTCACTACACTTTGAAGAAGTTGCTATGAATTAGTGCACAGCATTAGATTAGGTACAGGATTCCTGCAGTGATTATAAACTCAGCAGGAGTCCTTACAGCAGCTCCAATCTCAACAGGGTTACTGTCTTGTTAATCAACCTCCCTCAGGACTCGAAGCAGTTCTGTGCTTCAGTTCTTGGGGGCTTTGCTTGGAAGCTGCAGTTCTGTGCAGAATGATCTGTCAATTTACAAAGTCTACAGAGCTTTGATACACTCAGTAAAGCACATAAAAAAAGGCTTGGCTTAAGCTGTGGCACCCTGTGTTGCACACAGACCACACAAAACCTACACGACCTTCTTGACACAGTCAGTGCAAAATAAAATGTGGAGATTTTCAAGTAATGCCTAAACTGATCTGTAAACCCGGGCCCATATGCTAGCTCTAGTCATGTTCTGAAACCTGCAGGTGATAGGATGCATGCCCTCACCTCCTGCCACACAGCTGGGGGAAGGGAACATGGGGAAGAAGCCAGAGTAGGTGCTGGGCACACTTTCTATCCCACTGCATCTTGACAGGGAAATGAGTAACGTGGCTCACCATGAAGTGCCTATGCCATGCAAGAGCCACAGCCTGACCTGGGCTGGGAACACACTGTCTAGGAAGGGAGGCTGCTCTCTGCTTCATCTTGTGGAAGAGACAATTATAATGGGGTGCAGGGTTCCTTAAAAAGTTAAATTTGTAAACAGCTTCTTCCTTTTGCTGATGTCCTGTTTATTACAAAAGGGTACAATTAAACTGCTCTCTACCTCCTGCCCTGTAAGGAGACGGTGTCTCAGCTTTGAAAGCCTTACGTGTATCTTGGCATCCTTTAAAGTCTTCTGAACATGATTTTGCAGAATGTCAAATCAGAAAGAAGTTGGTAATGGTAAAAGGTGCTGGGGCAACTAGCAGGACATGGGACAAAGTGCTCTGCAGAGCAACTCTGCAGTCCTTGGTAGGAGGAGATGTCCCATGCAGATCCTTAGCCAGGTATTTTTGGTAGATATTTTTGTTCTAAGGCTGCCTTCTCCAAGGAGAGACAGGACTGCAGCCAGCACCATGACCTGTGAGAAGTGAACAAGGGAGCTTGGGAAAGCTGCTTGTAGTTAATTGATTCATTCAACTTTCAAGCAAAGTGAAAGAATTTCTGAATAAATCCAAATGAACGAAAGGGTTCTATCCATCCAAGGATGTGATGCACATTTCATCATGAAGATTCACAAAAATATTTACTGAGGAAGGTGCCCAAAAGACAAAGAAGAGAGAGAGAAAGTGTGTTCACCAGTTTGAAGATGTACCTTACAACTGACAGTCATGTGGTGCATTGTGTGCTATATGGGACTGCATAAGACTAGAGTCTTGTACATATCCATGTTCCTACACATAGAAGGCACCATGTCTTCTCCATTTTAGACCACCTGAACTATTTGTATTTAAGGAGAAAAACGGACATGCTTGACTGTTCTTTTAAAAGAAAAAAAAAAATAATGTGAATGAGCCTCACATCATAATCTCAGCACATCGTGAAAAAGCTCTCATGAATTACACTATCCACTACTAACTTGTAACAAAAGGACAGGGATTGAGTCTCAGACTTGTTGGATATGCAATTAAATCCTGCAACAGCCTACTTTGTAAACGTTAGCTAAGTAAAAGCTCTGCCAATGAAGTCATAAGCAATCCATCATAATCACCCTTCAATAAACTCTTTGTCCAGTTCAAGAATTAAAAGCTGTATTTAACATATTCATGGAGAATGGAGAAATGCCTTTAGAAACAACAGCCTTAATGCACTGCTAATCTCTAAACTAAATATTTATAGTCTTGTAGTTTATAAACAATCTGGAATATTTTGGTATTGGATGCACACACAGTAATAGAGAGGTTTTACCATTCCACCCACCTGGCTTGGTGTTTTACCATTATGTTTGAATTGTAAATACAAAAAATTATTGAATTATCCACGTAGAAAGAGAACTGAAAAGAGCAGGAATTAAAATACATGAAAATGGTCCACTGTTTATTAGTTTGTCTGCTTCAGAAAATAATCAATATCAAAGTTGATTCAAGATGAAATCTGTCCGGATGTGTATTAATTTGGTCCATGAAAATAAACTAGAAATTACTGGGATAAAAGAAATAATAATGAAATATGGAAATAACTGCAGATTTTGCACATTGTCATTATATAATGGATATAATGGAGATAATGACATTACATAATGGATTCTAATTAAATCCAGGTGGAAAATGACCTTCCTAGACCTCCCTTCAAAATTAAGATTTTTGACAGTCATGATTAATGGAAACATGCACTTCGCATGGTTTGTAAACCTGAAACATCGTTGTACATTTCAGTTTATAATTTATCCCATTATCTGCTTCTGCATGCATGAAGGTCAGCCGTACTGGCACAAAGTAGCAGTGAAAGCCAGAGGCTCTGGAAGGTTGCTTACACACATTTTCTGTTCTTTTATTTGGCATATAATTTTGCCTACTTGTTCCTTAGAAGGATGACAATCTTAAAGTGTGATATATTTAACAGCGGTAATTGCAATATTCTTGTTGTTCTCTTGCCTTTTTAGAGTAAACAAAATGGCACTAGAAGAAAGTTTTTTTTTTAAGAATTCCTACCCGCAATATTTCTTCAATGCAGCTGTTATCTCCTGTTCCACTGTCCTGTAAACAAAATGAAAATTCAGTTTGTTTGTGTTTTAGAAAGAAATAACAAATAGCAGGTTGAGGACATGGTTGTCACATGAAATGCATTCAAAATTCTATTACAGTTTCGAAATGAGGCCAACTCTTTCCAGCCTCTGAAAGTTGAACTGCTGAAAATTCTCAAATTATTCCCCGTCACCACCACAGGAAGATGTAATATTTGCAGTGTTTACATGTGATTGGCACATATTTGTATAAATTCATATGATTTTGTTTATGCCACATTTGGGTGTGCACCATGCTGTTTCAGATATACTGCTTATAAATAAGCATAAGCAAAATGATCATTGTCTGTACACAGATCCAATATGTGCATTTATTTATATCAAATAAATAACATCTGTCTGTATCCTTTGTGCAGGAAAGTTTCTGCAGTGACACCGCCTGTGAGAAGTCTGAGACTACATAGGGTAGCTTTGATACTGAGGGGAGAGCTGCAGGGGCAGCCACCCTAAGCACCAACTGGACAACACAGTAGTTGTGAGAAGGTGATGCCTTCTTAAAATGCTGACCCCTACACCCACCCTTTATGATGTGAGTTTGGGGATGCACAGGAATTCAGCTCTCCTGAATGACATAGATTACTCTAGAGTCGCTAGGAAACATTTCTTCTCAGAAGGAGTGGTGCTGCAGTGGCACAGGCTGCCCAGGAGGGTGGTGCAACTAAGTATTTCATGAAATCAGCCTGCGGAGAATTACTTGTATCTGACATACTAATGCTAAAGAGTAACTGCAGTCCCACACAGACGGACCTGTTTTCATCACACCCCTGTCCCCATGAGACCCACAATGCTCCCCACCTTCCCTGCAATGCAAGAAAATAGTTACTGGTGCCACTGAAACTAACAAGACAGACACATGCATATAGAAACAGCACTACTGTCTTTGGATAATTAAGAAATTTAAAATCTGTATTAGCAATTTTTAATTGCCTCTTCTCTGTGGTACCCACTCTGATTTATCATTTTCCTTCCTGAAAGCCTGGTCTATGATCTTCTGGAAACCACTGGTGTGTGGTATCTCTCAGTGGTCTGTACTGGGATCAGTACTGCTTCATATCTTTATTAATTACACAAACAGTGGGATCAATTACTCTTCAATGAGTTTTTGGATTACATCAAAGCAAGTGGCACAGTTGATATGACAGAAAGAAGGGACTGTACTGATAGAGTACAGATAGTGGGGAGATTTAGATTAGATGTATGGAAGAAATTATTTACTCAGAGAGCAGTGAGGCTCTGGCACAGCTGCCCAGAGAAGCTGTGGTGCCCCATCCCTGGAAGCACTCAAGGACAGTTTGGATGGGGCCCTGGGCAGCCTGAGCTGCTGGGGGCAGCCCTGCCCATGACAGGGGGAGGGTCTGGGTGGGCTGTGAGGTCCCTTCCGACCTGAAGCATTCTATATTATCTATTCTATGACCCTGCTAACAATAGTAAGGTGTGTAAAGCCACTATCCTGTATGCCTTGTTTACAAAGCAAAGAATCTGCTGCTCGACTTCAAGTTCACTGCTCTCCACTGTCATCTTAGACAAGGAGTTGACTTACCACTATATGCTTTATCTATATGATGCACTGATGGCAAAATAGTGCTCGTTACTTTTTTACCAAGGGCAATATAACTGAGAGTAAATTCGGCAGTAGGCTATTTCAGAGAAGGTTCAAAAACAAGCTTCTATTTCAAAATGAAATATCCCTCCTAGAAGTGTAATGAAATAAGTCTGCAAATACTCATCAGCAAAAAAATTATCCTTTCCATTACTACAGAACTCAAGCCATAGCTATTCTCAGTACATATCTCTGGGCAGAAAGTGAAAATATTTCCACTCTTCCATTTCTCTCTCTGAGTATTATCACAATGCCTTCCAAAAGGCAAAAATAAAGAAAGAAGTACAGGACCAAAGACATGCTATGCAAAAAAATGAAAGTAATATTTGGAAAAGAATTCCATTTCTATACTATCCTCTTTGTTCTTCATCTTTTTAATGCCAAAGATAAATTTTTAAATGTATTTTTTACTTTGAATTCTGACTTGCTGGTACCTATCTTGTGTTACTGTTGATATCAAAGTTCCCAGAGTAAGGTTAGAGAGGTTAGGAGTTAATGTTCTGCACATAGCAAGCAAATTCAATTTCATGTGGCTTGGGGCCATATATTTTTCTTTATGATATCACAGAATGATAAAATCAAAAAATCACAGAATGGCCTAGGTTGGAAGGGACCTAAAAGATAATCCAGCCCCCAACCCCCTCTGTAGGCAGGGCTGCCCCCCACCAGCTCAGGTTGCCCAGGGCCCCATCCAACCTGGCCTTGAGTGCCTCCAGGGATGGGGCACCACAGCTTCTCTGGGCAGCTGTGCCAGCACCTCACTGCCCTCTGAGGAAAGAATTTCCTCCTAACATCTCGTCTGGATCTTCCCCCTTTTCATTTAAAGTTATTCTTGCAATTAGACCATGTAAAAACCTTTCTGCTTGTAAGCTCCTTTCAAGAACTGGAAGGTGCCAGTGAGTTTCCCCTGCAACTTTCTCTTCTCCAGACAAGCCCAACACCCTTAACCTTTTTTCACAGCAGAGGTGTTCCAGCCCTCTGATCATCTCCACATCCTTCTCATGCTGGGGACGTAGGCCTGGACACAGTACTCCAGATGGGGCTTCACAAGGGCAGAGCAGAGTGGGACAATCCCCTCTTTCTCCCTGCTGACCACTCCTCTTCTGATGCAGCCCAGGACATGGTTGGCCTTCTGGGCTGCATACAGTGCAGTGTTCATGCAGGACCTAAGGCAGGTCTGAAAGGGGTCTGTAGGCCTTGATTTGGAAAAGATTCCGCACTCTCACTCTCGTTTTTCTCTTCTCTACTACAAGCCTACTCACATCACAGAGGAACCCCGGCAACCTGAATTTAACTTCATAACCAGATTTTAACACCTACAGAAATAAAATGAAATAAAATAAAATAAAATAAAATAAAATAAAATAAAATAAAATAAAATAAAATAAAATAAAATAAAATCTAGTCAATGTTTCTTGAAACCTGAAATAAAGAAAGAGATTGCACCAAATAACCCCATGCCATTTGCAGACGTGGGCTTCCCTGGTTCATACAACGTCGTGTCAGTTCTGGTTTCACGATGTAGCGCCCACTTAAGAATATGTCAAAGTGGGCTACAGCCTCCACAGCTCTGCCATATCCTTCACAGCCAGTGCCAGGAGTTGGCACACTCATGCGGCTGGCATGGCACCTGGTGGGGAGGCGGTGCGGGGCTGCTGCCGAGGAGCAGCGGCTGCTGCAGAAACAGCCGGGAGCATCGCGCTGCTGATAACGCATGGAGCTAATTACAATGCAAAGCACAGAGGACTGTAAGAAAGAAAGCTGACGAAAGGCTACAGCGAATCCTTGGGAACTGGGATGTCATTTCAAAAATGGTTACATCTGTGCAAATTTTTATTTTTATTTTTTAGAGCATTACTTTATTTCTTCTGTTAGCGACAGCTTTCACATGGAGATACATAGAAAAAACTCCTCGGAAAGGAACTGCCTATCTCTGATTCCCTTGTTTCAAAGCTTTGCACAAAGAAAAGGAAGAAAAAAATCGTTTACCAGAAACTGTTTTTTTTTTCAGCCTAAAAGATTTCTACCATGCAAGCCTTTGGTGTTACTATTTGTACTTACAAAGCCTCTAGGAGTTACCAGTTTTTACCTCCAACACATGTTAGAGGTGATAAAGATCTCCGGGAGGTTGAGGTGCACACTCAGCAGCCCTGTTGCTGTGCTGTGATAGCACTGGGATGCCACCATCAGCCACCACATGTCCAACCCCTTGTACCACCACTGCTTGAGAACTGCCCAAACACCACCCAGCAGGAGCGCAGGTAAGAGAAAGATAAGTGCAGGAGGATTCAGCAGGTGTTGATAGAAGGAAACAACTGTGTGCTTAAAAAAGAAAGGCATTCATTTCCATTACAAAATGAGAGTCTGCAGTCCTAAGTTCCACTAACAGTCATGTCTCTGGTAGTGCTGAATCCTCTGAATGAGGCACACACATCATGTAGATGCACTTTTCCCAATCCTTATTTTGGTTAGAGCGTTTTGTGGGTCAAGATAAGACTGACAGGTGTGCTCCTATTCTTTATTCTTGCCCATATGTCTGGCCTCTGCCTGTTGGGTAGTAGAGAACTGTTGTTCTTCTGAATTCGAAGTGGCCTTTCTGACTAACAAGATGGACATTTCCTTCTTGGTAGGCAACTGATGGCCTACCAGTGTTACTTCCCTCTAAATGGGTTGGATGTCAGGAAGCCAGGGCATACAGCAGAGCCCCCCCAACCCACAACCCACTAGCACTGGGAATACTGACTGCTCCCCCCACTGCTCAATGGCCTGGAGTCCTGGTCACTACCTAGGGGAGCAAGGGCAGAACTGAGATGGCCACAGTTATGTCAAGGAAAGAGAAAGGAAGAGACTGCTGGGGAAGATGGATTTTCTGTTGTCCCTGTTTTTTGAAAGCTTTGTTTTGCAACTGTACCGTTCCCCACTTGCGATTCAGAATGCCAGTGGCCATAATCTGTTGATAGAGCAGTTTTCTCCTGTGCTCACACTGCTGTGATAGGAACTGTTTCACTTTTACTACAAGGAACTGCTGCCGCTGTTGCCTTAGACACAGAGATGTGCAAAAGGGAACTGGGGATGAACGACTGAATTCTCCTCAAGCTCTGTGTCAGAAAATGCTGCACTAATTAAAGTTATTAAAGCTATCTAATTTACATTGACTGTTAATAAACTGTTGCCCTTAATATGCTCATTTTCTTTTTGAAACTGTCTTCATATTTATTATGGGGATTATTTTTCCTACCATGGGATCTTGCAGCACGGTCTGCTTCAAAAGGGAAGAGAAGAAAGGTTAACAGAGGTTTTATTTCAAGAAAAAAAGAAGAAGAAAAAGCAAGTGATTAAAGTCGCCTCGCTTTGGTTTAATGGAAGCATCTGGGTATAGTAACTGTGGGCTTTGTAAGTGCAGAGTCATCATGACCCAGTCCTGTGCAAGGAACTGGTAGATACTGTACCTAATCGAAGAAGATGAATCAAAAATATCCTTAGATGGAAATGCCAAGTGGCTGGTTAGACTTGCCATGCACACTAGAAAGGAGAAGGTAATTGGGCAAGGGTATGTTTTGTTCACAATGAGTGATGCTTGCTCTGTACTCAGCTCACCTACAACTGAGGCAGGGCAGCAGCTTTTGGAGAGCTTTGAGAAAGGAGACTGCAGAGGGTCTGAAAGAGCCACAGTACAGTGTGTCATCATCCCTGCATGTGCTGGGGCTATGTGCAGACGAGTAGAGCCAGGGAACAAGAAAGGATCCAGTCTGGCATTTAGATGAGGTTGGATCTGGAAGTAAAAGCACCCACTGCACTGCAATTTTATTTTTTAAGTAGGAGGATGATGAGGTTAGAGCGTAACTCTGCCAGTGCGCATAGAGCCTGCCACAGAGCTCAGAGGTTCTCTTGCCTGCTTAGTGACTGGCTTAAAGTATGGAAATCCCTAAGTCAGAAAGCAAGGTGTTGCTGATGGGCTGCAGTCTGGCTTGCTGCTGGGACCTCCTCCTTAATTGAGGTACCTACAGCCCAGTTTGGAAGTGGTGGGTGTAGCCATGAGTGGAGGGGATAGGGCAGAGTTCTTTGCACTGATGAGATGGTCTGAGTCCAAGTCCACTTCATGAAAAAATCAAGAGAATGAAAAGACAAGAACCCTTCTGAAATTTCTTCACCCTCCCCACCCCTACAGGCCATCAAACAATCACTTACTGGAGCTGCACTGGTAACATTTCATCTACTGTGAGATGCTTGGGATGCTCAGATGGGGCCTACTGGCAGATGAGTGGAACAATTTTACAGGCTTTTATGTTATATTCATAAAAATGAGAAAACCTGAACACATCAGAATTACTCTGTGACCCAGCAACAGTATAAAGAGAGCTGTAATGGGGAAGAACTGCAATGTTCTATTAATAAAATATAAAGGTTTTACTGTTATTGGGAAAGATGGATTGTGTCAAATCAATACCATGTCAAAGTATATTAATGTTTTCTTGTGCTAATGAAACAATATGGGCCGATGTGATTACACTGGCTTGTTACCCATATGATGGATATAATGGGATAGTAGTAATGAAGACTGCAGTTTTACTTCTTGTTTTACAGCTCAGTCCTGAGTAGTACCAGGTAAGTGACTTGAAACCAATTGGTTTCAACTGACTGGTGGTTTGATACAGATGCTATTTGTTGCAGAGTTTCTATAAGAAACACCAGAATGTTTGGGTTTTGAAACAGGTAAGGCACTTTGATGAATACAGGGGCTTCTCCCCTTAGCCCACACTGTATGTCCATAGCCAGCCAAGGAGCCTGTGCTGAATGTGATAGAGATCAGCTTGGCTCCCCATTAGATGCTCTCCTTCTTGCTACATGGATGGCCAATTAGCATCAACTGGAATGCTCTATTTTTAGTGATATGGCCGCTTGTCTACTGGGACCTGGACTGAGACCAATTGATTGCATTTATTATATTGTTTGTGCTTGTTTGGGGAGAATGCATAACATCTGTAAAGCGGCAACAGTTGGAAAAACACTCATTGTGGAACTGTTAATCTTTCTGTGACATTTTAATATGAATATACCATAAGCTAGTATAATATTCAATAAATTAAATGGATTATTTTGCCAAGAGATTCTTTAAAAATGTTAATTAGCAATAAATCAATAAAAACTATTCAACATGAAAATCAATTACATCCCTGTTTACATTATTTAACTCCAAGCATTTCTGTTTGTGTGCTTGTAATTAGCAAGCTATAAAAGATGCCATAAATAGGTGCATAATGAGAAGAACTGTTTATAAATGATAATTGGTATTCATTCCCACTGAGCTAAAGGTGATGTGATTACAAACTACCACGTAGAAAGGGTTAATCCTCTTACAGATGTGTATTTAGAGTACAGAGATCTACAGAAATCCTTCCTGCAAAAAGCCCCTAATTGAAGAAAGCCCCACAGGAGGGTCTGAAAGAAACACCTCATAGGCACTTCTTAAAGCCTATTTACATCCAAGTAGAATTGGTCATAGGGAAAACCCTACTTTTGGGTGGTGGGGCATGATAAACAGAACCCGGCATGCATAATTCAATGTTTGTACAGTATCATCATGTAAACAACATCTAAGTCAAAAGGACAGAGATGCTCACTGAGCTGAAAAAGTTTGTTTCCTAGGACAAAATAACCTCCTATTAATGCCTACTGCTGAAAACTGCCTTCTCATTTTTAGAGACTGAGACTGTGATCGGGTCTTAGCAGTTAAAAACCTCCAAGGCCTGGAAACATCTACCTTTCTATCAAAGCTTTCTGCTGGTTTAAGGAAGTCACCAACACTTGAGAAAGAGGTAGTTTTGGCTTTGGCAGTGTCTTCTCCTCAGCAAAACAAAAAGCTCATGCTTTCATAACAAATGCTTTGGTGAGGGCAGCAGCCATCAAGAACCCTTGGCAGAGCAAGTCTGAAGCATGCGGAGAGCACTGAGCATCTGGCCATGAAGCCAGTTCAGTTAAACAACCTCTTTGTAAATCTAGAGATAAACTACTTTTTCTACTTTGTCAGGGCAAAACTCATGTGCATTTTCTTTCTTATCTGGACTGTGAACTGAAGTTAATTAATGTTGGCCTGGAACACTTACATTGTGTTTCCTTGATCTGCACAGAATATAATCATTACATGGAAAACATGGATCAGGGTAAGGATAATTTTTTTTTTTTTTTTTAGAAAAAGGAAAGTCTATTATCTGTAAGGAACAGGGAGTGATACTCAATGGTTTGAGAATCATAGCTCAGTCTCATGGCTAAAACATGTCCTGGTCATGGCAATTATGACCTGAACATCTATTTGCCCAAGAGGGATGCAATTTGCTACTGGATACCCAAAGATTTATCAGTGAAGATGAGCAATCATATGCATCTGCATCTCTAAAGCAGTCCCTTGACACTTCTGGTCAGCTCAGGTGATTCTCTGCACAGAGGTTGACAAATAGCACAGTTCTCCAAGCTGCAGGGAAGAATCTCAGCAGAGCTTTATTGTGCTCTCAGCATTCCTGAAAGTCACAAGAAAAATCAAACTATGCTACGGTCCCTGACAGACTGATGGGAACACACTCACTGCACAGCTACTGAAAACTGTACTCTCCAAAGGTTTTGCAGAGCTAATAGAACACGTGAAATTTCAATAAAATGTCAATTCTGTAATGTCTTAGGGCTCTTACTTTTCTCTTATTTTCATGTATTCTCAGGTTAGTGTTCCTTTCAAAGGGGTTATTGAATCTAAAAATCACAGTGCTTTCAGGTTTTCCTGTTGCTTATTGTGGTTCCGAGTAACGGCGAAACACAGACAGAAAAGAAGAAAAACTAGCCTCCTCTTCTCCGGATTTTGTGTCTTTGAAACAGTTTGCTTACCCTTCTGGTAGACACTTGCCAGTTTCCAGCTGTTTGCACAGAGTTCACGGTTAAAAGCTAATGGAGAATCATTTATAAATCCCAGAAACATAAAACTGCGTAAACCACAACTTTTGGCCATGTTACTCACGGGTAGTAACCACATATCACTGTCACATTAACAGTTTCCTTTTTAATAAAAAAACAACCAAACAACAAAGAACACCTAGTAATAAACTCCTTTACAGCAGTGCAGTGCCATAGAGCAAGACCAGGTAAGAACTTCAGTGCCCTAGATATGCACACAGAAAACTACTCTCTATGCAGTATTACTGCCAAAAATGGTTTTAAATCCTGTGTGCACCAGCATTTGTATATATGTAATACACAACACAGCGTCAGGAAATGAAAAGAAGAAAACAGCAGTAATGGTAGAAGTTTGCTTGTATTGACTTTTAGACAATGACCAGTGCTACACTGCATTAGAGGGTTTGCTCTTAGGTGTGGTTGGTTTGCATTTCCAGAACTTTCACTGTCTGCATTCAAAAAAGAGCTGGCTCTTGGATTTTTATTTTTTATTTTATTTTAATTTTTTTTTTCTTTTTCTGGGGGGGTGATGCTTCACCAGCTGTATTTTCTGTAGAGGAAGAGCAGTTCACTGTAGCCCCAATTCATCTTAAATGGAAGCTGAATGGAGAGAAAATCTGCAATACTGCTCCTGCTCACAGGAACTTCCATTTAGGTTGATCACAAAATCTGCATTTTTTTAAGGAGCAGAGGCAAATCTCTGTTCCTCTAGAAAACTAGAATGTCTCGTTGCAACCCAAATTATAACTGCATGTGCAAAAACCTTGAGGATGGTAGGAAAGCTTTTGAGCCAAGAAGCCACAAGCTTTGCTTTTGTTACGTGATCTTGATGAATTTATTTCAGTGCTTTTATTCAGGTTTCAGGATGTTGAATCCTTTAAACTTGTTAGTATTTTCCTTTTTATTGTTCCTTACTGCCTTTCACTGTTTTATTTTATTCCTTTGTTCCTCGGCGCAACTGAAGGTAATACAGTCCTGGGCCTATTACCCTGAATCCCTTTGATCTCGCGATGGGTATCAACAAAGAAGTTATTTGTTCTCAACACATTAAGCCCTTCTGCACAGCTTTTTACAAATTCTGTTATGCAACTTTGATAGGGCCGGGAATGAGTTGTCAGCTACCAGAAGGCAAGGGACCACAAAGACCTCTCAAAAAGCCAACATATGAATGGTGTCATCTTTCTGTTTCACTTTCAAACGTGGCTCATACAGGTTTGCTGAATAGGAGTCATTTGACAGCAGACATCTGAATTCGTATTGCAGACTCCAGCACACCTTTATAAGAACTTTAAATATCTTAGTTGAGTCCTGAGGATCAAAGCTTCCTATGTAATAAACCTATCGTGGGTTACCCAGGGAGATTTTCTGTATCAGTAACAATGGCAGCTGATTTGCCTCGCATAACAAGCGGCCGATGGAATAGAAGGGTTGGCATCGGTACTCTAACTAACAAGAAAGGGAACCTATGTGAAACTCAAGAATTATGGTAGGGTCTCATAATTTTCTTTATAAACCATTTACTACAATGTTAAGATGTACAGGCATCAAGAGCTGTTTCAAACACATAAAATCTTGATTTCTTTTCAAATCAGAGAAGCAGAATAATAAGTAGAATTGGCAGCATAAATGAATATAATGCATAAAACAGGGAAAGCTCTTGGCTGGGTTGTTTTTTTTCTGTATACAGCATTAGAAACGGAGAAACACACATTGTTTCACAGCAATCTGCATTAAATACATTTGTTGTGGGTTTGAAATACTGCAAACTGTTTGTTTTGGATGAGAGAGGATGCTGTGCATTTATGATATATGATGCCACATTGTCATCAATTGTCATGCTTTGTTTATGGGACTGAGTAATTTGTAATCACTGGATTACTATGTTTAGTCTGCTCTCTGGTTTTCAGAGATGCGCATTAAACAGATCAAGCCCTTGTATCTTTTCTTTATTTGTTTGCTTACTGGAGAAATGACAAGTGGTTCATTTCCCCAGGAATTAACTATGAGGGCTGCTCTGAAAGTAGTGCCTCCCATTTTATGATGTTGGCCCATGACATCAGAAGCAAATGTTGCTGGGATGGCAGTAGAGGTTGAACCTTCCCACCAATATCCCATTACATGTTGTTGCCATGCAACAGGTGGCAACAGAGGGGCAGTCTGACAGAATGGCATCTGACATGGAAGTGAGGATGAAGCAAAGGTGTGTCATTGAATTACTCCACATGGAAACAATGGCACCCACTGACATTCATTAATACTTGCTGAACATTTATGGAGCCCAGACAGTGGATGTGAGCACAGTGACAGTTGAACTGCAAGACCAACACTTTCCCAGCATCAAGACTGTCATGGCAGCTGTGAAACAGAGGGTCACCTCTGCTGGTGTAGATTTTTTATGAGTGCAACATGCAGGCTTTTATTCTTCACTAATAGCCAATAGCTTACGGTGATGGCTCTGCTGAAAAATAGTGTTTTTTAGTTGAGAATTTGCTCTATCAAGTAGTGTTATTTCACTCCTTGTATCTGTTGTAGTTTCCACAGAAATAAACAGGAGGCATTACTTCCACCAGTATTTCCTACCCATTTTGTCTGCAGACACAGCTCTTAATCCCCAGAAGCCCAGCAAAATAGTGGAGTGGTAGAGAGTGCAGCAGCCCCCACGAAACCATGGATGCTTCACTTGCAGCAACAGATGCTTAGGGTAGAAGAGAGTGAATGGTTTTGACAAGCCAGCTCTTGTTTGTAATCCTATTTCTGACATAGAAACACAGCAGCGAACCTGATGATGTAGCAAGCATTACAAGCAAGGAGTTTAGCTGTTTCTGAGAATGGGATCACACAGCTCTGGCAGTCAGGAGCTGGTCCATCTCTTTTGACTCTGCGGTAGGGCTGCAGGAAAAATCCACACTAAGGAGAAGTCCCTACTTAATTTAAAGTTTATGTACATGTCTGCTATAAACATGGCAGCATTTTAAACATCCACAGAAGAGAATTCAGTCAAAAGCCTTCGGCTGAATGCTTTCAACAATAGCCCATCTGCACAAATCACCAATGCAGGTTACAAGCTGAAGCACAGGAGAGCAAGTCACCACTCACTCACTGCTCAAGTCATCTTGTTGGTGGCACTGTGCTGAAACTGAAGGCACAAGTAAATAATAGAATATCTTTTTCATAGAAAATAATTACAAAAATCAAACCACTGTGTAAAAGTGCATTATTTGTTGATTTGCTCCCCAGAATGTCTGTATCTCTGAGGTAAAACAGAAAAACCCACAAGAATGAGGTAGAAGCCAAGATTACATTTCCATCCTTATCTCTCTCTACCGATACTCTCTCGGAGGTCCCTGCTTGCATAGCAGCTGCTGAATTGCTATGGTTTACAGTCTGGCATATTAAAATAAACTAGCACTGATTTTGGCAATTTGCAGTTGTGCAATCGCTGCTGCTGCTGCATAAATACTCACTGGATCCCTACAGCAGAGGCAGGAACTCCTCATCTGCTCTCACTTGTGAGTCAGACTTTCCCACTGGCACAAGCATGAACCACAGCAATGACTGCACTGTTAACATACCCAAAGTAACCTGTTATCCTTGTTTGATTGCAGTACAGAGCATGATCAAGGCTAACAACACCAAAGACGTGGTTTCTGACAGGGGTATGTCCTGCCATTTGATGGATGAAGAGGATTAACTGCGGATGTCTTGCCCTAAAATAGTCTCTAATAATCTGCATTTTGCATGCATGTACATCACTGTGACGATCTGTATAGCAGTTTACAAGCACACAAACAGAAACACATGCAAACATATGCAAATATAGTATAGTACATATAGATGTACTGTGGCTTGTATGACTTTAAATACGGAATACAACTACTATTCTACATGGACAATGCTGTCTATTTTTAGGAAAGATAACAATTAGTACATTTTGTAATCTAAAGAGCTGGAACTAGTTTTGGTGGGCAGAATGTAATTCTACCAAAATATCACAGCATCAACTAAAAAGAAGAAAAACCCTAAAAAGCCCTTTAAAAACCCCCTTAAAAATGTGCAGTGGTTATTCTGAAAACAGCCAGTCTGCATGAGCCTTGCTTTGCCAAACCAAGTCAGAAGACTTCAAGCTGGTTTCTCAGGCACAGCCCATCAAAAAATCATAGAATGGTTTGGGTTGGAAAGAACCTCAAAGCCCACCCAGCCCCACTCCCTGCTGTGGGCAGGGCTATCCCCCGCCAGCTCAGGCTGCTCAGGGCACCATCCAACCTGGCCTTGAGCACCTTCAGGGATGGAGCCTCACAACCCTTTGAGTGAAGAATTTCCTCCTAATATTTAACTTAAATCTTCCTTTCATTTTGAAATCATTCCCCCTTTTCCTACCTGACCATGCAAAAAGTTGATCTCCCTTCTGTTTATAAGTTCGCTTCCAGTACTGCAATGCTGCCATGAGGTTTCCCCAGAGCCTTCTCTTTTGAACAAGCAAAGCTGTCTCAGCCTTTCTTCATAGGAGAGATGCTCCTACCCTCTGAACATTTTCATGACCCTCATCTGGACCCCGTTGAACAGCTCTTCGTCCCTCTTGTGCTGGAAGTCCCAAACTTGGATGCAGTACTCCAGATGGGGCCCCACAAGAGCAGAGCAGTAAAGGACAATCACCTCCCTCTCCCTGCTGGCCACCCTTCTTTTGATGCAGCCCAGCACACAGCTGGCCTTGTGGGCTGTGGAGTGAGATGGGAATGGTGTACAGTGCGCAATGGACCTACTCTGAGTGCCACAGTCTGGCCTTCGATCCCAGCCAGAAATGGCCTACAAGGACTCAGGAGCAGCTTTCTTAAGAGTAGTCTGCAGTTTGTGCCATTAAGCACCTCTCATGCACTTTTGTCCAGAATCAGAACAAAACCTTTGTGTCTGCTCACTGACTGTGTGAACAGATGCCACGAGGATATGAAATGTTCCCCTGATAATTTTCACCCCATCTATGTTCACTTACTTACAAAACATGAAGTGGCAAAAATCTAAAGAAAGTATTGGTGGCAGACTAGAAGTTTTTTTAGAAAACAAAATGATCATTAAATTGGAATCCTGTGTTCCAGATGATTGGCACCACCTTGTACACAGAAAAATCAATACGAGAATCTGCAGAATTAGATGTAAGGAAATAATTTTTCCTGCCTATAGATACTTGTTTTATTGTCAGTGGGACTTCCCGCAACAAGATGAGAATGGCTTTGGGAAAAGAAATGAGCACAAGATCAAACATTCCCACTTCATATCACGATGAACAAAACAAAGCTGTGTGTCATCTTGTTTTACATGTGCTCATGAAAAGCTACCAGAGCAACTGGAGCATTCTCTCAGCAAAGCAAATGAAGTCCTTAACTTATTCCATCCTGAAAGTCAGGTATCACTACCACTGAGCAGATATACTGCAGGAAATGTGAACAAGGGAATGGCAATGAAATTACGGTTTGCATACAGTGAAGTTCTTATCCCTAATGTTTGGTACAAAAGCAGTGAGTTTTCTTAGACAAACTATAGAAATGCAATTATTGTAATAGTGTATAATTTACCCAAATATTTTGACATATTTTCCACAGATAGTCTGTTTTCCACTATTTGCATACCTTTGACTCTGGAGTATAGGCATGCATAAGCACTGAAGAAGGCAAGACAGCAAGTAATTATTTTCTGATTAAGGAGTGGATGGGCTTGAAGTTTGAAGCATTAGCATTCCTATTTCATCCTCATCCTTCCAGAGGAGAACAGAAGAGAAATGAGTGTTTTCAACTTGCAGAGATTCCTAATTCATGAGGCTAATGCCATAAATTCCTCCTCTTTGCTCCTTCACTCACTGCGGTCTCCTGGTACGTCCAGGTCAGCCACGCTCAATTCACATTTACTTTGCTGGGGTGGTAAAGGTTACACAACTCAAATTTTTTCCATCTCTAAGAGAGATGAATCCAAACTGAGCTAATTTGTATACAGCTGCAGGCAATATAAACATGGCTGGTTAGAATTCTTTATATAGTATAAGCCTTTGTACTCCATACTTCATGGAAGTTAATAAGTAGGTGTCAAACTCTGAATTAAAATTCCCAGAAGAGGACACAGCACAAAGGACAATAAAAATGATTTTTAAATAATCATAGGGATAAATAGCATCCACTTCTGACAAATGTAAGTGCTGGCATAAAATGTTATTAGGCTACAGAGATTTTCTTTTGTTCAGGAAGTATGTTTTATTCTCCAGCAGTGTCATTCATCATCCTAATGAGCCCTCAAAATGTAAATTAAATAGCAAAGACTGATTCATTGAAAAACATCTTTGTGCTGTGTGTTAAACCATTTTTCTACTTTTATCCTTATATATTGGTTCACTCTTTCATTGCAAAATAACCCCTCAGCCCTTGTAGACTTTAATGACCGAGTTCAAGCAAAGCATATTTTCAGTAAACAATGTTTACTCACTGGTGCTTTTGGTATTATAATTAAAAGCAAAACAAAATAATAAAAAAAAACAAACAAAAAAAAATCAAAAAAAACTCATTTAAAAATGTTGTGCCCCTTAAATTATATTTGATCCGGAAAATCTCAGAAACCTGTGCATGCATGTGCTTTTTGTTTTACTCAGCATCACTTAGTCCAGGGAAACCCTCAATGGAGAAGGATTAGAAGAAAATTCAGGCAGCTTTAATTTTCTGAATACATTAACAACTAAGCAAACACCATATATATATATATATTTGTAATGGCAGAAAAAAAGAACGTGGGGTCATGAGCTGAATTAGTTCAAATTTCTTGTTATCTGTTGATAAGAACATTACACATTCTTACCAGGACTGCAGCACAGAGGTTTCATAATTGACCTGAATTTATGCATGAGCATACACACAACAACAAGAGTGACAAGGAAGAGGGATTCTCTGGAGCTGATCCAAACAAAAATATAACAGGAATGGAGAAAAACAGTAAAAGCATGTCTGGTTCTGGTATGATTATTCTTCAGCTATCTTGTTCTCTGCCTCTTTCCTCCTCTTTCCGTTTATCTTACACTTCTATATATCATCTCTAGCTTATTTGGAGTATATATGTTTGTGTGTATGTTAAAGGAAGATGAAAATATGAATAGAGAAAGTAAAGTTTGCTTGATGACAAGGGTGCTGTTATTAAACTGCATGTGGACGATTTAAAAGGCACAATCTTCAGAATAAATTACCATAAAATCTCAACATTCAGTGACATTATGCTTTTATGAGGTCAAAATATTGGAGAGAGACACCAGGGGTTACAATTAAACCATCCAGCTGTGAAAAAGGTAAGTACAAGCACGGTGCCTTGCTGCCAGGGATCCAAAAAATACCCCTAGCCCAAAACTTCTTTTATTGCCAACCCAGAGAGAGATGAGTGGTGCTTTGGTGACAGAGTTGGGAGAACCTAAGGATGGGGTTAACTGTTGCAACTTTTAGCTAGAACATCTTCTATAACAAGTGGCCTTCTGAAGGGTTTCTCCTCAAAAAAGTCAAAATAGTGATTTATGGAAGCTCAGTGATGGCTCCACACTGCAACTGTTAGAGGGACCATATATGTAATTAGGTTAGACTCCGCTAAGCAGATAGAAGAAAGAAAAAAATCACGTTTACAGCGTGAAATATTATCACTTAAGAAAATTAAGCGTCATGAACCCTAGATGAGAGAACTTAATAACCTATCTATCATTTATCTCTGAGTGCTGATTCAGAAATCAGACTGGCATTCACAACTGCAGTGACTGATTGAAATAAATGCACGCAGTACAGTAGTTTATAAATGAAGACAGTAATTTACAAATTAAGGACAGACTTTATGCCCACAGAATAAGTTGCTAGTGCTGAAAATACATTTGAAGACACTTCAAATACACTCAACTCACAGGAAAGAGTCAACTGAAGCAGATGATCTGCGAGTTTATATTTTGCTTGACCAGACTTCAAACACAGAGGAGCTGCTAGATGAAGGGCCTGACTTTCACATCTCCGTGCCCATAAAACACGCCCAGTTACACCATCTGTATTTTCCTTAACTCCCCTTTTCACAAGCCCACATGTATTTCAGTAATCAGCATTAAATCATCTTTTACACTACATTAAAACAGATCCATGGATCCCATTAATGCTGCAAATGAGTCTCTTGTGTCAGCTGGCCAAAAAATAAAGTGCAGAGAAAGAATAGTGACTGCAGAAAATCTTCCTGTTACATCTCAGGCCACACAAGAAGTTGGAAAAGAGAAAGTAAGCAATGGAAACTCTTTATTCGGACTCCTTTTTTTCAATCCAGAAAACAGTGAGGTTATGCATTCCATCTTAGTGTTTAAAGAATAGTAAAAATCTATCTAAATGCTCATCCACAAACCCAAGATTATATTTTCATTTGTATAAATGGACAGGGAGAGGCTTTGCAGCTTTTTTTTTTTTTTTTTAACAGTTTCAATTTGATTTTTAAAATACAACAGAAATAGCAATAAAGGAGAAATTAATGGGACTGATCTGCCCTGGGGTCT
Organism: Coturnix japonica; assembly: GCF_054131305.1. Classification (NCBI taxonomy): domain Eukaryota; kingdom Metazoa; phylum Chordata; class Aves; order Galliformes; family Phasianidae; genus Coturnix; species Coturnix japonica. The sequence continues at coordinate 121,578,721 of NC_140663.1, forward strand.
TTCTGGCTTTTCCCAGCATGTCTGAAGACTCAGTGCTTCCTGCCCAAAGGTTTCCCTTTGGCACTGTACAGAAATTGAAACCTCTTCTCCTCCTGGGCACTTGCAACCAATGAAAACCTACCCCAGAATAAACCTTGTTGTCTGGGCCCTAAGTAAGTGGCCGACAAACACCTTCCTCTTTTCCAGGTGATACACAATGCAGGTAGCTGGCTGCACAATTTGAAATAAAATTTGCTTTTGTTAGTTCAGGTACTAAAAGAACTATAGTCCACAGTTCAAAAGGAGCCAACAGCTGCTGGCTGCATGCTGAGGTTGCCCAGTGAGGTGGTGGATGCCCTGCCCCGGGAGGCATGCACAATCAGGCTGGACAGGGCTCTGAGTGATCTGCCCAAGCTATAGGCGTCCCTGTTCATTGCAGGGGAGTTGGACTAGATGGCCTTTAAGGGTCCCATCCAACTTAAACAATTCTAGACTCTACGATCCTAAGACTGTATGCTGTAGTGCAGTGCCTTCATCAGTTGCTCCCATGCAGCCCTGGTCACAGCAGTTGTGGTGGAAGTGCAGTCACTGAATCACCCCAGGCTCCAGCTGTGTCCCAGGATGGGCACTGATGGGCACAGAGAGACCTTGCTAAGGAAATGACATGATGGGTGGCTGCCGGCACTTAGTCGGCAAGGGACCATATCCTTGTGGGGTTCATCTTGCTGGCAGTGTTGACAATAATGATGGATATGAAAAAGAGCAAAACATGAAGGAATTAAGAGAATTAAGCTCACTCTGTGTACAATGTTCTCCCTGGAGTGTGTGCACACTGTTCCTTGGCTGGTTTCATTTGCTGCTGCTTGCTACATGGGAGCTATTAGGGAGTCTGACTCTGGCAGCATTAGCTATGGCTCCTCCATCCACTTGAGGGGTTTTTAGATCACACAGGCTCAGAAATGACTGGTACTGAAAGAACTGGGGGAGGAAGTGAGGGTGAGAGAAGAAAAAAAGTCCTAATATGGTACAGGTTTTGTGGCTCTTGCTACACTGGATGTTACAAACCTTCTTCAAATATCACTGCAGTGCACAAATGAGGACTTAGAAACAAAACTCAGCAAAAATGGGTAAAGCGTGAGTGCTGAAGGAGAAGAATATTTCTGAGAGTGCAGCAGGATGCAAATGGGTACCAGAGATATCAGAACCATTTTTCCTCAGTAATTTTTGTCCCAGACTTAAAATGTTAGAAATAAAATGAGCACTCTCAGGATAAAAACAGAAGTTGTGCTTCAAATAATGCGTGCGCAGTTAAAAATAAAGTGTGCAGTTAATTCAGTGATAAATGATATCTGACAACACACAGGTTGCTCCAAAAGTAATGCTTCCTAATTATTTTCCCAGAAAATACAACAGGTACAAAGACCACAGTAACACTATTTGATAGAGCAAATTCTCAGCTATAGAACATAATAAAATAATTTTACTATATTATCAGTCCTTGCATGCCATTTTTACTGTATCTACTGTGTGTCTATCAAAGATTGTTAGATAAGTTGACCACTGTATGATTACATATCTGCACAGCAAGTGATATAGAAAATGAGTATCAAATGGTTTTAAGTTCAGTAAAAAATAAAAAGCATTATTTCAGAAGTGGCACACAATTACACAATGAAACATCAAATTACACTGCGTAAGTCTGATAAGTAAGAAATTAATATTGTCATCCAGATTGCTATTGCCAAAACTGAGCTACTTTCTTAATTCTGAAAGCTTCATTCTCAAGTAATTTTTCTCTGTAAGCAATCAGAAGGGAAGAAGCAGGTTCTACTCTCAAACATGGTACCATTAAGTAAGACACAGAGAACACCATGTATGGAGAAGGACACAACATACCAGAACACTCAACAGGATGGCGATTGGCTCAGATTTATCAGCCCATTTTTGACTTCACTGTAAATGTAAGTAAGCAAACAAAGGAGACTACTGCCACATCTCCAGTGGATGCTGTTGCACAGGTAATTAATTGGAGACAATGTGTAATAAGGTGAGAATAGTGACCTTGTAGGTCACTGCAGCAGAGATGCCCTATGGTACATGGTGGCAAGGACAAAGGCAAGAGATGCAGTGTCCCTGCTAGAGCAGAGCATCCAGCCCACCGGGGACAAGGCTGGAGGGGAGGGTGGGAGCAGACTCATCAGTGACTTTGAAAGGGAAAAGAATAAATGTAAATGTGACCTGGTAGATGAGAAATGGAATGACATAGCCAGCAGGGAAAGTGATCTTGGCATGACGGTTTTGTAGGGGCAAACTGAGAAGACCTTGTCAAGAGGATGGTGACGAGGCACACCATGCCAAGAAGTAGGCAGGGCTAGATGTGCTCTGCAGTGGCAGGATTATTGAAAAGCATAGATGAAAGGGAAGTAGTGACTGGGCTTGCTCCCAGGTGCACAGGATGAGAGGAAGGGAAGGGTCCGGTCAGTGCTGCAATACCTCCAGCTGAAGTGCCTTGGCAGCCTCAGACTCCTGGCTGGCTTCCACGTACTGACTGACAGATTGCCCAGGTTTTTGCAAACTAGCTACAGGATTTAATAAAAAAGCATTGCTTTGCCATAGAGTCATTAGCACACCAAGTCATTAATATCTCCGTTCCTGTCTAGCTACAGGTCATTCATTGAGCAATTCCATTTTCTCCCAAGCGTAACAGCACGTGGCAGAATCTGGCCCGCTTTAACATAATGCTGATAAAAGCAGAGGCACTTCTAATGCTGGCTTACAGTCATGCTCATATGTTCTTGCATTTCAGTGAAGGTGATACATCAAATCACTTGGTGTACTTAACTCCTTTAAATTCTTTGACAGAGAGTTAAGTAAATTATGGCTCGTTTTCTGCATAAGGAAGAGTCATGGGGTTATTGTAATAGACACATTCACGTGCATTAAATGTACATGCATGCAATTAAAAATAACTGTTTATACAGATTTAATTATATGTCTCCCATACCAAATATTTTGCATTAAAAACAGGTAAAAAAATAAACACAATGGCTTCAAAGAGCCTGTTGTCAGAAGACTGGGAAAAACAATCTGTACAGGGGCTTTTAGCATCAGCGTCTGTATTCCTAACAGAATTATGTGCAAGTTCGAGGGCCACTTTCTTTGTCAGCAGACGTAGCCAAGTCTCCTGGAATTCATGACTACTCACAGCCTTTAATGAAAGCTGAACACATTAGTCAGAATAACCTAATCGCTCTGTCTTTGAAGATAAACTCAGCTTCTCTTGCTCATCCCCACATACACTGAAATGCAGAGTCTCTAGGAGTGTCATCATCATGTAAGACACTTGCTATTAAATCTATTCTCAATACAAGGCTGACCCGAGGTACGTTTCAGAAATCTTTCTCTTTGTCTGCTCTAATCCATCAGAATCCTTTCAGCTAAAACTGCCGCATTTATACATCAAAACTGTATTTTTTAAGTAAAGCTGTCACTTTTAAGGCATGCATCTTTTCAGGAAAATGTCAGAGATGTTATACTTGGGTGTCCTTCTGCCCAAGAGGCCAGCGGAGCCTGAACAATGAAGCAAACAAGACAGCTAATCAATAGCAGTCACAGCGCTATTTTTTATCCTCCAACATCTTCATTTTCAACTCGGTACACATCATTACAATAGGAAAACAGGACAGTCAATCTCCATTAGGTTCAAACGCTGCATGAAAGAATTAATTTGGCTGCCATAAAAATGATGATACGACCGCATGCCCTTAAACCCTTAAAATTTATTCTAAATTTACAAAAACTACTTGGATAGGCAGATTGCCTAGATATGAAGGCAGGGGCATATTGACTGTTGTTTTGTTTTTTTTTTCTCCCTGTTGGCACAACGTATTTCTTGCTGTGATTATTTCTCTAAGCACTGGAATACATCCTGTAATTTTTTTTTAAAGGTTTTGGTATAAAGCAATTTCACAAGTACCTGTGTAACTAATCAGATTGAAGGTTCACGATGCCAATTTCTCAGAAGTATGTCCTCCACACTGACTCTCATTGCCAGCTCAAAAAATATCCTTTAAATTTGGGATTTTCAAAGGGATTTAGTTGTCCATAGGCCATTCAAATATGAATGATGAACACCAAACTCCCTTTGGCTATTTTGACAAATCCATTTCAAGTAACTACTCATTTTCACATTTAATTTGAGTTCAAAGGAGTCAAAGTTACAATTCTCTCCCCTCTCCACACTGACTGCTTTCAGCATCTGGCACTGAACACTTGACCTTATGTCATTCGCACGTGTATGCATATATGCATATGAATATGCACATGCAGTCAAAACCACTGAAATGGGCTGGCATATGGCAAGAAGCATTGCTGGCACTTCAAGCACATACACTGGCACCTTCCACAGAGGGAAGATGGTAAAAATGAAAAACATGCAGAGACTTCTATGCCTCCCTTCTTGCATGCTTATTACTGTCCTTATATCTCCTGTATTTAACAGAGGGAGCACACATGCCAACTCAGTCCAGTACAACTTTTCAGCACCTGTCATGTTAAACTCCATAGGGAACAAAGTTCATACAGCCAGCATCAAAACAGCACTGAGGTTATACTGCATCTAGGACTATTTTGAAGCAAAAGTGATCAGTATTCTAGTTTTAATTATGATGTGATTCTGCTGGGTCAGATAAGCTGATTATTTTGACTGAAGCTAGAGAAATCTTTTCATTTATAAATAACACCATGTTTCAAAACTTCAGCTAATTTTAGACCTATAAGCAAACATTGTTTGTTTGTTTTAGTTTTTTAATTAGAGTAGTAAGCAATCACTACTCAGTCTACATGCACAAACCCTGAAATAGGCCTTAAATAGAGATGAAAATGAAGAGAAATCTCCTTTCAAAAAAATTATTCGACATCTGCAGTATGTTTGGTACTTCCTGTTGGGGTTTTATGTAACAATTCCAACGTATGCTTGATTTTTAGCACATTTATGACTTTATGTATGAAACTAAAGACACAGCACAGGCAAATAATACAGAACTTTGCAGTGCTTTGGAAGGGTAGCACATCAGTAAAGACCTGAAAATGTATTTTAATAATACTGTCTTTGAAAAGGAAGTGATTTTCTGGTCTTCATAAAAGCAATGAAGCTATGGAATTCCATTTCTCTGGAGAACATTAATCTTTTGGTAGGTCTTAAGGAACAGGAAATATCCTTTGAGATAATTCTGTCTGGATGATGTTAATGATCACCAAGGGATGAAGATAGAAATGAATGGGGGGAAAAGAAAACACAGTAAAAGTTGTTTTTACATTAGATGGGCTTGTTGAATGCCTCAGCACCAGGAAACAGGAATGACTAAAATGCTCTTGGAGGGGATTATATTCACAGAAGAGCTATACCTTGCAGAAGACTCACTTCACTGCCTACCTGTTGATAGCTGGGGCTTATGGTGACTTTTCACATGTTTTGGTCTACTTGCTAAATATGTACAGGGATGCTCAGGCTTTTTTACTCCACATATGAGCCTTGGAGAGAGGTGCAATTTCATCAGGTAACAATAAACATATATAATCAATTCTTTCTGATAGCAGACTGTATTTCTGTAAGAGCAGTGCAGGTGGAAGCCAGAAGAATGAAGTGATGGCTGAAGGCGTGACAAACAGGTTAGATATATGCATTTCCAATTTATGCTTCCTTTCATTACTTTTCGTCTGTGCCCATCTGCTCAGAAGGGATAGCAGAGACACATAAAATCTGAGCCCTTTTGACAAATGATGGGACAACTAGCCACAGTATGGCCAGGTGGGAAGGGACTGTGACAGCCCTGTCCTATGCCCCTCTGCCCAGCTGGGATGAACCCATTCCTTCTGGTGCAAGCAGAACCTGGGCTTTCTGTCCCAAACACTGATTTGGTTTGGTATCCTGTACTATCCAATTTTTTGTATGATAGGCTCCTCTTGGTTTAGTACAGCTAAGAAAATAGGGTTGTTGCTTTTTTTTTTCTTATGCTATACCCCACCAAAATACTGCTTCAGTGAGATCCCTCAACCTGCAAACTCCACATTGCCCTCAGGAACTCCCTTGAATCTTATCTTTCTCATGCAGTTTCTATATGTTCAGTGTTTTGAGGGATAAGAGTTAAGATGACTTCCTTACGTCTGTGTACATAATTCTTGCTCACGTTTGCAGGAATTAGGTCTGTTTATCAGCTGAAGTATGTAACCTGTTTAGTATTTTTTCATTTTCTTTCAGGTCCTTCATCTCTTCCGTTCTTGTATCAAAATAATTGGTAGCAATGCAAGACTCAGAAATATCTTAGCTGTCACACAAAGTGGATGTCAACAATATCAGTATATAAAAAACTGCATGTTATGCTGTTCCAAATGCAGAGATAGTATGAAAAGAATACACCATGGTGTGCTATGCATCATTTAAGACCAGATCCTTGTCACTGGCAGCATTAGATGTTCTTCCCCCCTTTTACTCTTTACAGGTTCTAAACATATGGATCTTTGGCTTTGCTTTGGGATCATTTGTTTGTTTGTATGTTTTTTATGAAACAAAGGTCACTTACGTAGCTAAAGATAAATAAAAATTCACAAGCATCCCCAGAAAAATCAATAAAGGTACTAAAAATCTAAGTTGATAATAAATTTTTGTTTCCCCTTCACATAGCTCAGGAATGTCAGTATTTACTGTAATATCAGATATTTCAGAAGAGTATTGATTTTGCCACTGAAGTGTGACTAAAGGGATAAATAAACTGCTCTTGGGGTCAATCGATCCATTTATCTTTGCTGTTATTTTATAAAAAGTCAAAGCAGCATAAACTTTGATAAATAAATGCTATCATGAAAGAAATACTATTGATAGGAAGGTTTTGAGTGAAAATATCTAGTCTGCCACTACTGACTGCAACATTGGCACTATACTTATGTTGCACTGAGTACTAACAGTGAGGACAACGTACGTCTTTTCACCAGTGGTGCACAATTGGGAATTTACAAATTCATACGAGACTCAGCAATTTAGGATGACTGCAACATATACTAAGTAGAATGTTTCACAAGATGGGAAATACTCAAAAGAAGGGAAAGAAAAGTGAGAAGAGCCTCTATTTTTGTATTTGCAATGAATGTGAATCACAATGGCACCAGTGCATTCTGACATTTTAAAAATGCAGCATTCCTTAACAGCTGATGTGTTCAAGTTGATAAGTAATGAGAATGCTCTGAAGTGACTTGATGTTACTTTTAATTGTAAACAGGATAATAGTTACTTCAAGAAGTTACGATGTTATTATAAAGATTTCAGTGCAAAACTCATGCAGTGCCTGCCACATGATTTTCATGTGGATTTAAGGTGGTGAGAGAATGTTGAGACATATTTGAGGCTTGTGAAAGACATAGGAAAATGCTGTTATTGTGAGAACATAAGAGTTTACTTTGTAAAGACAAACATGTAAATCAACAGAAAATAATGCAGTGATACATAAAATGATACAGAGAAGGTTTATAAACCTTTTTGATATGATATGTAAGTAATATGAGATTTTAACAGTCCAAATTAAAGTACTGACAGACTAGACAGCATCTCAGCCATAGCTGCTCAATCTCTGCTCTGATCACAGCCTGTGGAGAGAAGCAGCTTCTGAGAGTGGCTCTTCTTCCAAGTTCTGAGCATAAGATACAGGATCAATCTCCCTCTTCAGGAACCCACTTTGGTCTTTTGACTCCAAATAACACCCAAATGTAAAATATGGCAAGGGAAGGGATATAAATCCTGTGTAATGTGACAGTGTTGTAAAGGTATCCAAAACTCACAGGACTGAAAAACAGAGAAGTCACTGTTCAAAAAGCAAAGCTGTGTTTCCTATAGTCATCAAATTAAAAAAGAAACAAACAAAAACTTACAGATGACTTTAAACAGTTTGAAATGGTTGCAAAAGTTTGAATGAAGATATAATTGGCAAACCTGGAACATCTTAGTTCCTAAAATCTAGGTTGATGACTCCTTAGCACACTGCTGGGAAATCCAGGGAAGAGATCCTGAAGGGACTACCAACCATTCACTACTAGAAAACCATAGGGTTGCTACAGCAATAAAGGTCTTGATTTGATCATGCACATCAAACTAAATTGCAGAGCTCTGTTCTTCCATGAGAGCAGTAATACAGAGGAGTGCTCTCTTCCTGAGGTAATGCAATTACAGGGGAGAAAGGATGACAGGGACAGGAAGAAACCAGGAGAGACAACTTTATGAAAAGTTCACCAAAATCAGCCATGGAAGCCCACAGCCAAAGGTAGAAGTATTTCCTGCATAAACAAAGTGGTGTTATGCAGAGGTTTTCATGGAATCAAAGAATCATAGAATGACTTGGGCTGTAAAGGACCTCACAGCTCAGCCACCCCTTCCCTGCCATGGGCAGGGCTGCCCCCCACCAGCTCAGGCTGCCCAGGGCCCCATCCAACCTGGCCTCGAATGCCTCCAGGGATGAGGCACCACAGCTTCGCACTGCCCTCTGAGTGAACAATTTCCTCCTAACATCTAAACTAAATCTCTCCTCTTTCAGTTTAAAGCCACTCCCCAGGAAACAAACTCTGATTAGACATCTCAGCTGATAACTGAGAAGTATCCCTGTACCCTGGTTGTGGGAAAAAGTCTCTTTGGCACAGTGTCCCTTCCAACCCTGCTGACTAAGATCAAAGTGAGGTAGCCCCTACCTATCCTTCAACCTTAGATAGCCGTGCCATGGACACATCAGGCTAATGAAAGCTGTGACATTCAAGCTGCTTCTGATGATTTTAGAGCTCTGCATTTCCAACCAGCTCTTTAGATGACTATCCAGAGCAACAGCTCTGGAACTTGTTTGCCTCAGAGAATGACAGGTGAAGATCCTGGAAGTAGTTCCTAAGGAGCTCTGTATTTTACTTATGGCTTTGAAAAGCGAGGCTAGAGATCCAAAATTACTGTGCAGGTTTAACAATAGCACAGCCTTGATGAAAGCCTGTGAGGAAGCACTGTGATTCTGTTAAAGCCAACAAAAGCAGCTATTGCTTTTTTGCTACGGAGTGAGAAATCTCTAAGGAATGCATGCAACTTCTTTTCATGAAGCTGTGATGACCAGCAGGTGATGGTCATGTGTAGGTTTCCTGAAATGTCACAGCTCCACACAGGAACATGAACTCTTCCAGAGAGCTCAGGGGAACATGATACTCTGCTTTTCAGTAACGAGCCTCAGACAGCTTTAGGGTACATCCAAGAATTCATCTTCATCCTTCTGAGTGACATATCCTTTAGAAAACTGCTCACATCTGCATCTGGCCATGTGCACAACTTCACCCTGCTGAATCAACTAGGACTGGGAGCTAAAGAAAACAAGCTACATACAGCCACTCCACACATACTCACCTTGGATAGAAACTAACAAAGAAATTAACATTAGCTGGAAACACGTAGCAATACTTTCCTTCATTTACAGTCAGAAGAAAGAAAAGGATATCAATATTGTTGCACAGCATATATGTTTCACTTTCTGTCCTGCAGTGACAGCTGCCAAATAGTGATCTGTTTCCTCCAGCAAATTATTCATTTTCTGTCAGTAATTAGAAACAAACAGCAGAGACATAACATCTTCCACATTCCAACAACAATGTTCATGTATGCTATACAAACATTTTTCAGTGTATTGTGGATGCATGTTTAGTATATATATGATTTAAATTGATTTGTTTCCCCATTTTTTTTCTGCCCATTGGTTCATGTCACCACACGATGCATGCTTCCCACGCCCTGGCTCACAAAATGGACAAGTATAGAACTATTCCCTTTCTGTAATACTGTCTCATGAAGATCGCATGTGTGTTTGGGAAAGATGGCAAATCAGCCACACCTCTGAGAGAAAAAAATCATTCCCATAACCATTTGATGAGATACGACATCACTGCTGTGCTTTGATATAAACCTGGCTTAACACCAACAGATTGTCAAACACTTCTGGTTGAAAAGCTTTGAAGAAGCAGCGTGTTTTTGAGAAAAACCATAAAGGACAGGGAAGGCAACTGACTCAGATGAAGACAGAGATTCTGTCTTCAGACAGGGGGGGAAAGAAAGAGCTTCAGCTCTGCGGAGCTATGGAGATGTGCCCTGGGACCATGACAGAGATTTCATATGCTGGGGTGAGGGTGCAGGTAGGCTCAAGTGCAGCCGTCCTCTCTGAGCTATGAGCAGTAGCCTTCCTCCCCAGTAAGGCAGATAGCAAATCTCTTCCAACTCCTGTGGAATGAGTAGGGGCAGCGGAGCTGCTGCTTCTCAGTTGTTTTGACATATGCTATACCCATCAGTTATTTTTAAATCATGCTATTTGACAGACCTGCTGAATTCATTCACAATTTCTGATTTGCAAGCTGAGCTGCTCTGTTACTTCTAGGAATCTATGCAAATGGTGAAAATATGCTTTCTGTTTTACTCTGTATTTCTGAATCTCTACAGGTTGTGACTCTTCTTACTAATCTGTTCTGTTTGCTGGCAACTGTCTTAAAGACCGCAATAAACAAACTAAATAATTAAGTCATCCACTTTCTTACACTTTAAGCAATATATTATTTAAGAGCCCAGGCAGTAAAATCTCCGTCCTGAAAACGTGCTCTTGGGATTGTCTGGGGACTGGTTATTTTGAAAGCATTTGTAAAGTTTGGCAGATGTACAAACGTTTCAAGGATCAGATCCTAAAAAAGGTTATCTTTGTTGTAATTATGAGAGATAATCATAATGATTCAGTTTGGTACTCTATTGTACATTAAAATATAGCACCTATTCAACTGCCACCAGAAAAGTAATCATATTTCAGTCATTGTATTTTTTTTTTTTTCATTTGATAAATGAGTTTGCTTTATACATTTGCTTTAAACAGTGAAAGAATATTAATGCAGGTCTGGTTAACATCATGTTTGGAAGCGCAAGAGAATGGTTACACAAGAGGTTTAATTCCTGTCAGTATTAAGTATTATAAAAAGCAAAATGAGCACATGGTTAAGCCAATTTAAATGCACTTCTAATGAACAAGTGGACCCACTTAAATGCTTCAGTTAAAAAACAAATGTTTCTGACTCTTTTGTATTAGTGCTGTCCATCAGTGCTGCCATTGTGATCACTATCTACATTACTAGAAAAACAATTCATAGGCACGCCTGCTGATTAATACATATTGTTTAACCAAATAATAAAAATAGGCCATCAGGGATCCAGCCTCAGTTACCATTACAGCAGCACAAAACAGAATTTTGCTCCTGCATGCATGGCCTGCCAAACCCATTGCAAGGTTCAGTGTTATTTAGGAAGGACGAACTCTCATCATCCACCCAAATGACCATGCAGAGGTAGGGTTTATTTTAGCACTTTTTGCTTTGATATAGCTGGTGCTGGCTTTCTTTTAGTTGCAACATAAAAGTTACTTAACATTTCTCATAATGCCTACAGAAACTGAAGAGCCTTCCACTGCTCCTGTCCAAGCAGAGAAATAATCCCCTTACAAAGAATCATGATATCAACACAAATTTCAGATAAAACTCAACTGTTACTGATTCCATTTCCTAGATAACACAGCACATTAAAATAGCAGCAGATGTTACTCCACTGAATGACAATTGTGTAAAAAAGCAAATATTGAGGGCACTATTTCCTTTTGGTCCCAAGCTGACTCTAGGAATCTACTAAAGAACCTATAAACAGCAATGATATTCAGCACCATGACTTCAAGGATTACTGTGCTTTGCACAGGAACATTTGGGCAACATACGCACAACAAACTGTGGATGACCAAACCATAGTTAAGTATTTCAAGGGAAGAATAAAAAGGAACAAAAACCAAAACAACTCCCTCCTCTACTCCCAGACAGTCTGTTGAAAGTGCAGTATGTAAAAATGACTCTGAAACATATGCCTCCTCTGGAGCCAAGTGGTATAGAAGAAATATAGCAGGAAATTAATCATCACGAACAGGTTTTGTTCAGTAAGGGTTGCAGCCTCTTGTACCTGCAATTCATCCCTCCCTACTTGCTAAAAGGGAACTATCTCCCTCCTGCAGAGTGCTACTTGCAGGTTGGAAAGACTCACGTTGTGGCATCCACACATGCATCACCTTGATTCATGTAAGAGAAACTCGAGAGAAATATGCACTGAGAGCATGCCACTCATCTGGCCTGTTCTAAATAAGTGAGCCAAGCTCAAGGAGTTTCCTTCTCTGACAGTAAGGAGAGTCCGGGCAATTAGCACAGATGCTGACATTGAAGATACACATCTGATCAGATGAATCCCATCTTTGCAGCCATGGTGGAATAGGGGGAATGGGTTGGTTCTTCACGTGAAAAGATTTGGATGAGAAACTTAACACATTAAGAAACTAAAACTCCAGCACCATGTAGAACAAAGTGACTTACTGACACTGGCCACACACAGTACTCCTCATCTAGAAACTACTAGATCTGTATAAAGTTGTGAATAACTGTTGTTTAAAAATGGCTGCATGTACACAAAACAGTATTAAAATATCTTTTAAATGTTTTTGTGAAAACTGTGATGGGAAAATGAGGTTTGCTGGGGTCACTCATGACTTAGATTTGCATGCAGAAGGCTAAGCAGAATTCTGTTCAGGCCAACAAATGAAAAGCTTCTCTATGTAAAACAAGGTCCCAGAGGACCCTGGAGCATCACAGTATCATTATGTGCCCTTTCCGAAGCATATGTTCCTGATTGTTCTGTTTGCAATCTGCCTGCTGTCCCTCTCATCAGTAGCGCAAGTTCCTGACTTGGTGTTGGGTCTTGAGCATGCCAAGAAGCCTCCTAGAAGTATCAGCATGAAGGTGCTGATGTGCAACCTAAATAACCCTAAGTACCACCGTGAAGCTGAGAAACAGCCTCTTTTCTAAGGCTTCTGGCCTCTTCAGAAGATGAGTGAAGAAGATGGGAAATGAAATTAACTGTACTGATGGACTGATAGTATCTGAAGTCATTTACATCAGTTAAACAGACACCACTGAAATTACAGCATTCTTCTCATGCATTTAGACTGTTCAAAACATACCCAGTTCCCCTTTCCATGACCAGGAAGAGATACAGTTCATGAACCATTCATTAACTAGGTCAGTTTCCCGGCCCTATGCAAGTCAATCTGTGTTAACTGGATAATAACCATACCTTAACCTTGCTTGTTGGCCCCAGATTTTACTCACTTTGGTATCTGCTTACACAGCTCACAAATAACAAACAAGGGAGCTTAAAAAAGTGAAGTCTTAAGAACTATCTAGAATTCTGACACAACCTTCTGAGATGCTTTAGGTTAGCCTATTTTATAAATAATGTTTGAACTTTCAAAATGAATTGCAATTGAGCTGCACCATTAAAATAGTTATGTTATTAAGAGAAGTCATACTCAAAGTGGATAAGAAGAGCCAAAATTATTTAATTCCATCATCATAAATTTTAAATGCAATTAATTTTTGCTGCCTGAAGTTGGTCTTTTTTCCTCCCTTCTTAGCAGTTTGATAGATTGACCTAATTAACCTGGAGTGATTTGTAAGTTTGCAGATCAAGTATCCTTTTTATTCTGACTGACATGTCCTTTCTCCATCACCCCTCCAAGATCTCTGGTCTCTTTTCCCGTCTCCCTCTTCTCTTTCCTGCTCTCTCTTGCTTTTCTTATTTCACCTTTCAAATTCTCCCCAAACAGGCATTCAGTTCAGTCTGACCTTTACGTATTGTTAAAACTGCTGAATCAGAAGTTGTCAGGAAATTTTGATTTAGGATTTCCATGTTCTGTGGAACAAGTCAAACTACTCAGCGACACTGTAGCTGAAATGCCAAAAGGACAGTATTTATTCCTCTAGCAGCCACGATTCCCTAATTTGGATAATGTTATACTGTACTTTTATAATACAGTTTATTTTCAGCAATGACAGTTATACAGTTTTGAATAATAATAGACATTTTTTAAAGACTATACTAATCTCTTATCTTCCCATTTGTTATTTCCTTGTCCTGTCTGTTACTGTAATATAATAGTCATGCATTACGGACATAAAAGGCTCTATTCCATCATGAGATGTGCACTTCAGACAGATTATCTCCACCAACTATTGCCAAACAAATTAAACAGCACAAACATGTCTAAGGCCATAAATCTCCTGTGCCCTCAATTCAAATACTTCTAAATATATGACTTTAATTCTGAATCATGTGGGAACAGTCACCCCAGGCAGTATATTGCCTGCTGGTCTTGCAGAAGCAGACCCCACCCAGATCAAGGAGGGCTGTGAGCCTGGGGGCAACGCTCTGGGAATTCAACATGAAACAGAAACAACATACATGCAGTTTGCTTTCTTTCCTTTACATACAACCAAGATGTAGTTTGGTGATCTGAGGCACATTTTATTTCCAAGGGAGCTGGGGCAGGATGCATAGCCTCAGAGTGTCAACTGTGATCTAAGCAAATTGTACTGGGAGGGCAGTGCCAAACCACCCAACTTCTCTGTACGTGGCTGCATAATTCCAATTGAGACTGTCAGTTTTGGAGAAAGTTTTGAATGTTATCCAAATCCTATGATCTCTATGGAAAGAGCCCTGTGGATTCCAACTGTATTTGTATCAGGCAACTGGAGGCCAGGGGCTTGGTGCAGATTTTCTCTATTACAAGTATTTGTTTATTCCCTGACAACTTAATTTTCAGTATTGACATCTAAGTCTTCTGGGAGTATTTGGACTCTATTACTACCTTCTGTGCTTATTCCAAATGTTGAGATTGTGTTCACATCATATACAACATACAGTGAGACCTGGAGGCAAAACAACAGCTAGTGAGGGCATGGGACACTCCACTAAGAACAGCTGCTTGACCCATCCTACCACTAGTCCCAAGCAGAGCCATGACATCTTTCATGCAAGTGCCCTTCTCTGTGTCTACCTTGTACTTCATCACCTCCATGCCATGGGAATTTCCCTGAATGTGCTCCTTCCTGCCTCATGGAAAAGTCTAAATAATTGCATTATGGGGTACACAGAATCACAGAATCATAGAATCAACAAGGTTGGAAAAGATATACAAGATCATCCAGTCCAAATGTCCACCTGTCAACAGTTATTCTCAGTAAACTATATCCCTCCATAAAATGTCTAAATATTCCTTGAACATATCCAGGGTTGGTGACCCCACCACTATCCTAACTCTTTGTAGCTGTTTCCAGTCCTTCTTGTTTCTCTACTGTATCATGGCTAATTCATTTTGTATTACAAACAAGGAACTGAAAGATCTGTTTAGGTTTGGTCTAAATGAAAAATTTTAGCATCCTTCATGTGACCTTGTTAAAAATGGTTTTATACTCCTGATGTCAGATGTTTCAGGCACTAATTATGCCTCTATTTCATTCTGGTAAGTGAATTTGCACTTAATTTTATTTTATTATTTAATTATTATTTTGCATTTTTTTCACCTGCAAAATAACAAATGCCAAATGCCTGGATTTTATTTTCTCTCACACTTTTATAGGACTATATAAGATACAAACAGACTCATTATTGCAAGGTGCACAAACCAAAAAAAATTTCTAAGTTCAAATCCAATTGTATAATGATTTTCTAAACATACTATAAGGCCTATTAACAGCACAATGAAAAAAACCAACAACACAACAACTTATAACTGCCTGTTAGCAAAGTGTAATAGACCAAAGCAAAGTGCAATAACTGGATATATTAGAGTATACAAATACAGTTGATACAAGTAAGGGATCCAAGAAGATTCCTATAGTAAAAAAAGAGAGCTTAGTGCACTGGGCTGAGGTATTGGTGGCAAGTGTCAGTGAGCAGCAGCGCAGAATCTGCAGTACCTGCAAGGCTACTGGGCTCTTTGCTCAGCAATCTCATTTGAGTGTTTTCATTTGCAGTCAGAGGACACTGATCTGCCCACTCTTCCATGCATGCATATTCTTTCAGTGCAGCTATCTGTGTTGCTGTAATACACCTGCCCCTTCAGACCTGAGCACAGACATGTCAGGTAAATGCAGGTGGATGCAGCTGCTGGTAGAGAAAATGATTTTTGTTTCCATTGTGTCTGATGCAGTGAGAGCAGCCCATCTCAGTCTTACTCTGAGGTCATCAGACAAGACATGTGAAGACTGTCAAAAGTACAGCTCACCCCTAAGCCATTTCAATTCAGTGGTGGACTTGTCCAAGATGAGCATAACTGATTATCGTATCCAATGAAGCAATGATAGGACTAGAGGGAATGGCCTCAAGTTGCTTCAGGGGAGGTTGAGGTTGGATATTAGGAAGAACTTCTCAGAAAGAATGGTGAGGCATTGGAACAGGTTGCCCAGGGAGGTAGTGGAGTCACCATCCCTGGGGGTGTTTAGGGATAAGGTAAATGTACTCAGGAACATGGTTTAGAGGGCAATATTGGTGGTAGGTGGATGGTTGGATTAGATGATCTTAAGAGGTATTTTCCAACCTTAATCATTCCATGATTCTATGATAAACAACAACCAAGCGCTAGACAGCCACTCATTACACCCTCTCCTGTTGGATGCTAGATCTCTGATGCTTCATATCACACAAGGAGTGGTGGGTAATTGTATGACAAGTCAGCACATTTCTGGCCTTTTGTAACAAACCTGCAGAGTTGGCATCCCAAGACATATGGCCACTCTTCAGAAGGGTGGTGGCTTCCTTTAGCCAGTACCTTTCTGCCTTCCTGGTGAGGATAGTCTGCTGATGTTGGGGAACATAGTGCCAGCAGGCTGAAGAACCACTTCTAAAAATATAAAAATCCCACTGGGTTGTATTCAGAGCCATCTGCCCTTGGGGAAAGAGCAGCAGCAGACACTGCACGCGTTTAGCAGATGGATAACATGGACTTCAAACCTGCCAGACCAAGGACAGTCTGGAGAAAGTGTTCTCCCCTTTCCAGGTGAGTGCTTTCACCATTGAGCTGATGTTGGAGAGACAATGAGTGAAGGGGAAAGAAGGCAACATGGATCACCTCAGGCAGCCTTGCCCTGGGAGAAAAAGCCCACTGGAGTCAGAAGCACCTCAAGGGTAGTCAGATGAGCCTATTCTCAGCCCACCATTAGAGGCACAGGCTTTGGGTTGGAGAGTGCCCCTAAACCTTGGCCCTCTTTGCAGCATTTCCAGCTGGCTAGCTGTGGTAGGACTTTCAGATCCTGCTTTCAGACACATGGGTTTCTCTAAGCATCATGCTATCTAGTTGTAATAGATTGCTACTGACATGAAAAGCCATGCTATTAGAAATGAAAGGCTCAATGTATAAAAAATGCCATGTGCTCCTTATTACGGAGGAGTAAACTTTGATTAGTGGAAGTGATTAGTCTATAAAATTTAACTTGCCATTTATTAACTTAACAACCTAACAACCTGGCATTATTAAATACTCAGGGTGGAAACCACTGCGACCTATGGAAAAGTATTTGCCTGCACAAGTGCAGATCAATACTTCTACATTTAGTTAAAGTTTTATGTATTATGCCAAATACAGTTCATAAATGTCACTTCATAATTTGCATTACCACAAATTATTAGTTAGGAGTCACACCCTGGCTTGCGAGACCAAAATACATTAGTTGTTTTGGCAGGTCTCTGACTTACAGTTATGCTTAACGATCCTGTAAAAATACAATAAATAACATTTTTGTTCTAACAATTTTATTTATTCTTCTTCAAATACTGTCTAATGAGGCAAAGTTTGATATTTTGAACTGTCAGAAACAAGGCTGAATACAGGAATATCTAACAATCAAGATCTATCAAGAAACAGACTTCCTAGATATATGGGTCTACAAAATAAATTTAAAAGGGTGACATTTAATTGATCTCTAGAAATGGAAAGGTCATTTTCTATAATTTCTTTACACAATGTGTTGCTTAAAACAATACTTTCTAAGAAAAAAAATGATCACGTTTGTATTTTAATATGCATCCACATGTTCTTTTCTAACTGCTTTCCTTAATTATACCAAGGTTACAGACATTTTCCATGCCTTATTCAGACAGGGCATTTGAGACAGTAACATTTGCAAGTTATGTATTGGAGATAGGTCTGAACTTCAGTCTCCATATAGTACTGTGAGCACACCTTACCAATTTTAATTGGCCGCGTATCTGAGAGAGGTCATCAGTGAAATCTCTATCCAAAGGTTTATGGCTGTCATTTTATAGATTTTGGTTTAGGACTAGCACTTGCACAACAATTAATGATCAAACTGTGATATTTAAACTACTGGTCTCAGACGCAGGTGCTTTCCCTGAGCGATTGGAAACCGTGACAAAACCAAGGAGAATGTCACAACCTGCTCCTCAGTGCAGACACCATCTTCTCCCTACAGCTGGAGGCTGTAATCCTCACGGTGTTTGCACTGTGTGTGTGCAAACACAGATCACTCCTGTCCTCTGCCCGCCTGCGGTGGTAAGGACCAGCTGCTTCATGGCCAGAGCTAATTGTCAGAATGGGGGAAAGCGAGGAGGTGACAAGGGAAACCTTCAAAAGGTTATGTTCAGGATGACAAATGCAGCGCGAAGGGTCATAAATGCACTCTCAACGGAAACCCGCAGATTGAAGGGACGTTAGCCAGAGTTTCTTGGGATAGTGCACTCCCATCATTTAACAACCCTAATGGAACAGTGTCCTCATATTTCTCATGGCACTGCTATTCTTCTTAACGGGGATTAACAGCCTTTCTTGTTATTTCCTGACTAGATTTCTCACGAACTAACATCCCACATCAGATACTATATTAGACAATAATAAGACCAAATGACAGACTGCATACTCACTTGCCTGACAAGGGTGCTGCATTATCCCACCACACAAAGAATACGAAGAAATTTCAGGGGCTTATTTATTGTTTTGGCTATTATATAGAAATATAACAGAAATAAAAACTCTGAAGAACTAGTATGGTATAGTATTGCTCCAGTCATAATGTGCTAGTACACAATCAATTCTTATAAAAGCTTTTCTCTTTCAGAGTAGTTTAGTTGTCCAAAGGGAATAAATAATTTACTGCTTGTTCAATCCGGCACTTCTCTCCTATTATTTTCAAAAATTTATTCTGCTTTGCATTTGCCACATAAAGTGTTCTTTGTTTCCGTTCCATCCCTTTTAAATCTTTTTTCTCTTTAAGCACACAGAGGATACTCCTGCTTAAGTGAGCTCACTAACATGAGGCTGATGGCTTGAGGAAAGTTCAGGAGGACATTTTATTTTCCTTATTTTTGAAGACAGCATAGGCTACCTGGACAGATCTTTATGCTGACCTTTGAGATTTCTTCATTTCCAGATGAAAACCTTACATGTCTAACAGACACAGAGTGGTTCACAGCTGGCTGGAAAGCACCCCACACTTGACACAGCTATCGGGAACCTCTGCAGAGAAAGGCTGGAACAGCTTGCCTACGCTAGAGGTGGTCATGTCTAAAAGAGGAACATTCAACCTACATGTGGTTGAATAGAGGAGCCTTCCCACCCTGGGGATGGGACATCCCCAGCACCTTCCACTATCCAACATTTCTGTGAGATAATCAACCGTGAATATACAACTGCCTCCACTCTTAGACAATTAGACTATACACTAGACATTTAGTTAATGCTTCCATCTAACAGGTTTTACAGTTTACAGGTACATATATACATATTTTTTCCATTTAAAATTCTTTAGAATTCTTTGTAGTTCCTCTAAGACAAATATGGTCTTTCAGCATAAGCAAAGCCAACCTTATATATTTTCTACCCCTTCTTTCTAAATGTTTGCATCTTTCAAGTGTTGTAGGAATAATCATAAAAAGGCATGAATGAAAATGAATGCATGAAATAGCACACCACATGACTGCATTAACAGTATCCTCTGCCGAGAAACCCGCAATTAAGCCTTTATTTTTAAATTGTCTATTTCAAACTGTTTTACAGGAGAGGAATAAGTCAGTGTTTACTGGGAAAATGAGCAGTGTTTAGTGGATCAAATTTCCAATTACACTTTTCAATTTCAAGCCTGTCCAAACAGACATCTAAAAAATCTTGAGACACTGTATGACCTGTAACGCCTTCCAACAAAATCTATTTAATGAGGAAGTCAAAATATCTCATTTACTTTCCTTGGTATCATTAGAATTCTGAATTACGCTGAAATCTCAGGTGTCACATTATCTTAAAGTAGCATCTAAGCAAGTGCATCGCTTCAAATCAGGTAAAAGATGTATTAAACTCATTTCTAAACATGTTATGCATGTTGGCTTTGCTGTTAGTGTGATCTCTTCCCACCTTTTGCTCCAGTGATCACTGGTGGCTTTCATGACCATGGTAAGCAGTCTGCAGATACATTTTCAGTGTTCCCACTGCTGTATTTTTCAGCTAAAAGTGCAGTGAATGCACAGTGACCTGTGAATGATTTTTGAAGGCTTGCATTCATCTGTTGACCCTTAAAACTTTGGAATCACTACAGTAAAATGTTTAATGAAAGGAATGAAAGACACCTGTGCTCTAAAATACAATTTCATGACTAGTGAGTCATTAAAAAGCAACATGTGCAGTCATCCTAAAATGCAGTGTCATTACTGCAGCTCTGGACTATCTGCAGTAAAACCGCACTGCCACTACTGTAATGCATACAGTACAGGATTTAGTTAATGATTTTCCCATTACACTGCAAAATCCTTACAGCAGTAGCTGAAATTTCTGATCAGTTTTGCGGCCTGCCTTTGAAACCACAAGTCCAGGTCATACAGCCAACTGAATTTTCTCACTACTCTCTGGTTTGGACCTGGCGGTTAGGGGTGAACAATAGAAATGGAGATTGAATATATTTCATTACCTTAAGAATCACACTTTTGCTTTCTAAAAATAAAATACATGCTATTTTCCACAGCTTATTATTGACAGGAACACCATGCTTAGATTATGCACCACTGAGGGTGTGTGGCTATCTGTGCTGCCACTGCATAGCAATTCAACAATTAATCTGTGGATTCCAAAGCAGTCTGGGGAACATTCTTGAGATTTGAGATTGAAAATTTTAGGGTAGAAATATTTGTCTGCACTAAAAAATTTAATCTTGGCCTTCACAGACCTATTTCTAAACTCACTAAATTGTTTCAGGTGAAAAGAAATCAGCTCTAGATTTACAAGACTGCTGATAACTGATCTGTGTACTGTTAGCCCCAATTTTAACACAGTATCTATGAGAGTCAGGCTCAAATCCACTCAATAAACTGAATGACTGCAAGCAGGGACTTGAGCCCTGGTAATCACACTTCTTTCTAGTTCACTGCAGGTTTAAGTTGGATGCAAAAATGGAATACCTCCCACAGAACTAATTGGGTGAACCTGGACTTGTTGTGCGTGTCATGTGCTGAGTAGAAAACCATTAGGAAGAAAAGACAGCTTAATTTAGATCTATCCTAGTCCAAGCTGAACTCCCACTCAGTAATGGTGGTATGGAATAAAAGCAATTTCTCCTGTTAGAGCTGTTCCACTCTTTTTCACTGAATACTTAGTATTCAACGTGAGAAGGAACAAGTAAATCACTCCCCTGCTTGATGAGGAATTCATTCTGGTTTGATCTGTGTTCTCTAGGCTCTTTTCTACATGCCAGAGACCAGTCTGCAATTAAGAAGTGGAACAGGTATCAAAAGTAGAAACCCTTTCCCTGTCCTCTCTGGACTATCCTATGGGTTTTGCAGTCAGGACAGTCTATTGAATGCTGTGGTTTACACTGCCCCACACAGAAGCAGAGATGAAAATGTGTCTCTTCCTTCTATACCTACATCATGGAGCTTAGGTGCAAGTACCTGCATCCCCTCCTTCTCGTCCCATTTTATCGATCTAATTAGGCACTGCCTTTGCTTTTAGTACAATTTAATTCTATAGTTGCATTTTATGTTTAGGTTAGAAAAGGCTGTTTTGTCTCATTAAAGAAACTCCTCTAATTGTTCATTCTGATGACAAGAATTCTTTTTTCAGTTTCAGCTAATTCTTAAACAAGTTTTAATAAGTTCCTTATTTGGCTACAGAACTGAAGCAAAGCATGCACAACTTACTCAAAGATTTTTCCTTTCTTGAAATATTTCTACCACTGCTGACTGTGATGATAGTGGAGCTCTGCAACTTCTGAGTTTTAAGCAAAACAAATCAGTTATTGGTTATTTCCTGAATGGATTTTTTTTAATTCACTACAGTGACTGGCAAAGGTATCCTGGAATTGTGACAACTTGTTTGGGATGAGAGGAGAGAAGGCAGTGAAATGCTCTGTTTATTGCCAGCAGGGGTTAACACTGGCTCCTCTGACAATCAGAAAGTATTTATAAGTTGTTATGCATATTCAGAAATGCCCGAGATCATGCTTGTGGGCACCCACATGCACAGAATCCTTTCATCTCCAGGAAAAGCATGACTTTCTGGAGGTTGGTGCCAGCCCACTCTCATCCTCCTTGGATTTGACATTTCTGTGCCCGGTTCTGGTTAAATTCCAGCAATGACAGTGATGCTTGACCTCCCCTAAAGAAACTGGCTGGCAGTGACACTTCTACTACGGCATTAGAATCTTCAAAAAACAGATCTACCTAACTTTTGTCGAATACGAAATTCATCTCTGTGAATTGATGCTATGGGTGTGGTAGAAGGAGAACATTTGTTTTTGAGACTGAAGAGAACTTTGAAAAATAGACTGAGAAGACTTAGTAGAGATGCTAATGTCAGTTGTGACCTCATTAATATTAAATCACTTTTTCAGGCAATGGAAATTTCTTGCTGTTGTCACACAATGGCCAAGTGCAAAAGCAGGTGCTTACTCTGCAAACTTCCTATGACAAGACATCCAGTAAGACAGAGTGAGTGTTTAGTGACAAGAAAATAATTGTTTGTTGTGTGTGGCATTCATCCAGGTGTGAAGACTTCTGGTTTCTGATTTTCCTTCCAATGAACAGTTAATAAATGAAGGGTGGAAATGGATCAAACGAAGAGGCTGCAACCCCTTTTCTTGCTTTCTCTAAGGTATCTTATATATATGTATACACACAAAGATTTATCTTTATACACACATATACACATGTACAGGCATATTACATACTTGCTATACATACATGCAAGAGTATACATACACCAACATACGTGAATATTTGGAGTGACATATAGTGCATCTGTTTTCCAATTAATCCTGGACATAGAACCCTCTCACGATATTTGTCTTCTAACTGAAACCAAATTGCTTTAATCAATTCTGCTATTTCTGAAGCACATAAGGAATTTCCCAACACTTCTCCCACAGATTTCTCTCCTACTACAGATCATGGATTCAGTTCGATAGAATCTCATATTGGCATGTGACAAGCCACTGCCTGACTACTTTTTAACAGCATCCATATGGAGTGATTCACCTGGATCAACAGTAGGAGGACAATGGCTCACTGGATTTTCCAGCATACCAGTGCACAGATGATACCTCATGACCATAATGCTACACTCTTCAGATAGGTCCCTGCCATCTTTTTTTGTCATTAGATGCTGGCTGTAGCTTACTGGATGTCCTTTCTGCTATCCAATAAGCATTTCTACACTTCTATTACTGGCTTGCTGTTGCAGATCTTTAATTCATCCTGTCACTTTCACTGCTATTATGGCTTTGAGAGTTTATTTGCTGCAGGCAACAGTGAGCTTGCACAACAGTGTGACATGAAATGTAGTGCTAGGCTGCTAGCATCTACTGTTGGTGTGCTGCTCCAGTCCAGCAGCATGGTCTGTGTGTGTTTATCTCTTGGTTTGTCTTTTCAATATATTTTCCTGGCAATCTTGACAGCTGTTTCTGCTTCACCGTTAGACTGGGGTAGATGCTGAAGAGGCAGGATATGGACAGAGCCTGCTGACGCTGTACACTTCTGACATGCTAACCAAGGTCCATTATCCATAATACCAATTTCTTCAGCTCTCTCACAGGCAAACTCAGCCTTATGGCCATCAGTGATAGAAATTGCTGCTTTTTTTTTTTAATGTAAGGGATCCATTTCCCAGCCGTCAACAAAAGCACTCTGCATTCATTAAGGCAGGAGGGGAAAAATGAAGACAAGACAAGCTACAGGGTTTTGTTTAACCTTGGTCCCCAGGGACACTGGCCTTCTCACAGCCGCCATCCAGTAGACCAAGCGCTAAGTAGCTCAAAGCAAGATGGCTCCCTGAGGGAACTAGTGGAGTATTTACACAATGAGGCTGCTGACAGCCTGTCTGTATTAATACTGGTTAAAAACAAATCTGAGACACTCACAGAGCACAGGTTGGTGGTTCAGAGGAGTAAGATGACTGTCTTGGAAACAATAGAGAGAAAACAGAGAAAAGAAGAGATGTAATCTTGAAAAAGTTGCTTTTACTCTGATTCTGCTAAATACTGATGAATGTCAAGGCTCCATCTGTGCTTCCAAGATCTCATGACCTTGCCAATGCCAAATCACCAGCCTTGCGCAAAAGAGGGGGGGAACTTCACCATGCCTTTCCACCAAGACACACCAACATACACAATAAGTTTAAGCAAAGAGGTTTTCTCTGGACTTCAGTTTGGTTACTAAGACTAAAAGAGGGATGAGCTTCAGCTGGGTGTTTCTATCTTTTGAGCTCCAGAAAAGCTGAACTCACATTGGACACAGAAGAGGTAAAGCTTTAAGAAGCTTTTGTTTCAAATAAATGAACAAGCTATGAGAAATATGAATTATGGCACTGTGAAGTGTGATATTACACTTCAGTTCACTTGTCAGTCAGGGATCCTTCACAATGAAAAGTTATTTACAAATTTAAGGTAACACTAATATATTGTTGTTCTCTTTTATCAAAATGCAAGAGGTATTTACAGTCATTCTCTTTTACACGATTACCTCTAAAAACAGCACATATAAATAGTGCGTGGGCTAAAGGGCTATCATTCTGCTATGTACTTATCTTTTATTTTGCGTGGTGATTTTTCTTTTTTCCTCCCAGTTGCTGCAAGACATTTTACGGATTTTAGGTAGCCTACATAATCTTACAGGTTTTAAACTTTTCATTTTCCGTTCTGCTTTAACACTGATTTCACTGCAATGGTGTTTTTTTAGTTTTGCAGCTGGGTCATATGTGTCATATGGCATGTGTCATATCATTAGCTTATTCACTCCAATCTCTGTACGCTTGCTAAATATACCTGAGAGAAAGTCACCATGAAGATGACAAGACAACAGTTGAAATCTAAGTTCAGTTTTGCTCAGTTTCAAGTACAAGGCCACATCTCACCAGGTACAGATAAAAGATCACATCTATTGAGATACTTCATCTCACAGCCCTCCTGTGCTGCTAGACAGAGATCAGTCTGGATCTCTCAAAACTAATGACATGAGGACTTTGCACTAGTACTGCTCCCCTCCCTGACACATGCTTATATCAAGAATAAACCAACATCAATTTAGTTGAAATTGGAAGTGCATTTCCTTACAACCTTGCTGATAATTTAGAACAAAATGCCACTTTAAAAAAAATCAGTGTCAAAAAAGTCTAAATGTCATTGTGTCTTGGAAAGTGTAATTAAGGACTTCAACTTTGTAATGCCGTACTGACAGGCAAGCAAAATGTGTCTTGTGAAGTGTCAGCAAAACAACTTTGACATATGCCAGTGACATGCCCTTCTCTGAAATACTGTGTTCAGTTCTTGCTGTCTAACTCAGGGCTGTGTGAGAACTTGTCAGCTCTGAGGCCCTGACAGTCATCTCCTGACTGAAGAAGACTTGTTAATGCCTGGTCATGCAATGTCCTTTGCTTAGATTCTAAGCATTTTGCAGTGCTCAGAATTCTAGTGGAAATGTAGGTATGTAGGCAGAAAGAAATCAACAAAGATGTCCAGAAATACCTTCTAAAATGGGAGATCAGGTTTGTGAAGTGCCCTGAGGCACCCAACTGCCCGTCAGTTAAGATAGAGGGTACGGAGAAAATAGGAGTTGAAATAGCTGATAAAAATGATAAGAGGCACGGATGGATTTCCAGATGAAGACAGACAGAGATGATCTGAATGGTTTAGCTGAAAGAAGAATAAGTCACGGATTATTGCAGCAAAAGTCAATTGGATGCTGCCATTTGCCTTTTCTTGCAATACCTAAATAAGGGAACAGTTGATGACACTGAATGGCAACAGATTTAACTTTTTGGGGGGCTGAAATGTAATTCAAGTAACAAGGAAAGCCTGCCTTTTACCAGGATTAAGGAAGAACTGACCCTTTATATACATAAGGAGAACACGTTCTGTTACATTAGTTTACACAGCATTCTTAATTAAAAGCACGAAGTCCAGGGGATCAGCATAAACCAACAAGAAACATGGAGACTGGAGAGACGGTACTTCCTCAGGCAGATTGTTCTGTACTTTAGTTTCTGGCCTTGTGCTGAGAGCTCAGGCCAGAGTCAGCATGCTTGAGTAGATGGACAACTGGTCCTTCTCCGAATGGCACTTCCTACCTCTCAGTAAAAAGTAATTGCTCAGTTCTAACCAAAAGAACTTTGGGTGAGATCAGTTGATAAAGCTAATACAACCATAAAGAAGAGCGAAAGTGTTATGTGTAAGCAGTAAATTCTTGTATGGGAAGAAAATAAATAAAAAGAGTTAAAGTAAATACAGCCCAGTAAAACTGAATAATGCCCAAAGTGCTCAGATATAATTCTCACAAATGAAGGTGTCTTTCTATTTCAGCAGTTTGTGCTGAGGTACATGGAGTATAATATTTTCTCCAGCAGTAACAAGCAGTTGTTACAAGAACAGAGGGCATTTTATCTGCACTTCCTAAAATTCTTAACTCGGTGAGTCTGAAGAGGGTAAAAACACTCCTGGCCACAGAAGACTGCTTTCCCAGTTGGTGCAGATTGCTGCAACTCTTCTGACGTCAACAGAACTGTACTGATTTGTATTAACTAAGGCTATTTCTGCTTGGCAAACACCTTCTGTAAGATGCCTTGTTCCTCAAATAATCACATTAATTCTTATAACTACGTTTATTCTCGAGGCTGATTTTAGTACTTGACTGTGAGATGGAATCACTGAAATTCAATTTTACAGTTTTGAAAAAACATTTGTTCAAACTCTGTGAGTTGTGAGGTTTTACAGTGCTCCCTAATCAATCCAAAAACATTCTGGAAAAAAGAAGCACAATGCTTTGTTGTATAAATTTGCTACCTAACCTTGCTTTTTGTTATTCATTTATAACTCAAAAAACAGCTGTATCTATCCTACCCTGTTTTAATTGCAGGTTTGTGAGTCACTCATATAATACATAAGCTTGTCCCTTGGGGTTTCTCCTTACATTTTGCTGATTGCTGTGATTATTTATCTTTCTAGTTATTCTTTGACGAATAGATTTAAATTAATTCAAATTAGTGGATTATTTTTACTGTCCAGTTTTTCTTCTTGAGGCAACAGAAGTTGTGGACACAGAAAAATCTGGTACACTGCTGCACAAAAAAGTCCTGCGTGTGCCTGGGTAAAATGATGTAATATAAACCTTTACAGAAAGGAACCTGGAACAAGATGGTGAATTTTTCTCTCTGCCTCTCCTTAACTGTAAAAAGCAACCTTTTCAAGTGGGATCTGCACCCTGTTCCCTGATAGTTCCCTTCTGATCACTCTCTCACATAACGCTGGATGAGTGAAATAAAGTGGCTTCATAAAAAGCATATTCAAAATACTGATCTGCCTTCTGACGGCAGCCTGCATCTCCTGCTTCTCAGCTCTCGCTTGATTAAGTGTAACGTTAACTGTGAACAAATTGCACTGCAGATTTGTAAATCCTGAAATAAATGGCTGTATACAGATGAAAGCAAGCAGTTTCAAAATTAAAAAGAAACACATTACAGTGGTTTAAAT
Source organism: Coturnix japonica (assembly GCF_054131305.1). Taxonomy (NCBI): domain Eukaryota; kingdom Metazoa; phylum Chordata; class Aves; order Galliformes; family Phasianidae; genus Coturnix; species Coturnix japonica. Next base: position 121,606,621 of record NC_140663.1, read on the forward strand.
GCACAGTGCAACACCACCAATGTAGCCCCATAAACTCGATTTAAATAGAGCAATCAATAACAAAAACAAATCCAGGCAGTGAAAGACAGCCCAAGCCCAGCAGATGCCCCTCTCAGAATGGCAGATATGGGGCTTGTGGGATGCCTACGTCCACTATTTATCTGTCCAAATAGTTGAGGGTGGGAGAGCAACTGTTTGGCTGCTTACTTGTCTTTCAAACTCGATAAAGGTCAGATTGACTGACATCCTTCCTGGAGTTTGAAAAGCTAACAAAATGCTTTCATTTTATTTCTACCTCAAAGAAGATACTGTAAAAAGAAAGTACTTGTGCAATTACTTTCCAAGGAGTATACCATGGCCTTGCATCAGCAGTGAGCCACACGAGGGTGACTCACTTCACGTCATGAGAGCTATTTCTTTTTACAGTGATGCAACTCAAGTTCCTCATGCCACTACAGGTACAATGCACGAGAGTCTTATGGCCACTATCATAGAATGATAGACTCACAGAACCATAGAATAGCTTGGTTTGGAAGGGACCTTAAAAATTATTTAATTCCAACCCCTCTCCCATGGGCATGGTTGTCATGCACTACCAGATTCTCCATTGGTGGTTCTCTAAGTGCTGTGTGATATATTCAGTGACTAGCTGAAGAACATTTGGTTCCTCAAGCATGCCTGAGGCAGGATCTCTGACGGATACTCTTGGCTCTATTGAGCTGGTCAAATGGCAGTACGTTACCCTCTTGGCACCCTGTACTTCATATGGAACATCAAGGTGGGAGGGAAAGCTCCTCTTATGATCCTGTTTCTCTGCACTGCAGTGGAAAAAAAGAGGCCAGGAGAGGAGTTCTCTTCTCCCCTACATCTCTGTGCTTTGTTGTGAGAAGAGGGACACAAGGAGGAGAAGAACATCCTTGCGCTCTCAGTAGTTGCAAATACTCTTCCACAGCCTCTGTGAACAGCAGGAGATCTGCATAGAAATGGTGGGAAGAACAGATGGGAAAGCGAAGGAAGTTTGGAAGGGTAGGTCAGTGCCAAAGTTCTTTGCTCACTGCAAAATGGAGGAGATGCTGAGGACAGGGAGTGAGATGGGGCTTCTATGGGGATTCCATAAGTAACCCCACTGGAGCAGATGAGCATAGACATCAATGTTTACAAAACACTGCTGCTTATTCTGTTCAGTACGTTTCCTTTATGTGGAGAAGAAACCTATTTTAGAAAGGATCCCAGTCATTTTTAGGCAGGGGCAATGACCCAAACCTTGGTCTAGACTCTGTTACAGATGATCAAGGACAATCAGCTACTTCAGAAGTTCAAATGCTTTGATTAATATTTGCAGCTACATTGCAGCTACAATGCAATACAAGTCTACCCTGAGGGCTTTTGTGTTTCTTTAAAGCATTAGCCATTAATAGACTAAGTTTACCACTGGGATACAGAGCACTGGCCCAGCAACGCAGCTCGAATGTATTTATTTTTCGATCTATGGTTTTCAAGTACAGTGTATCATTTCTACAAGGCTTTAATGAGAGCCAAGAGGTGCACATTATATGCAACCAACTTCTATTTCTAATGGAGCTCAGTTCAGATCAGAGGATGATTTATTAGCTTTCCTCAGCTTTCACTTGTATTTCACTATAGAGATCAGAAATTTAGATTTCAATCTAAAATTCACAGGATGGCATCAAGAGCCTTATTTTCAAAGTTAAGATTTTTTTAATCTTAAATTTACGAATGTTCTATTCCACTTAAGGTCAATCATTCTGAGGAACAGTGAATGTCTGCCAACTGCTTTAGACTGTCTCATTAAAATGAAAGGACTGTACTTCTAAGAGAAAGGAAAAAAAAAAAAAAAGTATTTTGAAAGCACAGATGTGTAGTGAAAAAGCAGAAGGAAAGACATTTGTCTAAATAAGTAACTCTTAGCAAGATGCTCATTACCACAGTTATTGTCAGTGGTAACAGAAATAACAATACTTTCTGTAGCTGGCCAGTGGAACAGGGGCTGTCCTCTGAAACAAAAGATAAAGCCAGTGCCACCTCCCTATAACCCTTAAGATAGATGTGAAGTGTGACCCTGTCTAAGGCTCCTGAAGCTTCAAAAGTGAGTTCAGCATGTTGGGTCCCCCCACCAACAGCTGGCAGAAGTCCAGAAAAGGATCTCTGTTTGGGTTAAAAAAGGCCTAATGTGATGATTGGCCTAACATGATTCAGAGGCTAGCTGTTGTGCTGAATGGTATGAGACCTAAAGGCAAGAGGAAAATCAGAACAAACGAGAGAGAACTTTGAAAGAACTGTTCACCATTTAAACAATTCACAAAGCAGATGTTTTCTGAAGGTGCAATCGAAGAAAGGTTGCCATAGATGATAAGAAAGCAATTTCTGACACCTCAAAGCACCCTAACAGAAGTTCCCGATGGAATCATAGAATCATAGAATGTCCTGGATTGAAAAAGACCTCAAAGATCATCTCATTTCAACCCCCCTGCTATGTACAGGGTCACCAGCCACCAGACCAGGCTGCCCAGAGCCACAGGGCGTGGGGGAGGGATGGGGCATCCACAACCTCCTTGGGCAACCTGTTCCAGGTTGTCACCACTCTCTGAGTGAAAAACTTCCTCCTAATATCTAACCTAAATCTCCCCTGTCTCATTTAAAACCATTCCTCCTTGTCCTACCACTATCCTCTGTCGTAAACAGTCATTACCCCTCCAATTTATCAATAAAATTTAAAACACCCTAAGACTGAAGTTTGTATTTGTGACACAATATGTCCCAAATACTAATTAAAGCTGTGTTAAAAACCCAGAAAACCTCCTGTCCTATCATCTAACTGAACTGAATATGGAAGATATATATTAAATCAAACAGAATACTAGCAAATAGTATGTGTTGGTTCTGATAGAAATATTAGTCTACTATTTAGCGGTATCAGTTACTTTATCCTTCTCAAATCCATCTCACCTCTGTGTATTTGTGGTTGTTAAATCAGTAAGCTTGGACTTTAATATGGAAAAAAATAAAGGTAAGGAACAGAGGGGTGTTGTGAGCTTATGTATCTCTCTACAACGTCTCCGTGAGACAAGAGTCCATTTCTGCTTACTCATGCCTCTCTTCTCTCACACAGACGTATTTGTTCTTGCTACAAGATCCGAGCGCAGTAAGAACAGAGTGACTGACAATTACATGATTGGATGAATTTTTTTCTTCCACTAATGGAAAAGACAGACATTAACTCATCCTTCTCTTTACATGGATTTATTATGTTCAATAATTGTCTGTTATTATTACTGTACATTGTAATCTATTTCTAATGAATCCCTCTTGGTTATGGTGAATCAAGTCTTGCATAATAAATTCTAATCTGTTAGTCATTATCTTTGTTAATGTTTTACAGTCTAAATTTATTACTAAGATTAAGAAATAGTTTGTATAATCCATGGTATTTTCTCTATTTTTAAGTACTATCTCTTCCAATCAGCAATCTCTTTGAATTTCCTTTGCCTTCTTAGACTAGCATCAGCCACACTGAAAACATCGATGTTTTCAGTCTTTTTTCTAAGTCTGCTGCTGGAAAAAGTTACAATGTGCATTCCCACATATGTTTTAGAATGGGTGCTTCTTCACGTGCAATATTGGCTCATCTGATCAGTGCTGCTTGGGTTCAAGTCTGAAAGCAGATGCATGGGACTGGAGCTGACAGGAGCAGAAGTGGCTGCACACAGCCACATCTGGGCATGCTCCAGTGATTTCTCTTTTCAGCTCAGGAAGGGAGAGATTTCTCTGGGAGAAGTAGTAAATCTGCTCAAGCTGTAAAACTGCATCCTATCTACTAGTCAGAAGGTTTTGGAGTGCATTCTCCAGTCTCCTATCTGTAATACCTTTCACAGCTACAAATGTCTTGGCATACATCTAATAACTGGGGAGCTGTTATTAGGTCTCAAGATCTCATTACAAAACAGTCCTTGCTGACTTGATGTGAGTTAGCCATGGAAAATTCCACGCCCTGCATTAACACACAGAGGGGAACAGTGCTCCTGTCCCATTTAATTAGATGCATGGTAAGAGTTTGTTTAATGTCACGCCCGTGAACATTATTGCAGCAAAGTGAGGGAAGGGACTATTTCAATCAGCTGAATAACTCCTGAACAGCATTATGTGCCTGAAGAACCTCTGGAGTCCTTCACTGCATGTCCTTATGTGGTGGTGAACACCTTTGAGCAGGAGGCCATCATAGTTCCTTTTGGAGCAGGAGTGCCTTTGCCAAGGTTGTTTGTGCCATCTGTAGTCTTTGTTATGGAAAAAGTTTAAGGGCAGATAAATGAGACACATTTTTAGACTCAATACAAGTGCTTACTGGCATGAGGCAGTTGGATTTGGCAATTAGAGCCGGTTGGTAAACTTTGGATGATAAGCAGTGTAAAATGCTGATTTGTTCACACTTTTAATGGGAGCATATTGGGTTCGATTAAGAGTTTTTGGAAGGGTTCCTCAGGGCACAAAAGACTTGTGGCAAAAAATGTAAGCTTTGCAGCAGACAAATAATTAGGTACTCACTCAAAACTCCACTTTATTTTATTGGGTAAGAACCTGAACTTTTGCATATCAGGCAAATATCTGGTGAGATATATGTACTAGTGAAAGCATTCTGCCTGGAGGGAAGCAAGGATCTCTCTATAAAAGAAAGCTTCAAAAAGTGTCTCAGTGAACTTGTACTATCATCCTGACACAATGTCTGTAGGATGGCAGAACTGTTCTCTGTGCCCTCATGAGCACTTCAGTGAGCCCTGTAGGCTTAATTCCTGCTGCATGTCTTTCTGAGATGTGATCTGCTCTTAAGAAAGAGCTATATCTTTTTTTTTGCTGCATTCATGAGGACGTTTTTTGTTTTTCTTTTACTGTTGGAAATAATGTTATATTTATCCTTTCCTAACATCTCAGAGGAGACCATTTTCTTCCATTTCCATTTGTTTGTCTAATATACTGAATAGATCAGCTTTCACTTCAACAGTTCTAAAATGTTATTTAATATGCGATCAGTATATAATTCTTTATAGCACTCCCAGTGCCTTCTTCATAACTGATGCCCAATAAGCACTATTAAACCAATCTGAGAAGAATTATATTGAATAGCTATTTCCTAGAAAATATCTACCTTGCTGGAGCAGTCTTAGTTTGAGCTTAAACTTAAACATGTTGCAAGCAGAGCTATCTGGGAAACGCTGTCTGTCTTTAAACATGCAAAATATCCAGCCCCAAATCTGATGTGTCAACTCTGGTTTTCAATGGATTTAGCAGTGCAGAGGAATTAATGAGTGGAACAACTGAGGCTCCATCCCCCAGTTCACATGCAACTCTGATGCTTGATTTATGTGCGAAGTTCACTGTGGTGAGCTTAATCATCATGGAAGGGAACGGAAAACACCTGGCAGTGGAATGACAGCCTGAAAAAGTTGTGTACATCTACCTTTAGATGCACTGTGATAAAGGCAAATATTCTTGAAAGGTTAGCTTTGTGGGCAACATACGGCCAAACCTGCACTGCTTCCATTCAGCAGCACTCCCTCCAGCTGATGGACTTTTCTGCAAGCATGCAGCATGAAGGTTAGGAAGTTCCAAGACTGAATGAGGTGTTTGTAGACTTCTGTAACATAAATATTTACTCCTAACAAACCTTGTCACCGCTGCTGTACTGAAGGAAAATGGTATACTATGGAAACTGCAGAAAACCAAAGAAGAGCAGATAGTAATGTGTATATAGCCCACAGATTTTCTGTGACTATAGAGTCTTCTTGGGCACTTGAGAATCACGCATAAGGCCACATGTCTCCTAAATGTGCTGGGAAATCTTGCTTGGTGACTACAATGCAATAGTGATATCTTCTTTTTTCTTTTAAGAACATGAAATTCCAATAGATGTCTACATATAGTTGTTAATGATTACTTTGAGACAGGGCATATGCCCAGTGGAGGGTGAGAGTTGGAAGAGCCGCTTCAGAGGAAAACCGAAGTTTCCTATTCATTTGAAAGCGAGGAAGAAAGACAGAAAAGGAAAGGGAGAAACCATCTGAAGATTAGTCAGAAACAAAGCAAACTAGAGAAAGAGCTATCAGAAATTAAGAGAATAAGTAGCAGTATTTATTCTCAGGGAACAGAGAAAAGAAAGATGAAGAAAACAAAAAACCAACAAAGAGAAGAAGGAAAAATCAAGGCAGAAGAGTCGCTCATACATGCAGCTACTGAAAGCCATTGAAAACACGATTCTGTGATCATGAAAAATATCTGGCAGCAGGCATCAAATGTATGTCTGTGCAGAATAAAACTGGGAGATCTGATTGCAGTTGTGAGATGAGCATGAAGAATCTCACTGATAGCCATAGGAATGAGGACAGCTCATACGTTTCTCAGGTCTTTTCAGAAGAGCCTCATGTTTCCCCCTGTGAGAATACTGCACCCACTGGTTGCATATATGGACACATGAAGGGTATGCAGATGTGTGCACACATGCACACACAAAGTATAGCATTTAGAAATGCTTGGATCGTTTCCAAGGTAGTTGAGCAAAATGAGGCTAATAAAATATAATTAAACATTAATTATTGTAACTATCAAAAATAATTGACTTGTACAAAGCACAGCACTCCTATTAAAGAGGGACCTAGGGGTAATAAAAAACATACAGTATTCTGTAATGCAGACATAATAATTGCTATGAAGCAATCAAATTTATAGGCAACTGTTAAAATTCTTTTGTGACTATTTAAAAGTGTGAGCACAGGACAGATTTGGTTCAGAATTGTCTACTATAAAGCAGTCCTGGTATTAATAACGAGTAAACATTTCCATTTAAAAATCAAACCAAAGGTGCACTGCTGCTTGAAGTAAATTTGAAGCAAAATTGTCTGGAGCTGTCATAAAAATGCTGCTGTATGTATCCCATCAAGTCATTCTTCTGATAGATTTTTGTTCTGAAAATCTTCTGAGTATGAGAAACAGAGCTGGCAGATGAAAGCACAGGAGCTGAGATCTTCAGCTGGAGCGAAGCTACATGACTTCACTCACCTTTTCATGCTTTACTGACTTTAACAGCAAAGGAAAGGTGCAGCCTCGATGCTGGGGAAGAGACATAGACTGACTGAACCAAGGTCATGTGAATTAAAGAAAGCTTAAGTAAAGAGTTTCTTTGACAAGCAGAGTCAAAGAGGAGTTGTAGATAGAAATAGTTCACGCTGAGGACCCCCCACTACTTGCATTTCAGGGTGTTCGACTTCAAACTGATGCAGATCTGCTCCTATTGATTGAGTGCCCATTAGTGTCTGGGAGTGCATCAGGTACGCTGCTGGAACAAATGTTTGGTTTACTTTCTTCTAAAAGCAATCTAGTTTGCAAACCAACACTACTCTGAGAGGTGAACCAAATTCTGGTAAATGGTGATTGACCGAAAAGAGACTGACTTCAGAAGAACTCCTGGTCTAATCTAAAGCTCTAAAATAGATGCACCTGGAAAATAGCATAAAACTTTTTAATTTTAACTTCTGTGTTTAAGTTGGATGATAGGTATTTCATCCCCTTGCAAGGAACTTGTTCTCTCTGCTACAAGAAAACAGAAGTTGAGTGTTTACATGGAACACATATTTGAGTAGGAAGTTAGGGACAGCACTGGTGGGCAGAACACATTAAGAAGAAGCACTGATAACAACGAAGATTGCACAATTCTACTGTGCAACTTGTCTGTTCTACAAAGACATGACGACACACTGCACACAGCACTTCTGTGTGAAAGCACTGCTTTCTCTCACTATCAGAGCCTTAACTCATTCCTTCTGCGATACCTTGTCTCTTGTGTCTTGCTTACAGCTGAAATTCACTTAATTATTTTGCAATCACTTCCCTTCTTTCTAACTTTATCTCAAATATTCTATTTACATGGAAAAGTTCCATTCTAGCCCATGTAGAATAAAAGAGTTGGAATGGAAACAGACAAAATGCAGAAAGCAAAAGTTTATTTTCCGTATCCTGTTCCTAATCAGGGAAATGAGATACGTAGGAAATTTTAGACAAAGGGAAAATAACACATTTCAGATACTTCTTAGGCTCTTTTCACATGATCTCTGCTGCTTGTGTGATGGTAACAGCTTGATGAGTTAATGATGTTACACTCATTTTAAGAAAATGCTGACTTTCTTCGATAGAACAACTACTAAAAGAAGTCATATTTTTAAAGCAAATTGTAATGTAGCATGTGAGTCAGTGGAGATGCTGTGACATGAAATATATTTGGCATATCCTTCCTTCACTTTTTCTGCAAGAAAAATATTAAAAGTAGCAAGGTAAAGTCAGTTGAAATAGTGAGGAAATGACACTGCTGCCTGAGATGTTATCATTACTGCTTTTGATTTACTGTAATCCACAAATCAAATTTAGTTCTACATCCAGATCTTCGACTAATTCTTTAAAGATGCACCAGTCCAAGGACCAACTAAGGGCTACTAAAGTTCAGTTTTTGGTTGCCATCTCTTGTACCCAGTGCTAAATCATATCAGACACCATATTATGTCATATCATATACTTGCATTGCATTGCACTAAAATAACAAGAAAGTGAAGAAAAGTCTTTTTCATTTGAGCTGTTCTTCAAAAATTTTCCATGTCATGCTATGCTTTCTGGGCATGCAGCAGGTTGAGCTGCTTCTAAGCTATAAATATTTCTCTTACATAACCAATTAATCAGCCAAAAAGTCAAAGAAAGCAACTATTTTTAGTTTAATATTGCTAGTCATGCTTCTAGAGTGTTATTTTTTGCTTTTAAATAAAAAGACTTCTTCATTCTGCAGTTCTTTCCCATCAATGTGTGGGACTGTGCCAATTCAAGCAACATTTCTGTATAAAGAGCACTGATTAATGATCCAGAATTCCAGGCAAGCCTTATTGTCTCAGTTTTGCTACTAGTACTGCTTGCAAAGTTTCTGCAAAAAGGTATAAGCCATTCATATACAACAGCCAAAGTACTTTTCAGGCTTTGGCACTTCTGGTCCAAAAAGAATGAGCCAATCAAAGATTTTTGAATAAGCATGGTATTTTTGGGAAAAAAGTTTGATTTTTCATTGAAAAGTGTTTTAGATACAAATGTTTTACTAGCTAGTATCATTCCCATCGAATATAGACTTTTAAAATGTCTTCTGTCAGAGACAAAAACAATTACAAACTGGCCTATAGAGATAATCCTAAAGTACTTCAATCTGAAATAGCAGAGTTTTAATTTGAATTGAAGCTTTAAGTCATCATTTTTAAAACAGTTTTTCAACATTACAAATATAAATTTTATCTCCAAGTCCTTTATTGAAAGAACATCAAGGTTTTGAATTCTTAATGCAAAAACCAATACGAATTAAAGTGATCTCCTTGGTGGAAGGAAAACAGAGTGGTAAAGCAGAAAACTCAGAATGAAAAATTTAATGTCAGATGACATAAGTACACCTATTTCCCACAATTTCAAAGCAGAACATTGCTCTTGAATATATTGCACTTCTACTTTAAGGCAAGATCCGGAGGTGGCTGCAGTTCCTAGGCAAGTTAGATTTGGATGTGGTAGACAACAGTAGAGTTCGGTGCCATCTGAGGACTCTAAGGCTCTCCCATCTTCCAGCTACCATTGCACATGAGTCTGGGTTCCATAGGTCCTGCTTCATATCTGCCCACCTCATGAGGACACCTTGCTGTCTTACATTGCAGATGACTTTGGGAACACATAGGTGGGTGCATGTCAGCTCCATTGGATGTGAACTACTAGATGTTCATAGCACAAGGCTGGGGATGGAGAGAAGAGCTAAGCTCTGCACAACATGGCTGTCCAACTCCAGTCCCCAAAACATAGGGCCCTGAATCCAGAATCTTTTGGTTTCACACTACAGGTATACAGGTGCCTAGTGCCTGTGTGGGACAGATATGGATGTGAGGGAGTGAGGAGACTGCTCTCTCTCCCTACAAAGGTGCACCAAGATTAACAGCCAGACTCCATTCCCAGCTATGGGGGAACAACATCTACTCAACCTACTTAATAATAACTACATCTATCGGGACACCTTAAAGTGAAGATTTTCTTTTGGTTTCTCTTCTAAGATACAGATCATTTTTGAGTGAAGTTCTGTTGCAACATAATGTTGCAGTAAGGAAGCTATTGGTGCTTTTCTTTACTTGAGAAATTAGTCTCACATCAAATGTACATCTGTGCCATTCTTCAATGTTTATTTACAACATGAATTTTGATTTTGTTACACATTCTCATACAAAATCAAATGAGCAGAATTTTACTGCATTTATTTCCACACAGGACTGGATTTAGATATGGCAGATTAAATAAGCTGGGGACAAAAAACAACAACAATGGATGATGAGGAGGACAAACAGGGTAAAATAACTGTTTCAGTCACAGTGCAGTATTTGAAAAGCACAGCCTCACCACAGATAGCTTGCAGTTTTAGAAGGATCAAATGGCTTATGTCAGGTTAAGGGTAACTCTCATACAAAGCAAGATGTGAGCAGTTATGGATTGTGTTGTCTGTCCGCCAAGATTTATTGAAGATAAAGGCAGCAAGTTAAATCACTTTCTGGGGAAATCCAACTCGGGATCTGGGAAGTTCTTGCTGTATCTGATGTATTTTCTACATCAGATGCAAAGGAGATGAGCCGATCTTTGAAGAAAGTGGTCTGTATAAGTAACCAGGGAAGGCAGAGCAGCGGGGCACTATGATGGTCCTGTCCAAACCAGAATTTTCCTGCAAATGCAAATCCCATCTGTCAGCTGGGCATGTATGTCCTCTCATCCTGTCACAACCAAATGAAGCTGCAGCTCCAAGACTATCAGGCCAGGCAATATGCAATTTTGTACTTAGTTTTATGGGAAAAGCCAACAATCAGAAATTCTCTGTCTTCTCTGCAGCAGTTGTTATTCTTTTCCCAGAGAAATTGTAGACAAATATCGCTTTCAGCTCTGCTAAATTCTTAACAGAAGAAGTGAGGAAGCTCCATTGAGTGCAATGAAAATGTTTTAAAAATGCAAATAAGGAGTGACATACAACAGAGAAGAAAAGGAAAGCTTTTTCCCAGGGAACATCAACTCCATTATTTGAATGTAATCCCAATACATTTATAATAAACCCATTTCCTTGAACAATTCCTCTTCTCTTTGAATGACCCTTTAAAAAGAGCTATAGATCACGGCACTACTGTCTTAACAGCTGACTTCTCACTGTGACTAACCTGATTGTATTACTGAAATACATTTAAAATGTATATGCTTCCCACAAAACAGGACAGGAATAAAAAACTGGTAATGAGAGAAAAGCCTTGCATATCTATCTTAATCTCACCAAATTTAAACCTGCTTAACCCAAGTCCTTCTCTTCAGAATGCACCCAGTGAAGAAGGGAGTTTTTTAACACTGTGATTAAAAAGAAAATTATTTATTCAAAGGTAATGCGTATGACACTGATACTTCAATGAAACTGAACTGAGCCAAGATGACTGCATGTTAAATTCCCCAGCGTAGTAAAAGTGATGTCAAGAAATAAGAAGAAATACCATCATCATGTTCATTTAATGGATAAAACATGAAGTGAGCAGCAGTGGAGATAAGCGCCCCGGAGGCTGTTTGGTCTGTCACGATGTTCACACAGTAATCCCTGACAGTCCTTTTTGGGAAAGAAGGTTTTTTCTCCTCTGCTTTTTGCTAATGCAGAGCAAAGCTGTGGTGATTGCTGCTTACTAATGCATTAGACTTTTAACAGTGTAAACATGAAGGCAGTAATTCACAGAACACTAAACTTGAAATACATAACAGACATGTAAAGTTAATTTGATTTACAGCATAATCAGGAGCAGAGGGGGGTTTTGTTGTGTGGTTGTTGTTTTGGGTTTTTTTTTGTTCTTTTTTTTGGTTGGTTGGTTGAGGTTTTTTTTGCTTTTCCCTTCCAATCTAAATATGAGTCCAGAAAAACAAATTTCTGCTTCCCCACAAACCAAACCAGCAACTCATTTGTCTTATGTGAATGAAAGAACAGCCAAATTTGTCCCAGACCTCCATACTCTGTGTGGGGGGTCAGTAATTCTGCTTTGCAACTTGTATACTCTACACTGCTGTCATTATCATCTTCATTTGTTTACTGCCAGAACATTTTCAGCACACCAGGTGCTCCCCAAACAAGAAGCAGATGCTACCTGGATTTGAGACCCTTAAAGACTTTGGACATGAAGACAAATAAGGGGTAAGGTAACAGGTAACAGAATATAAGCAAGCACTTAAAAAAGATAATAATTTTGCTTATGCTATGGTCGCAATCACTCAGCTACTTTCCATATGTCAGATGATGTTGTTGAAATAAACAGCTCTGATTCTGCTTGTCTTATGGCTGCTGGCCAGTTTCAAGCTTGATAGCTCAGACTTCCACCTCCTTGGCTACTAGAGGTCATCTCCACTCCCCAGCTCAAGCTTTTCTTTCTCTATCTAGCCTTCACATCCAACCCAATCACAACAGACTTAGCACCTCTACAGAGGCCAAACATAAGTCCGTCTCCCTCCTGTGCTGGAAAACTCCAAACTGAAAAAGCCCAGCTGTCTCAGCCCTTCCTCATAGGAGCAGTACTCCAGCCCTTTGTGGTCCTCCTCTGGAACTGTTCCAAAGCTCCACATCCTGCTTGTTCTGGGGGCCCCAGACCTGGACACGATACTACTTCAGACAGGGCTTTATAGGGACAGAGGAGAAGGGGACAACCACAGAGTCAGAGAATGACTTGGGTTGGAAGGGACCTCAAGGACCATCAGGTTCCAGCCCCACTGCTGCAGGCAGGATTACCAACCCTATTTTGATGCAGGCTAAGGTACAGTTGACTTTCAGGGCTGCAAGCATACACTTCTGGCTCATGCAGTTTATTGTCCACTAGGACCCCCAAATCTTTCTCTGCAGGGCTGCTATCAAGGGGCACTTCTCCCAGTCTGTATGAAGATTGCCTCAACACAAGTGCAACACCCTCCACTTGGCCATGTTGAACCACGGTAGATTCCCATGGACCATCTTCTCAAGCTTGTCCAGGTCCCTCTGGATGGCATCCTTTCCTTTTATTCTGTTAATTGCACTACTCAGCTTGCATCATCTATGAACTTGCTGAGAGTAGACTTGATCCTACTGTCTATGGCACTGGCAAAGATATTGAAAAACACTGGCCTTGAGACAGATCCCTGGACACCAATTGTCACCAGCCTCCACGTGGACACACAGCCAGTGACCAAAACCCTCTGTTTATAACCATCCAACCATTTCTTCATTGACTGAATATTCTGTCCTTTGAATCCATATCACTCCAAATTAGAGATAAGGATGTGGTGTGGGATTGTAACAAAGGCCTTTTCACTGACCTGACATGCTTTTGCTGCAAATAAATAATCAGCCTGCATGACTCTGGGCTTCTGTGAGGCAGGTGATGCAGGCATAGACCATATACCCAAACACATCCTCTTGAATATTGTTGAGATGGTTTACAGGATCAGACTGAAAATTCTATAGGAAATACTTCATGATAATTCCAGGGATAAAAGCTCACCTATCTCCTGCTGCACCTGATGCAAGAGGCATGTACAACAAGTAGAAAGAAAGAAAAAATTACATCTGCACATGTGCCTGATGATCATTAAGCAGGTTTCAAAAGAAAGCAGAGCTAAGCTTGGAGGATTTTACTGCAACCAAAAGCATACAATGCAGCACAGACATCCACAAGTAAAAGAGAGCAAGCAGTGAAGATGTTAAAACAGAATGTTGTGAAATTGATAACACAGACAGCTTTGCCTAATTCAGAAGTGTCATCCTGGAGGACAGTGACTGCTCCAAGAGTACTGCAAGGAGTCCAGAGCTGACACCAGTGCCCCAAAGAAACACAGAGAAAAGGGACCCTCCGGAGATGGAAACAAAACCATTATGCACGTGTGCTCTCCAACCTGCTCTATTTACCAGAGAAGTGGACCTCTGAGGAGGCCTCAAGCCAATGACTCCCAGCCTGTGAAAAGAATTGTTTATGGACAGCTCAGGGGATAGTAGGACAACTGAGATAATCATAGAAAGGAGAGGCCTCGGCATCGGTAATCAGGAGGAAGCACAAGTTGTTGGGTACAGTTGCCCAGCAAAGGACAAGCACTGGCAGAACAGACTGCATCCTTTGGCCCAAAAGAGTTGGTCTGTTGAGTGGCAAGATGATGTGCTGAATGTTTTGGCAGTGCATGAGTTCAGGGAAGCACAGTACACATGGCTCCATTGCGAGAGGTGTTGGCTGGACAAGCTGGCCAAAGTTCCAGCAGCATCTTCTGAGCCCAGCATCCAGGTGTGTGCAGCCTGCCCATGCAGCAGCCCCCTGTTTACACAAAACAGCACGCCTGCAATTGCATGATTTCAGCGCAATAAGCATTTTCCTGCCTGGAGAGAAACGAGATCTCCTGCACCACTGTACATGTGGCATTTCATTCATCAGTTTTTCCAAATGGAAGACTTGTCATTTAAACAAAATGAGTGTATGTGTTGTTTTACTGCTTCTGAATGCCCTGCGAGAGAAACACAGCAGAACATGTGCAATTCATCAAATTCATTATAGGGGAGGAAGGTACTTTTGTTGCATCCCCTCCATTTCTGCTACTTTCTCTGTTCTTATTGACAAGCAAACTTCATTTGACAGAGCCCTGAACATGCTCGCTGTTTTCCCATCTCCAACCTTGCCTTTTTCTTAAAAAAAAAACAACACAAAACAACACAACAAAACACAAAAAAAACCCAACAACACTGAAATTTTCAAGAGCACTCTTGCTGAATTCAACCTACTTCTACCCACATTTGGGCTGGTGGGAATTAAGGTCATTGCTGAACCTTTTAAAATTCTTACCATGTATTTATAATTATTCTTTTATGGGTTTACTTTAATAGCTGTGTATAACATACTCTGTATATATGCAGGGCACACTTTCACCTTTCCTGGCATTGGGCTTTATGTATAGTGATCTCTCAAAACCCTTCCCTCTGTAAGACAAGCAAATCTAAGTCCTGTGCTGATTATCTACCTTTCTTTTGTGCTGAAACCACAGCATGCTTTGGGATGTGCGATCAAGAAAGGAAACAGACAGTCTCAGGGATATTGATGCATCTGTGGCTCCTTGATAAATGCAACATTTTGGGAAAACACCATTTGAAATAATGTGCATTAGAACTTTCAGCAAAATTATCCCTTTCAACCACAGGTACCTGATGTAGACATAAATATGTTTCAGATGACATTAGTTCACTTAAGAGGAAGCAGTTAGAAGTACATTCATATTTGATAATAACTATGGAGCCAGTTTTATGCATAGCAGCTGGAATAAGGCAACTTGAATTAATAATGTACTTTTTGAGCTTTGTCTCCAGCCATGGGACTGTCTGAATTGGGACGACACTTTCAGAGTGCTGCAGCCAGTCTCGTGGTAGTACATTACTTCTCAAAAATACAGAGAGACTTAGATACACATCTCTCATATAGAGGTCCCCAGGTTTGCCAGGTTTCTGCTAGACAGCGTGGTTCCATGGTGTCTACCTGGACAGGCAATGATGCTGCTGGGCAGGTGAACTGGGAGCAATCACCTCTGGCCTCCAGGAGAGCTAGGAGCTGCCTGCATCAACATCAGAGGAGTTGATACTTGGCATGTTCTGAGATGCCACTGCTGTCCAGCCCAGAGTGCCTGGAACCACATCTCTGGATGGTCAGAGAGGCACAAGGAATGCCTTGCATTTTACAAATGGCGGCTGTCGGTGTTTTTGCCATAAGGATTCCAAGGAGTATCTTCATTATTGGGATTTTAACTAATCTGTTCTTAATAGGAACAAAATTAATTTTGTAAATGTCAAAACTAGAAAAATGGAAACTCATGGTTTCATCCAGTCCTGCCCTCAGAAACTGCCTGGCCTGAGGGGAAGATTTCTGTTGGGCTCCTGTGCTGTGATTTGACATCCCCAGACCTTCTGCCAATGGAGTTAAGACATCACTCCCTGAAAGGCCAACCTAGTCTCATCAATTACACGGGAAGAACCAGGACTGTCACACAAGATGTGAATGAACCACCTGCAGTTGCTTTGTAGCAACATTATCAGTATATAGGCGCCATCACTCAGAAGTGGTAATGACTGTCATACCTGGACTTAACATCACTTCCAAAATGCATTCTTACACATGCTGTGAAAAAACCAAAGCGACTACAAGTCCACCCAGAAAATGATCCAAAGAAAGATTTGCAAACATCCTCAAGTTTCTTCCCACATACCTTACATATTTTTCAAATACTCTGGAGTTCCTTTGACCTTCAGATGCCGTGTATTGATTGCTCAGTGAAGTCAAACCTGCTCCTCTCAGCATCCTTCACCAGCACACAGCCCTGGCAGAGTTTCTATCATTCCTTGTCATCAGCTGCATGAGCAACACTCAGAAGTCAGCCCTCTTCTCTCTTTTCTAGCTTATCTTTACATTAGTATCAACAAAATGCAAACATAGATAAAAGGAGGATTTTTATAGATGCCTTATTAACAGAAGCTACTTACTGAGTGCAAGCTTACTTGAAATAGGCTCTGAAATGATCATTCTCGCCCTCCCACTCTACTGAAGTGCTGCTAGTACTACTAATTCAGACTGGATGAATTTACTCCTGCTTGAATCCTGCGCAAGTCACATGTACTTTGGGGAAGAGGGGGATTAAAGAGCTTTTAAATTATGTTAGGAAATCCTTCTCACAACTCTGTTCAGGGAAGGGTTTTATCCACTACTAATTTTTTTTTTCTTTTTCTTTTTCTTTTTTTTTTTTTGGACATTGTTTATGTGTATATTCACGGGTCTGGATCATGTCAAGGCTGCTAGATAGTCTTTCATCATTTTGTAGTATTTAACATTTTTGGAGAACATTTTCTGGGTTAATACGTACTACAAAAAATGAGCATTTGGTCTTTTTCTCTCTGTCTTAATTTAAATGTAGTTTTGATTGAGGCTGAACTGATGTATTTTTAATTACAAATAAATGTTTTGTTCCCTCCTTTGCTTTTTTCTTTGTCTTTTCTTTGAAACCAGATGCTTCCTTTGTTTTCTGTTTATGAAACCTTTTCCAGAAAATGATTGCTTCATGTATGGGTCTTTGGTGGCACATAGAGATTCTGCAGATATTATTTTAATTAGGTTGCTTGGTTCCATTTCATGTTTAAATAGCTGTGGCATGGACCTTGTGTTGTGATCTGCTGAATGGCTGAATGGGAGGGAATGTCTGCTGAGGATTCTTCCCTCGTAGAAGTAGTGTATTAATGAGACATTTTCTTAATAAGAGCCTTGCGTCAAGTCCTGTAATCAGAACACGAGAGACACCCAAACCAGCAGAAATGTTCATTAATTCCAGAAAGCCACTACTTCTGCGCCGCATTTGAGCATTATCCCAAATGGAATTTAACCTTAGCAGTGATTTGGGGTGAGAGGATGTTTATGTACTACTGTGAGAGATATAATTAGTCAAATTTATAGTATCATATACCAATTGTGCTTCCTATCTTTAAGGTTAGTCGCTAGTCTTTCTTTAGGAAAAATGAAATAAAAACAAACAAAAAAAGACCACCACCACCAATAAAACCTGCTAGATTTAAGGCTGCAGCACCTTGGAGTAAAGAAGCAATTTAGTACAGGTCTTTAAAATTCTTACCTGATTATTCTTCAGTTTGCGCTAACCAAGACTGTGAAATTAATTGGTGTCTGACTTTATACAATAGACTGAAATCATTCTAATTTAACACCTGTGAACTCATTATTGAGTCTTTCCAGGCAGAGAAATAAGTGTGTTATTCAACACTTCTGACATACTGGTGCAATATGATCACACCATCTTCATCCAAGCTCTCTGGGAAGGGAAGCCTAAAACATTAATTAAAACCAAACCCAGTCATATACCTCATCATTCTGCTGCAGCTCAAAGATAAAATCCTCCAGGGAAATAGAAGGACTGATCTACAGACTATTAACCCAAGTTCTCCTTTCTGTGTTCACCAACTGATTGTATTAACACCCCTTAAGGAATTAAAAGCAAGCAAAGAATAAGTGGCTTAGAAAGATATACCTATTTTTTTGATCTGCATGTCATTATTTGCAAATCAAGAAGAGTACAATAACAGAAATACTTTACACTAGTGTTATAATAACCACTGAATTGGGTTCTTGTATATAAATATGACTATAATCTAAATAAGTGTTAGTGTACATACAATAGCAGAAGTAAAAATACCATTAACTTTCCCCAGTATGTCATGAATGGGAGTAGAAAATTAAATTTTTATCATCAGATTTCATAAGGGTCATTTACTTGCATCTAATCTGGAATAGCCACTGTAATCATGTATTGCTTTTGTGAATGCGCTGCTTTTCAAAATATTTACCATTTTGGCTAAAATAGTTAACATTTGGCCTCATCTGATAAGTTATTTCAGTTAAATCTCTTAAGTCATCTTTGAGCCATGAACAACAGTAAGTAAATAGAGTGCACTGCTGTTTTCTGAACAGGGAGAAAGGCCTTCAAACACTTCTTAACATGGAGAGCACTTTTATCAATGACATAAGTGCTCCCGGCTTGGGGAAACTAGAGTCAATGTGTTTTAGAACAGCACAATGAGGAACAAAGTGCCATATTTTCCCGAGTGTATGTTTATTCACATACAAATGCTGGCTGTCAAATGCATCCAGTTAAAAAGAAGCTTACTTGAGAACAGAGGTAGCTGTGTGCAAACCCAACGATAAAAATACATTTATCAGATCTACAGGCAAAGGTGAGCAAGTCAATCAGCTGCAGAGCAAAGACTTATTTTCTGCAAACCAAGTACTACCTGTCAGTCTCTCTTACACTTCTCTGCAGCGATCAAGGTTCATTTGAACAATCTGATTGTGCATGAGGCATTATAGATCAAATTTGCCAGTGGTACAGAGTCTCCTCTATTTATTCTTTGCAGAATAAAATAACTACTGAAATGACCTAGAAGTTCCCCTTCTCTCACTCAAACAAAATGAATTTCTTGGGAATAATGGGCCTGATTCTCATTATCACTAAACTATGCCTCTCCTCCTTCATCCTGACAGTGAATCTCTTTACAGTGAATGTAATGGAATTTAAATTGCAATTTCTACACTAATTTTAGGGCTCCTTTATAATGCCAAAGCCAGATAAAGGGGCCTTACCATAAATAAGAGTAAGGCCATATATAGTTCATATTGATCCACCTACTTCCCACCTTGTCTTTTTCCAGTGCCTCATGCTTAGGAAAACGAGTTGACAAATTCTTTATTAAACCCCAAACTGAGACGTTCAAAATTAGTCCCTCAAATGATATGGGATATAGTGGGTTTGAGTCTCAAGTCTGGACACTCCACAAGCCCTGAAGTCCTCCCCACTCTACCACTGGCTCTTCTTAGACCACAGCTCTTACATCCCTTTCTCCATGCACTTGGCACACAAAATAAAAGCTCTATGATTCAGACTACCTTTTCCACTTTTTCCAGCACTGAGAGAAGAAATAACCATCTGAGCAGAAAAACAGGTGGTTAGCAGTTTAGTAGTTATCTCTTTTGTTTATTTCATTCCCCCTCAGTAATTTGTCCCATTCTCCTTCCTCCCTTCTATCTCTCTTTTAACAATATCTGAAGGGCACTGATGGCAGTAATTTACAAGGCCAGAATGCCAGGACTTGTCTTGTTAAGCATATTCCAGAGGACACTGCTGAATGAAACAGAAGTTGTGCTTTTACAATTAAACACTGGTTTTCCCTAAAAGTTAACATAAGAACCCACTGAAGTGTGATCTTCTCTTATGCATCTTGTATACCTGTTGTCTTCAGTATATATTGCTTTACACCTCCCATTCCTGATGTGGTGTTAAAGACCAGTGGCCCTGAAAAGAATTACATCGTGACAGGAGAAGGTGACAACGCCAACTGAGATGGAGAACTGGACCCCGCAGCACATCAGAGTCCTAAACTTAATGGAAAGAGTCTGAGAGCAAATCACCAAGATGATGAAGGAGCTGGAACACCTCTGCTATGAGGAGGGGCTGAGAGATCTGGGTCTGTTCAACCTGGCAACAAGGAGGCTCAACAAATACCCAACGGATGGGTGCACAGAGGATGCAGATCCTTCGAGTGGTGCCCCAGTGCCACAGGAAGAGTCCATGGGCACAAATTGGAGCACAGCAGGTTCCCTCTCTACACCAGGAGCATTCCTGTGCTATGTGGGTGACAGAGCACTGGCATAGGCTGCCCAAAGGCTGTGGGGTCCCCTCCATGGGGATTTCCAGCAGCCACCCTGGTCACACTGCTCTGGGTGGCCCTGCTGGAGAGAGGTTGGGCCTAAGTGATGCAGAAAGCCCTGCCAGCCTCAGCCTTCTCATGGTTGTGTGATTCTGTAGCCCTTAAATCCATATTAAAGAAAATGGCAGTGACATCTGCCCTGTGTAATGCAAATGCTGTCCTGATGCTCCTGGAAATGTTCCAGCAGGTTCCCTTGGGGCAACAATGGAGGCTTTTGTATTCACTTGTTCACTACGCCAAACAACTATATTCTGGGTTTACTGTAACACTATCTCAGCAAAAGCTCAAGAAATTAATCACTTCCCAACTTCTCTGTTCATTATTTATTTTCATTGTCACCTTTTCTTTAGGGAAAAAAAAATGGATGCATTAAATAAGGGAATGTTTCATCAGCTACACACAATGCAAAATTCAAACACAGTAACTTGTAACTATGGGAGAACACAGATGAGAAATATCCAAGTAAGAGTTTAGCAGTGATACAGAATTTAATTCAGTAAGATACCCTGGATTTCTGATGGGAATACTTCACAAATGAAAAACACTTTTCAATTTAAATTAAATTAAATTTCCAATTAAGTCACAGAGAGCTGTACTCCAGCAGGAAAACCTACTAAAAATCACATATTTCTTGGCCATGAATTAAACATTTAGTACAGTTCAGTCCACAGTAACTCAGCATATGAAGGTAAAAATAAAAAAAAAAGCTGTCTGGGTCCCCCTCCCTCTTTTATTTTAAACTTCGTGTTTTATAATGAAATGCTTTCTCATATTCTGACATAAGTTTCAGCAAGACTTTCTTCATTAGACCGAGTTCCAGCTGTAAAGTTTACTTTGGAAAACAAATCTGATAGGCAAGCTACTTGTGTCATTGAGTTTGATACGTTCATAAATATTTAAGATATTTTATGCAATATGCCCATCAAGTGACAGGCCAAAATAGCTCCTAAGACTTTACCATGAATTAAAAATGTGAAAATAATGGATTTTCTGGGTTACAAGCTGAAGTGAAAATTGTAAGAAAAACTGCTCATGTTTGAGGTGAACATTTTTGTTTTATTATTTCTTCAAAAAAGGAAAACATACTACATCAATCAAAACATTGTATTTGATTTGAAACCAGATGTTCTGGTTTCATGATATATTTGTTCCCTGAAAAAGTAAGAAATGAAGAGGGGAATTTTGAAATGGAGGAATTCTTTCACATTAAAATTTTCAAACATTTGACTCTGAAATTTTGGAATTATCTACTTCAGTGTTTCTCAGCATGAAATTGTTGTTGTTTGTTTCTCCAGTTAAAGCTGTTACTTCTGTTTGTCTCTATATCAACTGCTTTGAAGAATCTCTTACTCACAGCAGGAAAAATTAACCTGCCCCTCAAAAACATGGCATGCTAAAAAAAATAGTGATATGAAAAATATACCTTCACCTCCAATGGAGCCACGTTCTCCTATAGCTTTTATCTACATATTAAAGATAACATTTCCTTGCTTGAAATGGCTGGTTGCAAAATGATAGAACATCCCAAGTTGGTAGGGACCTGCAAGGAGTCTGACTCCTGGCTCCACTCAGGGCCAGGATTAGATCCAACACACTTCATATAGGGTGGGATGCTGGAGATGAGTGCTGGGATAAGTGTGTGCACACTTCCCTTGGGTGCTCTCTCCTTTCTCAGTTTGGATGTGTTACTTGTGGGAATGCAGGGTGGTGGGGTGGAGTAGCAGAAGTGCAGCAAATGTCCCATTTCTTCATCAGTAGCCGGAGGGGTCTGCTACCAAACTGCTACTTTGATCTGCAGGGATCAGGCATGGTTTCCTCTGCAAATTCCTGAGAGAAGACGTTTCTAACCACTGGGTTCTGGGGTGTTGAATACAGGGCATCTTTTCTCCTTATCTTGGCTGACAGCCAGTAAGTTACCAGACAGCAGGGGGGTGACATCTCTAGTATGTCTTTAAATCTTTTCTCTGCCTAAATGAGAAGAAGCTATCTCCCTTATTCTCACACTAACTCATCCAAAGGATCAAAGATTTTGCTGCCTCAAGTGCTTTACACCCACATGCATTGATCCAAATGCAGTATTGGACCTTTGTTTTTATACAGAACTTGTTTGAAAACATTTGCCAACACAAAAGTAAATGGTTTTCTGCTGTTGTTGTTTTGTTTGGGGCTTTTTTTGTAATAAGAAAAAGACATAAAATTTGGACCAGACAGCAAACCCTGTGAAGACGTCTTTTAAGAAAATGTTGTCACTTTGAAGCGTGATTATTTGAAGTACTACCACAGTGTGATTTCACAGTGCAATTAGTATAATATGCACCTCTTCTACAAAAGTACCCTCTGTAACATATGCTGAAGTCATAAGTCATAACTCACTGTATCTCATTTTCAATTTACAGTGTCAGCAAATTTCAGTGACATAATGTTATGGAGCAACATTTCTGTGTATTTATTACAGTAATCATGATACTGAAGTGTGAAGACACCTTGCTAAAACTTGTAGCGCCTTGTAAATGGTGCTTTTTTGAGGGGGGAAAAACCACTAAGTGACTAATATGCAATTCACAACTACAGCTTCAGTGATTGCTGTTCAAACATAGAGTAATTATTTAGGCATGCAACAGGCTTGGCACAGAAGCAATACAAAACAGACACAAAAAGCCAGGGATTTTTTTGACTAATTGTAGACATCAACACAAAAGCTAACTGCTGTATTTTCCCTTGCTGGTCAATGGAAAGGATCATATGCTTTTAAACATTTCTCTTATCCTAAGTGGACATTTGGGAAGGTCAGATTAACTGCACTCAAAAAATAGTTTATTTATTTCACTGGAGTGCAATGGGAGCCTTGAGTCACTTGTTCACATAATCATGTAGAAACAGCGATTGGAAACATCTAATGCTTGATCCACTGAGAAGATAGGACATAACCAAAGAAAAAAACTGCTTTTATGTTCCAGTAGTTTTGTAACCTAGCAATAGCACCTGGGCTTCCTGGCAGGAGACCAAGAAACCCTCCAGAGTAAATCATATGTAAAGAAAAATAAGGGAAACTGGAGAGTAACGGCACAGTTCTTGTACTTAAGCTGATAGGAGCTCTATATGCAACTCAAAAGGGTAAAATTGGTGATGTACAGGTATGTTACCTCAGAAGAATAAGCTAGGACAATTTGTTAACTGTAGTACATACCATGTACTCCAGATGAGGTCCTGCAGTCACTCAATGTGAATGTGGCTGTCTATAAGTAAATGGGCAGTGGTACCCCAAGATAAGCCCATTATGTTTTACCCTTCACTGGATGAAGTACTGCCTTCATGCATACCTACCTTCATGCCCCTCACTGCAAGAAAGACATCGAGGCCCTGGAATGTGTTCAAAGGAGGGCAACAAAGCTGGTGAGGGGTCTGGAGCACAGGCCATATGAGAAGAGGCTGAAGGAGCTGGGAATGTTCAGCCTGGAGAAGAGGAGGCTCAGGGGAGACCTTATTGCTCTCTATAACTTCCTAAAGGTAGGTTGTAGTGAGCTGGCGGTCGGCCTCTTCTCTCATGTCATTAAGTGATAGGACAAGAGGGAATGGTTTCAAGCTAGGGTAGGGGAGATTCAGGCTGGACATAAGGAAGTATTACTTCTCAGAAAGGGTGGTCAGGCACTGGAATGGACTGCCCAGGGAGGTGGTGGAGTCACCGACCATGGGAGTGTTCAAGGAACGATTGGATGTTGTGTTGAGGGACATGGTTTAGTGGCAACTATTGGTAATAGGTGAATGGTTGGACTGGATGATCTTTTATGTCTTTTCCAACCTTGGTGATTCTATGATTCTACTAAGTGTTTGCACTATTTGAGGGACATGGTTACTGGATATGATGGTGATGAGTTAATGTTTGGACTAGATGAACTGAGAGGTCTCTCCAACTTTAATAATTCTAATGATTCCCTTCTAGATCCTTACCATAATCTACTGTGTGATTCTCTTTATCCTCTGCCTTCTCTCTTTTTTTTTTCTTTTTTTTTTTTTTGTAAGCAAACAAGTACTCATAGACAAAATTCATTGATTATTACCCCGTCACATGTATGCCCACACATCAGTTTCCATTGTGCCCATCCACAAGACATTTAAGCTTATTCATCTACTGTGAAACATTCTGTTTACAGATTTACTTTACTTTACTCAGATACCTTAACTTCGAGATATCCTCCATTTATGAGTAAAGCTTACCTGCACCCTCTCATATTCTCACAATCTTGAATTTCTTTTATTTAAATTTAAGGTATAAAGGTCAAAAGATAAACCAGAAGAGCTGAATTGCAGAAAATGGAGAATCCTTCTCATAAGTTACACAGTCCATTGAAATCTTACCATTTGTGGAAGCCAAAGCAAATTGCTTCTCTCAATAAAGAATGCCAATTTTTTCATATTTTCACTGTCTTTGCCTGCTTTTAGTATAGTCTGTGGCCAGATTTGCATAGGTTTCAGTCATGCAGGATAAGGTTAAGTTCACTGAGAAAGGAGCAGGGCTGAAACCTGTTTAAATTTAGTCTTGCTTTGATCAAAAAAACAAGGCTTAAAATATTGGCGTGGAAACAATCCAGTGTGAAACAGACTATTAGTCTATGACTGTAGAGAGACCATAAATGTTTCATTCAGCAGGCTCTTAGCACAGAAGTTTTACTATCAATAACTTATGTCTTCCTTTTATTCTGTTTTCATTGCCACTGCAATTTTTGGCCAATTTTTCATTACACTGTGAAGCATTCTTGCTCGTTTTCTGTGTTGATTTGCAACAGCATTGCCTCATTAGCAAATTACTGTATGAGATGGTTCATTCAGAAAGAAGGCTTTTTTTTCTCTCTCTCTCTCTCTCTCTTTTTTTTTTCTTCTTTTTTTATCACCCTTTTATAATCTTCCCACTCTTTCACTTTCTTCCTGTCATCAAAATATTGAAGAAACAAGCAATAAAGTCTCTGGCGTTTGCAAACTTCAGTAACTTACCGGGCTTATATATGGGAATGAAATAATCGAGGAATGAAAAATAAGCTTCCAAACTATTTATCAACACATTATACTAATTCCATCTGTCCCACCTCTATGATGTCAGGCAGTTTTTTTTCCTTCTTCATTAAGGCATAGTTAGTTTACATGAACTGCTGCTTAAGATACTTGCTGGATCACTTAACGGCTCACTCATTTGTTTGGTACTTTTATAGGCCTCTTGTGCTGGAGCAGAGGTACAACAGCTTGCAATGCAGGAAAAGAAAAGATAAAACTACCCTGCTGTGCAGATTTAGTCAATTTTCACTGGCTCTCGCACAGAAAACAAATTGCAACCCCTTACAAAGAGTTCTCTCTCTGCACTGGCAGCCCTGACAAATGCAGACAAAAATGAGTAAATCAAGCAACTTCACATCAGGAGGAAAAAAATGGCTACTGCTTCAACAGCTGCTATCATAATTAAGAACAGATTTCATCACTAAACTCTTGCTGGTTGTGTCTGCAGCAAAACAAATACACAGATGTGGCACATTTGCATACTGAAAAATCTGTGCCGTGTAACTGAAATAAATTTGCATTTTCAGCTCTTAAATATTCACTTTTTAATATGAGACAATGAAGGTAGTTTGCATGCTAATCCTCTGTCTTCGCTCACCAAATTAATTCAGTCAGCGTATGAAATATAATGCAACACCACTACCTAATGCACCCACCCTTTGGTCATGCAACGCAATGCCACGATTTATTATCATGTCCAATAAAATACAACTTCAAATCACTTTCTGAACTGTCCTCTACCACCACTATTTGTAAATGGCATGTTTAAAAACGAAAAGAAGGAAAGAGGGAGACATGAGGGAAGCTCCTTTTAATCACGAGATGCACTGAATTTATTGCTCCTTCATTTATCCACACGTTTTAAAAGGTCACCTACATGATCTAGTAGAGAAGAAATGTGACCCTTTTAGAGTAAAAAGGGTGTGAAGCATCATGCCCTGTAAAATAGGGTAGAATTACTAATGTAACAGTGATTGAACCCTCACAGCTGACACATGTTCTTTGGAAGTTGCACATGGTATTTTGAGAGCTGCTCCGTCAACACAAAAAGAACCTTCGGCTTCTCTTCAATCCAAAGATCTGTCTTTGGGAGCTAAACAACCAAACTATTTTCATGCAAACTCTCACAGTGCTGTTCTGGAATTTCTTTCTCCCTGGACATTCACAGTATTTGAAGGAAGAAGATGTGATTACCGAGGTCCATGTCTACCAAATGATGTAGAGAGCATATCTGTGGATCCACTGATTTTTTTGAAGAACAGTTTCAACTTAGAGTACTTTAATCTTTTAAGTCATGCCACTATGCTTTTCCAAGTGAATACATTTGCTCAATTTAAAACCCTCTGCAGAACTAATTTAAGTATTGTGTAGAACTAGATGATTACATTTGAGCACAGTTATTTCCCAGACAGATGCAACCTCGATCAAAGAAGGCTGAATACAGCCTCTTATTGTAGGTACACAAAGCTCCATGTGCTCAGTCGTCTTCTGGCACTCATTTCAGAAACTGACAGGCTGTGTATTACAGATAGCAGGGCTTAAAATCTGCACATTTCAGTGATATGAACCTTTACACAGTGCAGTTGAGTCTTGTAAAGCGTTACTGTCGATATTTGCACACACATCTTTCCATGCTTACAAAAGGAGGTTATTGCTTGAGAACCTGTTTTAGACAGTGGACACCTTTATAACACAAATAATTAATGCCACCACCATCATCAGTGCTCTTTCACAGAAGTATGTAACTACCTGCACATGGTAAATGTCAGAATTTTAATGGCAAACCAGCGTGCTAAGAATTCAAATGAATTCTCCATTAATAACAAGGGTGCTACACAGCTAGGGAAGCAGAGTGGTGCTGGGAAGAGGTACACTTTGCATCCATGTACCTTCGTGTTTTGCAGCAAGAATGTCCCAAGCTACTGCCTTTAATCTTCCAGAAGCCACCTACTTGTGGCAGTGAGACTATTTGTGAAGCCTCAAGGACAGCAGCTGATTGCTTTCTATCACTATTTTCCAGAAATACAGAGAGATGATCATGATCTCCAAAGGTAGCAGGAGATATAGACAAGAAGATGGCAGTACCAGAAACGAGACCAGGTCTCCTGAATCTAACCAGAAGTGCAGCTCAGTGTCCTCTCCCACTGATTCTGCCTCAGCTGAGGCTCTTCTACCTAATCTGCTTGTCTATTCAGCAAGGGATGTGAGAGGTGTCACACTGTCTGGCAATATTATGTTTGAAGACTTCCATGATGCCAATACCAGTGTGCAGGGCACTGGACTTTGTGCATTGATGATCTGTCAAGTAAAACAAGCAGGAGTCAGACAATGCAGTTCTGAGAGCATGAAAAGTTCACGAGCAGGGATTCTGTAGCTGTAACTTCAAATGTATAGAAAAGCGATGCCAAATTAGGACTTCTGCCATCAGAGCTGAATATGTTCCAAAGACAAAATTCTTCAGCATTTTAGAATGAGCCCAGGGTTTGATGAACCATGAAATACCTTTGCAATGAAATTTTTTGGCCCGATGTCTTGAAAAACACAGTTTTCCAGATCTGTGCATAGCTTTATTGTTTGTTCTTTCATGGCTATTTTAATCTTTCACTCTTGAAGAATGGCTGTTTCTTTAAAGGAAAATAGTACAGAAAAATTCAGATATGGCAAAGAGCTTTTCCCATCATAACAGCAGTCAGTGCATAGCAATAAACAAGTAACTCCAGGATTTTGGGTAGCAAACAATATCAAAAGGATTTGCCAGATGAATTAGCCGCATTTTTGTATGTCTCTTATCTGCAGATACAGAGCACAAGTGACACAGGCAAAAGAGCAAGAAGCCCTATTTTTTGCACATCTGGATTCTGTTTTGGTTGTCAAGCCCTTACTTATGTCTGCCTGGAAGATGCTCTGTGTACATTTTTAAGATGAGTTTACAGAGGTTTCCAAGGGAACACAGGGTCACTGTTTCATTTTTTTTTTCCCCTAGTCTGTGGTCCACTTTATCATAAAGGTAATATCAGTCAACTCTCAGAGACTTCGCAGTTAATCTTTTTCTTTATTGTTTCCCCTTTTTAGACAGTAAAATAAAAAATAAAGTCATAAAAGATCAAGAAAGTGTAACAAAGGCTATATAATAATTGGATTTGCTTTCCTTGCAATTATTAATTTCTTAGCAATCAGCAATCTCTGCAAAACTATCTCCCAACTGCACTTAAGTATAATATTTTCCATTACATTAGAGCAAACAGGAGAAACAAGTGGGTTGTTTTTAATATCAGAAATCAGATAACTGAACTCAGCTCCAGGACATTTGTATGAATATTCCCTGAGTGCATGCTTCAGCAATAGCACTCAGGGGGATGGCTTCACTTTTGAAGGGCACGAGCTTTGTGAGTTCAAATATGTGCAGTCTGGCTATAGCATTCCAATGCTGTTTTCAGGAAAGCTAATAAGAGTTTAGTTCAAATGTAGTTTTACTCCACTTCCAATCTAAAACCTTCATGCTCTAGAAATATTAATAGCTTCTATTCGTTCATGGGTGCCAAATTTGTTTTGACATTATGCTAAGAACTGAAGTCCAGAGTGAAGATGCAGGCTTGTGAAATCTCGTCACTTTTGTCAAAGACTAATAATTTATGTTTTGAATTCTGAGGCAAATATTTGATTGCAGGTTATTGGGCTGGAAGTAGCCTTCAATCGCCAGGTACTGTTGTTATAGTGCAAAAATGGTGGCATTAGTTTAATGTATTGTAATAGTACAGGGTAATGGTCCTTAGCTCAGTAGTAACGAAATACCTTGACAATAGCAGTTGAAGTCAACGGGAGCACTGAAACTGCATATAAAAGTGCGGTCTGCAGACCATTAGGCATAATTTCATCAGATCTTTATTGGAATAAAGATTGCACTTAAGCTTCTGCTGTTGTGTTGGCAATTTAGAAATACTGTATCCGTGTACGTGAATTTCACCAAGTCCCTCGGTTAAACCTGAGATTAAGCTACTGTTAGGGTACACAGGCACTGTCCTGGGGTTAATTCTCTGCATACTACAAGAGATCATCAAGTTAAAAGGTAAATTTTGGGTGCAGGTGGCATGAGTCCAGTTTACACCTGTAGAGGCTTCGGTCCATACTTATGCACAGATGCAATGTATATCTAGTTTGCAGAAGTCAAAATACTGCTTCACCAACTTTAGCATTGCTCTTTTGACAGAAGGGAAACATTTGTGCATCCCTACGTCCCCTTGAATAATTACACAGATCTATTTACTAGGGTTTGCATGCAAACAGCATTGTTGCCAGCCACACTTCTAAGACTGTGCTACCTATCTACCCACATTCTCCATGTTTTTGCACAGGCTTTAAAAACAAATCAAGCTCTGCTAAGAAAAGTCTCAAGTCTCCAGGCTGGTCACATCACAGTTAACCACACTGTCAGCTGTATGGGGCTTGCCTCATCTGGCTTGCTGACAGAGGAGACTACAGACATCTCCAAGAATTCCCAATGGGCACCAGGAGGCATCCTAAATTCTCCTCTGAGGACAGACTGTGACTGCCACCAGAGCTTCCCACCAGCATTCAATGCCACAAAAACCAGAGTATGTGCTTGTGGGCGAATGGAGATGTTGCCCCCAGTCCAGCAGTTGGCTTCCAAACACAACAGAAGCTCTGGAGCTTGTTATCTCTTTCCTGGTATTTTATCGGAAATGCTTGTTTTACTGGAAGTAAAACAAGTCAGAGAAAAATTCTAAATAATTAACACTTTTCTTGTAACCCAAGGGGAATTAATGACTACTAATTTACTGGCTGACTTCTGTGACAGGCAGCAAAGGGAAAATGAGCCTAAAAAGTCTTCACGCAAAAAAAATGCTAACATTACCAAAAGCCAAGCAAGTAAAGGAAATTCTTCTAAAAAGTAGCCTCATATCAATGTCAAAAGTCATGACAAGTCAAGAATACATGAAAAAGAGAAAAAGAAAAAGGTAAAAGAAAAAAAGAAGAAAGAAAACTAAAAAGAAAAAGAAAATGCTTACATTTGTGTGGTCTCTGGAGGCTCGAGAAGATAATTGTCAACATCTTTATCATCTGGACACAGCTATTCCAACTATGCAAAAAAGAGGGCCTAATGACCCTGGACTGAAATTAGCACAAGGCCATTATGCGTGTCCCCATTATGCTCTGGAACCGCTTTCCATTTTTATCTTTCAGCAACACACGTGGGATTTCTAACACCTTGTGCCTTGAACCTCAGCCAAGCGATGCCAGCGGCTGGGAGTCACCTCAGTGGTGCGGCAGTGGCACCTGTAGCCCTGCCAGCCTCCTCCAGCTCGCTGCAGGGAGCCAGCTCCCTTCAGTGAGCAATTACAAACTCAGAGTCTGACATTAGCTCTGGAACAATTACACGCTTTGTGAGATGGGTAAACTTTATTTAGTAGGGGAAAAAAGCACAATCCCACGTTGCACCTCTTGCAGTCTGATCTTGCCAAAGGCAAAATAACTCCATCAGCAAAAAGTTGTCCAAGTTCCTCAGCAGGCTGCAAAGCATCACTGCAATTCTCTTTTCCCATATAGGAGGAAAAACCCAACAAAACGCTCTCAGACGGCTGCCAGCTCCATGCCCAGAAAGTCAAATGTAGGCTTGATTACATAGGGAGGAATCAGTTTGTTCTCACATTCACAATATGTCATACCAGTGGGGAAAAAAAATGGCAATTAGCGTGAGCTCGACATCATTTGGTTCAGCACAGCTTACTCAACACAAAAGTCTTCATTTATTTCCACCTGCGATGCCTCCAGCTCACACTGGTGGTGCCCATCTCCCTCTGAGCAGTTGCTCTATTTCTTTCCACTGATCTCACAAGTGTGCCTGAGCCATTCAGACAGACTTCCAGTGCCCTGCCCTTTTCTGGACGGAGTGTCCTTGCAGCTCCAGAGTGTGCCCTTTGCTATCAGTGAAGGAAGCACGGTGAGTTGCAGCTATCTTCTGCCCCACTGCACACACTCTTTGTTCCCCCTCTCATCTTGGTACCACTCTTGCTCCCAGATGCTGTCTTTGCTCATCCTATTGACTCACCCTCCTCCTGAACGTCATCTATGTTTTCCATTTGGGTATTTCTCTCTGCATCAGCCCTATCTCCTTCCTCCAGGTGCAATAGGTTAATTCAGTTTCCAGGCTCCTCTTAACCTCGCCTGTGCCTTTCCAGGGCTGATACGCTCCATCAGAAGATGATCCTTGATGTGTGCTTGTGCAGCACCCTGCATAATGAATCCTGACCTCAAGGTTTTCAAAAACACTGTAAGGAATTTAAGCTTCTCGCTGAATCCAATGGAAAACCATCCCACTGTGGGATGGTTGGAGAGTCTTTGGGAAGGGAAAGAGACACACTGCTGACCTGGTCTCACCATGCTCAGCATCTTTCCACAGTTTCCCTCTGCTCTTTGCATTTAACCCTTAATTGCAGTCAAAGCCTACCTACTCCAACACAGTTGAATTTTTAACCTAAGTGTATCGTGCTTTAATCAACAATTTTTCATGCTCACCTTCTACTTGTTACTTAATCTGTGAAATACAGTTCAGAAAAAAATCCAGCCTATAAAACCTGTTGGTGTAAAGATAAGCACTTTATTTAATATCCAATTAAATGTGGTCACCGGAGAAATCACAGCTTATGCAACTTTATCAGAAAAAGATTAATCTATTTCAGGCTTAACCCAAAATGTCATAAAAGAACTCATGAATTTAGATAGGAATCCACTTATTATCCAAAGACATTTTCCTATTGAGTAAGAACAGCCTAAATTGCTGACTATATTTATACTCAGTTCAATCAAATTTCTGTACTCAGTAGCTGTCATTGATTTTAGGACAATTATCAAACAAAAAATGATGAACAAACTGAAGGAACATTATAGACTCTTTTTCAGCTCCACAGTAATCATTAGAAAAGGCACAGCCTGCTCATTGATAATGGTTTAACAGCTCACAGGGTGACATCATCACATTTAAAAGATAGTCACACCCGGAAGGCAGAAGATTTTTTAATTTTTTTTTTAATAGCATTACAATTTGCTATTTTAAAGTTAATTGTATTTTGCTTGGTGTTTCAAACCACATAGGCTGCACTCAAGTTACTTTGTTCGTATTATGGGATCATGCCCAAAACCATGATTTTAAAATAAGGAGGCAAATAGCTGAATGTATTTATTTAAATTAAGCAGACTTCCTCGCCTGTCTAGAAACAGATTCTTTTCAGTTCATTAGTTGAATTTCCCACAGGGCCTGCAAAGGCACATTTCATTTCTATACTGTTTGATTTGTCTAGTTGATTTATTTTTTAAAAAGTACTCTACTTTAAAATCATTGAATAATAACTATTTGGCTTCCTCTTTCCACATTAATTATTACATTTAGAAGAACATGTATCTTACTGATAGAACAGGAAAGTTGCATAGGAACAATCCAGAATCACAAGGCAGCCATCAGCTACTGGGGCACGGTGTTTCTAATTTCTCTCTGCTGGGTCACCCTATGTGGTGGATGCTCCGTCCCTGGAAACATTCAAGGCCAGGCAGGACGGGGCTTTGAGCACCAGATCTAACTGTAGGTGTCAGTGCTCATTGCAGGGGAGTTGGACTAGATGACCTTTAAGGGTCCCTTCCGACCCAAATAATTCCTTGATTCTATGATTCTAAGGCAAAGGGTTCAAGTGCAATGGCTGAAAATCAGTATTAAGCAGTAATATTTAATGACATAGTTAAAATGATTCCTCTATCCAGTCTCACTCCACTGAGTGCAAAATTGCAAGTGCATACGTGGTACCATTTTGAGAAGCTACAGCAGTGCAACTCAAGCCTGATGGCAGCACATTTGCTGAAGTGCATGCCTGCCTCTACACTGTAAATTCTTTTTGCACTCACTTTCAAAACTGGAGCTTATTTTACAGGTTGGCATATAATATCCATCCATTTAATTGATGCCTGTTTAGTGCAAATTTGGCCAAAAAAACAACAACACCAAAACAACAACAAAGAAAAAAACCAGAAGGATCACTGATGCAGACAGCATTTTCTGTTACTGAACTACAAACCTAAGCTTCACAGAAGAAGTAGTGGAAATAATCAGCTAGGCAGTCCCATGCTCTGAATGCACAACACTCAGTCTATTGGAAGTGGCAATGAGCCAAACTCATAGATGAGAAAATGGGAATGGGGAGTATGATCCTATTCACTTCAAGAAAACAACAGATTAAATTTGGGTGTGCTTGGGGACAAGAACCCAGTGGGATACTGCACCCATGAAGCAAAGAATTGCTGCCATGAGTGGTACTGGTGAAGCCCTGGAGTGGGCAGGGCTGTGTTCAGCCCCATACCACATGAAGTCATCACCAGGCAGAGCTCTGCGGGGAAGAGCAGCAGCAGGATTCTCTCCTCCACGAACCTTCAAAGATTTGTGACAGGTGACAGGAAGAAACTCCTTTGATGCTCTAAAGGTATGTCCTGAGTTAATAGATTATATAGCATTTCTGAATTCAAATACCATCTTGGGCCACCAATCGCTATTCTGTATTGCCATTGCTGACTTTGTTCAAAGCAATAACGATGTTAAAAACAACCACAAGCATTACATCTCAGCTTCTGGAACAAAACAAAGAGAAACTGAAGAAAAAAGAACTATCTTCCCCCAGGCAATATCTTCTTGACCAAAGGAAGTTTATCCAATGTAGAGAAGAAATACTCATCGCTGTCAAACCCTGATCTTGCTACTGTTGAAGTCAGTGGCAAAACTCCTATTAATTTCAAGTAGAGCATGATCAGTGAGTAACTCAAATGGAAGTGGTAAACCTAAGTGACATAATCACTCAGGAACTCTCTCTGCTTCAAGTGACCTAAATGGTAGGAAGAAATACAGTAAGAAACATTAACTCAGAGTTCAGCAAGAAGCCTCTGCTGATGCCTTTGTATACTTTTTGTTTCCAATGCAGAGGTTATGAAAGAGTTTTATAGACTATGCTGTTACATAGCAAGCTGTGTCACAGATACCTGAGGACAGAGTGGAGGGCTCAGTTTGTCTGGCTTTGCTTTCATGCTGCCATGGGGGGGCACAGATGCCACCTAGAAAAGAGTCCCTACCCAACTGCACCTCAGCTGACCCCCCCACAGCTGCATTTCATGTATTCTTGGCAGAGCTGCCATTGCTGCTTAGGAAAAGCTTTGAAGCTCCAAAATGAGATTGCAGTAGTAAAAGATGAATCGTTTTTGGTTTATTGAAGAGAATGTAACTGGATATCATCAGACAATATAAACTCTCTGAATGGGAAAAAAAAAGGGGGGGGGAGAGGGGGGAACAAGCTAAAGGCTGGTGCAGTTTCAGGGGCTGAGATAGTGCACGCTCCTTATAGTAAGAAATAAAAACATACCGTAGCAAAAACCTACAGGTTTTAGGACTGCCCAGCCATCTCTAAGCTACTGAAAGATCTTGTACAGAGCCTTGGACATAAATTGGGGCTGCAATGCCAGCAGTTCCAGTTGGGTTCCTCAAAGCATAACTTCATTCTTTCCTCCTCAGGTTCTGACATTATTCTTCTCTTCTCATACTCCCCCACAAGGCCCACATCATTTTTATGTCCTTCCTTTCTTCGTATGTTTTACTTTCCTGTCTGCTAAATATTTCTGATTAGATCCAAGAAAGAAATTCTTTATCGGCTTACGGTCTTTTTCAAACTGTCCATTGCATGTTGCCCTTGGTGATCCCTTCCTTGCCCTTTGCCCAGACAGCATATTTTATCTACAAACTGGTAGTTCCACTGGATCAGCAATTAAGTAGCTAATAAATTTTTTTGTATCATATGTCTCTCAGAGTGTAATTAAAACCAGAGAAGATCTCTTAGAAAATAACGCGTAACTGCTAAGTCACGGCTGCTCCACATAATATTCGTTTTGACTGTGTTTTTAATGAAAAATTGTGTAGCTGCCTTCTACTTCATAGCATTATAAAGTCTGGAAAAGACCTCTCAGATCAACTATTCCAACCCCCAACATGCCCACCGACCACATCCCTCAGTGCCACATCCACATGGTTCTTGAACACCTCCAGGAATGGTGACTGCACCACCTCCCTGGGCAGCCTGTGCCACTGCAGCAGCACTCTTCCTGAGAATAAATGTTTTCTAATACTCAACCTGAACCTCCCCTCGCACAACTTAAGATTCACTCTGTCTTGTACATCAGCTCTAGAAGCTGGAGTACGTACATAGTACTGTTCCTGCCTCTGTTTTGCAATACAATTGTACAGCCAGTTTTAAATAAATGCTGGCTTTGATTAACAATGGATTACACTGTTGATGGATGCTAATAATCTCTAGTACATGCAAGAAAAAAAGACAAAACAATCATGTTCATTATCTCATTTCAAGAGAGTTACAAAACAGAGAACGTTTTAAATCCTTTAAACATATATTAAAAAAAAAGAGATAAGCGTTAAGAAATGCTCCTGTTTTTCCTCTCTTTTTAGCTACACAAGCTTCCATCACAGTCACCTGCAGTAAATACAGAGGAACATGAATAGCAATTTCTGGTTTTGAGAGAAAGTGCTTGGTCTCTATTAATATTCTTAACCCTGTGCCTCACTGGTGAGAATGTTTCGGTGTATTTATCTTCTGAATAGAAGTGATGTGAAGCCACCTCACACTGGGCCTCCATCTCTCAGAGAAACACAGTGGTGGGGAGGGAAGAGTGGGGTATGCACAGGGGAATTCAGGAAAGGAAATGCTTATCCTGAACTCTGTATGAAGCAAGCTCAGCTTCTCTGGCATGCTGCTTTTAACTCACAAAATAATAAGGGTACCATATTTCACTACATGAGATTGTTATATATAAAATACAATTAAGAGATTTGGAACTGCATGAATATGTAATGTACACATTTCTTTACAGATGCATTTTTCTCCAGACAGGCCGGTGCCTGTTTCAATTTGGAAGCTATCCATTTTCATACAAAGTTAACCAAGAGTGACAGGAAATCAGACGCCTACGTTATTTATCTTTTCTGAACTTGGAAAAAAAAGAAAAAGAAAAAAAGAAAAACAACCAACAAAAACAAAACAATCTTCTGTTAATTACTTTTCTAGGAAGCTATTTTGTGGTACCATAGGGATAGATCTTCCCTATTCAGAAGTGCTACGGAAATGACAACTTTACGATGTGCAGGGCGAATAAAGTATGTTACATGCAGATATTTAAGGGTATATTTGTCTTCATTTATTGAAAGAGAATATGTGACCAACAATAAAGAATTGAACTGCCTCTGGCCTGGCTGGGTGCATTTACAACAATTACTGGAGGTCTGACCTTTTTAACCTTATACATCAAGCAGCACATATACGTTATTTATTTAGCTAGAATTAACAGTGATCTGTGAAGCTCTTTGTATTTGTCTTTGGTTCTCCTGCTCATCAGTCATAACTGACCCCAGTGAGCATGCACAGTGGTGGCAGTTTCATGTCACTCTAATTTATGAAAGACTGGAGAAACTACAGAACAGAGCCGTAAAATCTTTCCCATGGATACTTAAAAAAAAATCCTAAACCACCTTTATGTTCAGCATGACTCCTCGTAGACTGCTCTGAAGACAAAGAGAAAACAGAAATGCTCTACCTCATTATAATTACTGGGAAGGGGAACATGAGTCCCTGCAGCAGCAACAGGGCTTGGACTTCACACCTGACTGCACACCAACACAGTGCTCCAGTGTGGTACAACAGGAGCTCTGAGAAGAGCTCTGTCTGAGCACTGTGTCCATAATCAGAAATCTGCAGCAAGCCCATCACTGCTTTCTGCCATTCCCAAGCACTCCTTTGTTCAGGAGATATCAAGCAGATGGGGAGGAGATGCTTGGCCGAAACTTGATGCTGAGGAAAGCCTAGTGCTTGCAGCAACCACTAGGAAAGGACAGGTTCCTCCAATACCTCAGTACTCTCACAGAACTTCAGAGCGATCCATGGTAATGGTGTCAAAGGTGGGGAAGTGGGAGCAGTGCCACTGAGCAATACACTGCTTTGTTTCTGTCAGGGAGGATTTTTATTACATCCAGTTACCATCATCATGAGCATTACTGATGGATTCAAGGAAAAGATGGAAATCAGACAAAATGTGCCACGGAAATCTGGCTTTGCAGTTCTAGAAATCTCATTTCCTTCATCAATATCTTTATTGCTTACCAAAAGGAACTAAAGAAGCACTTATATGGGGTTATGGCCGTGTTTATGCACGCACTCTTGTACCAACTCCAGATAAACCGAACCATACCATCAGATGGAAGAAATAAAAGAAGCAAAAGAAACACTTTGATTGCAGTGAAGCACTGAGCTATAAAAGGCTCATGATCTTCTTGATCATCTTTTGAAAAGATGATCTACTTGATCATCTTTTGAAAAGTTTGGAAGACCAGTTTTATTGAAGGGAGGATCTCACTTCAGAGAGACCTCAATGAGATGCCCACAATATTTACTCAGTAATTAGAAAAGGAAAAAGAAAAACAAAACAAAACCTTGGGAAAAGCTTGCAAAAAAGGCAGGTGTGTACATTAAGGAATTCTCTTGACAATCATAAGTTTGCATCCAGTTCCAAGAGATTTTTCTCTGATGATATCCAATCCCACTGGTTAAAAATGATGAGGAACAACAAGAGATTCACCATAGCAACAAATGTGTAGTGCATACCATATGGAAAACAATGCACACAGGAAATTTTAGGCTCTAAGTAAATCAATTCCATGTTTTCAGAATGTATAGGTAAGTTTAGCTGCTGCTTTCCTAAAAATAAATAAAAGTAAAAAAAAAAAGAAAAAAGATTATGTTATTTAATTCAAAAGGGAAATGAAACTGAGGGAAAGCAGGCAGCTCTAGAACTAAAGTAAAGGTATTTAAACAGCATTTTTCTTCTACAAAAACTACTGTGGAAGAATAATTAGAAAAATTAAGCCCACTGTGTTCAATGAACTGTCTGCACACAGACTTACTCTGTGCCTTTGTGACTGCAGATTGCTAGAAGGGGAGAGGCTTGTACCACAATTTAAGAAGTATATGGAAAATCCATCTTTGCACATTGTGGTCTCCACTGTTTTTGTTGAGACTGTTTCAAACACCACTCTGTCTATTTAATACATTCTATGCACAGCCCTCCCACGGACTCACTCGAAGGTCCTGAATAACCTACGGCTAGCAGGGATCTTTGCACCACACTGCTCTTGTTGTCCAGTTCTTCCTGTCTAACGTGGGAAAACATCCTTTATTTGTGGGGAAGGTCAGTGGTAACATTACAGGGATGAATTGAGCTGTGTCTTCTGGTAAATGTGGCTTGCTAGCTTTTTCCCATGAACATCTTGGAAAGAAAACAGAGTACTCAAGTGCTATGATTGCTAACTGGCTTACCAAGCACTACAATTCTTCAATAAAGCTGATAAATAGTAAAAAAAGTATCAACACCCTTAATTCTGTTCCCATGTCTCCAGCCTCTCCAGGTAAGTCCACAGTATCAGAAAAATTCTGGATTATTATTTTTTTTTTCTTTAAACCTCTCCTTTCTTTTTTATTTTTATCTAAAAGCATCTTCAGCTGCTCCTCTCCTTTCACTTCTGCCTTCCTGGGTCAGAACCAACACCCTGTGAATTTGAGAAAAAAAAGCCAGAATTCAGCTCCTGCCTCAATCATCCTCCTGCAGCAGTCCAGCAGGATCTGTCACATCAGGGGGAGGACAGTGTCCTGCCTTTGAGGAAAGGGTTTATGCAGATCTCTCCTAAACCCTCTTCCTTCCTTGAGAAACTCAGTCTCATAGTGTAGGCTGGGATATGTGGTATTTCCAAAGGAAACCTGCACTCATCAGTACCATCTTCTCTGCTTAGTCTACACTGGAGCTTTTCTTGCCAAATGAGATGGAACTGCACTTATTTTTTAACACGTGCACTTCCAGTTTTAAGCATGGACCTGCTTGTTACACACGCTATACACCAAGGTTCTCCTTAAAAGAATGTGATTTTGAACAAACTGTTGGCACTAAGTCC
Organism: Coturnix japonica; assembly: GCF_054131305.1. NCBI lineage: Eukaryota > Metazoa > Chordata > Aves > Galliformes > Phasianidae > Coturnix > Coturnix japonica. The sequence continues at coordinate 121,646,100 of NC_140663.1, forward strand.
ACATTTAGGTGTTTTTGTTGTTTTATTTTCCCTCAAAGTGGGAAGAAGGGGAGAAAAGAGTCAGGGGTTGTTTTTGCTTTCCATTAATGCACAGGGGTAGAACTGATAGGAAAGAAAAAAAATTGCAGATCTAAGGAACACTTGCCAGTGTGTGTGGCAGATGCTGATAGCTATATATAGTCAGTCCAATGAGAATGAATGCAGAGTATCTATGCGGGCAAGCAGGAATTTGCCAGAGTAAGGTTAGGGCAAAAATGAAAAAAAAAATAAAAAAATTCAACATTTAATCTACTGTGCATTACTACTCCTGCAGAAGAAGTTGTGTAAGTACTCCATGAAATGGAATAAGAATGTGTCCTCATGATGACCTTATCTAAATTTCACATAAACGTGCTCCCAAATTTAACAGAACATAATCTTTTCTTTTTAATGTTAGACTGCTACTCATTCCTGAACACAGCCTCAATTTCCTTCCTTCGTAACCCTGATGCAGCTCTCAAGATGAAATTCAAAAACAGAGCTCAGATATAAAGAATATGATTTGCCATCTTATGCTTTTCTTATTGTCTCATTTGTAAGAAAATTTTAGAAATGAGAGGCACATGGTTGCTTTTCTTGCTTCTTTTTCCCTATATATTTCTTTTCCCTTCTATTCAGTGCAGTGGCTTTTTACCTACAGCAGTATAGTCCTAAGTAGTTCAAAATGTGAAATAGCAGTACTTGAGATGACGGCTATCATTTATACAGAGCAATATGATAATTTTGGAAGGACCGGGAGGTTGGGTCTGGATTCTAATTAACACTGATGAACCTGGTTCCTAAGGATTAAATTCCCAAATGAGTAACCACTACCTTTCTACACACAGGTCTATCCAAGTTATTCTCATTAAAACAATTTAAAAAAAAATTATAAGCTTCAGCCTGTGTCAAGATACTCAAGGCTTTCCAAAACTGATTAAAAATATCAAATGAGGTATTGAACTACATTAAAAATCGACCTTTTTAATGTATTGAAAATGGTCTATAATTTGTATTCAAGTGCTCTTATTTCCAGTGAATAATAATTGTATTGCAGCCAACTCTGTGCCCTGTTTCTCTGAAAATCTCAAGGGATGTAGAGAAAAGGATTTTGTATTGTGCTGAAGACACATGCTCTGCATGGCACTGCTCCTTACTCCTCAGTTCTTACATGGGGCTTTGTTGTATTATGTGTTTATTTTTCCACCGATGTCTCCTTCAAACTGGTAAATGCAAATCAAAGCGCACAGCTATGAGATATACCAATAGGCTCTGTTAAGTGCTGTAAGCTAAATGCACTTTCACGGAAGCAGAAGACTCAGTCTACATGCATTAGAAAAGTGGACTTGCAAATGAGGAGATTTATGGCAATATATTCCTGTTTCCTGGTTTTCTCTGCCTGTGGAACTTGAAGCCACCTGTAGCCACGTAATGTTCAAAATAAAACTGAAATGTCACACAGAAGTGCATATCACTACATTTGACCCTTAAAAGAAAAGAAAATATAGTTTGCAGAAATTGGGAAAACAGTTGTTTCTTACCACTCACCTCTCTACTTAGTCAGGCTTGGCAGTTTCTTCCCTGTCTCCTGCCCCATAATTTTCCCTCAATTGTATCTCACCTTCTACCTCACACGTATGCCCTGCACTCACATCTCGCTTCCTCAATGTGCAGGAAAGTTCTTGAAGTCCAGCTTTCAGTTCAGTTAAGTAGCCACAGAACTTGTTTAGACCAAGTTATATTGAATAGGTTTTGGACCATGGAAATATTATGTACATGTTTTAAGAACTGAAAGTATAAAACAAAAATTCAATGACAAAACTAGGCTGGAAGACAGACAGCTAGGACTATGAAAATGACACAGAGGGTGTTGATCATTGGCGTTAAGTCTTGTTGGAGATCAGTTCCTAATGGCTTACCCTCCAGTCAGTACTGAAGCCAACACCACTTAGCATCTTCATTAAGAACCAGGATGATGGGTCTTAGGGTAGCCTCAGCAAGTTTGTAGATGATGTAAAATTGGGAAAAGTGGTTGATAAACCAAAGGGTCGTGCTGCCATCCAAAGGAACATTGGCAGGCTGGAGAAATGCACTGATGGGAACTGTTTGAAGATCAACAAAGAAAAATGTAAAATCCTGACTCTACAAGGGAATCTCATGCACCAATATAGGCTGTCATCTAAATGAGTGGAATTTTTTTCTGTAGAGGAATACATGAAGAACCTCACAGACAACATGCTGACCATGAGCCTCAGATGCACTCATTCACCTGCCCCCCAGCAAAGACCAACGATACCCTGAGCTGCATTAGGAAAAGTGTAGCCTTCAAGGTAAGGGAGGTGATCCTTCCTCCCTTCTGAACACTGAGGCCATACCTGAAGTGCTGGAGCCAGTTCTGAGCTCCCCAGTACATGAAAGATATGTATGGACTTACTGGTGAGAATTTAGTGCAGGGCCACAATGATGGTAATGGGAGAGGAGTATCACTCATACAAGGAATGGCTGAGAAAGCTGGAACTGTTCAATCAGGTGAAGAGAAGATTCAAGGGGCTAGGAGCAGGGAAAAATCATCAGTATAAATATGGAGGTTGCTCTGAAAGTAATGCCTCCCATTTATTTCCAACACATACAAATAGCATAATAACATTATGTGATAGATCAAGTTCTCAGCTATAAAATTCTATTTTTCAACATAGTCACCACTGTCAGCTATGCATTTTCATCAGCGAGGAACAACAGCCTGCATGCTGTGCTCATGAAGATCTGTACCAGCAGAAGTGACCTGCTGATTCACAACTTCTATGACAGAGTCGTGGCTAGGAAAATGTTGCCCTTGCAGCCCCCTTTTCATTGGCCCAAACAGCTGGAAGTTAGGAATTGTCAACTCCGGACTATATGGTGCATGTGGTGGGACAATCTGGTCAAGACTGGCAATGTGTTCCATGGTCTTCAAACTGGTATGGGGCCTGGTATTACTGAGTTGCAAGAGAAAGGTTGTCTTCTTCTCTGTCCTGACTCCAGAAGTTTGAGCCTTCAGCTTAGAACTGCAATGTAACAGTCAGAGTCGATGGTTTGTTCAGGTTCCAGAAAATCCAAAAGGATCAGCCCTTTCCTATCCCAAAAGGTTGTGCACATCACTTTACCCACTGAGGGGTGCATCGTGAGCTTTTTCATCAATGGGGAATTCGTATGTCACCACTTCATGAACTACTGTCTTGACTCCAGTGCTTAGCAGTGACACTATGTCTTGTCACTGGTAATGATGCAAACCAGGAAACTGTCATCTTCAGCTATCTATTGGCTCAATAAGTCCTTACAAACTTGTATATGGTGTCCTTTCAATTCCTGTGTATTCACGGGACCCACCTGGCACAAACTGCAATATAGTTTCCAATGCATTTAAGATGATATTCAGCTCTATACACAGTTTCACCTTTAACCCCATCCTGTGCAAGGGAAACCACATTTTGTCTGCAGAGGTTCAAAAGACTGTGACAGCTTATGTGGTGAGAGTAGCTTAAAACTTATATCCCTAATAAAGGACAGTGGCCTTCTGATACAAAGGAGGAGTTGCATGAGTTTGAGAGCAGAAATTTAAAGAACACATGGAAATTTTTACAAAACCTTATCAGAAGATGTACGATAAAGATAGGAAGAATGGAAAGATATTTTGAAACAAAAATAAGTACTACTGAAAATTAAAGGAAGAACAGGTTAGGCAACAACAACTAAACCAAACTACACTAAAATAAAATGAAATAAAAATCACTTTTAGTCAATACTTCTCCCTGCAGCAATATCAGTGGGTTACCATTTTCATCGTGTGCCACTTGGGTTGGAAAATGTTAGAACAAAGGAAATGTCAAGATAAAGGAAAAAAAATGTTGGGTGCTTTTATTGTCAGTACACTCAGCCCTCAAATATGAGATCTAAGCATTGCCTTTTATTAGCTCCAGTTACAAACACCAACACCACCCATAACACCTACCATCTTCTTCTGAGCAATACGTCTATCATTTTTATCAGCACTTCACCTCTTTTTCTTAACTTACGAGACAGTGCTTTTTATCCACTTCCTTTAACTTCAGCTAAATGCTTATGTTATCACACACTATTTCAAAACCTGTGAGAGCTGGTGAACACTATAGTAGTTACTTCGCAGTCCGGAGGCCCTGGTTTCAAATCCCCCCTGTGGCACAAGTGGTACAAGTGCCGCTCTGCTACACAGGAGGCTCGAATCCTGGGGGGTTGGACTCGATGATCTCTAAGGTCCCTTCCAACCCGCATGAGACTATGATACTATGATAGCCTACATTGCCACGAGTATCTAAGCAAGTTTGTTTAAGCCATCTCAAATACATCTATGTCTAGAAACTGCAGTATAAATTTACCCTTAAGCATCATTATGGATTACGTACAACAAGTGAAACAAGTGAAAGCTTTCTTTCCTACTGAGGTAGGCAAATCTGGAATGCAAATGGAAAATTCTGAATTTCAGACAAACAAATGATTGCCTATCAAAATCCCTTTCCAAAGTAGTCACTAGGGTATTGCATACATGTAAAGGGAGAAAATTTGTAAGATTCAGACAACTGCCACAGGCATCTTTAATTCTAACAATACTTCTTAGTTGCAGATAGTGGCAAGTGAGAAGTCTGAAGGAGGTAATAATAGCTAAATGGATATTAGCATATGCCATTACCTGATCTATCTGCACAATTACAGCAATCTGTGAATGCTAAATTTGCTTATCAAATCTGACTTAAGTGCCTAAAACAACCCCTTTTCAGTAACAACATATCTCTTCAGAATTGTTTGGAACTGATGGAACTTAAACTTGGAGAAAAACCACATGGGTATAATGTCTACAGGAACTGAGAGAAGTAATTGCTTCCAGAGAGACTTCTTTTCTCAACCAAACTGAAGAGGGAATACGGCAGTCAACTCCATTTCTGAAAAGCAGGCATTAAGAGGCCAGAGAGCTATACCAAAAATTAGAGTTTTCCTCTCCTTTAGCAGTGCCAGAAAAATTTAAAAAACTGACTAAAAAACATTTCAAGGTTCACCACAGTCATCAAATAAGAGTAAACATTCAGTATCTCTTCTCTGAGATGCTATCAGTGATTCAGCCAAATAGAATCGTTCAGTTCCATAAACACTATAAATTGTTTAAACCGATGGAGCTCTACCACTTTTCACAAGAGGATGTGACCACCTTTGTACAAATGTACAGGTCTCTCAATATACCCATGAATGGAAAAAAAAAACCACCACAAAACAGTCTTCGTTCTCCCAAAAACAACCATTCCCTACCAACCCATGAAAAACAAAACAGAAAATCACATAATACACAAGTGCCAAAACGAAGTGTCCTGCTGTAGCCAATGGAATGAGAAATAAACAAACATAAAGTAAGTCCTAGCAGATACCTTTCACATCTACTGCTAATAACAGAAATGTTGCCTAGAAGTTCTTTCGGACATGTTCTCACCTTTATAGCAAGATTGGTTTTTATAGGCTGTGTATATTTAGGGAGAAAACCTTAGTCTTTTTGAAAATTGGTTCAAAAGAGAAAATTTTATGAATGAGAGTCTCATTGCTACATTTTCATCTATTCCACAGATCTCACATTGCTAACTATAATTTATTTAGACTGTAAAACTACTTTGACATCATTGAGGATGGCAGAACTACTTCTGATGCCAAGCACTTCATTTAATCACTGAGAAAAAAAGTCAACTGAGTATGAACACTGTGACATAATACACAAGCCTAGCTAAAAGATGAATTTAAAATATTCAGACATTACAAGTGGACATTCAGGAAAAATATTAAAAAAGAGTAATATATACTCTTAGAAAATGTGATGCTGAGGAGGTGTTATGAAGACATTTTGATGTTGAGATATCTTTACATTACTATGTGGTTGCTATTGGGGTGTCAATGTCAGCAAAGTAAAAAATAAATATAAAAACTAAGACATTAAAACTATGTAAAAAAGAGACAGATACGGTTTGCAGTTCTAAGTTGCTATCTATACATCTACTCAGGATAGGATTCATAAAAAGCATCAAAACACATACCTCTTCTTGCTTAGGAATGTTGAACTTTGTTATCTTTGACTTGGTCCTGGCCGAATCAGTCTTGTTAGAAGGCACTCCCCTGTACAACTTGGTCGTCTCTGTCAATAACTTCAGCTTTGGAGACTCATCAGGGGCCTGGTCTTGACCGTCCATTGGCCTTACATAAGCCGTTGGTTTCTGCTGAACCAGGCTGGGCTTTGAAGCAAGAGATGGTGGGAAGTTCTGGACACAGTGCCCACCACTGTGCTTTGAGGGCCTCTCCTGCACTTGAGCTCCTCCTTCTGAGCCACAGTTTAACTTAGCTGGCTGCTGAACTCTGCTGACACTGTCACCTAGTGTGGCCCTCAGTGAGCTTTGCTGGGCGGCATTGGAGGAGGAGGAGGAGGAGGTGGGACTGGATGCATAGCGTTTCAGTTTCTCCAGACTGGATTTTTGGCTTGCCAGTTTGAAGTCACCCTTGTGAGATTCCAGTGAGCGGTGTCCATGCTTACTGGCTCTCTGCTGACCCTCTGAAGCAGCATTGTGCCCAGCTTTCTGCCAGCCCATCGTGGTGCTTTTGCTCTGCTGCGCAGGTAGGGCTGCTGGTGCAGAAGTAGCGTTGGAAATGGAGGGAGGAGGTGGTGGTCTTGATTCTGCAATAAGAAGTTCATCGGGCTTGGAGAGAGCTGTCTGAGGAACCCCAGGTTTTGGAACCCCAACAAGGTGGCTCTGGTTTGATCGGTCAGTTAACAAATCTTTCATTTCATCGTAGTTGCCCAGTGTGTTCTGGATGCGATTAGAGAGCTCATCCCCTTTGTTAGTCTGCAAAACAAAAACTGAGTGTTCTACAACAGTCAACCTAAGACAAACAAAATTCCCTGCACGCTTCTGCTGAAATCTTTACTGAAGTAGCACTGTCTTATTCAGCAGCAGCGTTGAGGGATGAAATCGAAAATCCTTATTGTCTCTGAAGATACTTGTCAACATCTTAAATCTACCCTGAACTGGAAAAGCTATAAAGGGCCTTGGAGTATATAAAAAAAGAAATCTATCACTGCTATCATGCTGTAGTTAAAATATATTACCTGGAAACTAGAAAATTTATTATTGCAACTACACAGAATGGTTTGGATTAAATCTGACCATGATAAAACTTTTCCTATAGCCCAGTGCAAGCTCTCCTTCAGCCATGAATTAAAATATTACAGCTCCTCATCTCCTTCTCTGCCACTTTAAGTTTCCACGTTGCAGCTGGGAAGACATGCAAGACCCAGTGTAAGCACTGAGTGAACTCTCCAGTCTAAGCCAGACAAATACCACAAGATGACCTGAAGGCAGCTCATGGGACAGTAGGAAAACTAGAGATCGTTACATCCTTGCGATGAATGTGCTCTGCTGAGATGTTCACTCCAGAACACTCTTGGGGAAAACAAGTGAGTAGAACTCCCCAAACTCTTGAAAATGCTCAGTATTTAATTTTGCAGCAGGGGGGACACTGTCAGCCTTTAAGATTCATCTGTTTTGTTTTGTTTCATTTTGAATCATCTGTTTAATTCCTTGCTTAGAAGGAAGAAGCTCCACAAAGAAATAAAATGAATGGGAAAAAAAAATACTGGAGGTTGAAAATTATTTCTTTAAGAAGTCACTGTAAGCAAAAGAGTATATCATTAGCATGTCTGCAGCAGAGATTTTTCTGAACCCTACCAAGAATCAGGTGTGTGATGTGCTTTGTCTTGTACTTTCAGAATAAGATAGTAATGAGACAGTGATGTTCTCCTTTCACTCTTCCAGAGATGGAGTCTCAATGGGGAAACACCCATGCTTCAGAAGGCCAAGCTTTCATCTCAAGATTCTCTCTTTAAGAGGGAAGCAGTAGCTTAGAGATGAAGGAAGGGAGTGGAAAACAACTCCTTAAAGTCATACAAAAATGTGAAGGATATAGTTGCAGTACCAATCACTCTGGAAATGTGGGGATTTTTTTTCAAGTATTCCAATAAAATTGAGGCATTGATTCACAGTCAGCAAGAAACTTAAGAAGGGGATGTTCCTTCACTTCACAATAATCACACAGATGTCCTAGAGAAGAGGAAACTACTGAAGAGGCTTCAAAAGTGGGAACCATCACGTATATCTAAAAGGAAAGTGTTGCAGATGCAATTAGTTGTCTAGTTCACAGCTTTAACTGGGGTAGGAAGTATGTTCGACTCAGGCAGAGTGAGAGGCACAGAAGGCATCTACATGGGAATGCTTGGTTGGTACTGTGGTAAAAACTGTACAGCTGACAATGGAAATCCTGGACTGCTCAGATTTATGGCTACCTGGAGTTGGGCTTATCAATCTTCAGGATGGTTGGAGATATATTCATATGTCTCCTGGATTCTGTGGCTACTACACTTAGGTATCTCCTTGACCAGAAAAATTATTTTCTGAAGGCACAGAGAAGTCTGCTTTTACCCAGGGGATCTCTTCTGTGTCCCCAGTGGTCTTTCAACTTCTGTAGTCATACAGAGATGCCTGATATTGAGAAATGCCAGATAACCACAGAAATAATTGCAGTTAACAGACTTAAAGCTTGTACTATGGAACAGGCTGTCAGCTGGTGGGTATTGTTTGTTCCTTCCAGGTACACTGGGGACATCCTGAGGGGAGGAGATTTTGTGCTGAGCTGAGGTCATCTGGAAGAGTTCACCTACATTCTCCTGGGAAACAGCTGGGACCTGAGGTAACTTGTTGGGAGCTATAGATGTTAAAGCTTTTCCTATTATTTGCTCTGAAATATTGCTGGCTTTATTTAATCACCCACATAGGGAAAACATAATCACAAAATTAGTAAGTAGGAAAAGCATTCTGTGCCAACATTCACAACCTACAGTGCTCTGATATTCTTCAGTGTAAGATGTATTCCTTCTTTTGAAGACTTGCAAGATCCAACACTTCTAAAAATAAGCCAGATGTTTTGCATGGAAGGTGAACAGAATTTTTTCTCCATGAAAAACACCTATGTGATTAATTGGTCAAAGTATTCTGTCCATTAAATATCCAGAATGAAATTCCTATTTTTTTTATCCCCTGCAAAATGCAAATCTAGTAAAAGACAGTGGATTTCCTGGAATCCTTCATAGAGGGTTGCTATGGATACTTTGAAATGAACTGGATAAGGGGCAACCCAAAGAGTCAAGATTTTTCAGGAAATCTGATGTTTGTGAGAGAGTACGTACTATTTAAGAGAATTTCAGTCTGTCTTTGATTTTCAGATATGACCTTCTGAATGGCAAATCATTCGGATGCATCTCTGCAGCACCTTTTCTAAAGGATAGCACAAATATGGCCATGCTGCTTACAGATGATAAGCAGGGATGAAGTCCCCATTCTGATTTTCTCATGGGATACTTGCTCAGCACCTTCACTGCTTCTAGAGACTGAATTATTTTTCATCCACTCCCACTACTGTAGGTGGAATTATACTGTGGTTGTGCAAAGATGCCTTCAGACATCATAAATAACTTAGAAACTACTGGTGAGTCTGCGACACATGAAGTCTGTAGCATGACAGTAAGTACACTGAGATATGGGTAATAATCAAAGTGTGTACAGTATTCCAGCTATGCCACTTTTGTAAGTAATTTAAACCTCAGTATACCCACTTTCAATACCACAAACAAAGCAGTATCAGAGACCCAGCAAAAAAAAAAAACAGGTCTTTTTTTTTTCTGAGGGGTATATCTGATTGGACCCATCAAATGGAAAATCATTAGTCCCTACTGCAGTGGAGTCTTCAGTAAATGCCAAGACACAGCTAACACGTTTCAGGCTTTTTTCTGTGTATTAGCTCTTGATTGGTCTCACAGTAGAGTATTTCAAGTGGAAGCCTTAAGGAAGATTTCAAGACATTTCCCGTGGTTTCTAAATGCCTTTGTAATGAATCTGAAATTCGGGCAGCTGGAGGTCAGCTTCAAGGCAGGCAGAGTTGTCTTCTATCAAGGGACATGGTTTGAAGGTGGTAGATCTTCCTTTTTTATTAGGAACTAGAAACAACAACAATCTGGAAGGAATAGCAAGTTTAAAGGTGACCCTGGGACACGGGCAGATGCTCGGAAGCACTGAAGTCAGGTGCAGTAGCCAAGTGCCAGGTACCAAATAGGAATCTGGAAAGAGGCACTGAAGTACCCAGAGCGTCAAGGACAAGTGAAGCAGCATGGAGGGGAAAATTTTCACAGTATGGTGGATTTAATAACAACTTGGGCATTACTGGAAGGTCACATTATGAGATACATGATTTTGTTCTGATGCACATGGGCAAAGTCACTGGCTAGCTAGAGCAGAGGGGCACCCTCTATGGGATACTGCTCTCTAGTCCCATTCACAAGGGCTTGGCTTGCAGGCTTCTGGAGACAGTGGTTATGTGCAGAGCATCCTGCTGGGTCCTTCCAACAGGAGGCGGGCAGAGATGGTTGTGCCTCACCTTGCTGTTTCCATGAGGATTAAAATAAGGAGTTGTGTTACTTCTGCCTTTGCTGAGAGCAAAACATGCCTAGCAGACAAATACTGTTGGTAATGCTTACAGGAAAAAAAAAAAACAACAAAAAACAAAAAACAACAAAACAAGATATTTCATCACATTAACCTTGGCCGGAGCATGATGTTTACTGTATAGCTTGACCTTCACACACAGCTCTAACACAATTACTTTCTCCTAAGTGTTGCAGAAACAGGGCACCATCACCTTCACCTCCTAGTTTTAATGCCATCTCAAATATTGTTAGGACATTTCTCGTTTATTTCATTCTCATATGCTGCTGAACATTATAGGAAGCTAATGTAAGAAAAATCCAATTCTCAATGAACCATAAATGTTCTATGCAAATTTTGAGGGGCTGGCACTTGTGGGAGGTTGCTGAGACCTGAACAATGCCTTCTACAGGCTGTGGTTTTATACTGTGAAGTAAAATAATAATAATAATAAAAATAAAAAAGTCTCCCAGACGCAAAGCATCTACCTTGTATGGTTCACTGAAGAGGGAGTAACTGGTGTTAAACGTGCCATCCTCCTGCTGGGCCTCCTGATTTCTCCTTTCCCATTCTTTCCTACGCAGCACGTTTCTATCCGGCTCGTAGACACTACAGCAAAAAGAGGAAAAGATTTTTAGAGTTAAAAATTAGCAAGCAACATGTAAACCACTGTGAATTTGAAAGTGAAGAACTCTGGTTTGCAGACAGATGGCAAAAAATAAGCAAGAACATGAATCAGTTGAATGCCAGTCCAAGCAGACCAGGGAGGCTCAGGTCTCTGGGAATGCTGATGCTTTCTTCACACAGGGAATAGATAATTAAATTCTTACAGAAGAACAGAAAAGGAATTGCAGGGCAGGATCTAGTCTGCACAGAACCTCACTGCTTGAAATGTGACAAAGGAAATATCTAAGCAACTTTGACAAAGATGGAAAGTACTCTTCAGGCAGATGGTAATTACAGCTATGAGTAAATAGAAATTATGAACATATTTCCACTTACGACATATCCTCTGAGTGTTGTGCGAGAATGCTCCTTTTTTTACATGGATGTGTTTCTGTAGTGATTCTTTCATTAACTAGCTCCCTAAAGAGCTGTTAAAACTACATGCTGTAGTGGTTTCCACAGTTAGGCTGCTTCTTCTGATCTCTGTTAATCAGCCAAGTCATGAAAGTGCTGCTGAAACAATTCCTCTTGCTGATGGATTTGACACTATCACAACTTTAGAGCATGAATACATGAATACTAGCATGACAGTGTATATACGGCTGGTGGAGCGTAGATGGAGAGGGAATAAAATCACTATACTACACAACACTAAGCATTAATTTTTAGAGATGAATTAGACACCAATATAGACATACAATATAAAAATTAACTTTTGTTTGTTTGTTTGTTTTCAGAATTCAACTACAGTGTGAGACATCATGAAACAGAGAATCTTTTCCCCATATTTCCTCAAAACAACACAGGTTTACACATTTCCTTCTGTACGCTTTATTCTCATCAAAAGAAAGCCAATGTATCCCATCAGCTTTACTTGTTATTTCAGGACATTCTGACGAGTTGCCTATTTTGCCTAGCTCAGCTAATGCTTTTCTTCTGGCACTATAAATCTGTAAAGTAGAAACATATATTAATGTCATGTAAGTGCACCATGTGTTAATGAAAAAAAATGTTGCCTTGCTAACCACTTCCCGGTTAGAAAAACATATGTTGCATCGGCTTCCCACGTGATATTACCTAGTGTGCCTCAGGCAAGCCTGCAAAAAGGCCAGCAGCTATCTGATTCTAATTCTAGACTTGAGAGAGCTGAAAATATGTAGGATATGTTAGGCGCTGGCAGATTTAAAAACAATGCCTTAGCAGTCACCAAATGAACACAAAGCCTTACGTGTGCTTGTTAAGGTTGCTAACTTCCTAGATCTGCTCTCTCAATGAGGTCTCACGTGAGGACTCAAGAGGTTGCATCAAATCCTAGTGGGCTTTCAGGCAGCCCTTCTGGAAGCCATCTATGGGCAGATGCCAAAGACAGAGATGGAGTTTATTGGGAACATAGGATTCTTCCTCCAGGAAGAAGGGCATAGCAAAGACATCCCCATGGGCTCTGAAGAGGAGTTCACATACTGTGCACTACCGATGCCAGGAGGCTGGGTAGTCACCATTTACTGTTGTGTGACTGGTAGTCCCCAGTCAGTACTGCATATCACCTCAGTGCACTCCCCTCCTATAAGCTGGAGTAAGAGTCCTTCTAACAACCACCTCTGCATCTGCAATAGGCTTTCTGCCACCAGGAATAACTGCTGCTGGATGGGTTTTCCTGAATTTGCAGGGATCCAGTTATAACTTCATCTTCAGCTGCTTTTCCCCATCCCCTGTTGACTCTTTCAGATGTTTTGCATTTGGACTGCAGCCTGCAGTCAAATAGAGATGGGCAGATCCTCTGAGATTAATTATAATACGGATCTCTACCCAGTTTCTTGAAAGTAAACAAGTATAACATTCTTCACTACACCTCACACGAATTTAAAAATGCTGTGGTGTAATACTCCTGAAGTGGAGAGGCTTTTCTTTATTCCTTTTATTTGATGGAGACATACAGGTCTCCAATATCCCTTTTATTTGATGAAGACCTATTTGATGTAAGACAAGTTCTCAGATTTCTGAACCCTTTTTCCCAAATGAGATGCTCACTGTTGGCCACAACTCACAGCCTGCAATAATTCATAATCATTATGCAAATAGCAAAACAGTGTGACAATGCCCAGTATGCCACCTCTAAGCAGTAAGTTAGAAAGAGCATCAAGTCAAGAGCTGCATTCTTTTGGTAATGCTAGGTGGCAAAATCTCCAGCATTTGCAAGGCTGCTCCTTATTTATACATGAATGCTGTAAGAATCACATTTCCTTGAACGCATGTCACCAAATGTATTTATTTTAGTTCAAGGAGAATACTGCCAACTGCTACAATTGTCTACACTATAAACACTTCACTCAATGGAAAACAATCCTTTTAAATAGTTTCTTTTCTTCCTTCCGTTTGCTTTATATGTACCTTTTAAATCATTTACATTGTGTTCATCTTTTTCATAGAGTTCACAAAGAATCTCAAGATTATTTTCTCACTGGAACATCTGTGCATATGTGTGTGGTGTATGTAGATATACATTTGCTATATGCACACTCAGACATCAGTTTACAGATTAAGAATTTTGCTACAGTAAACCAAAATATCGAAGCAGTTCTGCAAGACTGGGTAGACAAAGAACATACAAGCAGTCATCTCTTAAAAGTCAGCATCATTTATATTTGTTTTATAGAGGTCAAACTCCAAAAGGATGAATTTAAATAGATTTTAAATGGTATATTGTTATTTTTAAAATGCTGTGCATCTTACAAATTCATGCTTAAAGGACATGAACTGAAGCATGAGTGACGGTTCAAATACCTTCAGAAGTTACATATGAATAAATGTTGTATTATAATAATCACACTGCCCTGCATTTGGCACACTGCTTTAAAAACACACTTTGATTTATCCCAGCCCTATGATCTGCCAAGAGATGCACTGAGAAGGAAACATCTACCAGTTAATTGTGTCCAAACACCAGAGTCTGAGGCTTGAAGCCCTTTCAGTACACCTTTATCCTGGTCACAGTAGGTCTACCTCCCCTGCTTCTCCTAGGATTCTCTGAATAATGCCATTCTCAGGTGTTTTACAGATCAAAATGCCAATGGATTGCCGAACTCCTCAGAGGAGGCACAAATAACAACTGTCAAGCTGCTGTGATGACATTGGGAAGGCCACCTTTATGGTCGCCCCCTCTGTGGCTGTGGCTCCCACTTGATGGACAGGGAGGGTGGCTGTGGCACTGACCTCTCCCCAGCACTGCCAGAAGTGCTCGCAGCCTCATCACGCTACTCCTGACATCAGGAGGAACCGCTTCCTTCAGTCCTTAATTAGAAATAGACACAGCTGGCTCAGGGGACAGCCTGGGAGCAGAGCAATAACCTTACCTGAAATACCTGCGACTTGATTTAATCTCTTACAAAGTCCAAGGAGTTATGTAGTCTCAGGTTAGGCTGAAAGCAATCATATAAAAAGCCTAAAGTTTTAGGCTCTCTCTTCTCTTTTTTTCTTTCTTCTTCTTCTTTTTTTTTTTTTTTTTTTTTTTTTTAATTTAAAAAAAAGCACAGTATTTCTAACACAATTTTTTACCCCCCTCAAACATCACTACTTGGAACCAATGGAATAAAAACGTCTATTCTACATGGAGGCAATGCATCAGCTTTGTCAACAGTGCTGTCACTGTCCCTCGAGGTGTTCAAGAACCATGTACATGTGACATGGTCCATGGGCATGGTGTGGGTGGGCTGACAGTTGGACTAGATAGTCTGGGAGGTCTTTTACAACCTTAATCATTCGATGATTTTTTTAGGGAATGTCCCTTTGAACTCCAAGGAAGACACAATTTCCCAGCAGCAAAAGCACTGCACCTTTGCTTGTATGTCGCACCCTTTCACAGCCATTTGGTGACCTTAATAATGCTGCTCAGTCTTTTCAGAAACCACGAAATGGCCACATCACCATGGAAAGATTCAAGGAATATGCAGTTATTTAAATAACAGATCACCATTTTCTGACAGGCCAGTTCCTGTGGGCTTCCTATGAGAACACCTAGATACCATTTGCAAGGACTGAGCTGCTTTCTCAGGTACTGTCAGCTTACACCCAGACATCTTGATGTAAGCCCAAATTGACCCTTCTTTCCTCACAGCCAGTAAATAGCCTCCATATGAAATACAGTCAGACCACAACAGCAACTCCCAGCACTGTGGAAATGAAACCACCTCCAGGCTCCCAGATACAGGGACTAACTATCCCTGGGGAGTGTACAGAGATATCATCTTCCAAATGAGAAAGAAAAAAAACAGCAACAACAACAGAAACCAAACCCCCAAATCCGTACAGCAAATGACTGAAAGACATGGGAGATTCAAGGATAAAACTGGACATGGGAACAAGTTTTCTGTGAGGAAGCATTTATCTTTAAAATGAAATATTAGTGCACAGTCATTTCTGAATTATGAGCAAAACGTGAACTGTTTCAAAGCTATGGAAAACAAACAAACAAAAAAGTGCAATATTAAAAATAATAAATTTTTAAATGCTTTTCTGATAATTCTCAATATTTCCCTACAAACTGCAATCTGACACATGATTCAAAATACTAAACTTCAGGTTGAAGTGAGGACATTTTCTGCAATATTTAATAGTCTGTTTCTCCCCTGAATTACCAGTTTTACTCCAAAGCAGGAAAAAAGAGTTAACCCAAAGAAAAACTTATACAGTACAATAAAAAACACAGCCCAGTCCTGATGCAGGACACTGGTTATAAAACTGGATTCAGAATGGAAACTGGATTCTGAGTTTAGGAGGGCTGTCATTCTCAAATCTCTGTGATATCTTAAAACACGAAGGGATGAGCCAACTTGAGACCTTGTAAGGGCAACAGCCTCAGAAGAAAAAGGTTGAATTTTGACAAGTTAATTACGATTCAGGTTATGTTTCTTGCTGAATCGCCAGGCAGCATTGGAGAGCCATCATTTAATGTCTGTTTTCTTTTTCACTGCTCATGTCCACGCTTTTTGCTGGCCAGTTTCTCAGGGCCAGTTCCTTTTCAACTAAGTATAAATAATGTCTATTTGGGAACTAATTGCTAATGGTTACGGTGAGCTCTTAAGAGATGGCAGTCTCATATTTTTGAACCTTTAAATGTTTTCCCTAACGACATTTGAAGTACCGGTTCAATTATAACAAAGGGGCTGACTTTGATGACCAAGTGACACAATCAATAAAATGCCTTCCCTGGTCACAACTGACATTTTTTTAGACTTTTTATCTCTCTTAAACAGCAGAAGTTAATTTGAGGATTTTTACAGTATTTTTTCCCATTTACAAACAGAAATGCCGTGGGGTAAAGCAATTACTCTGATTTACTGTTTTCTCTTTGATTGAACATAAAGATGTAGCAGGGTCTCAAAAAAGCAGTAACTTAACAAACTGTGCTCCTACCCACAGACAGATAAAGTACCTACTTTGCTATTTCAAAGAGTTTACCTCCAGGCAGCAGCACAGAGCAAACATCAATCAATGACATGTGTCTAAGATGAGATTGATGTTTACTCTCACAGCTTTTCATCTTACATCCAATAAATTATTTTTCCTTCACCAAAATGCCTGGTTAAATTTCATTTTTCACTTTGCAGTATCAGTTTTAAAACTTCTAGCTTCCAGCAATTTTAAAGCTAGGATTCATTGACGCTTCATCTTTTACAGCCTGTTTATGATTTATATTAACCATGAAACAGTGCCGCACAAACATGAATACGCTCGTGCAGAGCTGAGCAGGGCCAGCCACATGCTCTGTGGCAGGTGCAGGCTGAAAGGTGCAAGATTGCTTTAATTATGCGCCTGGAAACACTGAGATAGAAACCAGGGGCTTCATTTGCAGGGGTAGGTATATAACATTCTTGAAATTAACGCACACAGAAATATATACATAGCTCATGTCTGCAAAATCAACATCTGAGAATTCAAAGTAGGTCTTCGAGGAGCCATACTGGGCAACTGGAAAGAGCCAAAGAAAGCTGATTGTGGGTGCAGTTGGTATCACGGAGGCACTCGCACCTGGTGTTACAAAATGTGAGGTCTTTTCATGCAATCTGACTGAATTTTAAATACGTGTTGAAATATTGACAAAACCTATGACTGCAATCAAGACTGGAATCTGGGCTGTTGAATCACAGCAGTAAACATCACAATGGAGGAACATTAAAAAAAAATCCAATTTAGTTCAACATCTGCTGGTGCAAGAGCACCTCTTCCAGCTCTGCTACAGATAAAACATGCACATTTTCTTCCCTTAGCAGAGTTCTAACCAATGAGAGAAATAAAAATCTTGCCAGCAGTATACATAGATAGATATGAAAAATATCACCATTCGCCAGTAACAGACAATCCTACACTCAATTCCTTATTGTTTTCTTTTTGGCTATTAAGTGCTGGTGTTCTTCCTTATAACCCTAAGACTGCTAACAAAAATACCTAAAATGGGTGGAGATCTAATAATGACAAGAAACCAAGGAAGAAGCAGAACATTTCTATCGCCTTTAATTCTACATATTAGGACCTAAGCTTCATGGGAAGATTTGCTGTGCTTCTCTAACAGTGTTATCTGAAAGAATATTCATATATTACAAATTCGTCACTGTTAATTAGCTGACACCTTCAATGAGTTTTTATTTACTTATTTATTTTCCTATATTCAAAACTATGGAAAACTATTAAAAAATCCTGAAGTAAATGGAGAGCTTGGTTGTCAAGAAGCAGATAGGGTAAGATGAGATAGTGGAAATAATTCCTCTTGAGAGAAAGAAAACTCAAGACTGAATAGCACAGAACAGACAGAGAACAGTGAAGCCCTTCTGTTTGATTTTGTTAATGTTACTTTTACCTTGTAATTCAAAAATACAACAACTGAAGGGATCAATAAGGAATTCTTTCTTTCTGCCCAGCCTAAAATCACTAAACTCCGTGGTCTGTGACACAAGGCCCTACCTAACTTTGCCTTGCCTGCATCTGATCCAGTCTCGTGTTACATCTCCCCACCAGGGATATCTGACACAACACCCCACTTGTCTGGTTTTTTTTCCCCCCCTACAATCGTTTCTCTTATCAATGGCCTCCTTATGCATGGGAAATTGCTCCAGTTATTTTCTGCCAAACCCATGTGTTTGTGTTTTCCTTAAAAATTCTTTGTTAGGCTCTTTCCAGTCATATGAAGCCAAAAAGTTTATATATTTATTTATATATATATATGTATATATATGAAATATATTTATATGCATAATGCATAGATATATTAATATATTAATTAGCCACCTTGCTCATCTCTGTAAATGGAGTGCACACTGAGGAAAATTATTCATATAGACTTGGTGTCCGCTCATCTTGCCTAAATGGTGTCCACTTCCATTGCCTATTGTTGGGACAGAACATTTTAAATGTAATGAAAAATATCCAGCCTTTCAGAATCTATCTGATATTTTTCAGAAATTGTTAAATACTTTACTCAAAATTTTGCTAACCACATATTTGCTGCAAACTGGATTTAACGAAAATCTTCAGTAGCAGCTTCAATAATTAATCAAGCAAACAAAATTTCCTGAAAAATTATCAAAGTGATCATAGAATCACAGAATGATTTGGGTTGGAAGGGACCTCACAGCCCTCCCAGCCCCACCCCCTGCCATGGGCAGCACTGCCCCCCACCAGCTCAGGCTGCCCAGGGTTCCATCCAACCTGGCCTTGAACGCCTCCAAGGATGGGGCACCACAGCTTCTCTGGGCAGCTGTGCCAGCACCTCACAGCTCTCTGAGTAAACAATTTCCTCCTAACATCTGACCTAACTTCCCCTCTTTCAGTTTAGAACCATTCCCCCTTGTCCTGTCACTATCCATCTGTGCAAAAATTCGGTTCTCCTTGTGCTTACAAGCTCTTTTCATTTATTGG
Organism: Coturnix japonica; assembly: GCF_054131305.1. Lineage (NCBI taxonomy): Eukaryota > Metazoa > Chordata > Aves > Galliformes > Phasianidae > Coturnix > Coturnix japonica. The sequence continues at coordinate 121,665,263 of NC_140663.1, forward strand.
AAGATCGCAGTATCTCCCTGGAGCCTTCTCTTCTCCAAGCTAGACAATCCAACTCCCTCAACCTTTCCTCACAGGAGAAGTGCAAATGACTTGTTCTCTCTATTATTTTTTTTTAAAGATCTTTTTAAGCAAAAAATAAACCTCCTTGCTCCTGATTTTCTTTAGAAACTCAAAGAGGATATTCTTTCAGTGGGGCTCCGAACAGTGATGCACCTATCCACAGCTAATTGCAGGACTGAGAAGTACACTGAGCTACACTTCACATAGCACAGAAAATGCCAGAGCTCTGTAACCAGCAGAAAAATGTTATCACGCAGTTTATCCTGGTGCAACTTGACTTGGAACAGCAAAAGCAAAGACTGTAATGAACCATTAAGACCAGATCTAAGAGTCCTTTACCACTAAAGAGATAACAAAAAATACATTCCTGGCACAGTAGCAAAAGAAGCAAAACTTTACAGGGTTCCACAGCTGATGAAGACTCCTTTTATAGCTTTAATTTGTTTAGCTCCAGCCCTTCTGGCACTGTTAAGAACCCCCAACGAAACACCAGCAAAGGTCACTCGGAGGCTCAGTATCTGACCGTAAAGGTTGCCGAATTTTGTCTGTTCTTATGTTCTGCACCCTTTAATTTAGATCAGCGTGCAGAATTATCTGATGTCCAAAAGGCACCAAAATGCAGCACTGGCTGCCTCCCATGTGCAGCACAGGACTCAGGACTGCAGAGCTATACCGTACTACCATTTCTTGGAAAGACCAAGCTCAGTATTTCATTACAAATGTGTCATCTGTTAGTAGCCATCAAATCTATGACTCATGAAAATGTCTATACATGTTTTATTAACAAAGCAACATTTCCAATTTACTCTTACAGTAATGTGTAATGACTGAAGGTTCATCAGGGTTAATCAAGCAAATGATGTAAATTTTATATTGTATTATGTTACATTTGGCTTAAAATAGATCTTGGTTGACAGTCTTTTTTAGGTGTTAAATCATGATGTACAGGGTTATGGAAACCACACAACAGCCCCAGTGTGAAACAAATAATGAAGATGGCAGTGTATAAATCATCAGATTTTATGTATTTCCAGAAAATCACATCTTCTTGGATACTTCAGTGGCCAGCCACAGAGTTCGGCTTCTGTAGAAGTAGGATCAATGTTTTGAGATGCTTTAATTCATTTTTCTTTCATATGTTATAGATGGAGACCTTACTATAGCATTTTATAGACTAGATAATACTACAGGGGAGTCATTGTAATATACAGGTGAGGCTGAGGTGAGTTTTAAACAGATATATTGTAGCTCATCTATGTACTAAAAATAAACATGGATGATGTTAACAACTTCACATGCAGGAAAAGCAATAACCAAAGTAGTTAAACCCTTTGCCAGCCGTATAGAGTAAAAAAATAGTTACAGCAAATGTCAAAAATAATAAACCCACTAAAACCACTTTACAAAGAAACTGCAATTTTTTAATTTAATCTTATTTATTTATTTATTTATAATTATTATCAGTTTGTAAGCATAAAATCCTACCAGGGGGAATTACAGGCATCTGTCTTTGTCCCACACAATTGAGATATAATGATAGAAAATGGAATGATGCATATACACCTAAACCTAAGCCCAAATCCAAATCTAAATCATATCTTAACAAAAAATCTGATTCTGGTTGTAAGATCATGCCCAGAGAGTGGTGGTCAGTGGCTCATTGTCTGGATGGAGATCAGTGACAAATGGTGTCCCTCAGGGGTCAGTGCTGGGACTGGAGCTCTTTAACATCTTCATCGATTACATCGACAGTGGGATCAAGTGCACCCTCAGTAAGTCCACAGATGACATGAAGCTGTGTGTTATGGTCAACACACTCAAGGGACAGGATGACATTCAGAAAGACTTGGACAGGCTGAGCAGTGGGCCCAGGTGAACCTCATGAGGCTCAATAAATCCAAGTGCAAGATCTTGCACCTGGGTCAAGGCAATCCCTGCTATCAGTACAAGCTGGGGGAAGCAAGGATGGAGCACAGCTCTGCCAAAAAAGATCTGATGGTACAGGTGGATGGCAAGCTGGACATGAACCAGAGTGCTCTTACAGTCCAAAAAGCCAGACCTATCCCTGGCTGCTTCAAAAGAGGTGTGGCCAGCAGGGCAATGGAGGTGATCCTACCCCTCTACTCTGCGCTGATGAGACCTCACCTGGAGTACTGCATCCTAATGTAGAGTCCTGAGTACAGGAGAGATGTGGACCTAGTGGAGCATGTCCAGAGAAGGGCCACAAGAAATGATCCAAGGGGTGGAACACCTCTCCTACGAGGGCAGTCTGAGAGAGCTGGAGCTGTGTAGGTGACCTGATAGTGGTCTTCCAGTATTTATAGGGGGGCTATAAGAAGGAAGGAGACAGACTCTTCAGTGGGGTCTGTCATGATAGGACAAGAGGAAATGGTTCCAAATTAAAAGAGGGGGAATTTAGACTGGACATAAGAAAGTTTTTTTACAATACAGGTGGTGAGCCACTGGCACAAACTGCCCAGATAAATGGTGGATGCCACATCCCTGAAGACATCCAGGGTCAGGCTGGATGGGGCTCTGAGTACCCGATGTAGCTGTAGATGTCCCTGTTCATTGCAGGGGAGTTGGACTAGATGGCCTCTAAGTGTCCCTTAAAACTCAAATGAGTCTATGATTCTATGATCTAGTGATCTACCTACATACTGTGTGATTGGTACTAGGGGAAATGGTTTCATGTATGCTCCTTATGCATGCTAGCCCCAGTTCATTCTGCTTGTCAAGACAACAACATCTTGTTTTGTGCTGCCCATCTTCAGAGCAGCACAGAGAAGCACTCCATTTCCTAAGTGACGTGCAATGGGATTCCTGTATTTTCTCTCTCACCATGTCCTAAAAGCATTTGAAACAAATTTAACATTTGTGCCTCTCTTGGTAATCTGTTGCCATCTAAGGAGAGTGGTGGTGACATGGCCAGCCCACAAATCCAGAACAAAATGTAACATGCCAGGAAAACAAAACCCTAAACATAACAAAGCACAACAGTGTGTTTTAACTCACAGAAACAGCACGACTGTTCTCGTATCTCAGTTTCAAGCAGGTCAAAAACGTCTTTATATAGGTCTGAATTGGAAGGTGATGCCACAAAAATGACAAAAGATTACCCAGATGCTTTAATGGAGGGGGATAGATGGAGAAGCCTCTCCAGAGACATCTATGCAGTAACTGTGCCAAAGAGGCAGATGCTGTGTGTGGAAGGGCATCAGCCTGGTTCCAGTCCAAGGTAGGGAGGAAGTGACATGATGAAGCAAGATGCAGCACCATGCCCCTTCTCCAGCAGCTGCTTTGTCCTGGCTGTTTTTTGCTCAGAAAATTTTAGTTTATGCAACCACAAAGAAAACTTAGGAGAGATGCATTATATTTTTACTCTACACTTTATTTGAGCTCTGGGTTCATAATTTGCATCACAGTGGATTATAAGGATATCATTTACCTGCATGGTATAAAGTGTAAAATAATTCAATGTTTCAGCCTGAAAGTGCTAAGAAGTGTCTGAATTCTACATATTGCTATAAAATCACAGGCAGGAATCTAAATTGTATTTATTATTTTAAAAACATAACTTTAGGGAAAACCTACAATATTTCCATTCAAATCTTTTATGGCAAAGATCTCCATTTATTGTGGTAGGAAGCTTAGAAATCTGTGGATTGTTTTTGTCTGCAAATTTCTGAAATGCCTTAAAAATTCAGTTTGACCTTTTCTCATTCTGGCACTCAAGAACATAAAATTTGTATGTCCTCCCAGAAAGCCCAGTGAAGCTGGTTTCGTGGGAGCAACATAGGAAGACAAAAATCCTCCTCTGGCAGGTTGCACATAGAACCCACCTAAATTGGAATCATAGAATCATACAATGGCCTGGGTTGAAAAAGACCACAATGATCATCTGGTTCCAACCCCCCTGCTATGTGCAGGGTCACCAACCACCAGACCAGGCTGCCCAGAGCCACATCCAGCCTGGCCTTGAATGCCTCCAGGGATGGAGCATCCACAACCTCCTTGGGCAACATGTTCCAGTGCGTCACCACCCCCTGTGTGAAAAACTTCCTCCTAATATCTAACCTAATCCTCCCCTGTCTCAGTTTAAAATCATTCCTCCTTGTCCTAATTAATTTTCCTCTTTCTCACTAGGGGAATTTAGTACAGAAAAGAGGAGTCAAAATACACATTTGCTCACTAGCGAACAAAAGGAATAGGGACAACAAGGCTGAAGGAAATTCCCCTCATGTTCCAGTTCAGAAAATCCATGCATAAGATGCTTAAATAGGAAATCTTCTGCAACAGTAAAAAGCAATAGAGGAGGAACCCATCCTGAGTTGTTATCAGCTTATGAACCCACAGTCCTCCGACCTTCATTTGGTTAAGAATGGACAGGATTTTGGTGACATGACCAGCCCTGTCCTGACCACTATCCAAGCACTTCAATGAAACTCACGTTCACAGCACTAAAAATTGAGCACTTATAAGAATGCGAATCACAGTTTGGATTTGACTGCTCCCAGGCTTTCAGGCTCTGTAACCTTAGAAATGGTAACAGTCAAAACCTCCACAGTAGCTAACTGATTTATTGTTACAGAGTTACATCTGAACTTTATGGAAGAAGCTTAACATTTAAAAGACATGGGATGACTCCGGTAGCTCTAATACCACTTTTATTTATTTTTTTTTTTTTGCGTGTTGTCTGTCTGTTTGTTTGTTTTTTAACCAAAATCCTACATGTCAGAGAGGAGGTGCTCCTGGAGGGGGCTGCAATACAAATGAAGAGCAATGATCCTCTGCAAGCATTGCTTAATGGCAGAAACCTGAAATAGCGCTGAACAGAAACCTAACAGAGTGCTTGCTGCCCCCTGCCATCCTCTGGTTGGGCCCCAGTCACTCAGGTGAGTGGGGAGCCAGCACAAAACTAGATCACTGTGGGTGTATGCGATTTTTATTTGATTCCAAACAAAGCACAGTATAATTCACACTTGGTAACTGGAACATCCCAGTGCAAAAAAATAAACAGAAGCTGCTATCAGCAAGAGAATATCTTGTTGCTAGCATGCAGCATTAAACAGAAAACTGCTACTACACTCAACCCTCCTTCAAACTTTCTGATATGGCAATGTCAACATGGCTGCTCAGAAACAAAGAAAATAGCAGGGAATTATTTCCTTCTAGAAAACGGAAAAGCAAATGACTTACATAAAGATGTTATTTCTTTTATTATTTTATTTTGGAATACAACTAAAAGAAAAGCCCAGAGAATTGTTTCAGTTTTGAATGTGGGACTGTCTCTTGGAAAGCTGTGGCATAAGTGTAAGAATACCCACATTCTGTTTTGCTGTGAACAAAGAGAATATCTCAGCAAATCATCGACAAAGGTTTGTCAAGGATTTCTGAGTTCTGAAACGATCCTAAAGAACATTTTGCTGCTTCTGATGCATGAATATCAAGCCTACCTAATTTGATACCATGATAAAGAAAAGGCAAACTTTATTAGAACCTCAGAAAACAAATTAGGAAAGGGCCAACACACTAAATGAAGAGGAATAGATGAGCTGGGTACACATGAATATCAAGCTGAAGATAATATTATTTAAACTTATTCATTTCAAATTAATCTGCCCTCTAACATCTTTAAAAGCCCAGGCTTAACATACTATGACATATCTCATTTTACATACACAAAACAGAAAAAAAACCCATACTGCACTGTGTATCTCCCTGGGGCCAAATTAAACAAAACAGAAATTCCAGAACTTCATTTCCCTTAATGAATCTACTTGCTCAAATGCTGGAGAAAATGTATAACCTTAAAACATTATCTGATTCCCTAAAACGAAAGAGAAAAGCACTTCATAGAGTTAACAGCCTCCCACTTCCAGTGTGGGAACTATCACATTGCAGTCTATTTAATGCCCCTTATCGTGAAAGCTTATAAGGAGGAGCAATCTCTGGTACACGGCTTCATCATCTCAAAGAATTTATATGTAAAACACAACAGGAATGTAAAAAGAACACTGGTCTTAGGGTGCAGGTATAAAGCCATAGGTTCCCTGAACCTGATATGACCCAGACAGTATCCTGCAACAGAAGAATCAGCTGAATGATTCATGGTCCCATTTGGGTCCCATTTTAGCAACCCAAGCACACAATACATCTCGTATCCTCTCACTGTCTTCCTATTGCCCGTGTCTTTTTGATAACAACCTTCACCCCAAACTGACCTGCAGCTGAGCTCTGCAGTCTTCAGCCTCAGCTGACAGGCACACTGGAACTCAGCAAACACAAGCACCTTTTCTGTTTTACCTACATCTTGCTTTGTAGGTCTGACAAAGCAGAGCCTTAGCTACGCTGCATCTAAAAGGTCAGTAGGGGCAGGAGAGCAACCCCATGCTCCTCTCAGTACGTGAGTTGCTGTCAGCAAAAGAGAGTTTATCTAGAAGAGAGTGTCTGGCCTAGGGACCTCTGCTGTAGGAAAGACGTGGTGCAGCCCAGAAGTGAACAAACAGGTTCATATCGGAGTGAGGCATGAAAAGGGACAAATTGGGTTTGTCTAGTTTAGAAAGGAGAAGACTGGGAGACACATGATAATGATCTTCCCACCTACAAAAACTTGTTGCAGAGCAGACAATGATGAATTGTGTTCTCTGTCTGCTAGGTCACTCAACTTAATTTGCAGCAGAAGAGATTTAGGTTATATGTTTAGAAATGCTACCTAACCACAAAAGGAAGTGCTACAAGAGACAGGCTGTGTACTCCACAGCTTCTTCTCTTATTTCAAAACAGGTCACTTAGATCTCCTCCCGCACTGGTTCTCACCAGCCAGACTGTTCATGTGCCTCTTTCTCAGTCAGGTTTAATCCACAAAATAAAAAACATTAGGAAAAACCCATTCAGTGAACAACGCAGCCCCAAACACTCTGTCCAGATGAGTGACAGTGTTTTACATTGTCAGCCTCTGAGACAAGAGACAGAATACTATACACAGCCAGCATATGAAATAATTTTTGGCCATGATTTTGTTACTATGTGAGTTAAATGTCAGAGAAATTATCTGTACTTAAGAATTCAGAAAGTGATCTGTAACCATGTGAAAGCAGGAATATCTTCTCCATCATCACCCAGTGAACCAAGTTTAGCTTCTAGAGGGACGTGCAGAGCATGCAAAAAGAGATGGGAGAAAAACAAATAGAGCTTTTCTAAAATATCTTGTGTTTGTGATCAGGAACTTAATTGCTGATGCTAAAAATTCCAGAAGGTTGCTACACAGAGCAGATAATATTTCCTATTAGAAATTTACTTTTGATCCTTCAAACTCTGTGCTGCCCAAAAGATCTGAATTCTCTTTGACAACAACAGAAAAGGCAACTAACAAGCCACAAAAAGATAATTCAGTGACCAAATGTCACAAATGGTCTTTCAGTCCCCAAACTTAAACACATAACATCTTCAGGGGATATAAATGGTATAACCTTGTTCATACTGAGCATGCTATTTTAATTTATTCAGGGTAAGATTGGAATAAGATCCTACTTATACCCAACTATATATATAAAGCTGTATACAAACTACATACAAACATAAAGTACAAGTCATTGAGAACCAACTCAGGAAAACAGCCGTCAGTGTGGACTTAGGGAACGTCCAGGATGTTATTGAAACCACAGCTGGGAAGGAGCCAACTGCCTAAAAAGCTGAGTCCTGGAGCTTAAGTTTACTAAAATAACTGCTACGTTGCTTTCTCTTAGGATTTGCAACGATAAGGCAAATACAGTGTAACATATTCACCTTTGGAAACATGAAGTTGTAATTTCTGAATTCTCCTATGATGTGTTGCAGTTGAGTATAGAATTAACTATCCATGGAATTACTGAGGTTGGAAAAGAGCTTTAAGTCTAACTACGGGCCTGACCTACTGAGTCCCATCACCAAACCATGTCCCTTAGTGCCATGTCTCTTAAACACCCCCAGGCATGGGAACTCCGCCATTTCCCTGGGCAGCCCATTCCAATGCCTGATGACTCTCTCTGCAAATAAATTCTTCCTAGTATCAAACCTAAGCCTCTGCAATCCAACCTACATGTGACTGCTTCCTCACAATCCTATCACTTGTCAGCTTGAGAAAAGTGACCAATAGCCCTGTCCCTGCAGCCTCCTTGCAGGTAATGACACAAAAGAATCATAGAATCATAGAATTACCCAGGTTGGAAAAGACCCTGAAGATCAAGTCCAACCACAGCCTAACCATAGTACCCTAACACTAAAAACCCTCTGCTAAAACATATCCCTGAGCACCACATCCAAACGGCTCTTAAACACATCCAGGGATGGCGATTCAACCACCTCCCTGGGGAGCCTATTCCAGTACTTAACTACCTTTTCTGTAAGGGTAAGAAGACATTACACAGCAACTACATGAAACAGTTCTGATGTTTGATGAGCAAACTGAAAACCAAAAAATGTTACAAATCTCCCTGTACCCACCAAATTGTACATACAGTGAAGATGTACCATGTTGCCTTCTTTCTGGGAGGCAGAAGAAGTCGGATGAGACATCTTCTGTAATGTAGAAATGATGGCATCTTTTGTCACAAATCAGGGTAAGCAATTTTTTTGTCTCGTTTGGATATTGTTGCTGTACCTGTTCATGGCATCCTATTAGCTGCCACCATAAAATGAAAATACTGTTGGTAATATTTATTTGTAGAGACAAACATCAATGCTAAGCACTTAGCAGTACATTATGTTTTTTTTTTTTGAGGATGCACTTGGGATGCGCACAAGAATTTTATTGCACAATAGATATTATTCTGTTTGCACTTGTATTCCTCCAAACTTCAACTATTCGCAGTGCTTTATTTCTGAGAATGCATTGTCAAGAACAGAGATTCTGACGATACTGTTAAGTGTTCAAACAATTCCTGCACGCCACTTACATAAAAAAGTGAGTGCCTTTGGGTACATATCTTTGCTTTCTCTTTTTCCTTGTCTTTCCTTTGTCAGTTCCCTTATATGACTTATTCTTGGAGAAATTAACCACATTCACTCCATTTACTGTTTAATAAAAACAAAGCGTGAAAAATATTATATGCTATAAATAAAATCATCCAGTATTTGTATTGCGCTAATTTGTCAGGGGTTGAATAAATGTTAATTATACAGCTTTTAAAAAATCAGACTTGTTAATGTCATTTTTAATTTAGAACGTTACACTGTAAATGTTTTCCATTGTGTTAATTTACACCTGTTATTACAGCCTTCGTTATTAGGTTTACACTGGAACAGCTACTTTGTGCCACTGAAATTTGCTTAAAACAGCAGAAACAATTACTAATTAGAAGGGCATGTTTACTTTAATTATATTTATTTCCTAGTCTAGTTTTATATGTAGCACACTATGAAAGTGTATGATTCAATTAGGCAAACCCATTTATCTTAGGCAATTCCTCAAATGAGCGCTGCTTACAAAGACAGCAAACTCTTTCAGCACTACTTTGCTTCATAAATTTTGTAGGTGACACTAATAAATACATATGGTGACTGGGTATCACTCTCTCTGTGACCTCAGTGCTTTTTCCCATTTCTGCTAATGCTTATGCAGTAATTGCAGATTACCAGAATTACATTTCATTCAAACAACGAGCCATGCTGCTTTAATCAAAGATTTTAAACCAGTGACATGGAGAACCGTCTTTAGCATTCATAAACTCAGAATCAACACAAGATAAGCGTTCAGCTCATTCAGTTATCCGCACAGTATCAAGCTACCACAGACACTCATCCACGGATATCTTGAGCTGGCCTGATGCATTATTACACAGTACTTTGCAAATTTGCAAACCTAGTGCAATTTAAACTTCCTGGGAACAAAAAGTTAATGTCTTTATCCTTTATAAACACATATCTTGGAGCAGTTTTCTAGTGAAAGCTGAATATCTCCTCACTCTCTCACAGATAAAAAAGGAGGAGAGCTGCAAAAACTTATGGCAAATTACTTCCCTGAAGCTCATTCATGTTTTTAACCTGCAGAAAGGACTGAAAAAAAAAAAAAAAAAAAACCAACAACAAAACAAAACAAAACAAAGAGTTGAAATTTTAATTGGCTGTTGCCTTCCTAATCTATGTAGATGATATTGGCAGATAGTGATACTAACTGTTGCTTTTGAATAGCACTGTTTTATCACTTAGAATAAAATTCATCACTGTAAAAACTGAGGATAGAATTGTACAAGCCAAAGGGAGTCTCAATGGGTTCTACACTGTTAAGGTGCTCTGCCTTACCCAGCATTCAGCCATCAAAGCTGATGCACTTATTCTGCATTTACTGTTACTGCACAGGCATAGTGGTTGTATGGCATATAGTCATTTAGAGTGTGCAGCTGATGCTGTCCAAATGGCAATGAAGGCTGTAGGTCTGTAGTTTCCCAAACTCCAAGGCAACCTTTGCCTGTGGAATGACATACAACAACTCTACATATCAGCAGTGCTACATACAATAAATGATTACGTTGTCCAAAGAAGCTGTGGTGCCCAATCCCTTGAGGCACTCAAAGCCAGGTTGGATGGGGCCTTGGGCAGCCTGAGCTGGTGGGGGCAACCCTGCTCATGGCAAGAGTTGGGGCTGGGTGGACTGTGTGATCTTACCCAATGCAAACCATCCTGTGATTCTGTGACTGTATGATCAAAAACCTGGATGTAGATCACTGCACATTGGACTGTCTGAGCCACACTTCATAACTTCCACCACAAAGGGAGTTCAATCCTAGTTACATTTCTCCTTAGGAAAGAGAGTGTAACAAGAATAATGAAAACCTAAATATCTAACAAGAACTGAGCCAGTATCTCATGAGGACCAAAATCACAGACCTACCTACTGTCCCCTAATCCACTGTCAAGTCAGGAAAGGAAACAGTGTATAAATAGAAAGCCTGATGTAATTCAGAAAAAAAAAAACCACCAAAAAAACCCTTCTATTAATAAGTCAGCATTTTTTAAAAAGCTAACAGAGACATATCTCAGCTGAGGCAATTATTTTGTAGGTTAAGAGGAGAGAAATACTGCTGCAATTGAAGATTCGTCTTCACAGGGGCTCTCAGGAAAGTCAAGGCAAATCAACCAAGGGAATAAAGTCAGTTCCCTGCCAGATGAACATACATTATGGCAGCTTATCCCTTCTCCAAAAGATAAAGGGATTGACTACAGCGATGAAAGATCACTTGAGACTGGACCAAGCTGGTTCACGTCAGGTTTCAACATGCTTCAAGGCATGCAGGTTGACTTTGCGCATTTGGTGATTCTAGAGGGGTTGGTGACTCTGTCCTTTCCCTGGCACTGCTCTTCCTCACACCATAAAGCAGCTAGTGACAAGGTCTAGCCCCATGGACACCAACTTTGACCTCTCTCTAACAGCACTTCTTCATGTATTTGTATGCGAGCTGAGGGTGGGGAGAGGTTATGCAGAGTGCACTGGTAATTTCCAATAGCTAACTATCTTTAATAATGAAGCATAAGATAACAAATCAAGTCTGAGTCATAACTAATTAAAAGAAATGGGAATTGAAAATGAATGCAATTAGTCAAAATTCCTGAACAGTGCCTTTATTATAAAGTCAATAATTAAAATGGAGAAATCAGTGTTTTGTAACACACACAGGCCTATGCTCAAGCAAGTTCTGGCTTTTCAAGTGCCTTGTTTTATAATATCTCTGTTTCCTGCTGAATTTATTGGATTCCTGCTAATGGTTTTTGTTTGGTTGTTTGTTGGGTTTTGTTTTATTTTTTTTCTTCCCTTTTTTCAAAGAAAGGGATGAGCTGGACTTGTTATTTGTGCTGATAAACTGACATGAAAAGTTGACCATGGCATGCTGTTACTGCCTCTGTAATTAGGCTGTTCTGTCTGCAACAGCAGGGAAGAGGCATGATCAGTTAAAATTGAAATAATGCCAGTTGCATTATTCTGTTTAACTCAGTCATACATTTCCATGCATTTATGTGGTACATACAGCTGTAATGAAGCAGAGTTTTTAAGTGCTGAGATATATACATGCAAAGCAGATTTGTACCCTTTTTAAAGGGGCCTGTAGGTGTTAAATTGCAAGAAGACTTCAAAAGGATCTTAAATTATAAGAGAAATATATCGATGCTCTCTAATATTTTCCCTCTGACATATGCTTTCTTTTAAATGTAGACTGGCTCTTCTTCGACTTGTCCAGTAGGGATCCACCAAAGGCTTTTCTTATCTGCAACAATTGACTAAACAGCAACAATACTGCTCCTCTGACCAAAAATTCTCTGTGGTCTAATTCTTTTGGCTCCACTAGAATGCATTTTTACACAAAAACAACCCTAAAATTGCAAAGGGCTTCTGAATCTCCCATCCTGTGGAAGCCCACAACCACAAACAGTGCGTGCTCTTTATCGCTCCCAAAAGAAAGCAGCAATATTTTAGCCCTATGCCCTGGGCTTGCAGGGCTGTGGGAGAAAAGGCTGCCTCCATCATGCTGCACCTGCGATCTGGCACTGCGAGGCGAGGTGGCTGCCTGGGGAGTTGCCTGGTGCTCTCTGCTGCTGCTGGGGTGTGAAAGGCTGCAATTAGTGCTGGCCTCAGCGCAGCAATAGTTCTCCTTGGGAGGGAAAGGTAATATCACAGGCTTCAAGCCCTCCCTTCCCCGAGGTTTCAGCAAAGGGTGCACATCAGGGAGCAGTGTGGTAGTAAGAATGCAAGCTAGAACACAGACAGTGATTTCTTGAATATTGTGATGCGGGGGAACTGCACTGTGCTGTCAGTAGCAGCATGTAGATGAGTGCACTGATACACTCCCCTCCATGGGCTCGCAAGCTGCCTTCAGGCAGTGCTGCTCCATACGCACATGCTGGTACGCAGACACAAACTCACACATACACAGCTGCTCATTATGCACAACGTGGAAAAAAAATATTCAGAAAATTGGGAGCCATAAGAGACTGAAAGATGTACGGCAGGGTCCACAGGGGGGTAAGTTTAGATCAGTAAAGGCAGAGAAGTGACAAAAAACAAACTATATATACATGTATATATATATATATATATACACACACACACATATATATATATATATATCTGAAAAGCTGAAGAATTCAAATATTCCCTATACAAATGATGTTTTTTGTTTCTGTTTTATTTTAAACTTAATGTATTACACTATCTTCCAAAGAGCTAGCATTGAAAAGACAGATCTGAGTGCTACCGTAAGGATAAGGAATCTACTGAAACAACAACAAAAACCCCACATTCAGGCTATTCCAGACCAATGCAGTTGAGATTCCCTTTATTCTGATTCACTCCGAAAAAATAAATAAATAAATAAATAATAGAGTCTTGTACACAGTTGGAGACCACTTTAAAACAGATATATGTGCCTATCTTTAAACCATTAACAAGCTCTTTTTACCAGAGAATTCTGGCTAGCACAGAAAACTGGGCAAGCACGATGGACTCAAATGATTAATAATGCATGAATTCCTCTGAATCAAAGGTAAACCAAGCAAAAATGACAAGCAGAAGGGGAAAGCATCTTAAAAAAATTACCAGAGAGCTAGTTTTGGATCTAAAGGCAACACCAAGCCTGCCAACTCCTCAAAGAGGCTGCCAAGAAGCCAGATGCCATAACTGGAAGGATATTATCCAGAGTTTTACGTCTGAGTCTCATGAGTGCCTTTGAAAAAGGACAAAAAAATGGATCCTGGCAGGAACTCAACTGTTTAATTTCTATCCCCACCCTAAATATTTATTTAAAAGTTAAATTGAAACCATTGCAAAAATTAAAGACAGGATGTGTAAATACAATGTTAAGTATTTACAATGACCCACAAGGGTGAGCAAGCCCTACCAAAGCACCGGAAAACTCTGTGGGAACATGAGTTTGAGTCCTGAGGTCAGCCCAAGCCCCCTGTTTCAGTGGGGCTTCAGAGAACATACTGAGCCCCTGAGGAAGGACTTGGGATGCTGCATTTTACAGCAGCAGTGTCTGCCCTGCAGCTGGGGTGGGCATGGCAGCACTCTGTGCTGTTCCTAGTACAGCAGCCATGAGGATCACCCCCATCCCAGGATAGGTTACACCTGCCACATTGCAGGTATTAAATGTGTCCCAATGTAGGAGAGCTCAGCTTGTCACCAGACCTGGCACAAGACTGAAAGAGCGATGCCTGCATTTTGGCTATGCTGTAGGCATGTTCAACTGTATCATGAGGGACATGCTGACCACCCTTGAGATACAAACCAGCTGTGAACCATCAGAACAGTTTAGATGGTCTACAGCTTTCTCCATGCCCACGAAGGAGTTGCCATAACAAAAGAGGTTAACCACCTGCAAGGATCAGACTGTGAAAAAAATAAAAGGAGTGGAAGAGTCTTCACTCTGCAGACAGTCAAAAGGTTGGCTACCCCCACTTTGCAGCCATGTTCTGCAAAGTGCAATGTGGCACTGACAGATTGGATCCAGACCCTCTAATCAGAAAGTGACCATAATATGTGGATTTTTTAGATTGAACCTGCAATCCCAAAGTCTGGTTTTACTTCTTTTTATTGAACACACACACTTAAAATACTTGAATAATTTCATTAATTTCATTTAAAACACTGGCACCATTCTTGTACATCAAGTTATGCACTTTCATGGGGTCCTTTTAGGTCATAGTCTTGCATGGTTTATTTAAATAATTTTTCATAACTAGATTGATCTGTGTATCATGCCATCACTTGGCAATGAGCACCTGTATCCTTTGACAGTAACAGGCATTTGTCAAACTCTTTCCTATAAAAAAAGTTACTCAGTTGAACAGGTTTGTAATATGCAACTGCATATTTCTTGGGTAAAGAAAGGCAGTTATTTTGATTTCTGCCACGAAATATGGCATAAATGTAAACTATGAACTGCAGAACACAAAAAAATGTGGCAACTTTCTCTGGCCAAGCAAACACTATTTTACATGACAAGAAACAAATGTTCAAGTGAAAATTGCAAATGGAAGCAACCAAACCAGCATCAGACTTGAAAAAACACGAGATTCCCCAAAAGGCAATGACAGGCTAATGTGTCATGTTATTAAAGACACCTGCTCTGTCTCTCCTTCTGTACTTCCTGCAGGTTCGTCATCATTTGTTAGGGCTTTTGAGAATTATTCTTTTAAAAAACCAAACAACTAGCTAGTATTCAAAATAAGAACTGAAATGCAGAACTAACCTAAACTGCCCTTTTAGCTACTTCAGGACATTGTTTATAATGTGTATGCACCACTTTGCATTTACCATGAAGCTCCTCAATTAGTTCATAGGCAAGTTAACCTTCTATCTCCCAGCAAAGATAATTCATGCTCATTTTATACAACACAGCATTCTGCCGGCTATTATCCATCATTTACAAGTGTTATTTGTCTATAAAAATGACACTAAAAAGTTGAAAAATGATTCTGCTCTGCCTGCTTCTGAATGTGCTTTAACAAATGGTACCAATGCAAAAGGCTCTAAGTCATGTAAAAAGCAATTAGTCAAAGAAGTCATAAATATTTTTTAAAAAGGATATAAATGATTGCTTGCCAGATAGTAAAAGCTCTAAAGGTTGCTACGTAATAAAAGACTGAACCTACACATACATATCTGAGTAACTTTACCCCCTGTGTGTGATCCCATTAGGATGAAGAAGGCAACTCAAGCAAGTAATATTAGCCAGGTGAGTAGGTGTTTGTTCTAAAACAGTTAAAATAGTATTCTTCATTATTTATCATTAATGAAGTTAATCAAATTCAGCGCTACTTACTCATGCATGCATTTAAATAGAAACCTGAACATGACATGCATATTTATGGAACAGAGATTGAAAGATCATTATCTGTAGGGAAGAAAATCCAGCACAGAAAAGGATGTGTAAAATGTGTCTGTTATCTTACTAGAACATAAACTGTTTTGCTTAAAACATAAATATTTATTTTAATTAATTCAATTAACCTCAATAATAGCTTCCACACATGACAACTATAGCTAATGTATGAATTTTGTGATTTCTGATCAAGATGTGGGCCACAGGCACAGCTACCATGAACCAACTGGTCTCGTTCAAAAGAAGTTAATGGCGCTCTACCAATTCACCCCAGCGTGAAGCTGGTCTGTAGCTCTCTACCAACTAACTGCATCTCTTACACTGAAATGAAATACACTATACTGCAAGACAGAAACTCAAAAGAATAGAAAATCTTTTTGTATTTACTTTTTAGTTAACAAATAAGGTGAAAGTTTCACAGCTTCTAATTTATGAAATTGCATGCACTTCTTCCTTTCTATCATTTTTTTTTCCTTTTGAAATTTAAATACCTGTACAGAGGATCACAGACCAGACAAATGTGACTGGCAATCCCAGGGAGAGACTGAAAGATTAAAAACCTTATAAATACAGCTATTAAATATTCATGCCACTGGCATTCTATATCTTCAGTGAAGTTCTTGCTCTATATGTGGAGTGAAACATATAGTTAAACATTTGATTGCAGTAGCTATCAGTTTTGAAAGAGTTCATTATAATGTGAGGTGGAAAAAAAATCACTAGGTTGCTAAATACTTAGTAAAATACATGGAGAAAGCAGGATAAGAAGACATCTTTCTGCATGTTCTTTGGCCTTTAAAGATTGTCAGACCGATTTTCATTTAAAAACTTGAAAATCTTATTGTCCAAACATCTGAAGAAAAAACAGTTATCTTCAATTATACTTTCAAGTCCTAAGGTGCTTTTATTAACTCCTTTTTATTGCCCAGCTTAAATATTCTAATTGGCACGCAGTACGCTTGCAGTCACCAGATATCCATTAGACTTTAATGGGGTTGAAACGCTCTACGGTACTACTAGGCTGGCAGACCTACTGCAGTCTCATTTACAGTGATGCAAGGTGAGTGAGACATAAAAACACAACGGTCACTGCCACTGTGAGGATAAAAGTAGATGTCTCTAGAGTGGATCCATACGGATGGTTTTGCACAGACAAGAGACACCCTCCACAAGCACAGCTGACCGAAGTGAGGCCTACCAGAATGTGGAGGTAGCAGAACGAATATGTCTGTGGAGCAGCACTGCTGGTGTCAAGCATCTCGTGGCTGCCCAGCATGTGTGCTTGATTCTAATTCAACCCAATAAGCGATATGCCCACCATGTGCTTCTCATACAGAGTACTTACCCAACACATTATTCTCTGTGGTAAGCATGAGCCTTTGCACACCCACCACTGAGATAATCTGTTGTTTCTGCATTCTGAGTCATGACAAACAATGCAGGAAAAGAAAACGATGCATTCTTCACAAGAAGGGTCTGTCTTTCCTCTCTCTACATCCTCTCAGAATCACACATACAAAGCATTTACATGCCTGATACAAAAAAAAAAAAACCAAAAAAAAAAAACAACCACATTTGTGCTCAATATGTTCAGGGAGGTTTATGTTTTTCTGTAAAAACTGGCTCTGCAATGCCACCACGTCCATATTCCCAGAGGCCCAAATTATGGTCGTTTTGGGAGAAGAAGTTCATGCCTCTAAGAAGCATTAAGGAAGACTAAGGTTGTGTAATACACCTCCTGCAAAAGTCTTTCCCACTGACACCCTGTAGCCCTGTAAATGTCACCCTGAAAGATAAAAACACAACTATCCCAGTTCAATTTAATTCATTTCCACCTAAGAGGTTTTAAATGTCCCCCATTTTATGATACTTAGGAAATATTAACAAAAATCTGCAGAAATCTGGAGATTTTTCTGCTGCTACATAAGTAATTCCTTTGTCTCCACTCCCAGGGATGTGCAAAGGGCATGTGAAGATTTGTTCCTTCTCCTTCCCTCTCCCTCTGTCTTTTTGGAATATTTCACCCAATTCAATGTGCAAGAATGATCTTATTCTCAAGTAGAAACTTTTATTAAGTCTAAATAACTGATTCCACACATTTAATCACAGAAACCTCCTTTTATCCTTTAATTAAGAAGCACTGGCTGTAGAAATTGAAGTGGCATGCGTACAAATATTTTCAGACACAAAGGGCGAAGCAAAGCTAACCGAGTGATTTGGTAAGAAAGGAGAACAATGTCTCCCAGACCTTCTGTATTCTTCAGCTACAAGTGATGAGACCATTTCTATTTGGGTGGTTTTACACAATAAATTTTAAAGAGTAGTTGCTTAAGTACATCTAAAGGTTAAAACCTCAAGCAGCTAATCTGTATGTAAGAACAAGTGACTGTCAAATACTTAACCTTTTACAGATTAAAACTGTCTGCCTAACAGATGTGAAATCATCATTGTTGTAATTGTTATAAGTAGATATCTGAGCATTTTGTGGAGATAGATCTTCTTTTTTTTTTTTTTTTTTCCAAGCAGTAATTTTATGCCCCAGGTCACTTGCGTGTTCATGGCTGTGATAAAACCACTGCCTTCCATGAAAAGTTATATGCCAGGGCTTTACAGCTGCTGTACTGGTTTTCAGCACTGAAGTTATTGGTGGTAACGGGCCGTTTTAAATTATTATAAAATGAACTTGTAGGGGGACTGGAAATGTTTTATTGTTTGGCTGCTGGAAGTGGTTATATAAGTGAATTTTCACAATAGCGTGGCCAAGGTATAGGAGGAGAAAGTGTTCCAACTTCTCATAAGCCATAAAGGTTACTGTAAAATAGTCTTCTTTGTCTGCTTTGGATATAAATATGCACAGCTATTGCAGTATATCTAAAATGTCATTACTTTACCCATTAAAAGTATCAAAGATACAAGAAAGAAAGATATTCTACTGTAGTAAATGAGCATGGAAACATATTTTTCACTGCTCCTAGGCAAATAGCCTGATGCTCATCAGGTGGTTCCTGCATGGGTCTACCATTAGGTCTGTGTTCTGCAACCACATCAGACATTCTCCTCTTCAGTCACGCTGAAAATGTAATCACAAGAGTATCAAGTAACCAAGTCAGTTTATAAGCCCAGTGTGTTACATGAAGGTGTTAATTCTGGCATATGAAGAGAGCAGAGGAGAGGCACAGTAAAAATTCGGCCTTTCTAGGAGTGCTGAGCACGCACTGGGGAAATGGAGCTGCCTCAGGCTGAGCTCCAGGCCTCAGCCTCCTATCCCCAGCCACCTTTTTATAGTTTAACACCATTTTAACTGCAGGTACCAGAGGTGGGAATTCTCCATGTGCCAGAGTCTCCCTGGCACAGGCACCTTTGCTGCCCCTCATGGCCACCTCCACACCCCCCTCTCCTGAAAGGCCTGATTTTCTTCAGCTGGAAACTTCCAGCAAACATTTCTTTTGGGCTCCAAGCCAGGTACAAAACCTGCACCTTTTTGTTTCTTTTTCCATTTTCCACATAAATACGGTTTTGAAACAAGAAATACTTCTTTTTAACACAGGTCTACTCCACAGACTGATAGGTATTTCTCCATCAACTTGGTTTCCGAAGGAAACACAGAGTAAGACCACAGGGTCTACCCATCAGCTGCTCCTTTCCTCCTGGCAGCAACTCTGTACCTGCTGACTAATTTCAGCTAGATCTAACAGAACTTTCCAGAAAATCCTACAGAAAACCCATTTTCAACCCGGGTCCACAAAGGGGAATGTGAGGGAGCTGCTATCAGTAGCATAGAGTTGGTGGCATGGGGCTGCTGGCTTACAGCACTCAGACAAAGCAGGGTCTAGTTTTAGTTAAGTCCAGTTCTCAGAAAAGCTTTTTTTTCCCTCTACCTCGATGACTAGTTATTAAAGATTATTGCAAAGCCTATAAAGATTGGCAGTAAAGGTTACTATAGAGCCTATGAGTATTCAAAGCCCAATCGCTAAAGACTGAAAATTGAGGTTTTCAGGAGCAACAAAATACCACACAATTGAATACATGCTCTCTTGCCGAGTACTCAGCAAATAACCCCTCGCACCTTGACTCATCTGAAAGAGAGAAGCAAAAGTTGGTGCATCACTACTGCTAGTAGGAGGGGTCATTTCCAGGACACGATGAAGCAATATGCACTGACCTGAACTCTGCATCAATGCTGTTTCCATACAAGTTTATTTGTGAGCTGAACTTGAGCAGAGGATGCCAGCTGTGCCATATTGTAAAGTGGATTTGTCATGTGGATTTATCCATACTTTGTCCATTAAGTCACCCTTGGGAATGAGCTCTAGTTAGAACACTCTGATAGATGTGAAGGGTTTTTATACAGAAGGGGAAAAAAAAAAAAAAAAAAGGAATGCAGTGATTCCAAGAGACTGGAGGAAAAAAAATAAAAAGAAGTATTATTAGCACATTGAAAGGCATCTGAAATATAAATTATTTGAAAGCACATCACTTTATATACGCTGTTAATTACATGGTTAATATTATGGAATCTGACAACTCCCTATAGACACCGGGACTATTGATGAGTTCCATTTTATGTTAGAAATTTCTCTCTTCTTGTGCAGAATTACCTCTTTAACCTCTTTCAGTTCAATAAATTCACATTAAAATGTGACCAGGAGTGACAACCTTGGAAGAGGACTAACCTCTCCCTCTATCATGTCATTTTAGCCTCAGTCTCAAATTGGTGCAGCACTCCCATAGCTATTAGCTCAGCTCTTTCTCCTGCCTCCTGAGTAGATGAAACAGTATGTCTAATTAATTTACAATCCTTAAGTACAAAGGTAGCTATCAGCAAAACTACATTAAAATCAAACTACCAATAAGGTAATTGTAAAATCATAATTTTCTGGGATGTTTTCACTAAATATCATCTTAGCTTTGTAGCTGAATGTTTTCCAAAGTCTAGCCTTAGAGCTGTGTGCAAGTCAAATATTTCATCCATTACAGCATATATAGCTCCACAGGAAAATAAATAAATAAATGGCAGATACTCTTTAATACAATTAAATGCAATTTAAAGCCAAGTCAATAAGATACTAACCCCTTATCCTCAAATGAGGGCTATGTTATACATCATAGGTTAGAAGTTAAAAATGAAGAGAATGGGTTTTGCCACTCATAATTCAAAGACTGTTGTCAAAAGCTTTCTGTTCATAGAAATTCTATCGGTTTTATTCAGCTGGCAAAAACTGTGCAGTATTCTAAGTAGCTCAGACAGATAGCTTTTTTAGTTATACAGCTCAGAGCCAATTTTTCCTGAACAGCATAAGGACTTGATTTTACTAATGTATACATGTTGCGCTCTACCCGGTTCCAGAAATAACCAACATCCATGAATGCAAGCTGGGATCTAGGGAGGATACATGCTAACAGCCAGATTCTCTATTCTGCTGTGTGCTCCTAGAGACAGTCCTGATCAGCAAAAAAGTCTTCCTGCCCTAAGAAACCCTCCAGCAGCACAAGGGTGAATGAGGAAGCTTTGCTGCTGTCCATCTCCCTTCCTCCTTGTCACTGATGAAAAAATACTGGATACTGGTGCTATCCAGGGAATACTGTACACTGCATCTTCCTTTCCCCTATTGCACACCACTCTCCTAGGCTTGGTCTTAGACTTTCCTTGTCAGAGGAGCTTATGTAAAAGGCTGGGAGGGGGGGCAGAAAGCTGGACATGTCAGAGACTTCTCTGCTACGGTCCAGAGGTTGTTACAGGCGAGATGATGAAGCCTTAGGTGTGAAATCTCAAGCTGTTTGCTAAATGCTGTTTGGTGTGACTGGCCCTGAGGAACAAACAACTGCAGCAGGAACAGAGAGAGATGTTCTTCCTGAGAGGAACAGAACAGGATGATTGTTTGTCCCCATCTTCTTTCTAGAAAGAAATCATCTGCTACTGCTAACGCTGAAATCTGTGCATCATGTTCATGTCTGCACCAGGTTGAGGAGGATGACAGGAGTTGCCAATTAAAGATAAAGGCTATCTTCAAAATCTGGATAGGAGCCACTAATTTTGGCTGCCATATCGTGACAATTCTCATTCTTACAAGAAATGCCTATAATTTGGTACGGGCATTATGTTAGCTATATTTTACATCTATGTAAGTAAATTCAGTTAAATAATGGCACATATGTATGCAATTTTCCACATACCGATGCCAGCACCCTGCAGACTGTACAGCAGGCTACTCGGCTTACATCCTCATGTACTTTGCCGGCTCACATATAGGCAGGCCTATAGTTATTGATATTCTTTTTGAAATCTGACCTGTTGTCTGCTGGGAATTATTATAAGTCTCACCAGAAAAATCTGTAGAGGGGATAGCTCCTGCATGAGAGCGTGAGGACACGCATGCCTTTACCCTTATGAGCTGCACATGCCTTTTCCCCAGACACATACCTAGCAGGTGCAATCCAGACCTTCATTTGTCACTCAGACACCAGTAATGGGCTCTCTTGAAATACTCTAAATAGATTAGATTAGGTGAGAATTACCTTCTCTTTTTAGAACATCTCAGCATTAGCAACAAAACTGGGTACATTTTCTGGGCAAACATTCTTTCTCTGAAAATCCAAAAGATGAGGCAAACATCCTTGTCTCCTCTGAAGAAAAAATCACATTTACCAGTCCTCACTAGAGAGAAGCAGCTGGCTTCAATTAATCTGGTGGGGAAACATTAAACTCAATAAATATAATGACATTAAGATCTAAAGCCTCTTCTAAAAGACTTAGCTATTGGGATGAGCTGCACAGCTTGGGGCATAGTTAGGCACCCAGCTCCCAGAATGTAATTCACAGTACTGCACTGGCTGCCAAAATTCCCACACTGAAGAGGGAGAGAAGACAGCACCCAAAAATGAGGTTCTCAGTACCCATGGGAGCCAGACCCTGTGCCTGCCAAAGGAAGGAGTCAGAGAACTTCACTTTTGCTGTGATTAGATTCTGCCATGAAAGCAGTAGTCATAACTTGAGTTGTGCTCACTCCTGGGCATTTCAGTTACACAATGGGAGGAGACTGGCAACTTGGTACCTAGTTGAGTTGTGTATGGTTTCTTCCCTGAAGATTTATAAGAGGGGCTATGAGAAAGAAAGGGACAGACTCTGAGACACAGAGAAGTGGTGGATCCCCCATCCCTGGAGACATGGGATGGGGCTCTGAGCAACCTGATCCAGCTGTAGGTATCCCTGCTCATTGCAGAGGGGTTGGACTAGATGACCTTTTAAGGTTCCAACTCCTACAGTTCTATGATTCTATGATTTCAGGGAGTTAATTCTGCCCGCACTGTGCACACAAACCATTATGTATGTTATACCGTCCTTACAAGCAGTAAAAGCTGAAATAAGAATCTGCTTTGGTGGTACATGACCAGCTAAATTAACCTCCTGGCATAAACCTGCAGTACTTCGTTATGCAAATAAAATCAAACTCTGGTCTCCAAACAACTGAGAGTTGGTTTTGGCTGATGTTGCGATCGTTAGGCATATTAAATGACAGGTATAATCAAAGTGATTTTCAGTGGTTCAGGTAGGTAGTTAGTATGTTAGTAACCCATTCAGCCTCCAACCTAGGTATGTCTCTAAGCTGCTAACAGTCATCCTTTGTGTATTATGTGCTGCACTTTGACCTTCCAGAGCTGCTTGCTTTTTCTGTAGACTTCAAACCTAAGATTTTCCTGTGCTCCCTTAATGTGTGCTCCTCATAAGCAATAAAACTGTGCCTCCTGCCTTAACTGCCAGCCTTTCTCAGCAGCCACACATCTCAGATTGCAGACTTCAGGTTTAGATGCCTTACTGTCTGAAGTACTTTACAATGAATGATCTACTGACTCTCTGTCATCCTTACAAAATAAAGTCTCAGAGAGAAGCCTGGTTCAAACCCTTTCCTTGTCAGCCTGTCAGGTGTCCCAGCTGGCAAGAAAAAGGTTGGAAATGCATATAGCAGTTTCCCAAAGAATTACTCATTTGATAGATACACTGGCATCATCAAACACGCAGAGCACATGCCCGCTGGAAAGGTTCCCCTGGCCCACATCCTTCTGGGGAGCTTTTCACACATAGACACAGCCCAATGGGGCAGAGACTGAAGGGGGGCTTTACGTAAAGCACTGTGGGCTTAGGTCTAGTAGAAGCATGGCTGCATCCAAGCAATGCTGAACACAGAGCACAAAATACAATGTCTTGCCTCTTGATAAAAACATGGGACAAAGCTGGTGTTGCTCCCTATGAACACTGCCAAACTCTTTACAGACCTACTGACGTGATGCTCAGTGAACGTAGTGCCAAAAAATCTCAGAGCATCACTTGAGATAAATACAACCCCAGTGTTAATAATAATACCATTTGTTTTTATCATCACACTGTGTATTTTTGCAATATCTTTCACTGCATCTGGTCTGTATCAACTGTCTAGTAATTGAGTGTTGACAGTAAAATTATGTAAAATTAATTTTGACACCCTTTCTCTGAAGTGTCTGTTCTGTTCTTCTGTGTCCCTGGAATGAAATGTTTTGATACCAGCGATTTTCTTCAGAGAAAACAGCTCCCAAAGCTCCTGTTGCTACAATTCTATCCACAGTTCTGTTGAATGTGTCATTTCCTGGCTCTTCCTCATCATCTGATTTCAGCTTGACAAGTTCATTGTGTTTTCTGAAGATCCTCTGCTGTATTTTGCTATTATTAAGAGAAGGTCAGTTTTTGTTCACTTCGAAAATTTGACCAATACTAATTTTCTGGTATTCAAACCATGTATCACACACTAAGGAAAGTACCTAGAGTGCTCTTTGCCTATTGGAAAAAGAAACTGATAACATATTTACTGAAGACATGAGCTGAACATGTCCCATATATGGTTGCTTCACTTTTACTTGATTCCTGAGAGCTGAATCATAGAATCATAGAATTACCCAGGTTGGAAAAAACCTTGAAGATCATCAAGTGCAACCGCAGCCTAACCAGTACCCTAACTGTAACAACCCTACACTAAATCATATCCCTGAGCACCACATTCAAATGGCTCTTAAACACACCCAGGGATGGCGAATATTTTCAAGCAGATCATATTCATGAATGCATCGTGCCTCACTATTTCAGCCTTCCAGAGATTCATTAATGATCTACTTAAAGCTCCCTTCCTAATTTATATTGCTTCTACAAGTTGCTTTGATTTGAGAAATCTCTTCTGCAAAAGGAAAGTCATCCATTGTTTGGACTTCAAACGGAAATGTAGGTGTTTAATTGGTGGATGTGGTTTTCATTATACTTTCCATCTCCACCACAAACTCTTTTCATAAATTGTGACAAGTCTGTTGGCAGCCTGCTGCATCAGACTGGAGGTAGCTGACTTGATAAGCATGTCGCCCAGCTGAAGGAAAACATGAATTCCCTCCAACTTTGCTCAGAATTGCTAATTAGCTTAAAGGCAATGTCCTGAATTGGCACAGAAAACCACTGAGAGAAAGTCCTGGGGAGAGATGT
Organism: Coturnix japonica; assembly: GCF_054131305.1. NCBI lineage: Eukaryota > Metazoa > Chordata > Aves > Galliformes > Phasianidae > Coturnix > Coturnix japonica. Next base: position 121,690,673 of record NC_140663.1, read on the forward strand.
GACTATAACTCAGTAGGGTATAGTAATATCTTAAAGGCTTTCTGGTTTATTGAAATCACGCTAGCATCTTTGCTCTGTGTGTACTCCTTATTTACACACAAATGTAGAGATTTACAATCCAATGAAGTCTCCGATTTCATTTCTATGCAGCCCATATCATGATGGCAAAGAAGGCTTATTTGCCAGAGAAAGCAAAAAACAAAAACATTTTCATTTTTGTAAAATCAGTCACCCCATCTTGCAGCTGTGAGCTCCTTTTCTACTCAAATGAATGCAGAGGTGGGGGGTAAACCAAGCACTCATCTGGACAGAGTTGCAATCCTTCTGCTGCTATTTCTCAATGGGGCTCATTCCTGATCTCATTCAGATTAAAAATATATATACAAATAAATAATAATAAAAAGCTTCCATTAAGAGAAGAAAACTCAGAGAATAGGAACAAAAGGAAACAGAAAAAAAGCAGAACAGAAAGGGGAGGTCTCACTTTAATCATTCTTGGATAACTCTCTGCACTCTTTTTGATATTTTCCTAACTTTTCAGTAGTAGGATGGCTAGAGCAACAAGCAATTCTCGCATTGCTCAAAAAGAATTTACTTAGGAAAATGTTTACATCTGCAAGAACCAACCTGACTCCATGAATCATGAAAAAATAACTCACACATAGAATCATAGAACCATAGAATCAATGAGGTTGGAAAAGACCACTAAGGTTGTCTAATCCAACCATCAGCTCATCCCCGCCTTGTCCACTAACCACATCCCTCAGTCTCACATATATATTTCTTGAAAACCTCAAGAGATCACTTGGCTGAACTGACAAACTTGAGAATGTTAAGTGGAAATGAAACAATGCCAGTTTTTCCAAAACAAAGACTTGGGAAAAGTCATTCACTGTAAACCTGAAACACTCTGTTCAGTCCTCTGCACCTGCAGACTGCCTTCAGAGTCTGGAGCATAAGCTAATCAAAAGAGGAGAGGAAAGCATCTGCAAAACCACCGCTACATCACCTTCCATTTCAACATCCTGTGTCAGAAAACTGAGGAGGCTCACATGCTACCAAACCAGACTTAGGCTGAGCCCTGATGTCCATACTATTTAATCATGAGCATGTGGCTCAGAACAGTATGTCAGCTAGCTCTTTCCCACTCTGTGCCTCTGCTTAGCATTTCCTTTAGCCAACTGGCAAGGAAGCATTTCCAATAGGCAATCTGCACATTGCCAACCTGTTTTCCACCACATGAAGATAACTCATTCCAGGTCAGCTGACCTACAGGGCAGAGAGAGAAACCCTTGGTCCTCTGTAGTATCTCCACTTTTGAACATCCTCAGACATGGGAGAAGAATAAGCAATCACAGTGTGAACCCACCAGGCTCCAATCCCTGATCTTCCTGGGAGACCCTGACCACCACCACCTCACAGCTTTTAAGCTAAAGCTCTCCTGAAAAACAAAGTGATGCAGTCAGGGAAGGTACTCAAGATGCCAGTGCTCTGAGGTGATGTGCGTTCACCAGACATCTACAAAACTTTCATGTGAAGAAATCAGATGGAGAACTGGATTTAAACCTGTAGGGTTTTGAGGTATTATTTGCAGAACTGCCTATGCTGCCTGGAAGAGCACCTTTACAGGTTCACAGTTGTTTATGTTCTCATGATGACAGTCTAGTTTGAATGAGTATGGGCACACTGAAAAAACAGTGCTCATGGTTTTAGTCTCGCACATGTGCCATTCCTCCAGGACGTGCCTTGGAAATTCTGACATGAAGAGCAGAAGTCAGCGAATCTGCCGGGACTCCCAGGCAAGACTATCACAGCGGAAGCCTGACATCCAGAAGACCTGGAAACCAGCCAGTCTGTGCACAGCATGTCCATCCTGCATGCCTGTATTCAGGTGCATCAGATTTATTATGCACATGCAGATCATCTGAGTTATTACCATGGTTTATTACCAGGCGCATCAAGGCCGGCACATTCAGAACTTTTTAGATTTACTGCACATACACAGGACATCTGTGAGCACACACACTTTTCTCCTGAGATTTCTGAGGAGGAAATGCAGGATTCATACTCAAACTTCTGGATTCACTTTGGTTCTGCACTTCTCTGAGTGCAGACAAAGACTTCTGGGATAAGGCAAATGCAGCTACTTTAGCATACTCTTTACAGCGTATCGTGAGAAAACTTGTTTGTACTTTCAATCCTCAGGAGGCAACTGTGAAAACATAAAGGTGAACTAGCAGCATTTCAATAGAGCTAGTCTGTTCCTGTTCCATGGTGCAGAGCCATTAGCACCTAATGAGTTACAATGACTTGAGCTTTAACAGATGACTTTTCTTCCGCCAACCAAATTACAGTAAAAGCAGCACTGAAATTTTATTAGCTGGTTTTGCATTTGAATATGAGTTGAGGAAAAGAGAGCACCTGAGTTACATATTTGCTCAGAAATTAGATTTCCATTTTCTTTTGAACAGAAAAGAATGTATGGGAGGTGTGTTTCCAATTCATTTCTAAAACTGGGCATTTGCGTGCATTGTACTGCTATCCAGGTGTGGCTATAGGACTCTGAACTGAAGCAGCAGTACTGCAGTGGTACTCCATAGCACTACTGCAAGAGGTATGTTTAGTTAGTTCCCACTGGTGCCACGTGTATTCTGGTGATGCCCTGAGTAATACCCAATACTTATCACCATTTCAGTAAGATCAGCCCTAAGGAGTTACTTTCAACATCAGTCCACAGAGGCTGTTCTAGGATATTTTGCAGATCGCAGTATCATGTACACAGAGGCAGCATTTATTTATATACTATATATTATTTGGTAGAGTAAGGGATGGCTCATGCGCTCTCCTTGCCTTTGATCTCATATGACCTCAGGCTCCAACCTTCCCACAGACAACTCCACAGCACTGAGATACACAATACTGCATCAGGAAATACCAAAGAAACCTTGGCAGGGAGGTTGGGACTAGATAATTTTTAAGGTCCCTTCCATCTCAAATCATTCCATGTATCTGTAACGTTTACCTGTTTGAATCACTGTAGTCCTAAACTACAAAGAGTAACTGACTGTCACTTACCAAACCCACCTACTGAGAGCTTTGTTAAGGATCATTTTGTTGCTGCTACATGTATGTCAACTTGCACACTTGGACTTCATAACAGAGGACCAGCTCTAGCTGTAATGCTGCAGCAAGCAGCATTTCCTAGGCAGGATGCTTTCATTATGCCCCTTTTTGCTTCACTGGCTCCCACAGGACCTCATGACCAAGGACCTACAACTACGAAACATTATTACAAAAAGCCATTACAGAAAGGCTGGCCCTATTCTTCAGTTGGCCCATTCAGGCAATTCACTCTCCAAGTTCCCAGCTAATACCTTCAGGCTATCCTTATGGTGTTACTCATGCTTGGGAGAGACCCCAGTAAACACGCACACGTTGTTCCTTTTGAGGTTGTTGCTTACAAAGTCCTGTTTCTTCCCATCATGTCCACACTCCAGCATCTGGCAGCACGGTCAAGCTGGTGGCTTGCTGTGACCACTGTTTGTTCGGCTGACTATAACACTCTCCATCTTTCCTTCCCGACCAATTTTGCCTATATTCACTATGATCTTTTGTTTTCCGCAATTTGTCTGCAGAATTTTTGGTCCCACAACCAGCTTTTTTTTCTGCACAGCACCAAGCACAGGACATCACAGAATCATAGAATGGCCCGGGTTGAAAAGGACCATAATGACCATCTAGTTTCAAACCCTCTGCTATGTGCAGGGCTGCAATGGTGATGCAGGAACAACAGGGTAAAATACCATTTACCACCCTCTCCTGGGGTCAGTGCAGAGCACCAACCATTTCAGTTTGCCAGTGAACTGGTTACAACAGGGACGTGAGCAGTTTTAGTACTGTTTCTGTCGGAGTAAAGATTTAAGCTGTTTGTTTCTTTCTTCTGGAAACCTTCAGTGCAGTTTAATTTCAAATTATCCACGCTCCACTATTAAGCACAACTTTTATTATTTTACTATTTTCCTTTTATCCTTTTTAACCCGAGTGATAATTTATATCTTTTTTTTTTCCCTTTTTTTTTTTTTTTTTAAGCTATAGGTTACTTTGTTGTGAGTGTGTCAGAGAACTCATTTTTCTAGTTCCTTTGACAAACCTGACATCTCGCAGCTGTTACACATCTTGTTTCAATTACATCTCCAGATAAAAAGAATTCTTAAAGCCCTGGGGCTACAGATGGCTTCCTGGTGAGGGGTTAATTCCAACTTTGGTTTAAAGCCTTTTTGGTGGGCACTATTCTTGAGCAGTTCTCTTCGGTCTTCTCTTATGCCCTCCCCTCCCCACTTCCAATCCAGCTGTCTCTCATAGTCTAACCCCCACTCCTCCCAGGTCATTGAGAGGAGAAGATTTGGAGCACCAGCATCCATTCCTGCCTCTTCCCGCCCAGAGGTGCCTGGAAGAGAATGAGCTATCTGCCGCTTGAACCTTATCTCCACACATCATACAGGCAGCTTACAGCAGGGCACAGCTGAAAGAGCACAAATCAGCACAGTGACAACTCAGACCACCGCTAATCCCTCATAAATTCTGGACTGCCCCACAGACTTGGGAAGCTCTTGACAACTGGTGATGCTCTCAGCATCTGGCAAACCACTTGTGTCTAATTGGGTACCCTGAGATATTTATACTGTGCTTAATGGTTACAGAAGAGATTGATCACCCTATTCTTGGTATCTATCCAAAAAGGGTATATAAAATCCTTTGATCTTGCTAAGGCAGCAAAACATGTCTAACCATCAGTTATGTAAAGGTGGTTGTTATTAATTTGAATACTGCACAGAGACGAAAGAACAGAAGTACCATATAATGAGATATATTAAGACTACAAAAGAATTAAGTGAAGCCGTTATGTTATGAATCATGATTTTATTGTTTAGCAGTCAGCTCTTGATGTAATTCAGATAATAATGAATGGGCTAATTCCTTCCACCTTTATTCAGGCAAAACTTCCATTGACTTCAAAGAGAAAGTTGTCCAAGTCAGGACTACAAATTGCAGCATCTATCCCATTATTTGTAAATGCTTTTTGGAATATAAAGTGTTTCTTTATAATGGGCTATCGCCAATAACTGTAACATTTACATAATAGAAATCTCCTACCTAAGTGTCTTTTGTGCTCAAAAAAAGACTTTTTATTCCTATTGCAAACTGCCATATTAAAAGTTCTTCTGCAAAACCTAATGTTTATTAAGGCATAGGAATGTATGGAATTTCACAGCTCCGTTTTGATCATCTTTCCTTCTGCTCAACATTTTTCATTTCATTTTACCACACTTTTTTTTTATTCCTCCTCAGGAGAACACGTTATTTATTGATTATTAGCAGAGAGATGATTTATCATTGCAAATATTTCTCTTTTTCATAGAAAACAAGGTGCCAAAATGGAAAAATGTGCTAAGCCTTGTTACATTTTAACAGATGCCAGAAGTATTTGAGGAAACAAATGAATAAACACTCATGCATCACCCTTTCTTTCACTCTATAGTTCCACGTATAAGTTAACGTCCAACATAACGTGTCAGATCGGTGCTGTTAAGTAATTCTTAAAATAGAAGCTCAGAACATGAAAAATGTGCTTAAGTGTAATATTTTGTTTTGATCAGGGCAGGACTTTTCAGGTTTTTGAGAAGGTTTCTTTTTCTCTGATTACAAAGTATGCACCTCCATCTGGAACTTATTTTGATACTGCGAATCTTACTGCTTCAGAAAAGCACATGAACAATGGACGTGCATTACTTGATTGTTTTAAATTGAAATTAATTAATTATGAAACAGCTGCAATAGTCTAAATTACTAATTTCCCCTCTCAGTGAAAATGAATTTACAGGCACTGGCAAAGCATACAAAAATAAAGGCAGAGACAAGAAAGTCTGTGAGGAGGGAAGTCATGTAGAATTGTCTATGATCTGTATTTCAAGAAAGTAAATAATTAATAGCTATGAGGAAGCATATTAGAGATTGCTCTTTCTGTTATGCAGTCACATTGAGCAGTAAAATACTGCTTTAAATCTCAGCAACAAATGTAGCACAGGACTTGGTACAGTTTACCTTCCCTGATAATCATTTTTTCAGCTGAAAACAGCAATTTTTTTCACATTACAACCAGACTGTGAGTTGAAAGAAGCTCCTCAGTCATTTAGTCAAGACAGATGAGCAATGAGTGTTAGAAAAGCTACTAAGGCATCAAAAGATCTACAGTCAAGGCCATTAAAGACTAGCTAATCTGCTCTAGTTCTAATTCTCCTCTAATGGGTTTCCTTAAATGTGCTTTATATCAGCTGTAATTAGTTCAAGATACTGCTACTTCTAAGAACAACAACAAAAATAAAAGGTTGCATTTCTACCACATAGTATGTAATCATGTTCACACAGCCATGCACCCAGGCGAGGAGGTTCTTGAAGAGTGCTGTAAAAGACACCTTGCTTGGATCTACAAAAGCCAATGCACGTCTGCAGAAACTGCATTTATCTCTACTTTCCTTTCATGGGGTTATCTCATTGCCGTTTTACCTCAGATGTTGCAGAATCAACTGTAGCAAATAGTCAGCAATACATTAATGCACACATATTGGAAATGCGCACACTTTCCCTTCCAGTGCTATGATATTGGAACAGATTTTTGTAATCAGAAATGATCAAGAAAAAATGTAAACTCCTGCGGCCCTTTTGGAGTCATCTATGCGGTGAAAAGAGGTAAAGAACTGTAAGCCAGCTGCAAACACGTTGCTATATCCAAACATGCAATGCAGTGTGGTAATACTAATTTGGATCATTTGGGATCATGGTGGCTTTCTTGCAGGGAGCCTAAATAAATGGAATAGTACACAATCTCCTTTTGTACTAAAAAATTCCTGACAGCCTTCAAGCCTAACCACAAACAAAGCACATTGTAACATTAATTTACTCTTTAAACTGGTGACATTTAGCTAACTCAAGGTCATCATCCTGGAGGAAATGTTGTACTCTCCTTGCCAAACAAAAACGAAAAAAAAGCACACTTAGCTTTTATTGTTACTTTGTCCTTTCAAAACAGTTGATGACATGACAGGTTCCCTTGCTGACTGCTTCAGAAACAAAAAATGCAAAAATGTTTCTTCTATTGGATGCATACCAACAGCACTGTCTTCTCTAAGGCATCTCTGACAACAGAATTCATTCGTTTGTTCTGGATTATGCTTCAACCATCTACTGCACTTTCTGTTTGAAGACAGAGGACAGATACGTTAAAATTATGTCGTTCCCTTCTATTATCCACAGACCAGAGAGCCAAGCCCTTGTGGTCAGCCAGAAGAAAGTATCTACCTTCTCTTGGTGCACTGTTAGCAGGTAGGCACCATTCAGCAACCTCAAAGCAAAAGTCAAGCCCACACTGAGGACATTTAGGATATCTCCCAATGCCCATGCCTCAGAACAGGCTCTCCTAAGCCTTCACAGAAATCAAAGCAAAGAAGACAAGTCTAGAAAACTAGGGAAATGGATGGTAGGAGAGAGCATGGATAAGGCTTCTAAATCAGACCACTACAAATGCATACTTCACCAATGCTTCTCCCTCCTGACCCAGTCATCTGTCATACATGCAGTAAGAACTGATCACTCCTCAAAGCAATGAAAACACACGCAGTGTAAGAAGATACTGCCTTCGTCCTCTATTTGTCCAGTCTTGCCATTCAGTCAAATGAGGCTGAGCCACAAAGAACTCTTTCTTTGGTCCCAAAGATGTGAAAACAACCACACGGAAAGACTGGGTTACATTAAGAAGTTGTGTGGCTTTGTCAAATACAACCCTCTTGTTTTCAGTTTTAAATACTTGCAGTTGTGGGTCATCTTTATTGAGAAACAAAGCACGGCAACAAAAAGCTTCTTAGCAGAGATTTCTGGTCCCTCCTGCACAATTTTAAGTGTTTCCTGACTGCTGAGACCACCGCTGCTGCATTGGAACTAATTTATTTAAGAAAAAAACGAACGTAAAGGATCTCTGAGGATAAGTTTAAATTGCATTCCAACTGTCACATTTCCCAAGATACACCATATCCTGGTACTCGGTACGTGCACACGGGTTAACATCTTCCTAAGAGAATAAAATGAAGTCAACTTAAGTCACTAACACATACTTTTTGTTTGTTTAAGGTACTGGGAAAGCTGAGATACCAAGCTGTAATAGAGGAACGTGAGTAGCTCTCTCATGCATTTTTACCTCTGCAAAGACATAGAAAATGTTTAGCACAGAATGTTAATAGTTGCCATTGTGTTCATTTAACCGCTGTTACACTTCATTCACTCTTTCTCCTAAGTATGAATTTGTTGCTACCCACAAATTATTCGGAAATTATATAGGTTATTACCTGAGTATTCAACTACAAGTGTCCATTTTGGCTCTCCTGAGACCTTAGGCAGCGGCAGCAAGCGTAATCAGTGTCCTAACATTGATTTTAGCAGACAGAAGATCAGTTAGTGGCCCCACTGGTAATGTTGCAAACACTCTTCCATATATGGCTGATTTGCTCCCTTTTTTCAGATGTTTAATGGAACAGTGCTTTTCAGCCACCCAAAGGTATTTGCGGAGCATTCGCTATCTGAATAAATGCGCAACTTCCACTAGAACACAGTGGATAGTTTTGAAAGCCAGTGCAAGACAACCAGCAGATAAACTACCCCAAACACACAGCAAAGTGGGAGTTGACTCCTGACCCCACATTCCCTTTGGGTTGGATTCCTAGCAGGGACACCTGGGCAGGAAGGTGGCACAGCAGTAAAGCCCGCAAGGCTGGGATAGGCTCCTGTGTGTCTCCCAGCAGACGGCAGCCATGAAGACAGCCCAGAGCATGGCAATTCCCACAAACCAGCAGGGCAGGGCTGCCGCAGGGACAGTCTTGTTCCAAACAAAGGAAGCTGACAGCTTTCCCCGCTTCTACTTTCAGTTTTTCACAGAGCAACTTGTAGTTTTCAGCTGGAATTAGCCTTACAGCTAACCAGCCCATGCACAAAGGCATTGTCTCTGGAGCTCATGGAAATTACAATTTTTTTGATATCTCATTCTGTGAGGATGTCACTTCCAAGTTATGATTTGTTCACTGCTAGGTGAGATACCTACCATCTCACATAGAATTTAACCTCCTTGTTTTCTAGCTGTAGTTAATGTAATTTTTTCTTCATTTCTATTGATTTTCTTTTATTACTGCTATTGTTAATAAAGCTGTAACCAGACTTTCAGATATCTCTGAACATATGTTGTGAATAATTGCTGGAATTCCTTTTATCCACGTTTTGTTGTTTCATAGTCATAAATATGACTAGGAAATGGATTAATTTGTTACATGAGGTTAAAAACCTTGCAATTAAGCAGTTGCTTTCTAATGACGGTGTTGCAGATATGAGTATGACTCTGCTCCTAATATATGGATGACAAGAAAGATGTGCCCATAACCTGTATTACTTCTGGGTCCTTTTTTTTTTTTTTTTTCCCTTCGTAGCTCATATATCTCATCCACTAGTTTTAATAAACTCCATTATTTTCCTCAGAATTTTCACGCTGAATGTGAAATGTGGTGGTGGTGATGGGTTGATCATTGGACTAGGTGACCTAAGCGGTCATTCCAGCCATAATGATTCTGTGGTTCTAAATGCTGCACACACTTCACATCTTCTCTGGAATGGTCTTCCAGTAATCTCAGGAGGTTTCCACCTCAGCTTTTCATGGAAAACACATTCAGACACAAATCTGCAAACCCATCAGAAAGACCAAGAAGCTGTTAGCTTCATGCTTTAAACATGGGCACCCGTGGACTTAAGTGTCCATGGTCCTCAACGGAGAGATGCAAAAGCAGATCCACTTTTGCACTGATGTATCCACATTTCATTGATCAGGGGAAAAAAAAGAGAATTAAAAAAAATAATAACAATCCTAAAACAAAGTGACCGAGCATACTGTAAATTAGAGATGATAAGCCAGATCCTCATCTGATACAAAACATCAAAGCTTCTGTACTTAGTGGAGCTCTACAGGCTTAAATCAGATGAAGATGTGGTACATCACATCCAGTAACTGAGAGCTCAGATGGTCCTACAGGCATATTTTTAAAAATAATATTATTCAGTTGATGCTTATAAAGTATTATGGCCACGAAAAAGCTTGCTGTTATTATTTATACTTATTATGTTTAGCACATACAATTTATTCAGTGCTGTACCAAAAAAAAACCTCAAACAATAAAAGCAATTCCTGACCCAAAGGGCCTACAGCCTAAAAAACAGGCATCAGGAGTAAAGAACATGCTGTGAAAACAAGAGAAGGGAACAGCCGATAGTTATTATGCTTGTTATTGTTTGCTCACGATGTACAATCATCACAGGAAGAGCAAATTTTTAGCTGGGATTTGGTGAGGGGAAGGTGGTAACCCTGGGATGAAAGCAGAACAGAATGCACCACAGAGATAGAGACAATAAGGAGACAAATGGTATTTCAGGGTTACAGGTAGAAAGGGGCCAAGAGGTAAAAGAAAAGAAATAAGGGACAAAAAGTCCAAGACGTGGGCTAGAATAGAGCTGTAAAAGACATGGGACATAAAAGCAGGTACATAACTATTTTTTTGTGAGAGGGAGGTATTATGGCTGCTTCCTCACTGTACACAGGCAGCCTGGCCTGGCCTCTTACCCCACTGTGACAATGGCTTGAGAGACATTCTCACCCCAAAAAGAAATCACTGCTTACTGTGATCCAAAAACAAACATCTGGATAATTTGCTTTGGCTGAAGAAGCAGTTGTAGAATTCGCTTTCTAAAACTGTCTACATCAGACACTGCACAACATGAAATAGAAGTCTTGATTTAGACAAATACGAAATGTAGCGACTTAAAAGCTAGACAACCTGGGATCAAGAAGTTACAAAAGGTTCATTTATAAGAGCGCTGGATGTCTGGCCACTTTTTGTTAACAGCAACTTCCCAAACAAAACTCTCATTGACTTCAAATGGAGCAGGAACAGACCCAAAGATAGCAAATGAGCCGGTAACTCAATACGTGGTCTGTACGACACACCGGGCCACCTTACGCTGTGGCATTTGATATTGATTGCAGCTTGGAAGCTCTACAGCTATACGTTTTTGTTTTTTATTTTTTACACAACTATCCAACCTCTACAGAACTGATGCTAGCTCAGAATATCTTGAATTACCAGCGCCAAATACACTGATTGTATATGTGGCTTCTTTTACCTAAACACTGTATCAATGGCTAACAAACATATGCTCAAAATTATCTCCTAGTTTGACATGACACAGTAAGGAATTGTCTGGATGAGGAGTTCCGAGATATAGTTTAGTGGTTTTCTATAGCTATGGTAATTGGGAGGATGGTTGGACTAGATGATCTTGTAGGTCCCTTCCAACCTTGTCATTCTATGATTCTATGAATTAAATAAATCTGCAAATTGTTTTTTAATGAATGGGAAAAACTTCATCCTACTTATCTGCCTTACATAGGCGCTGAGGAAGGAGACACATCACCCACGAGCCTTAACCAGGGCTGCTGTGCACTAAGCCCAAGCACACGGCTAAAAGCCTGGCTGAATTTTGGTGTAGGGTTGTTAAATAAAGTAAATTACAATGCAAATGCCTACAATACAGAACCAAACCTCATGTCCTTTGGTCTCCTCATTCACTGCTTTTCAGCACATGCAGTATTTTTTACTGCTAACGGAGATTTTCCATCTCTTGTCTGGTCTAAACGAATACAAAATTATGACATCAAACAATCCTCAAGTCTGGACAAATCAGACTACATACATTGGATACAAATAGAAAGAGACCTACAGGAGGTGGGGCTGTGTGTCTGGGACAGACACTCACTCAGAGGTACTGAGGCCCCAATTGACATTGGGTTGACCACCTCAAAACGTCCTGGAAAGAGATTACCACATGGAAACGGATTTTGTTTACACCACAGATTTGTGTATTCTGATGAATTTTCTACTTGAGACGGTGCTCATCCATCACTATTTGAATTACTGTAGTTTTCTGGAAAGCAGAAATGTTAATGGCACCAATAAAACCCAGGAAAAGTGTTCCTTAGTAGATAAGAGCCTACAGTATTCTCCCATTTCACTTCACTGGTTAAACGCTGTCTTACAGCCCTGACACAACACATTATTACATTTTCGATGCTACGGCAGAGTAAAAGACATAGCACGTATTAATTGGAAAGCAAATTCATTAACAGCATAAAAGTAACAATCAATGAGAATTGATCAGTGTGCTTCTGTTCATCTGGAAAACCCTTCCCACACCCTTTTGATTCTCCAAGAACATACCAAATAATAATAATAATAATAATAAAAACACTTGAGAAGACCGCGTTAATATTTAATTACTGCACACTTAAGCAAAACGTTTGCCAAATACTGCAAAAAGTGGATTTTCAGTCATCAGTTTAGTGCACAAATTGTCATTATAGCTACATTCCAAAGAATAAAGGACAACATTCATTCTTGCTGCAGAGAAAATTAAGTCTCTTAAGTGCCGCTCTTTGCCGCGAAGCACTTGCTTGTTATCTGTGTGCTATATTTTATTTTCCTTTTTGGTCACACGGCACCCACTCAGGTGCAGCTGCTCCTTGACACCATCTCTCTAAGTTTTCACTGCCTTTTGTCAGTTTCTCTTTCTATACAATTGGTGCCACTTTCAAAATGACTGTTTGGAAACATGCGCCAAAACAACTCCTTCGTGGCTGACCCTCCCTGCCTGTGATCTTGGATGTTCCAACCCAAGGCCATGGAGCACAAGCCTACAAACTCTGGGTTGAAGCCCCTGACCTCCTTGCTCAGCGCCTGGGGGGCCCAACCCTTGCTACAGGGGAGAGATCTCTGGAAGGAGCATAGGCCTGCTGATACGCAGCGGCTTTTAGCTGTGATCTGAAGCCCTTCTGCTGAACCTGGCTTCTGAACAGCAACAACAGAGAGAAAACAAACAGACAGAAAAATCTATGAAAGCACAGGATCACTCCTAACACCAATACTGACATTTCTAAGCGTGTCACTTAGCTGAGAGATGGTTGATGTCTCTTTGGGCTCACACCTGATCTTCGTGCCTACTGAGGTCAATTCCGAGTGGCCCCACAACAGCCAAGAAACATGCTCAAAGGGTCATAGAGGAGCAGACCCAAAGCCCTGGCTCTCCAGAGTCACACTGCTGGCTTTTCAAATCCAGTACTCACTTCAACAGCTAGCTCAGGGAATGGGATGATGAACATCATCATGCTTTGGATGGGAAAAAGCAAATTGCTCCAAAGTTAGTCTTCATTCAACAAGAAAGGGAAAAGCATTTGAACGTGTCAAAGTACTATTTCCCCTGCTCTTGTTTAGTGGAAGCCCCACATAACTTAATTGTTAAACTGTGTGTATGGACCGAAAGCTTAAAATCAGACCCGAGATAAATGCTGTGCGTTGGATATAAACCGAACATTGGTATTTATAACTGAAATGAGGACATAACCTTAACTCGTGTCGCAGGCAGAACGGCTGTAATTAAAAACTTTTATGGGGCAGTAACTAATTTTGCATGATAGGCGCTCTTTTCAACTTCCCTCCGCAATCTAAAGTTTTATGGGCCGCCCGCTATCAGCGCGCAGCGGCGTTACACAGCCCTAGCGGCTCTCCCCCTTCCCGAGGGCTGTGTTAGGGAGCAGCCCCACGCTGGGGTCTGTGACACCTGCCCCGCGAGGACAGCACGCCTGCCGACACACGGGGATCCCGCAACGCGTGGCAATATATCACAATATGAAGGAGAGAAAAGCGCGGCCGTGATTTAGGGCAGAACCCCTCACCACCACCACCACCCCCCTCCCTCTCGAGAGGGCTCCTACTCGTGGCAGCGGCTCCGGGAGGTGCCGGGGGAGGCGGGGGGGAGAAAGGCAGCGCTTCCCACCTCCGCCGCTAATGACATTTCTAGAAATGGGCTCCCCCCTCCCGCAGCCGGGGGGCCGCGGGGGAGGTCAAGGGCATGCGGTGCGGGGGGCCAGGGCAGCAGGGAGCGGGGCACTGAGGGCGGCCAAGGTGGGGGGGAGAGGCGTGTGCGGAAGGGACGGGAGTGTCCGCGACACAGGGAATGATTTGGGGGTGCAGCCGATGGAGAGTGGGCATCCTCCTAGAGGGGAGCGAGCGGCAGGGGGTGCTGCACCCCCTCCTGCCGGAGACCCTCCGGTGATGCCTCCCCCCCCGAGACGCTGCATCCCACTAGTGCTGCACCCCACGTTTATCGCTGCCCTCTCGCTAAACGCACCGCCGCCCCCAAACGATCGCAGCCCCCGATAGCTGCACACCTCCGGTGAGCACGCACCCCTCGCTCTAGTTCCATCCCGCCCCCCCCGCCCATCCCATGTCCCCCCAGTCCGTGCCCGCCGCTCACCACAGCGAGTCCAGGTCCCACTCCTGGAGCAGAGCTAAGTCGAAGCTGTCCATGGTGAGCTCAGCTCAGCTCAGCTCAGCTCAGCGCCGCTGCGCCGCAGCCGCCCGGCGTCCGGGACGCATCCCGACTGCACGGCGGGCGGGGACACCCCCCTCCTCTCTACCTGCCCCCGCTTTCCAAACAGAAAGGAACAAATTAAATAATAATAAGAAGAAATAATAAGAAGAATTTAAAATATATTATTAAAAATAAAATAATAATTTAAAAAAAAAAAAAAAAAGATCGTGGTACCGCTCGTTTGGAAGCGGTGCGGCTCGGCTCGGCTCGGCCGCCGTGCTCCGCTCCCCCCCGCGCCTCCTCCCTCCTTCCCTCCCTCCCTTCTGCGCGGCCGAGGCGGCGCCCGCCCCGCACACGCTGCGCCCGCGCAGAGTCCGCGCAGCGCCCGCCCGGCGCGGGGGGGCGGGCCCAGGCTCGGCACTTGGTGACAACTTGTACCCGGGGCACGGTCGGGTTTTTTGGGGTTCTCAGCCGTGCCCTTGTGCTGTTGCGCTGGGCTGCACCTGTGCGAACCGCAGCACCTACGGGATGCGTCCTACGTAAAGTCCGCGCAAATGTGCGCGGTGGGTCGAGACCCGCGGTACGCACGGGTCCTTTAAACGCGGTGATGGGTGGTTGGGAATAGAGGTGTCGGTGGAAGGGGCGATGCGTTTCGAACGCTTCCCGAATTATCGGGCTTTTTTGGTTGCCGGAGAAGTGCCGTGTCATCGCAGAAGGGAGAAACAATGTGCAGACGCGCTCCGAGGGAAAGGCTCGAAACAGGCACGGCTCTCGGAGAGCCCTCAGAACCCAGAGCCGCTCCGGAGCTGCCTCGGTGCCTTCGCACAGCCAGGGCGCTGCTGCCTCCTACCGCCTGCACTGCCCGGCCCCGCGCCTGGCACGCGGCACAGGGAGGGCTGCGGCATCGGGGCAGCTGCAGGGAAGAGGGGGTGGGAAGGGGAAAAGCGGGACAGCGTCTATAGGGCCACCTGGAAACGGCCTTTGCTGTCGGCTGAGGGAAGGCTAAAGGGGGCTGAGCGATGAGCCTGCGAACGAGGACGAAATTCCCCATGCAAAAAATACAAGGGCTGCTCTGAAAGTATTGCCTCCTGTTTGATTCTTTCGGCCCATAGTGACACAGGCAGATGTTGGTGTGATGGCAGTAGAGGTTGAACATTCCCGCCGCTGTCCCCTAACATGCTGTTGTACGACAGATGGCAGCAGAGGGGCGGTCTGACACAGCCGTGTCTGACATGGATGTGCGGATGGAGCAAAGGTGCGTCACGTGGGAAACAAATGGGACCCATTGAGATCCATCAGTTCTGAACATTTATTGAAAACAAAGAGTGAAAAGTTGAACTGCATGGGCAACATTTTCCTTGTAACAGCACTGTCACAGCAGCTATGAAACACAGGGTCACCTCCAGTGGTGCAGGCTGTTACAAGCGTGGCACACAGTTCAACATACTCAACATACTCTAGTTCAGAGCTGGTGAAACGCACAGCTAATGGTGGTGGCTATGTTGAAAAAATAGTGTTTTGTAGCTGAAAATCTGCTCTATCACATAGTGTTGTTCATCTCTTTGTTTCTGTTGTAGTCTCCGTGGAAATAAATAAGAGGCGTTACTTTTGGAGTGACCTACACACTGGTCTGTGAAGGAGCAAGGGCAGCCTACTGACACCGACCTTAACCACATCCCACCCTGCAACATTCTCTACATTCTAAGCGACGATTTGTAGCCCATGTTGCAGCATGAGCCTTGTCCTTCCATAGAGCCCCAGAGTGTGCAGTAATTTGTGGCAGAGCTGAAATCGCCCTTAAAGGGGAACTGAAGGTGGGGAGGTTTGGGCTGCCATTGTGAACTAAATCAATAGAGGGAGACCCTTCTGCATCAGAGCTGCCCCAGGTCCTTCTGTGATGGCAGTTTATAGACAGAAACTTGGGAGGGACATTCTGTGGTCTATGTTCATCCTCCAAACCGAGATCAATATGAAAAGGAGACAAACAGCATCAGCAGCACTGAGTGAGTTAAATTTCAGACAGCAATATATAACGATAGCAACATAGGCAGCATGTTTTATGTTTTTAATATGTTTTAATACATGAGATTTTGTTGTTGTTGTTTGGTTGGGGTTTTTTTTGGGTTTTTTTTTGCATTTCTTGCATGTATATTGTTATTGCTGTGTTCTTTCCCATCATGGCCATGATTCGCTTCTCAGAAAGAACACAGTACATCAACACTAACTGCATTGGAATTAATATCATCTGAAGATCGCTGTTTAGCTGCCCTGAGCTGGTTGGGTTGGGTTGGGTTGGAAGGGACCATCGAATCCAGCCTTGAGCACCTCCAGGGTTGGAGCACCTACAGCTTCTTGGGGCAGCCTGTGCCAATGTGTAACTACCCTCTGAGTAAAGGATTTCTTCCTAACATCTAACCCAAACCTCCCCTCTTTTAGTCTGAAGCCATCATCTCTTGCTGTGGGACTTGGCAGTGTGATATTCAGCTCGTGCAGGGAGCAAAGCCCGCTTCCTCAGGAATGCATGGTGCTGTATAAATAAAAATAAGCTGTGTGCTATCCAACCCTGCTCATTGTGCATATATTTTTAATGAATCATGTAGACATTACTTGGCCCCTCGTTGTGCTCTTTCCTCTGTTAACAACTCTTCATTAAGAAAAAGCAAGCAACTGTGCCCAGTCAAGCTGACTTTCTGTGAAGAGCTGAAGGCCTGAGAACAATATGTAATTCAAACCCGTTACATAAAGAATGCATGTTACAAGAAAGCTGAACATCATCTTAAAAGTTGACATTTCCCACTTCCCAGACGCTCTGTCTTGAGTGTGGCATAGCAACTGCCTGAGGAAGAGCAGAGATAATTGTAATGCAGCATAAAATAAGGGGGAGGTGAGAAATACTACATTTTTTTCACATCCTATGTGAAAAATATCCCTATAGTATCTCTTCAGCATAACCTGCCTTTATAATATTTACCCATAGAGAAATGAATTCTCAAGACCTCGGCTGAATGCTTTCACAGACCAGTAAAGGAGTTCTGGAGGTACCGTAAGATACAGAATGATTTACATGTATTTATGATGACCAGCACTGGAAATTCCTCAGCATTCTAGAATCACAGAATGGTTTGGGATGGAAGGGACCTTGAAACCCATCCAATCCCAGCCCCTGAGGGATGAAAAGCCAGGAAGCAATACTCAGCCTTGCTCCTGCAGCTCATCACTGTGATGAGAAAGGCTCCATGGGGACAAGAGCTCCTAAAGCAGAGTGGGTGTTGCAGAATCTGTCCCTTGGAGCTTTAGGATGTGTCCTGTTTGTCCAGTGGGCTCTTAAGAAGTCCATTGACTGTCTTTAAGAACAAAAGGGTTGCTATTTAAATTACACTACAACACGTCACCTTAATTAGATATTTAGAGGCTTAAATACAATGGAATTTTAAACGTGTCTTTTCTCATAGCCTGGTAGAGTTTGCATCAAGGCAGAGCTACTGGATTATCCAGTCCAGTGGGCCATATACCACTGCCCATCCATTTCCACAGACTTCTCCTGAATCTCGCTGTCTGAGCAGCTGCACAGCCCATAGTTTAGTTCTCCAATTGTAATAAAATGCACATTCATAAATTATTTTACTCACTGAACAGCGTTACTTCCCTCTCACATCTCTGTATCTTCAACCTGATGATATTTCATTACAGAACTGCTAAGTTCCATCACGCATCCAGCAACTGTGGCTTCAGCAGAGAGCAAAATGACCTCTGAACAGAGCTTCGACTAGAATCTGCATTGAAATTCCTTAGGAAGTTATGTTCATATTTATTAACCAACGCATACTGAACCCTACCTCTGACTTATTGTTAAGTGCTCCTCAATCCTGTGCTCTTATATGCCCCTTACTGCGCTATTATCTGCTGTGTTCACTGGGTGGTTCTTTGCTAGTCACTACAGAAGATGCCAAAATTATTGTGAATGATTTCTCTCCTGCAAATATCATCACAGCCTATTTATACACCGTGGCTTCTGAGATTTGATAAGACCAGAGCGTAATATGGCATGGATACAGATGCTGTCAAAGCTAAGCTAACACAACATATTTCATCACCCTCCCACTTAACATGCACGATACACAAATGGTTGCAAACTATCGCTCTTCTAAAGAAGCAAAATATACGGGTTTAATTTTTAATGATTTAGCTTGGTAATTAATCCGAATTATTAGTTAACAATTGCTAAAATGGAGAACGATAATGGATTCGGTGGATAATGAAAATATTTATTATTTTAATCAGTTGCCTGGCTGGAAGCCTCAGTCAGACCCCCGTCTGCTGGCCACATCCTGCTTTGGCTCATGTGCAGGACCCCCACCAGGCGCTGTCTGCGGCTGTGCCCCCGGATGGAGGAACAGAAATCGCCGCTTCCATCTATTGATGACGACATCTATCATGTCAGCCAGAGAATTGATCCATCTTAAATTATGAGCCGGGGTTGAAGGAATTATGCCAATTAGAGACACGCATTTCTTTTCTCCCGTTTCTCTCTTTCCTGTCTTCTTTTTTTTTCCCCCTTCCTCCACACAAAAGGTTTGGAGATCTATTTATATTATGAAAGTCCTCCTGTAGGCTGAGAAGGGCTTAAAAAGAATATTTAACTGCGGGACAGAAGTGCTATCAGGGCCATCCGGGGCTCAGGGGAGGGGAAGGTCAAGTTTTTAACCTGCGAACAAAAGGACTGAACCCAAAGCTACGCCTGGGTTTTCCCTGGGCTCAGGGAAGAACAAAGCCCTTTTACTGGATGGTGCTCTCTAGGTGACAGGGGCATGACCCACTGGGCTGGCTGCAAGTGAGACCAGCAGGTATGCAGGGTTTGGGGACTGCCCCAGGGTCAGGCATGTGGCGAGGGCACAGGAGAGCAAAGCAAAACTCCACATTGTCCCCACTACCATGCTGGCTGAGGGCATGGGGCAAGGATGGCAGAGACCCTTACAAAGCCAGTGCTGGTACATCTGGGAAAGAACACAGTAAAATATATGTTTTGGGGTGATTTACAAACCAGAATAAGGAGAGGCAGGTGGCCTGCAGTGAATAATCTCAGAGCTTTTTATGCTCTCCAGGGGTCTCAGCAGTTGGGTACCAGCAGCCAGGATATGGCCACCATGCTATCCCCATCGCCACCCTTTGCATTGTCCCAGTTGCATCTACTGTGCAAAACAGCTCTCCCAGTATGGCCATTCAAACTTGGGCTTGGGCTGGTACTTGCAGACATGGGCAGGATTTAATACCATTCCCTGACAGTTGCTTTTCTCCAAATGTGTGCTTGGGAGATGCATTCTGCTGAGGGTCTTCCTGCTCCTCACCCATGTCTTTGGTAAGGGTTTACTGTTGAAAGTGCTCATCCTCAATGACTGGAAAGCAGGTGTAGACCTGGGCTTCCCAAATGGGATGCTCTCTGAAAGGAAAATCTGACAGTGAGGAACATGAAAGAAGTGATGGTGGGAGCACCACCTGGATGGCAAAGCAGCTCCTCAGATATAACAGATGCTTAGAAAAATAATCAAGAAGAATTTAGGGTGAGTTCTTTCATGCCTCAGGAGTCATTATGGGTCAACCCATCACTGCTGAAATGGCTCCTCTGCCTTCCTCAGGGCTCTACCAGTACACAGTACACAGAAAGGACCCTGGTTGACAGTATTGCTGTTTGGCCCAGGTCAGCCCCACTGACTTTCCCTCACAGTGGTGGTGCTCAAGGAACTGCACATTCAGTAAATCCACTGCAAACAAAACACCTCTCAATTTCTGAGCTAACAGGAGTGTCACATGGGGGAATGTTTTGTTTCATGAGGGAAAGAGTGAGCCTTTTGGAAAGGCAGGAAGGTGTTTAATGCAGCATTTCTGGACCTCTTGGTGGGGTTTCACGTACAAAAGATTGTGTATCCAACTTAGAGGGCACAGACCTTAGAGAAATTCAAAGGATCTTTTGAAAAGAGGTTAAATATATTTAAAATTTATGAGTGTGCACCCATGCAAATTGGAAGAGGAAATTAAACTATATCTGCAGAAAAGGAAAAATAAATCTACTTACATATGATGTAATTTAGAAAGTCAACTGCACCTTTGAATGATGTCTGGACGAAAGGATAAGGTAATGCTGAGGAAGGCTTAATATCTGGGCTTAAAAAGCCACATGGGGCCATAGGGAAAGAGGGTTTGCAATATACATGTATACTCATTATGAATAGTTTCCAGTAGAATGAGAAGTATATCTAGCTGGCTTTCAGCTGAGAGGGAAAGATACCAACCAGGCAGAGTACATTCATTTTTTTTCTCAAACTCGCCTGTGGTTTCTGTGCAAATATATCCGTTCTCCGTGTAACTAATTTGAAAGCCTAAGCACTGATATTTTCTCATATTTGCAGGTCTCTGTTTCCTGTGCTGTGCAAAATGAACCTTCAGTCAAAGTAACCAGACTGAGAACAAAGTGAAAAATAAAATAAAATAAAATAAAATAAAATAAAATAAAATAAAATAAAATAAAATAAAATAAAATAAAATAAAAATGATGGAAGAGAGGCGTAAAGCAGAAGGAAATGATTTCTGTGGGCATTTCAGAGAAAAGCCAAGCATTGTCTGACCCGAAGAAAGCAGTCAGCACACTGGGCAGGATTTTCCCTTCAGCTCAGGCTGGGAAGAACTGCAGAGCCCTGCAGCTCTTAATGGTGGGGACAGAGGTCCCAGCCACCATGAGCTGGCACAAACAAGTCGTAGGATGAGGGGTGCCTACCTGTAGCTGTTATTGGAAGGAGCAGAGGGACACCTTCTTGTGGGTACACACCAAATGAAGAAGTGATGCTTGCACACGGGCTGGCCAATAAGGGCTCTGTGTATTATGCCACTGCTAATGGCATACAAGTAAGTCATTACGGAGCAAAACCCACAGAGTTTAACTACTGTTTGAAGCCCAGTTGGGTGCTGCAATCCACATGCTGTACCGAAGGAGCAGACGGTCTCAGCTAAGTTCCTGGAGAGCAGGTAACAGCGGGCAGTACTGAGCAGTGGGGTCCCTAGATGATAATTTCATTGGAGAGGCCAAGAAGAGGATGGACAAGGAATTAATCTTGCTGTGTTGTGCTGTTAGCAATGCGAGGGCGAGAGAGGACTTGGCTGGGTAATGCTGACACTGCAAATCCCTTAATGAGCACTAAATTCACTTAACCAAACTCCAACTCCCTCAGAGTTCTGATGGAGATCAACCTGTCAGCTTTACCTTGGAGTTTTCTACCCTTTGCTGGTCCATGCCGTGAACCCCAGCATCAATAAATCCAGTCTCTCCTTTTATTCACTGTACCTGTTTATTCCTTGGTATATTTACCCTTTTATTAAGAGCTTCCACTTGGTTAAGACTTGTTCAAGTATAAGCTCAACAGGAAGCATTTTCCTTTATACTGCAATAACTCTATATTGTTGCCTAGAGGGTGACAGAAAGTAACGTAAGATTCATAAAAATATAACTGTCTGAGCCAAGTAGATAGAATTATGGTAAGCATTATCCAAAGCGTATTTCTCTGTCCTATAGGGTGAAATCAGAACATCTTAATGTTTTCTTTCTTGGGTCACATAATTCTGCAAAAGAACACCGAGAGAAATGAGGGACTGCTTCTGCCTGATCGTTACAGTCTGTACCGGGGTTTTGAACAGGTTTGCAAATATAATTACTTTATTTCATTATGTGTCATTTTACACTTTGCCCATGAACCACCCCACAGAGCCCATTTGGTTTTTTTCCCTTCTTTTTTTTTAAGCTATAAGCAGCTGGAATTTTAAAGTCCTTTAAGCTGTAACTCAGGCTGCTTCTTGTAGCTCCTTTTCAAGTTTAACCATTAAATGAATATCTCCTTAGAATAAAAGAGAAATTTGTGTCTTACATTCATCCATTTTTTTTAATCCAATTAATACTAAAAAAAATCCCTACCTTCCAAAGGGTCTCCGGTGGGTACATTTTAACCCTACTGGAACCTATGTGGCAGTTCCTGAGCACGACTTATTTTTCCTTGCTTGGGTTGGAAGAGACTTTAAAGACCATCTAGTTCCAGCTCCCTGCCATGGGCAGAGATACCTCCCATTAAATCAGTTCACCCAAAGTCCCATCCGCCTGGCCTTTAACACCTCCAGGGATAGGACATACACACACAATTTAATTAGGTAAACTGTTCCAGTGCCTCACCATCCTTCCCAAAATCTAAGATAACCTACCTTTTTTTTTTTTTTTTTTTTTTTTTTTTTCAGTTTAAAACCATTCCCCTTTGTCTTATCACTACAGTCCCCAATAAATAGTCATAAAATCATAGAATCATAAAATCATCATAGAATTATTTGGGTTGGAATGGACCTTCAAAGGTTATATGGTCCAACTCCCCTGTGATGAACTGGGACACCTGTTGCTAAAAGCCCCGTCCAGACTTGAGTTTCTCCAGGGATGGACAGGGCATCCACCACCTCTCTGGGCAACCCGTGCCAGTGCCTCACCACCCTTATTGTAAAAGAACTTCTTCCTTATACCCATTCTAAATCTCTTCTCTTTTAGTTTGATGCCATTTCTTCTATATCCTATCACAACAGACTCTGCAAATAGAAATAGACCTGACATAGACAATGTATCTCTCCCTGTCCTATATACAGAGTTGGAGGCACAGTCCTCTCTTTGGCATGGTTCGGCAGCAGCATGGCACACTATGTCTCCCTTCACCATCAGTGAGACAGCATCCCTTCTTGAAACGAGCCACAGAGAATGCTGCTGCCTACAAGACAGGAGCTAAGTGAGCCCCATCCTGCAGAATGCCGTGAGGCCAATTGTATGAGCTTTAACAAGACCAAGTGCTGGGTCCTGCATTTTGGCCACAACAACCCCAGGCAACACTACAGGCAGGGTGACTGGAAGACTATAATCTGTGTAGATTGGATCTGGGGGTGCTGGCAGATGGCTCAACACGAGCCAGCAGTGTGCCCAGGTGGCCAAGAAGGCCAGTGGCATCCTGGCTTGTATCAGAAATAGTGTTGCCAGCAGGAACAGGAAAATGATTGTCCCCCTGTACTCAGCTCTGGGGAGGCTGCACCTCAAATATTGCATCCAGTTTAGGGTCCCTCGCTGCAAGAAAGATACAGAGGCCCAAGAGATATCCAGAGAAAGGTAATGGAGTCATGAAGTCTCTAGTGCAAAGGTCTGATGAGGAGCAGTTGAGGGAACTGGAAGTATTCAGTCTGGAGAAGAGGAGGCTCAGGGGAGACCTCATTGCTCTCTACAACAATCTGAAAGGAGTTAGTAGTGAGGTAGAGGTCATCCTCTTCTCCCAGGTAACAAGCGATAGGGCAAGAGCTAATGGCTTCAATTTGCATCAGGGGAGGTTCAGTTTGAACGTTAGGAAAAGTTTATTCTCAGAAAGAGTGTTCAAGCATTGGAACAGGTTGCCCAAGAGAGGCAGTGGAGGTGTTCTAGATTGTGTGGATGTGGCACTGAGGGACATGGTCAGTGGGCAAGGTGGGGGAGGGTTGGCAGTTGGACTAGACGATCTTAGAGGTCTTTTCCAGCCTTAATGGTTCTATGGTTCTATGATCCCATGCTCAATTCTCCTGACTTTCGGGGACAACGTTTGGAGTCTGAAATCCAGTAAAGCCATATGTTCTGTTCAAGCAGCTCATCTAGCTCTATCAGCACCAGCAACAAGATTTAAAGTCTCACCACACTGGGGAAGAGCTACCCACGTAGAGCAGCTGTTTCCAGTGAAGAGGAAGCAAAATTGCAAAACAGTAGCATTGGGATACATGCCACAGGCAAAGTCTGTGAGAAAGAAACCTTGCACCTGACAGACTAAAAGAATAAAGGGTGAGGTCATTCATTATGACATGGCAATCATTTCATTTCATTATTTAGTTTTAGCTTCCTTTTCATTATTTAGTTTTTATCTTAAGTAAAATAGGGCTGGCTATAGTGGTGTTGAGTAGACAGGATGGGGCTGAAAACTCTTAGACATTTTTCACATCTATAGACTTCAGGTTTCTGCTGTTTCCTTTGTTCTGGTTGTCTGGCAATAATTTAATATTTTTATTTCTATATTTACTTTAATTCTTAAAAAGCCAAGAGGTGGAGATATGTTGACAGACTGGAAAAGGAAGCTATTATTAATTAAAATTACTTTAAGTCTAAGATTAAAATAGTGCTCCTGCATATAAATTTGCTTCAATGAGCTGGACCCACTGTAATGTTAAATCACTGCATAAATTAGGAAGTGTAGCAGATGTACTGGCTGGAGTCTAGATGGTGACACCATTTCAGATGGCACAGATTCTGTTTTCCCTATGTCCTTCCTATAGGCACATACAGCTTAGATGCCAGCGGGTAATTACTCATCTCTAGTATAATATTTCTGTTCTCTTAGGAGAGACTAGCCCCCAAATCCATGAAAAATGTTGGAAATTTCCTAACCACCTTGAATGCCTATTGGACCGAGCCCAGAAA
Source organism: Coturnix japonica (assembly GCF_054131305.1). Classification (NCBI taxonomy): domain Eukaryota; kingdom Metazoa; phylum Chordata; class Aves; order Galliformes; family Phasianidae; genus Coturnix; species Coturnix japonica. Next base: position 121,715,679 of record NC_140663.1, read on the forward strand.
GAAGCAGAGTGCTAAAATTCAGAAGGCAACAGTTATCTCCGTTGTTTTCTGGTAAAGCAGGATGGCAAACCTTGCAAAATGAGCCTGCTGCTCATTATGTCTAACTGATGCATGCATTCGCTACCAGTGAGCCTCCAAATAAACCTGGCTCCATCTGAGAAATCAAGGATGAAAAAAGATACTACATAAAGCACTGAAGTTTTGACGATTTGATCTTTGCTGTAGAGACTGAAGCCACACCGGACCACTGCAGTTTCACCTTTTCCACTGAAATGAAGAAGAGGAAGCTGTCCTTCTGCCTGCTGTGACATCCCTCATGGCTGACTTCTTCAGCAGAAGTTGATCTGCATTCCCACACAGTCTGTGGGGCAATCTATGAACTAAGCCTGAAAAAAACTCTGAACGATGTGGCTGGAGAAGCTCTGACAAATGTACCATAGCAGAGCATTTGGCACAGGCTCTGCCTGATGCTGCAGGAGTGATTTTTCTCCAGCACCACACACAGATGGACAAGCAAGACTGAAAAGAAACACAGGCAAAAAAATGTTGTGACCTGACAATGCTGATGCAGGAAGTTTACTGAATTGCACAGGGACTGACTCTTACTTCATGGAATCAATGAATCACAGGATCTAAGAATCACAGAATTGTTCGAGTTGGAAGGGACTTTTAAAGGTCCAACTCAATTTACTTTTAAATTGCTCCAACTCCCCTGCAATGAGCAGGGACACTTACAGCTGGAATATGGAATGCGTGGGAAGCATTTCAACCACATTCAGCTGAGTTGCACCAGAATACGCCTGTACAGGTGGATGATGACCACACAGCCATGCTGGAAGTCATTACAGACACACAAATCTGATTTCATATGCACAACCATTCTATCAGTTTTCTGATGTCAGGGACAGCCTGCTCCATCCATCCTGCATTTTGAAGCCAGCACAGCATGCCATCCATTGATAGAATGAAGCAGTATGGCACGGTGTTCCATTACCTTTGCATGAAATCATGACAGAGGGGGAAGACCGAAGGTTTTGCTGCCTCCTTCCCTTCTTTTTGAGCAGGAGAGCTGGGAGGAGAGGCTCAGTGGGATCTCTAAAGCCCTCTGCAGGCCTGGCTGTTGTGTCATGAGCAAGGACATGTATCTCTAGAGCTGTTTGTTTGCGAGACTGTGGAGGAAGAAGATTTGCCCCAGATGCCTTCTTATTTATGTTCTCTCCTAACTGTTTTATTATGCCTAATTTGTCATCCTTAGAGGATGCCTCTTATCATGTGCAAATTCTTTGTAAGTTATTATACTGACACAGAAATAATAGATGCCTGATTTACGTTGTAATCTTCAAAAAGAGGGATATTTGTACTTTTTGAGAGTGTTATGATTGCAGTTGTTTCTCAGTGGGGTTTTTTTGGCTTATGATTTTGTACTGCAATGTGAAAACGGAAGAGGAGTTCAGGCATTCATTAGAGACACCTCACAATGAGATTCCAAATTCCAGTCCTCTCACAGGTTACCACAGTACTCAGTGCAGACAGCAGAGCATTAAAACGCTCTTAAGTAAATAATGACTGCGATGATCATATAGTGGGAAAAGGAATTTTCAATTCTCTAGGGTTAATAGCGATATGCTCGATTTTCTAAACAAAGATTACTGCCCATTCTCTGAAGCACACATACACTTAATACACAACCATAACATTAAAGCTGAGATAAGGAGACAGATAAAACTCACAGCAGGAAGCTCCTCACAACACATCATTTAGAGGCGTGCCTCCACTCTGAGACCGAGTGCTGCGCTTCACCCAGAGCCCCAACCAGTCCTGTACTCTGCTGGGAGCCTCAACCTACATTGGCCCACACAGGTTCTAAGGAAGGCATTGCCTCTCTGGGAGCAAAGCAAGTCCAAGGATGCTTAGGAAAGCACCTTATCTGAGCTCTTGCAGTCCTAGAGGATATGGGAATATGGGAATGAGAGATGATTTGCTGCTCTGTCAGCATCTGGCATGGGGGCCTGTGTTCCTCTCCGGCATCTTGGCGAGGAAGAAAAGGACCTGAGGAGGTGTGGCTGACATGTAAACACCTCTATTGTTTAGTGGGATCCAGCCCTTTCCCTGGCAGTAAATGTATCCTCTCCCTGCCAATGGAAATAACAAAACCAAAGGGCCAGGGCCAAAACGTAGCCAAAGCGTAATCTGAGATCAAATGAAAGGGCAAACGGTGAAGTTTCATTAATGCTCTTCTCACTGAGCCCTTACTCTGCTTCACGGCTCTTCCTGCGTGTGAGGAGAGCAGGGGATACCAAGGGCAAGGATTCTGTCTCTATTTGCCAACAGCATGAGCAAAACTGGCACCGTTTTTATTTTCACATCTTTTAATCTTTCATTTAGTTATTTAATGTCCCTCCTTTGTAGGCCAGCCTCAGAATGACGGCACAACTGATGTTACTGGCTATCTGACTGTCATTCTCTTTCACACAGTCTGTGGTTCGCTAGTTGATGATAGCTTAAGCGGAATTTAATTGGTAACATATTGCTGGTTGAATTAGGGGCCATATGATACAGATTTAAACCCTGGTAATTTTTGCATAAAGAACAATCTGTCAACAAATCACAGCAAGAAAAACAGCCATCAATCAGCTTGTCAGGTTTATTAGTAATAGAGGAAGTTTTGTTGCCTTGTTTGGCTGAGGCCTTTCTTTAGTAGATGTTAGTTGTTCTTCTAGATGCAGGTATCTTCATAGGAATGCAGATTTTCCATTTTTCCTGTACACATGCATGGGCATAAACACATACAAGGATGGATTTGATACTTGAAAGTGCAGAGCATTGGAGGTGATAAGCTAGACAGCTCCTCCAGCCCTATCTTCCCACACAGATCAAACAGTGCTATGTGTGAATGCACTGCAGTCACATCTACATACATTTAACCATCTTATCTGAGCCCATGATCAGAGTAGAACGTTGTCCTTTCTCTGTGCCATCATATTTCTACCAGCTGATTCTGCATCATTACTCTTCTCCTTATATATTCACTTTTATTTTTTCCTCCAAAGGCTCATGTTAAAAGTTTTCCAGCTAGAAGTTGGGACTTTCACACCATCCTTCCCACTTTTCTTTCTTTTCTGAAATCTGCACTTCTGAAATTACTTCCCCAATTCTGACAACATTACATTTCCCTTAGCATGGGAAATGTAGTGTGAAGCCAACATCAGCTTTCCATTGCTAGCCAGAACAGATTGCCTGGAGATGTGGTGTGTGGTAGATGCCCCGTCCCTGGAGATGTTCAAGGTCAGGCTGAACATGGGTGCTCTGAGCAACCTACTGCAGCTGTAGGTGTCCCTGTTCATTGCAGGGGACTTGGACCAGATGGCCCCCAGGCGTTCCTTCCAACTCAGTGTTATAATTCTATGAAGAAAGATATTAAAGAAAAGGTTCAACTGCACTTACTTATAGGGCCTCAGAAAAGGGATCTGTCTGCCCCATTCCAGAGACTTCAGAATCACCATGAAGGGCTTCATCTGCTGGCAAGGACTTCCCAGTCTGAGAGGGGATCTTCACATCACCTAGCAGAACTCCTAGATTTTGGGGTGTACACCCTCCGTGAGTTGTACATCCACAGGAAAGGAGTTCCTACAGTGATGAATGCTGCTGTGGGAGAGATGGTCCCACACACATATCTATGGGCTCTGGTCGGCTTTTGATATAAAAGTTGTTCTCTAAAGGTGCGCACGGTCTCCATTTTTGGTTCATGTCTAACAGTATTAATTTTTCTTAATGGTCAAGAATATGCAAAGTAAGTCCAGATGAGGCACTGATTGAACAGATATCCAGTGGGCATCATTATGAAAAAGATGGGCAATCACAAAAAAATGCCCCATGAATATTTTATTTAAAAGGATGCCTTGTGTGTTGCGATTACCCTTGGGTGACAGCAGCTGACAGAGCACGTCTATCACTCACGATAAAAATTGCAGGATGATCTGCACCGCTGTTCATAAGCATGATATAAGGTGCAGCAGTTGTTACAGCAGCATAATGTTCATATGCAGTAACAAATATGCTACGCAGAGACATGCACATAATTAAAAAGACGCTCGCTGGCTTGCTAGCACCGTTTGCCAAAGAATAAGATGCATGCAAGTGGATTTGCATACAAATGAGATACTGTCAGAACAATAATGGGACTTTGATAAGACCACATACTCATGTCATTAAGTCACTTCAGTAGCTAAGGAATATTTAGTTAGCATTAAATGAGGATAAAAGTTGATCGTTTCCCCTCCCCCCCATATTAAAACAACAGCCAACAATGCACATCCAGTTAAAAATACTAAGGCGTTTTGGAATTGGAAAGATAGCGCAGTTAATGTCATCTTTAGAAAGTTTTATGATGTATTGTGGGATTAAAATTGTACTTTTTGACACAGAAACTAAATGTATTTATCGTTATATGCTATTGTCACCAAGTCTCCATGTCACCATCTTGCTTGGTAAGTGCAGCCACGATACAGTGTGTGATCTTTTTAAGTAAATACATCTTACAAAGAAAGACATTTAAATTTATGCTTATATTCACTTGTATACTTAAATGTAATTCAATCAGATTATACTGAAACCTTACAGTGAATCAAGAGCCTTTGAATCCCTGTATTTTTTTGCTGTACTTGGAGACCTCTTCGAAATGTCTGAATTTTGGACTGGATCCAGCTATGCTGAAATCAATGGGAACTTTTCCATCGACTTTAGTGAAAACAGGTCCCTTGGGAAGAGTCTGAACTGAGATATATTGCTCTACTCAGCTGGTAAAAACCTTCTGGAAAACCATTTCGTGGCAATCTCAAGGTCTGTACCTCAGGTAAACGGGCTCATTGTAATTTTGGTGGGTTCGTCTGTAAATAATCAGAGGAAAAGTGAAACACTGAAGAATGAAGGAGCCAGGAGTTAAAATAGTCTTTTGCTGGTGGTGGGAGACCTGCACACCATGCGTTGCAGGAAATGGTCTTGCAAATTCATTAACTTCTTTTCTAACTTGAAAAATGGTGCAGGAGTCACTCAGAGGAGGGTAAAAATTAATATTAATGATTTCATTTTGACAGAAATGAATTCATTACCATGCACATTTCCAACGTTTTTCAACAGTTAATTTTAGCTGCTGAAAAAGACCTTGCTCGCTAACTGAAAATATGGTAATTTCACATTAAAAACTGTGTATTAATAAGTCTTTCTTTGCCAAAGTTACAAGCACTTGACAGGGTTTTATAAACCACACTGAGTACTTCACAAACTTTCAATCACTCGTTACGAGAGGACGAAAAAATCCAAATTTAAAACCAGTTTCCTGATTTGGTTTTTGTAATGTGTAATTTTTTAAGCTGCTGCTGTTACGACAAAACAACTAAGACATATGGAAGAAATACATCGGCCCTGAGATTCTCTAGGCTTTCTTAAGAAGGAAAATACGACACTTTGTTATAATAACTGCCGCTTCCACTGATAAAAGATATCCTGTTGTGTTAATAGATAGATGAATGAGCAGTTACAAAAAATAAAAAAATAAAAAAGCAGCTGATATGAGGCAGATTCACATTAAGATGAATTTGCTTGTTTAATCTGTGGCACAATGAGCTCGGGGCACTATTTGTACTGTTTGCCAGCAAAATCTGTGTTGCACTGCTGGTGAACTCAAGGGGGTCCTGAGAAGCTCGATGTGATACTGAAATGAGTTTCTTCTTTCTTTGTTCAAGATAGGTACACACATTGAACAAAAATTGTTGAAGGTTTTGGAAGAGTGCCACTAATAAATTGGCCATTTTTAGTCCAACAAAACCTTCCAAGGGACTTTTCAGTGCTCTCTAACCGAACAGTATGAAGCCTTCCAGGTTTGCTGTGGTCCCTTGAGGGCAGTGGGAAGGGTGGTGCAGGGTGGGATTCGCCCCCACCCTGCCTCAAATCTTCTGCATCACCAGCTTCCCAAGAGCTTACAGAGGCTGGGGCGAATCATGCACGAGCCCCCTAAGTGCAGCATGTGAGCCAGAAGTGGATAAAACAAGGAAATAACTCCCTCCAAATGCTGTCAAACTCACAAAGCACACAGCCTGAAAAACAAAGGAGATTGCCTTCATTTCCTTTCCATTCTAATCATCTTCAGGGCTATTTGTAACAATAGTAAGCATAACACTGCCAAGCACAAATGTGATTTCCAAGTTGGAGTTCCTTTCATAAAATGGATTAGTTCAATTTTCCAGATGTCAGACAGGTGTGCAGTTAAGTATACTCTGGAATTCAGTTTTGGTGATTAACACTCATAATGACTATTTGGCTGTGACAATCAGATCCTTATTTTCAAACCCTACTATATATTGTTCTAGTACATTTACTTCGCTTATAGCCACCAGCCAAATTCAAGATCAGCTAGAAGGAAATTAAGGACCAATTTATTATGCTTGTGTTGTTTGTATTACATTCATCATAGCTAGAAGAAAGTGACTACAAAAAGGAAGGGTAAAGAGGTATTATGCCAATATACAGAAAGAAATGAAGATATGTCGCTCTATTCTATGTGGTGTCATCGCATAAAAGGTGAAAGAAAATATATAGATATTTGAGATACCATTAGAATTTTTGCTTCCATACCTGGATTCAATTCTGTATTTCAGGATTGAGGCATCTCTCAATTCTAGGCATCTCTTCATACCATCATCATAATAATAGAGTTATTACAAAGCTACAACATTACATTAAATTAATTAATCTATTTGAGCTAGAAGCAGATTGCTTGAAAAGCAATTTTTGTGGTTCTGTTGTTGCAAAAGATTTGGTTTCAAAAGAACTGCCCGAGTGTTTGAAGCTATGTAACTGCACTGTCCCATGTGGGAGAGCCTAGGGTTGTGGTTGTTGTATTGCTTGTATTGATCCCCTAAGTATTGTTCACTGATTGCTCATTATTTAGGTGTTGTTAATAAATCAATAAGCTGCTTTGATTCTGATTTAATTTAAGCGACATACACAGAGCAGTTATTTCCTGCAGCAACCATAATCCAGGAGCACTGGTAGGCAGTGATATTGTGACCACTCAATGCAGCCAGACAGAAGAAACATACAGTAGTCAGCGATGAGGATTTTCAGGATAATAAAACATGTTTCTATCCTAGCAATGAAGTAAGGGCATAAAGCTTCAGTCTTAAAGGAAGACACAGGAAGGAACCAGGAGATGAGAAGAAAATGTGACTCAATAAGCAAGGTGAATGCTTTTCCAGGCTTATGAAAATTGCGTTTTGGTTCCTGCTCAGTCTGTCAGCCCCACACAGTTTCAAATCAGCTTTCAGTTCCAGGCAAGGAAGCCTTCCTTGGGCACTTCTTGCGTACTTCTCTCTTTCACAAACACACCTACACAACATCTTGCTGGTTGTCAAGCTTCAGCAGCCTTTTCTGAGCCTTCCTAGTACTGTTCTATTTTGTGGATGCCAAAATACCTTAACTTGACCCAGTCTCTCAGTGGGTTCTTTTAAAATGGCCTTATTGACATTTTAACAAAGACCTTTCTGTAAAGACCGAGATTACTGAATATGTTCATTCTGCCTTGCAATTTGTGTGCCCAGATATTACAGTAGTGTGCTTTTTTTGTCAAAGAGCAGAATTAAAACTTATATCTGGAAAAATACCAGGCAGAGTTATATGAAAAAAAAAAAAAAAAAAAAAAAAACAAAGTAAAATTCTTTTTCTGAGTGAAGGTAGACATTAGAAAATAGTCTCTTTGGTTATTCTTCTCTCATTTTTACTAATTTTGAGGATGGTGTCAGATGAAACTTGGACTAGTTCTTTTCTGGGTCAGGCTCCATGAAAGTGAATTAGTGTAGGTGGAGCCAATAATAACTCCAAGGAACACTGTGAAAGAAATATCACTTTAAGATCTCTCATCACCTTTGAAGAATATCCTTCATTATCATTGCTTGTTTGAGTAACATGAGAAGAAATGGACCTAGAGAGGTCTGTCCAGTGACACTGCTGGCAAATCGTAACCAGGGCTCTGTGTATGGCTTTGCTGCACCACAACAGTACTTCAGGAAGTTGCTGGCCCAAATACATAGAATAAACTCAAACACACAGGAATGACCCAAAACAAAACCAAACCAGGGCTGATGGGGAAACGGGATTCTCTGCACTGAACACCAGTCTGTGGAAAAAAAATGGACAAAGTGCTTGAGAATCTTGTGAAAGCCTGACAATTTGCCCTCTTTCTTCCTGTGTTGTTGAGCAGTGTGGTTAAGGGCAGCAGCTCTTGCTATGACCTTTTGTTGTGGGGTAACCCTGGAGGACAGCCCCGCAGCCCCACCAGGCAGGTTACCATAGAAATTCAAATGATTTCTGAACAAAATGCTTTCCTTGGTTGAGTTTGTCACTAGTAAATTATAGCAAGACTGACTGTGTGTGAAGGGAAGAAAGTGTACGGGGAGGACAGACAGAGAAAGGAAAACTAAGAAATAAATTTGTTCAGTCATTAAATATCACAGCAATGAATGTAGCCTAAATGGGTGAAGCCCATCGGGATTATTGTGTATTTTGGGCTGTGAATCCACCAAAATGGAGCAAGTCTCTAGAATTTACCTACCTCTTCAGCAAAGAAAAACAACGCTCAGTGCTGGGTTTCTTAATGAAGTCAAAGAATTAAGAGAATAATATATTCTTAAGCTCAGTGTACAAGTTGAGCCATTACAGTCTTAAAGCACATTTGGGAATCCAGTGTTAACTGGCCAGAGAAGGGAGTCATCAGGTCAGATTTACATCTCAAAGACCTACAGTAGAATTACTTGAACAACAACAATAAAATAATAATATGGTAGGTTTTCTTGTTCTTAAATACCTAGGATTTGGCAGTTTGTAGTGGTGGCTATAGGAAAGCTACTTTTTCCCATTTAAATGAAAAATTTTATTAACATTCCTGGATGCATAATTTTGGATGTTGTAGATTCTCATGAAAATTAAGTCTTGAAAGATATGAGGTAGCTGTACACAGAGAGAGACTATGGAAACAGAACTGTTCTACACTATGCTTCCCTACCATTTGGTATGGAAATGTATTAGAGCTTCTGGTTGAAACACTAAGAAATTAAATGAGGCAGTGAGTATATGTTTTGATTTAAGCTGGCATATTAAAATGAGTTTTAAACTCACTTAAAATGAGTTGAATGGCAATGTATAGGACAAATTGAAACGTGTACGTACAAGTCCTCTCCTAAAGTAAGAGAACAAGACTCTATTTTGAAGACCAATAACTTGCTTTTTTGTTTGGAATAGACGTCCTTTTTAGAACTACATCTGATTCTCCAAACATTTATCCATACTCATTTGCATTGCAACATCATCACCATCCCCCAAAGCACAGACAGACGATTTTCCAGCATGGAAGCTGTATCTGTAAGATCATACTTTCAATCAAAAACACAGTTCAAACAAACTGAATGGCTGGCCATCACCATCCACTTTTTTGTTTTATTTTATTTATTTCAAAGTGTTTTTGTGCTTGTTTCTGTAGCTTGGATCTCGTTCTTTATCACTTTGCTCCCTTCATCCTCGTGGTTTATTCAATCTGACAAAGCTTCGGGGTTTTTTTTTGCTTTTATTCAGTGCAGCCGAGAAAACCCTCTTACAATGTGTCAATTTTAATATTTGCTCACTCCACCAGTACACAAACAGGTATTTCAAGGTCTCCCTCCAGGGAAGCAGCAAGTGCACTTGTTGATGCTATGCCACACAGTGCCAGTAACCACATCTGGGCACCTGGACTCAGGGCTGATAAATCTGTAGGCTTCCAATTCGTTTCTCCTTCTCCCTCCCTCACCCTCCCTGGTCATTCAAGTTGGGGATATTCCAAGTAGCTTTTCTTATGGAATTGTATTTTCTCCTGCGAAGACTTGAAGATTTTATTAAAAGGAGTCTTTATGAACTGGTGAAGTAATCAGGCACCGCAGTCAGTGGGAATGCGATCACACACACACATCCCTGTGTGCTGTACATGTGCACCTGTATGCACATATGTACTCTGGGGATATAGAAAAGCTTCCATGTAACTACAAGTGCCCTGCATGTAAGTCCCTTTTTTTGAAGAGTTCAGCATGAAAATGTTGTAAGACAAAGGTTACTCTTTGCCATCAGAAATTATCTGACATGCATTACATTAGCATTTACAAGATTTTAGGCTCGTTGCAAATTTTTCTACTGTTGAAGCCTGGCTTATGTAGAATTGATTAATTTTGCTCAACTGGATTTCATAAAAATTCTTCTTTTGACTGCAGCCGTATGAGACATTTGATATAATTTAACTGTGCATTCCTAAGAGGAGTTTTTCTGCCTGAGTTAGAGTAGCCTATTCGTGTGCAAGCCCACTACTATACAACATTATGTTTTGTGCTACTGGGTAATGAAATGCTATAATTGATATAGGTCTTTACCACACTGACTAGCATGTAGTACGATATAAAATAAATTACTAGAAAGGAACAGCATTTTTCTAATCGTAGATGCTTATATAAAGCATTTGGGATTGTTGCATCTTAGGGAAGTGACAATTATTCTCTCCATATTCACTTGATTCATGAACAGTGTGATTTCCAAGCATTTGTATGTTGTTAGCAGAGCTCAGGGAAAAAGCACCATAACAAATAGTCAAGTGGCTATAAACCAGACCCCTCTGTGCTGACAGATTAATTAATCTGATCGTTCCTAAACAACAGTGCTTGTCGTGTGAGCAGTGGCACTGGGAGGGCAATCAGCACCCAGTGGCAGCCAGCTACAGTCCTAGAATCAGAGAGTCATCAAGGTTGGAAAAGATGTCTCAGATCTAGTCCAACTATCAGCCTACCCCACCATGTCCACTGTCCATGCCCCTCAGTGCCACATCCACACAGTTCTTGAACACCTCCAGGGCCAATGACTCTGCCTACCAGCTCTCCCCAGTTACTGCGGAGGGCAGAAACCCAATCGCCAAGTGTAGTTTTGTTTGACAAGAGCCTCCCAACCCACAAAGCGCTCAGGAGGGATGTGATTTCCTCTTGGCTCCCTTGGAACACAAGGAACAAGCTGTACAGAGCCTCGCAGTCTCCTTTGGTGATACCTAGCTCAGTTTCAAGTACAAATAGGTAGATACGAATCAGACTCTCATGGCATTAAGCAATCAAGATTGAAACGTTGTGCCACGGATTGTTAAAATGCCCGAGTTGTTAAGCAAATCTATAAGAAAAATACTTTCAAGACAATAAACAAACTGAAAAGCTGCAACCAAAATGCTGCTCATGAAACAGCAAATACTGTAAATATAGAGGGTACTTCTTTTTTTTAAGCTGTTTTCAAATTTCTCCCATTCATGGGCAATCATTCTCAAAGCTTGTGCTGCGGGTCACAACAGCAGGCTGGTGTTTTTTTTTGCCATTTGAACAAAGCATTATGTACTAAGGCAAAACAAGCTTGTATTAAATTCCTACCATCCTGAGAACACAGCGAGTTTCTAGCAATATGCTGCCAGGAATAACGTGAAAAGATACAAAATCAGGTTATAATTTTCACATTTAATTATTTATTTTTACAAAATTCTCATTAGATTTCCCGTCACATTAAGAGCAGCAATTGCTGCTATAGAAAAGCAACAACCTAGAGCATCAGATATTCTCTGGTGGATCTTTCAGACCCAAACCTGCTTAGCTTTTAAGATTAGACAAGATCAAGCCTACTTAGACAAGGAAGGCCATCTGTTTTCAAGGATCCAGCTGCTATCCCTTCAAACACAACTCACTGCAGACTCCCATAATTTATTAATCCCAGGATAAACCTGTAAGTCTGCAATATCATTATTTGACTTCTTTATACCATTAGCTTGAACGTTTTATCAACTGCTGTGCAGGTAACAGTCAAAAAGCTAAGGAGATTTGTCAACCCTCATAATTAATATCTCCCTTCTTTTAAGTTACCAGGACTCCAGTTTAGCACAGACTTAAGCTTGTGCCCGACTTTCTGTGTGAGGGCAGTTCTGGATAGATGATTAAAACCTGGCACGTGTCTGTGATCCTTTCCATAATTGGGACCCATGTTTAGGACTTGCTTGCCTGTGCAAATTTGTTACTAAAACTGGTCCATGTATACACACTCACAAGCATGCGAGCACTCACATGCTATTTTCTTATTTATAAATTTACTATTTCTTCAGGGAAGATTCGGGTTGGATATTAGGAAACATTTTGTCTCAGAAGGAGCAGTGCTGCAGTGGCACAGGCTGCCCAGGGAGGTGGTGCAGTCACCGTCCCTGGAGGTGTTCCAGAACCATGTGGATGTGGCACTGAGAGACGTGGGCAGTGGGCATGGTGGAGGTGGGCTGACGGTTGGACTGGGTGATCTTTTCCAACCTTTTTCGTTCTCTGATTCTATGATTCTTCAGAAAGTAGGGAGCTGAAGACCAAATGCTCTACACATGTGAAACAGGAATTTTCTTTGAAACAAAATGAGGCAGGAGTTGTCTCTCAGTCTTCAGAATTTATGTGATGGATTTAAAAGTGAGAATGGCTTTTTCTCAGTCAGACAACTCTGAATTGGCTAAATGACTGGATGGATGTTAATAAAACTTCCCTTTCGTCTGTAAAGTGATCATGTCTGGTCCCAGGTGGAGCATGATAAATCAGTGCAAAAGCTGCTTTTCTCAGAAAGTTAAAAGTGACTGAAAATAACCATTTAGAACAGAAGTGCCATGGTAGTTGCCTTTCAGAATGTTACTGTCATAATGGTGTGATCTGTTTGCTAAGAGTGTATTTAACAAGATAAAATAAATATACCTTTCTACATATGCACATTTCTATGCCTTTCTACATATACTTGGCAAACTCTAAACTCTGTTGTCTTCCCCTGGGAGGGTGCGAGGATCCTCTCATTCTAGTTCAGCATCTTTTAGGCTGAGGAAGCCAGGGCATTCTGTCTATAAATGTGGTAACATGGCTGGATCATTGATGAAATGTGGGAGGTAGCTCCACCCTTGCAGGAGGCTGAACAAAATGCTTTGAGATCCCTTAAGCTGTTGCCAGCAAGTGCTCAGTTTTCCAACATCATGAAGCACTGCAAACTGCGAGAGTTAAACAACTTTTGTTTCCATTGGAATCCATTAAGACATCTATCTAATTGTTTGGGAACCTTTTGGGCTATATATTCCATATATTATACAGATTCATAACAAGAAGTGGTAGCATTTTTTGTTCCTTTTACTCTCCCTTTCTTTCTTCCATTTTTTCTCTCATTCTTTCTTTGAACAGAACACGGGATTTTACAAGGGTGCTCAATCATGGAAGTTAATGTTTGGGGTGAGTAGTTCAAAATAATGAAAAAGTGACTTTAAAAAAGTAAAAAAAAAAAACAAACCTGTGTGGATTGCAAAGATTCCAACTAATTATTTCCAGCATCCTAATATTTTGTTTTTACAGTAAGGGTTTTTTGCTATAGGAGTGATGAGGCACTGACACAGCTTGCCCAGCAAGGTGTTGGATGTCCTGTCCTTGGAGACACCCAAGGTCAGGCTGGACAAGGCTGTTTATTGCAGGGGAATTGGTCTAGAAGGCCTTTAAAGGCCCCTTCCAAGTCAAATGATTCTATGACTCTGTGAATATTAAAATCATTTGATTTGTGGTTAGGGCACATAGCTTCTATACCCAGTGCAATGCAGAGCAACATGCAGGAACTGCCACTGGTTACGTTGTTAATCTCTGTTGGCAATAGGAAAGCAGCCTACTCATTTTAATATGTCATTTCCTGACACCAAGTAGTCTGAAAGGTTTTATGACAAACTCTGTGAGGCTCAACAGATGTACTTCTATTGTGAAAGTGCATCTTAAAATCATTTTATATAATCCTTATTTTATTGTATAATCCCTCCAGTAATTGTGGATATCAATATTCATCTGTTTAATAGGTAACAAAATTCACTTCTCTCTTTGTGTATAGCGCACCAGGCTCAAGGTAACCTGTAAAATCTAAGACTTTAACACAGTAGACAAGGGTTGCAATGCCTTGCACATGGATCATAAGTTACTCATGTGGTACTCATGGTTTTTCACTGACTTCATACATAACCCCAGTGCTGGCATTTCCTGGCTTTTCACTGTTTGACTTCACCATCTTCCTGTTCATTTCATACCACAGCTTCCCTTCAAAACTCTCTGAAAAGCATACAGGGCTGGAGTAAGGAGGAAAGATGGTCTCTGCAAGGGACACCTTCCAGAGATGATCTCCAGATCATAGAGTATAGAGGATAGGTTTTGCAGAGTATAACAGAGTCTTGGGGATCTCAGGTCCTTGTTCAAAAAATTACTGGATGATGCCACTGTGAGAAGATGGGTCGCAATCAATCAATAATTGCATCTAAACTTTCTCACCAGTATAGATCTAATGGATGAAGTCTTCTAGCAGGGCTTTTTGTGGTGCCAGAGGCATCCTGATAATACCATCATACTTATATTTCCCATATCTTACACATACACCTTAGTAGGCGTAGGTCGACACAGGTCCACTGAATTGTCAAAACAGTATTGATTTACTCCATGTAAGATCCGACTTGAGAGTCAAAAGAGCAGATGTGCAGTCAAGCAATCTTGTTCCCAGGTAGATAATTCTGCTACCACTTAATAAAAGTGCTAAAAAAGCACTAGGAAAGCTTATTTGTTTTATCTCTCAGTGATAATTTTGCTTGGTAGTCACAAACATCCCGTGTAAAGTCTGACAAGAATTAACTTATACTTTGGCAAATACTGGTGATTTCCTTCATGTTCTCTTCTGATAAAGGTAGTCTGACTTTGATATTGCTTAAAGTAGTCACAGTCTTTGTTCTTCAGAAATGATAAAGCATTTCTAATTCTGAATTTTATAATACTACAATATGGAGAGACAGATTTTATCTTAATAACATCTATATTATGATAAAGAACCAGCTACATGACAGGGAAGTGAACATTTCAGTTCATCTGCAATTCTCCATCACATCAAAAGACACTACATGTGAGAATGATATGCTGAAACTTCCCATTATGCAGTTTGGAAACACATATATTTATTCCAAAGGCATATTGTTAAGAGTAACCTCAGTGGTTGATCTAGATAATGTTTCACAGCTAAAATTGATACTTTAATTACAGTGTAATAAGATACTAATCTTATTTCTGTGCATCTTCTAAGATATTTCTGTGAGCAACGTGCTGAATGTAAGGAGCTGTTCCTGATACAATAATTGCAAATAAGAACACAAACGCTATCCCTCCCAGCTATGTTGTGACACCTGAAGTGTCGTTAGTATTTAATGCAAACTGTGATGAAATAGGATAAACCCGACAAGAATTCTATTTCCAGGAAAAGGTAATAATTTCTGTGAAGGAACGGTGTATCAGGCTGAACCATTTCACATCCAAAGAGAGAATTAACTGTTTATTCTACCTAGAACAAAATAACCACTGGGCCCACCACATCTTCCAGTAACAGAGGACATGAAAATACACATAATGAGCCATATGCGCGTGTGTTTTCAATTAATGTACACATTAATAACTGCATGTTTATATTTTAAAAAGCCCTTCTCCCCACACACACACTTTCATTCATATAGATAAAATCTATACTCGTGATGGGCCCAATTCTGCCTACCTTGGTCATATTGAGAGGCAGCTCCTCCTGCAGTCCCACTGAAATCAAGCACAGATAATGCTCTTCCATCTGAGTGTGGTGGCAGATTCCACCTATATATAGCACGTCTATATTTATCTCCATCTTAAGTGGTTAATTTTGCTCTGTATCACTGAATTAAATATAAATTATCTGCCAGCACAAAAGCAGCTTGGGAACAATTACAGCTCCCTATCTCCCCCCACCCCAAATATGCTAAATTTCAGTGTGTAATATGCAAATCCTAGGGGTTTTTTACACCAACCAAGTTGAATACTTAATACCAGACAAGAAGAAAATCATAGCTTAACATACACCAGTAGATGTAATAAATAATGAACAGCACTAACAGCTTAACATCATAAGGAAACAGATGGAAAACTTCCCTCCAGAGATCATTGCATCTAGTATTAGAGAATGAGTTTCTGGACGTGCACAGGGTGAACAGTTCAAGTCTGAATTACAATGAGGTTTGTAACACTTTTTTATTATAAATGTAGGAATTTCATGTCTTCCTTTTAGAAAGTACTGCTATTATAACATTCATCTGTTTCACTGAAGACATGAAAAGCAAAAGGCAAAATCTTAAGCTGCTAAAGCATGCATAGCACAATCAAATCAAGATCTCGCTCTGGGAGTACCTTCACCGGGTTTGCAGAATATAGCAGAGCTACAATGCCATCATCTGTCCAGGAGAAGAAACAGAGCCCAGCTGGGGAGCTAAATCTTTGCTGACAGCATTCGGACACACTACTCAAAAACACCAGCAAGTCAATAGCTATTCTATTAGTAGGTGAATTACTATTATGTCTACAGAGAACTATAACAAAGCAATGCCCAGTCTGTTTCTGTGCTAACATTTCCTTTCTCACATAATATGGCTTGGTGGTGTGCTCCAAGTGCCTTGCAAACCGTGACTACAAGAAGCAGATTTCTCTAGAAAGCAAAACTTATTTGCTCACTTTGAATAAACCATGATGGAAAGGTGAATCAACTGTCAGAGTTTTAAAGCGTTCATTTCCTTTTTGTTTTGGTGTGTGGTGTTCGAATAGCTTGCACTCACAATGTCACTGGGAGTAGCCCAGCAATAGCAAGATGTCATGCTTGAATCCTTCACCTCCTCTCCCCTCAGTGGGCACTTGAACCCATGGTGCATCCCCTTCCACTCCCAAATAAGAATGTGTGCGCATGTACATACAGCATGAATTACATGGGATCCTGTCTTTCTCATTCCTCATCACAACAGTCTCAAGGTATGGTGCAAAACTCCCCCTCTGGACAGACTTTTTCCAGCACCTACTATAACAGCAGCTACATGCCACGTACACAGTTACGTTTTATATAGAGTTCCGTGCCAGCACTGATAAGCACAGCTTCTCAAGAAGGTGGAATTTTAGTCCTTACTTCCTTCCTCCATCCTCTTCACACTCACCTCATCCACACTGCACACCGCAAAAGATGCACAACTGAATGTGCTGTCCAGAGTCTCAAAAGCCCATTGCAGCAGAGCTTGCCCAAGCCAGCTGAGCTCCTGTCTGCTCTGTCAGCTGTTCGATAACACTGCCTCCAACATTAGACGGACGTGGAGACCACTTTTTCTATTATTGCTTAGGATATATCAGCATAACTGAAGCTTGTATTGATTTTGAAGCCAAAACTTCTAGATGACTAAAACTCTGGGGCAACCGTAGGGTCAGCCAGAACACCTTTGGTAATAGCACAAGGAGCGGAAGTTGATATTCTCCTGACAAACCCTCTAAGCTTACAAATGTCTAACACTCATTACGTTACAGGCAATGCTGGCCAATAATTTCAGGTTGCTGTTCCAAGACACAAATTACTTCCAAATGCAGGACTACACAGAAATGAATGGAAGAGGTCCAATATCAGAATGTAAGAGACAGCAAAGAGTTATTTCAACAAGAAGACTACTCAATAATTTTATATCACACAGTTTGATACTGAATCCAATAACTCTCCACTGCAGCGCCGTAATGCACAGGCACACAATTTCAGCCCATAGCATAGAGAGTGCTAGTGATATATTCAAAGACACTGAGCATAAAAAAAAGGTAATAAAACGTGGAACAACTTTCCCCCAAAAATATAACCACCCTATCTAATGAGATGTCCTCCATCTCATGTTTCTCCATCTCCCTAAAGAAGTGGCCTGGTCAAATGTACCCCCCCCCCCCCCCCCCATAGGGCTAACATGCAGACCCTGGTGGCTAAGGAGCTTGGAACCACCTCTGCTGTTCCTTTCTGAAGGAATCTGAGGTTTAGTCCAGGAGCTTGGAACACCTCTGCTGTTCCTTTCTGAAGGAATCTGAGGTTTAGTCCAGGAGCTTTTCCTAAAACTTAATGGAGGCAGTGAGTTTCATGTCAGACCCTGGCACAAGCTCTAGGATCAGGCTCAAGACTGCATGTAATAAGTACAGTGGTTGTCATTTTCTTAAGGTCCTGAATTGCCTTTTACCTTAACAAGGTTAAAACCAGCATTCTTTCTATACTCATCACCTAAGGCTCTAAAGGCACTCCAGGTCACCATCTTCACAGCATGTCAGGGTTTCTGGTGTATCACAAGCTTTCAGATCACACAGAAGTTCTTTCCAGTTTTCCCTCTTGTAACAAGCTTTGCCAAGCAAATCCCATGCGGTGTTGCTGCTGGCATCTAGCATGATAACCAAATGAGCTAATACAAGAGAAAGATCTTATGGAATATGGTGAGTTGTAGCACGTCAGACTGATGCCAGAAGCAAAGATTTCCTTCTTCCTTGCTCTTCCTCACCATCTCTTTGAAGCTTTGAATAAGGATAAAAAGAGAGAGATGTCTTAATGATTCCTTTACTTTTGTTTTTCCTGTGGATTCAGAGAACAAGTTAATCTTTTTAAGTGAGATTTGGGTACTTTACAACAGACCCAGATGAAACTGGTGCTCAGGAGCTTGTCCAGAAACCCTGCTTGGCACAAGGAGAGAAATTCTCCCCATTACATTTGAGGCTTTTCAAGGAAACCACATATTTTGTGTCTGAGGTTTGCTTTTGACCTTTCTCTTTTCCTTAGGCTACGACACATTACCCCACAATAGCTAGATTTATTGTTTATTAACTTAAAACCCATTAAAAGCGAAGTATTTTTTATATAGTTTTGGGAAACCCTGGAAGATGAGGAAAAGGAATGACCAGAAAGAACACCAGGGAAATAAATCTTGGAAGGTTGAAACAAAATACCACATCTGTTAGGGGAGGGAGCTTGGTCCTAAGCAGAGCCTTGCATCACCTGACTGGCTAAGAAAGCGGTGTTTAAACCTACCACTAACCAGGTGGATTTACACCCTCCAGCATACACTGCACAGCCAAACACGTGTTAACCTGTGTCTATAGGGACTGAAAAAAAACAGGGCGAGGGCAGAAGCCAGAGGATGTTCTTATGTGAGCAATTTCCCTGTGTACAAAAGCTGTGATTGGATCCTTCATTCTTTTGCAAAGAGATGCCAAGAAATGTGAAAGGCTGAAAAAAGAGAAGCCAGCAGCAGTAATACAGAGGAGAGTTTTGGTTTTTATTTAAAGTCCAAATTCAAAGACATTAAGTGAGACACTAAGGTGCTAGACTTCAGTGGGAAGGCAGGAAGGGGAAGAGTTCAGGTCGTGCAGCATCACTGACTCATCTCTCTTTGGGCATAGCTGGGTGTCTGCTACTCACAGCGGGGATTTAACACCAGCAGAAGGAACACTCACCCTTCCTGCCTTTTCCCATTAAAATGAATAAGGTCATCTTCCCATTGACTTTTGTGTTTCACTTATTTAAATAGTGACAAATTAAGTACAGTTTTGCACAAGTTCAGGTTCGAACCATGCTGAGCTGTTGGATAAGGTCTGACCTACTTAATGCGGAGCGATGGGTGTTTATCCAAGAACAGGATCCTGACCCACTTTCATGATGGAACAGCACAGATACAACTTACTGAATATGTGCTAATGTTGGCTTTGTAGTCTTAAATCAGATGAAAGTATTTAGTAGCCACGAGATTGCAAACATTCCATGCTCCTACTATAAAAATATCAGTGTGAACCACTTATAGAGTTCTCTATTTTCAAAGCTCTTTACTGTTATTATTATTAATTATTTATAGTACCGTTGGGTCCAGAGAGAATAGTCAGGATTAACTCCCTATAGCGCAAGGTTCTCAGCAAACACAGAAAATGTAAATATTAGTTAATTTATGTATTTACCAGTCGTGTCTCTTCCCAGCTACCCCTCAGCATGCCAGAGTGATTCACTGTCTTACAGAGACATACAAGCAATCTGGAATTTAAGTTTTACAAATTGTGCTCTGAAGGGAAATATTTCTCTCAACCCAACCCTGATGACTGCGTGGGGAGCCAGGGAGCCTATGTGATGTCTACGTGACACCAAGCTGAGGTTTCATCTCCTGATGAGAAAGAGATGAAAAGGGGTCAAGCAGCAGACAGGGCTTCCCTGCGGCTCCACCAAACTGCACTCCAGCACTGTGGGTCTCCTTCCACCCCCTCCAGCATCTTTGCCCTGTGCACCCTGAGTGTCACCACTCTCCCATCACACACTGCAGTCTGTTGACTGCTTTACCAATCCACATGCTGCTGAGAGCTCTGAAACCATATTTCACGATAAGTTCATTAGTCCAAATTTCCCCAGGGAGCATCGCTTGCCCATGTGACATCCCTCCCTGCCATGCAAGGCTCTGAGTCAAAGGTAGCAGGGCAACTTGCACATCTTCTGCAGGCAAAGAGCTTCCCATTGAAAATGAAGTGTAAGTTGCTCACGTGCACCACTTATCCCACTATGTCTATAGAATAAATTATGCTCAAGAAATTTGCTCTCAATGGCCTCTTTCAGATAGAAGCAATGAGTAAGATAAAACCTGCCACTTTATGTCAAGTCACACTCGTCAAGTACAGATTTAGTAATAGTAATACTTATCTTTTATGTAGCACTTTACATTTCCCAGTTGCTGCACAGAGATTAATTAATCAGTTCGACATATATAAGCCAGGCCTAGAGCACATATTGAAGGACTGACAGATGCCTGCACTGCTACAACAGCACAAAGGCAACAGTCTGGCCAGCAAATGAACAGGTACGCTGAATTGAATAAGAACAAGGCACTGGCAATCTGTTGAACTTTAAGTGGCACCATGTTAGCTCAGAGGCCTTGCCCTTTTCCAACAGAAAAAGACATGTAGTAAGCACTTCCCTCTCTTGTGACTGGCCGTTACTAATTCTTAGGTTAGGAATTAAGAAATAAAGGTAAATGGATCTGCTTCCAGCTTTGTGGCAACCTGTTCTGAAGTCATAAAATCACTGCCCATGGGCAGGGCTGCCCCCCACCAGCTCAGGCTGCCCAGGGCCCCATCCAACCTGGCCTTCAGCTTCTCCAGGGACGGGGCACCACAGCTTCTCTGGGCAGCTGTGCCAGCACCTCACTGTCCTCTGAGTAAAGAATTTCCTCCTAACCTCTGACCTAAATCTGCTCTTTTATTTTAAAGCCATTCCCCCTTGTCTTAATGGACTGTGTAAAATTTGCCCTCCCTCCCGCTTGCAAAGCTTCCTTTTAAGTACTGGAAGACTGATAATGAGGTCTTCCTAGAGCCTTTCCTTCTCCAGACTGAACAATCCCAATTGTCTCATCCTGTCTTTGTAGGAGAGGTGCTCCAGCACTCTGATCATCTTCTTGGCCCTCCTCTAGACCTGCTCCAACAGCTCCACATTCTTCTTATTCTGGGGGCCCCCAGGTCTGAACACTGTACAACAGATGGGGACTCAAGAGGGCAGAATGCAGGTAGTCACCTCCTTCACACTGCTGGCCACCCCTATGCAACAGCAGAAATGTTCTCCTTGCTGTGCCACTGTTTGGGACTTTCTCTATAAATTCCCTTTGTGGTAAAGGATCTGTCCTTGTTGATGGTGTAGGGACAGGCTCTGCACTGCTGTGGTGTCTGATAGCAGCCTTTTGCCCAGCCTGTCCTTGTTGCTGCTGGAGTGCTTCAGACGTGCACCTTGAAATAAGCCAAGCCTGGATAACCAGGAGCTGGAATGAGCTCAAACATGAGCTGGCAAAAGAGGAATCATGTTGTTCGCTGGTCATGTTGCTGACAGTGAAGTAAAGCATTTGTAGTTCAGTGCTCCTGCCCTCCAGACAGGTGTGTTGGGCAGCAAAAAGCTCAAAACTGCGGAAAGGTAATGAAGCTGTGGCACAGGCTGCCCAGGGAGGTGGTGCAGTCACCGTCCCTGGAGGTGTTCCAGAACCATGTGGATGTGGCACTGAGGGACATGGTCAGTGGTCATGGTGGGGGTGGGCTGATGGTTGGACTGGGTTATCCTATTGTTTTTTCTAAAATGTATGATTCTATGAAGCTTCATGAGTGTGATAATTTTCGTCTCAAACAGCTTTCCTTCCCTGGGAGTATTTGGTGCACCTCTTCTTCCCTCAGTCCATGCTGAAAGCTGTACAAAGGCAACTTGAGGGCTTAAGCTTAGGACATGCCCTGTGCTGTGCCCCAGCCTGTCTAAAGCAAAAACAAATAAACAAACAAACAAAAACACCATGAAACAACCAACCTGTACAAGAAATCACTGACATTTTTATTCTTAGAGACTTTCTTTTTTGTCATCTGCCTTCCCAATATCTTCAGAAATCGTAGAAATGCATTAATATGCGCATGTGTGATTATTCCTACCCATACACCTGTCATATGTTTGCTATGTGAAGAAAAGCCTTACGTTGAGCATGTGTAATGTTCTCAGATGTGCTAAAACTGAACAATTCATGAAACTGCAACACCAGTCTTGAAAGCATCACTTGAATGAAGAGTCAAAAGAGTTATGAAGTTAGTAAATGTGAGGCTCCTTTTATTTGTCTCTCAGTTTCTGAGTCCTGAAGTCTTCACTATGGGACATTTAAACTCAGCCAACAGGAAGAGCAGCCCAGCTCCTGTTTGAAGTGAAAGATGATATTCTCCCATAATCAGAAGACTCCAGCCAGAGAGATAGTTTCAGAAAGTATAAATTAGCCTGAAACTAAGAGCTGCCAAAAACTCTTAATTTTCCAGTTTTTGACATTGTGCTTGTTTACATCTGCATTCACGTAAGCTCACTTGCACTTGATTACCAAGGCACTTCTTTTGGCTGTAGGCATTTTCTCCTCTTCTTGCATTTACTGTAACCAAAAGCTTTCCTGAGATGGGAGCCATAGATCTGCCTACATCTCCTACCGGTGCTCAGCTCATGGAAATTGGTGACTTTGCCCTGAAATCAATGCTCAGGCACTTGGAACTGTGCTGTTAGGAGACCTTCTGGTGCTTCAAATCAAAACCCCTTGGGTTACGGAGGTGGTCAAGGCCAGGTTGGATTGGGCCCTGGGCAGTCTGAGCTGGTGGGGGGCAGCCCTGCCCATGACAGGGTGTGGGGCTGGATGGGTTTTGAGGTCCCCTCCAACCAAAACTATTGTAGGATTCTGTGATTCTATGATTCTATGAATCTGTATCTAGAAAGAACCATCCATTTTGTGGCCGTTTCATATATGAAACAATATGAAATGTAACAAAAACCACAGAGCCACTTGTGAAAATCTGCGATTCCCCTACATAGAGCTGAAACAAATGTTCCTCCCCTCTTCTTCCCACTCATGAAAGATGCCCCCCCAGGCCTGTCAGTTAAATTTTGTAAAGTCCTTATTATCACACTTCACTACATCCCAGGATGAATGAGGAGAGCTGTGCAAACACTGCAGCTATCTTTTTTTTATTACAGCTGCAGCCACTCCCCAGAGACGTTATTAATGTCCACGGCTCTCGCACAGAGCCGGCGTATGCTGGCATCTGATTGCTATTCAGATCAGCAGCCTCACACAGCCTGTCTGTGAACCAACACATCAGTAGGCACATAAAGGGCTCTTGCTGCGGGCTGAACAAGTTCCTAGGGCTGCGCTCATCAAAAGCTAATAGCAGCATGATTGCCAAAATTTTGTGAAAATTGTGCTAAGTCGAAGCAAAACAAAACCCAAGGTAGGAGATGTGCTTTTCCTGGGCAATTTATTATGTATCGCTGCTCAGCAATACCCTTTGTTCTTGCATGTGGTAGTTATTCTCCATTTATAGCTCGCCTGGGTGTATCATTCGAAAAGAAGATATATGGTGTTCTTTAAGAACATGGGGAAAAGTCTTGTTTCCTGAGGAAGGCCCTAGTTTGACGAGGGCCAGCTATGTGAGGAATTCAGGTGTAAAGCAAACCCTGTGAAGTCTTGGGGTTTGTGCAGGGAGAAATCTGGTGTGTGAAGTTATCACTCAGCTATGTTTCCTGTCCTGCCAAAACAGAGCTGCCCACCAGTAGCTTGGAATTACACAGTGCCTTGTGTCAGCAGCTTCAACCTGGAAACCCCATCCTCTGTGATCTATACTCTTTGCACTGGTACGTACTCGGTGCATAGATGAATATCCCGAGTTGGAAGGGTACCTTGAGTACCACTGAGTTTCAACTTCTGTCTCCTAACAGAACAGCCCGGGAAAAGACAGCAAATGACCTCAAAGTCATGAGCTCAGACCTCTTCCATGCCCTGCTCTGCTGTCCCCAGCAGTGTCACAGGTAGCTACATGTACTTCATAAGTGCAAACCTCCAAAAGAAGCTCTTACTGCAAAGAGAACTGCAGGACTTTGCTGTCTGTGTGCATGAGATGTGTAAAAATGTATAAGTGTGTAACTGTGATCTTCATGGAATGCAGGGGAAGCCCACATCCATATGAGAGTGCACATAAGGACTAAGGAAGCCTGCACTGAAACTGCAGCAGATGGAAGGAGATAAACCACTCTTTGTAGTGATGGATGCCATGCATTCATCATTGATTATTTCTTTATAACAGACTCAGAGCCTGTATATAGATCAAGAATGAGATAAAAAGTTACAACTTCTCTATTTTAGCTCCTTCATGATAAGCACTAACAGTGAATCTCAGTCTGGACCTGTTTTGCATCATTGATGTACATGGGAGGAAGCTGATCTCTGACATTAGCTCACATAACAATGTCTTTGCCCAGCTTTGTGCATCCTGAATAGGGCTTTGACAGCGTAAAACACTCTTGGTCTATCATAAACACTTTCTTTCCCACTCCCACAGCCCTGGGAGGACTCAGAGTAACCCAAGATGCCATGAATCCTGCCTTGTCCTGTTCTGCACCAGTATTACACTGCCTCTTTTCCCCCTTTCTATGTGGAAATACACTCCCCATGAGAGTTCTGTGAAGGCTTTCAGGAAATGTGAGCAAACAGTTTTGTCTGCCTCGTGACAAGGATGTGCTGCATCCAGATGCTGTGAAAAAGTGGCTGGAAGTATCAGACAGAGAATATTTCCATTTGCATATCCACACCACATAAGCACTTGCATTTGCTTTGAAAGGCCTTGCGATTCTTCTTCCCTTCTGGTAAGAAGCACAGATACATAAAAATGACCTCAAAGTGGAGGATGAAAGGTTTCAACAGAATTCTTCCCATTATGAATAGGGATCTAGCCTTGCTTCCAAACAGCAGTAAGCGACATACAGATGGAGGTATTATTTATTCATAATATCAGTTGCAAAACAATCACCCAGCCCTCTTTGGAAAGGATTTTGCTCAGAAAACAATGTGTTTTCTTGGAGAAGTTTTACTTGTTAGGCACTTTGGTACAATTATTTGATCATGCACAGCGTGTCTGAGTTGCACCTAAAATTGATACTTTCCATAATGGTGTCTCATTACCAGTGATTCATGGGAGAGGTGATGCTGTGATAATTAGTGCTTTATGGGCAAATGGACCACACATTCTTTAAGCAGTCCACTTCCCCAACAGTGATTTATTTAAGTGGCTGGTTTCTGATAGCCATGTAAATAAATGCATGCTAATAGAACACAGCTACCGTGCTTCTGTTGACAGGTTTCTGTGTCTTACCATAAAGCAGCTGAAGAACGAAATCTGCACAAATGCACAATGGTTAGAGGCTTATATGTGTTTTTGCAGGAGCAGATTTGACTGAATGTACAGAAAGAAGCAAATTTCCCACCTCCTTCGATTTTCACCTCCAAGGCTGGCTTCAAAGCTTATTTTTAGCTTAGATATTTGGAGAGGATGATGTTGGATGAATGAGCACCATGATACATCTGTTGATAGCCTACTGCTGGTCTGGAGGCTGGCTTCCCCTCCCACTCCATTAGTATACTTTGTTGGCTAAGCGCGCTCAGCACTTTGAGCAACACCCAACCCAACCAATTCCACACGGTCAGTAAAAGCAGGGGTTTTGTCACTGACTGCCATCACAGGGCTTGTAGAAAGGGGTGCTGCGAGTGAGGCTGGCACAGCTTTTCCTCTCTGTCATCCTCTGATCCCTGTGAGACAGCCAAGATGAGGGCTCACATGCGCTCCTTGTTCAATCAACTCAAGTAAAAACTGCAAATAAGCTCAACAACAACAGCAACAACACTCCGGAATTTCTGTGCTGCAATTATGGTGCTGTGTAAACACAGCTTCAGCTTCAGTCTCACAGTTTATACTGCTTACGGAAACTCCTGAGACATGCATAATCTCATTGAGCAAAATCCTAGACCCACGCAAGTCATTAGCAAAACTCCTACCAGTTCCTACAAGCAGATCTTTGCCCACCGTGAGTAGTTTCTGTTTAAATTCAGAATTCAAGCATGAATATAGAAAATTAAAGAATATTATTATAGCTATAATAAAAAATACATAAGTACATTCATGTGCTTAGAAAAAGGAAATAAAGGAAGGGTATTTGCTAATAGAATACATAACAGTTTACATCTGCTATTATAGTTACAGGGAATTAGACCAGATGTTGGAAGTCTGTCATCTTTTATTTTGTAAGATGTATGTAATCTGGCGTGTCAATTAAAATATGTTCAAAATATGTAAATTTCTTCTTCAGCATTGTAAACTTTCTGCGATGCGGTGGCTGAGTCATGCTTGTCTGAATCACTCTGAATTTTTTGCATGACTTTAGTCAGCCTTCGTTCCCTGAGGCTATAAAGAAGAACGGTTCCTTGGTCATGCCAGCCCGGAGGGCATGAACTGACATTCAGAGGCTGACAGGCAGAGTTTGATGCCCTTCCCTTGTGCTTGTCATTAACCTGTGTTCTCCCTGAGGGTAGAAAGAACTTACTTCTCAAAGTGAAAACAGTAGCAGGTTCTTTTTACTCCTATAAAAGCATTTGATGAACATGTCCTCTGACTAGACAAAATAACAGGGAGCAATGTAAGAAATGGCCTAGTTTCAGGTAGGCCCCATACTTCAAGCCCCACCTAAACAGCTTTCAGAATTTGGAAGTACCTAAATGTAATCAAGAATATCATGCTGCAGGACTTGAAATTCTTTGAACACTCAGTGATTTAATTTATGATCTAGACAGGCTTGAACAGTGGGCCCAGGAGAACCTCATGATAAAATAAATCCAAATGCAGGGTATTGCACTTGGGCTATGGTAACCCCTGCTGCTGGGACAAGGATGGAGCACAGCCTTGCTGAAGAAGACCTGAGGGAACTGGTGGATGGCAAACTGGATATGAGCCAGGAATGTGCCTTCACAGCCCAAAAAGCCAGCTGTATCCTGGGCTGCATGAAAAGAAGTGTGGCCAGCAGGGCAAGGGAGGTGATCCTGCCCCTCTAATCTGCACTGGTGAGACCTCACCTGAAGTACTGCATCCTGATGTGGAGTCCTCAGTACAGGAGAGATGTGGACCTGTTGAAACACATCCAGAGGAGGACCACAAAAATGATCCTAGGGATGGAACATGTACCCTAGGAGAATAGGCTGAGAGGGATAGGGCTGTTCAGCCTGGAGAAGAGAAGGCTCTGGGGAGACTTTTCATTGTATTAAGAGGGGTTGTAAGTAGAGTCTGTTGTGATTCTCTGTGTGAAATGGTTTTAAATGAAAAGTGGAGAGATTTATGGTGGTTATAAGGAAGGTGAGGCACTGGAACAGGTCGCACAGAGATTTGGAAGATGCCCTGTCCCTGGAGTCATCCAAGTCAGGCTTGACAAGGCTCTGAGCAACCTGATGTAAATGTAGGTGTCCCTGTTCACTGCAGGAATTGGACTAGCTGGCCTTTAAGGGTCCCTTCCAGCCCAAATGATTTGATGATTCTATTACTCTATTACAAAAGGGCTTGTGCTGAGCACCTTCAATAAGTGGTGTCCAGTTGGGTTGCACTTTTCTTCATATACAGTGCCCTAAAACTGACATTGCCTTCCAGCTGAGCCCATACCAGTACTGAAAAGAGCTGTAAGATTACTTTGCCTATTTCTACATACATACATGTGCATTAGGTTTATTTTTTTTTTCACTGTAGCATAATATAGTAATTTCACATTCAGCCTCTAATCCTTGACAATTTCTAGATATTTTGATCTATAGTTTATTTGCAGAGCTAGCCCTTCTCTGGCATCGTTGGTTTGAGCTTTAAACATTTCCTTGTTGAATGCATTTTTTCCCCTTTTTTCTTTCTTTTTTATTTTTGATTTTTTTTTTCTTTAAGGTCATATCTCAAAGACATGAAGCAATTTGAAGCCTACCCCAGCACCACAGAGGGTCCTCACCCCTTGCTGCTGTCTGTAAATGCGGCTGGGCTCATTCCCGAGTCCATCAGCTGTACCAGTGCTTTGGTTGCCAAAGACAGCGAGCAATCATAGAGCCAAGGCAGACTCCTGCCGAGCCCTTCTTGATCAAAACTTCCATTTTGATAATGAGCTAATCACCAGTACTCCCTGCTTAATGTTTTCCAACCCATTTTGTGCCCACCATGCCATAGATCTGTCTAGACCACACACTTGCCCGTGAGCGCTCCATGTGAGATGCTGTGACCAGACACGCATTTGCTTCTGTCAGCGAGATCTGTCACCCTGTCACGTAAGAAAACAAGAGCAGTTTGACAAATCCATGTTGGCATTTCCTCTTTCCAGGTGTTTGATTACGTGCTTCAGTATTTTTACAGCACTGCACTGATTGGCACATGCATCCCCAGACGCTCCCTGCTATAGCAGCAGGTGGAACTAGATAATCTTTAAGGTTTCTTCCAACCCAAACCATTCTATGATTCCCCCCCACCCTAAAACACAGGCACCCTATCACATTTTTCCTTCAGGAGCTCAATATCTGCAAATACTTACAGGAAATCCCTGAGGATTCTAAAATCTCAGCCCCCCAATTCTTCAAGTATCTTAAGATTTTGACCATAAGGTCTAGATAAATTTAAAAGCATCGTATTTATTTAGAAAGTATGTGTTAACCTGGTGCTGTGAACTTGCTTGGAGGGCTTGTTTATTTTCAGTGCTATATTAGTTACATAAATCTCTGTTTTATCCTCCTGCATGAAAACTTAGCTGCTGCCTAAGACTGTGTATAAAGACTGAGTCACTTCCTTTGAGACACACTGTGTTAAAACATGGGTTGAGTGTCTGAGATCTCCATTTTTGTTGTGAAGAGCTCAAATAAAGAAATCTTCCAAGAACAGCTGGCAGAAAATATTTGTAATGAGAGCTGCCAACTACTAGAGGGAAGTGGCTTTTTTATACAGGGGCACCACTGAGACAGACTGAGGAGACAGACTGCGATGGATTTAGAAAATGAAAATCACCCAAGTGGACAAGGCTGTAAAAACTAAGTAATATGAAAAATGAGTCCTGTAACCCAGCAGCACCTGCATCTGGCAATCTCATTCATGCCTTCTGCAGGAGATAAACCTTCTTGCTCTATCAAATAAACCCCATAATTACATTGCTTAAGTAGGATATTAAGTGGCATCATATTAAGCCATTACATGACCCTTGTCATCATCAGCCCTGCCAAGCAGTGAGGAGAGATGTTGCTCCCTGCTGATTTCTCTGGGTATCTATTTAAACATACTGTGGTAATTAGAAACATCTAAATAAATGCCTGCCCAGGATTACAAGGGCTGAATGGAATAAGCTTTTCTTTCTCATGGCTACAGTGCCTGTACCCGCTGCTGTTGTATGCGCACATCCTCTCTGACATCCCTTGTCTGATACAGTCTGAGGCTCTGTGAGGTAAGAAAGCAGAGAGGTTCAAAGGAAGCATCCTTTTCCTGCTCCTATTGATACTGCTTCTGCCACTGGTGAAGAGGATCTTTCCACAGGGCTTAAAAGACAAATCTGCTAATTCCCTCCGCTTCGCTCCTTTATGCTTTTCTCTAAAAGGAAACCTGCAGGTTTCAGAAGCCAGATTCATTCTAGGCATCCTTCCTAATTACCTGAACCACCACCATTAAATGCAGCACAGATATTGATCACTATCATGAATGTTGCTTTTCTAATATTCAGTGGCTCAGAATCAAACTGTGTCACAGATGTTGATTTCAATGGCAAAGCATATCAGAGCGCACACCACAGACCCTCCTGCTTTACAGTAACTAGCTGAACAAAAAATGTCACTTTTAGTTCCTGTCCTCCATCTCTATCTAAGCAATTATTATTCGGACAGGGGCACTATTGGGCACCTAGTCCTGGGAAAGGTTCCCTCTTTAGGAAGGAGAAAATTCTTGCTGACCAGGAAAGGTGATTGGGAACACAGTGCCAGGCAGGATTGCCTTCCAGATTCAGGAAACTAATGGCCCAGAAAGGCGTGTGCTCATTTTTCAAACCTACACATCTTTCACTCAGTTGTAAACAGCAGAATATCCCCTCACTTTCCATGGGAAAACCACCACAAAAGGGATTGCGGCTCCATTCCCTGCTGCCATCCCTGCTCCTCTCCCACTCACAGTATTTACAGTTCCATTGCCCTAGTTTGGGTTCTGCTATCTTCTTAGCCGCTGTAAAAAGTGTTCAAGAGCAAGCTGCAACAAGCTACAGCTAATGCCACTGTCAGATAATTGTAGTGGTGGACACAGAACTTGCAATGAAACTTTTATTTTCAACATGAAAAAGTCACAGGCATCAAGGATCTTAGTCAAAAGGAGTATTTGAAGATTGCAAGAAATAGATGTGTTCAAGGCCTGGTTCCACATAGGAGAGCTACAAGATGTTTCAGTAACAAAGCAGCTTTGGACTCCATAGCCAGAGGCCAATCCAAGGTGGGCTGTGACATGCAAATAATACAAATGATTTTGCTTGAACTATTTAAGACAGTCATATTGTAAAGCGTTTGTTTGAGAGCAGTTTTGGTATTCATGGACTGTCTGCTGTTTCATGACTGTTATCTGTTCCAGGCCATTGGATTGAGTTCTACCCAGGAAATGGCCCAAACCAGACATGGGCCACTACAAAATCTGGCCACTGTTCCACCTTAGCACCTTTCTCTTTCTCACCAACAGGAGACAAGATAGGACAGAGGGGAATGGTTTCAAATGAAAAGAGATTTAGATTGGATATAAGTTGGTTTTTTTTTACAGTAAGGACAGTGGTGCAATAGAACATGTCATCCAGAGAAGCGGTGGATATCCCATCCCTGCAGACACCCAGGGTCAGGCTGGATGGGGTTCTGAGAGACCTGATGTAGCTGTAGATGTCCCTGTTCATTGCAGTGTGGTTGGACTAGATGGCCTTTAAAGGTCCCTTCCAACTCTAACGATTCTGCAATTCTATGATTCCATGACACATCACCACTAATGCTTTGCAGCGCAAGAGCTGCTCTGGAATAGCTCATCTGTTGGCCTCACTTTCCTGAGGAAGTTTATTTCTTCCGAATAATCATGATCCTCTGGACATACAGTGGCTTTTCTTCAGATAGTGTATCTCAGTGGGACATATTCCCCAGCAGCTACTGGGAGAGGATGTAGTCTGCAGTAATTATTATAGTCAGTTTTCTCAGGTGAATAGGGTTGGTAGAGGTGTTGAACAGAAATGCTTTTGGACCAACTTACCTAGAGGTTAAGGAGCAATTTTGCTTGGTATGGAGTGGAAGATATTACCTAAGTGCTTTCCATACACACACAATTGACACTGAAAAAAAAAAAAAAAAGCAGTCTATTTTTGTCTCCCATAGCCAGCCCCTCAATCACAGTATAGAATTACTTTGGTCCAGCACTGCCTGCCCAGAGAAGGGCCTATATTCATTCCACCTCCAGGGTTTCCATTAACACAGCAGTTACACTGTCATTTGGGCAGAAAGCCCAAGTCAAAGCACTGCTTCATTTGATCTGCATCTGTCCTAAAGAAATATCCCTCTTCTCTTTCCATCCTGCTTCCCTCTGAGGAAGCCGGCTGCTGTTTCTGTGAGGAATGATTGCCTCCATTTGACAGCAGAGCACTTTGAAGCGCTCATGCTAAGCAGGTAGCGCTGCTGCTGCCACGAATTACTGTCTACAGCACATTACGGTGACATCCCTGCCTTTCTTTTCCATTTCATATGAGGATCTAAAAAGGAAAGGCGCCCTTGTGCTCATGGCGGTGTTCAAACGCGGTCTTTCTGCGCCTCCTTCAAGATAACAGAAAGCAATTTTGTTGAGAGAGGAGAATGCTCCAATAGCGCAGCATCCAGTGTTATGGAATTGACAGTCAGCATCTCTCCTTCGGGAGGACTGAACATCTGACATTCCTCAGGTCTTGGTTCAAAACTTTCCCCTTTTTTTGTTTTACACCAAATTTCACTGTTGGGATACCAAGTTATTATCTCATTGAACCTGTCTGGAGGGGGATTTGTGGTCTGACACCCTGATGGGTGCTGTTACTTCTGGGAGTTCTCACAAATTATTTCCCAGTCCACAGATCTTTGTAAGTGACAAAAAAGCCCCTGGTAGGACAAGGAATCTGTAACACAGTGAGGTTGCCTTTCTCTGCCAACCCAAGTAAATGCCAATGAAAATCTCAATGCTTAGTTACGTGTGGTGTTTGCTGTGGTGTCCTGAGAAACGATAAGCAGAACCTTGAGCACGTTCTTGTAAATCCTTCTAATTAAAATATCTTAATTTGGCAAGGACAACATGGGATAATCTCTGCATCTTTAAAGCACAGGATTCCTGCAGAAAATTTAGGAGGGAAACATTTCTTACCTCAAGGCAGAAGGGAGAGATGTTATGTGAGAAAAATTTACTCCAAATGACCTTACTTTATCTCTAAGGGAGAATTTATGCCTGGTTCACAAGTCCTGAAACGAGATCTGTTTCTCTATTGCTAATGATAACAGTGACCTCTTGTGGACGTTTCCAAAATCGAACTCAAATTACTTCTACCTCGCTGTAATTCCTGGGTCTGTCTGGATGGCGTGTCATTTTACGCTTGGTTTTAGCTCTCCTGTTCAATCACTCATATTCACAGATGGATGTCTGATCAGCAGTCAGCAATGTACCAGAAGAGGTTTAGATTAGACATAAGAAAGAACTTTTTCTCTCAGAGAGTGGTCAGGCACTGGAATGGCTGCACTGGGAGGTAGTGGAGTTGCCATCCCTGGCAGTGTTCAGTGTTCCTCATCTGAATGAGGAGCTACAAAATATGGTTTAGTAGCTGTGGTAGCAATGGTAATGGGAGGATGGTTGGACTAGATGATCTTGTAGATCCTTTCCAACCTTTTGATTCTATGATTCTACAATTCTATGATTCATCAGTGTTTCAAGCTACGAACCAAGCTTTATACCAAAGCAGACAAATCTTATCTATACTGTACTAAAGGAGCTGGTAGTTTTTGCAGAAATACACAGTGGATAAACACAGCAGCAGCACCTAATTACTGCTGGAAGATTTAGCAGACTTCTGTTGTTAAAAACTCCGTGCTTTGCAAGGAGCATGCCAGCAGCTAGGAGGAAATTCTTTAAACTCATAAATAAAATAAATCGAAGAAAAAGGAACCAGCAGCTAAGGATGGTATTGAAATGGCCTAGGTGAGAGTGTAAATTTCAATAAGGACATTGATTTTCACCCGAGGTTAAGTGTGAAGAAGATAAGTAGATTTAAATCATGGAGGTGGAAACCAGTGCTGAAAAAAAGGCTCGTGGATCTTTATTCACCTCAGTCCTGAAGGAGTTGATGCACACATTTTTATTATTCAGTTTTTACTGTGGATGGGTTTTTTTATGCATCTGCCTAGTTAGGAATGCTGCCTTTTTAAAGAAACACAATACCAATATTTAAGAAGGATAACCATGTAGGTACCTACAAACCTACCAAGTGGATGTTATTAGTAGATAGGACTTCAGAGCATCTCTGGAATGAAAGGTTAACTACCATCCTGGAGTTAAATGAAAAATGGGATAGAAACAATAGAAGCTAATCAGATATCTGCATATCCTTGTTCTAAGATATTAATTAGTCTCAGTTGGTTTTGGCATAGTTCAAAATGGGATTCTTCCAATAAAGTTCAAGGAAATGTTGATGAATAAGACAACCTATGAGGCTTATGGGATGTGGTCATGGCAAGCTGAAAAGACATTATGAAGCTGAAAATGGTGTCACACTACAAAGAATGTTTTTTGAATACTGAATGACAAAGTGATTTCTGAGGCAAAAACTAGTTTACAGTAATTCATGGCAGAAACAGAAGGCTATTTTTTCTGGTGATAAGTAGAGGGCATAATTGGATATCAAAGATGGAAATTTTACATGGTTTGATAGTGACAGGACAAGGGGTAATTGATTTAAACTAAGGCAGTTTAACATCGGTTAGATATTAGGAGGAAGATTTTCACTCAGGGGGTGGTGACACACTGGAACAGGTGGTTGTGGATGCCCCATCCCTGGAGGCATTCAAGGCCAGGCTGGATGTGGCTCTGGGCAGCCTGGTCTGGTGGTTGGTGACCCTGCGCATTGCAGGGGGATTGAAACTACATGATCATTGTGGTCCTTTTCAATACAGGCCATTCTATGATTCTTTGTTTCTATGAAAGTAAGGCATTAAGCAATTGCTAAAGTCCCAGAGAGATCAGCAATTGGATCAGCGCTGCACGCTGGACTTGCATTTCCCTGTGTTGGACATGTCCTAACTTGGGCAGCCCCTCTGGTGAAATGCCAAGGAACAACAAATATCTGTATCACAAACTGTATGCTTAGCATACAGCAAGGCTGGAAGACCTTTTTCATGCATTGCTGATTTTTGTCACCTGATTAGTTTTGGCCCTCAAAACTAGGTATGTTGCCTTTAGGAATGTGCTGTATCTCAGGTCACTGGGAACATGTATTGTTTCAAGTCGTTGTGCTTGATTTGAGTGGGACAGTACAAACCTGTCCCATCAAGAGGAACTGAGCAGCACGTGTTCTGAGCAAGTGCACCTGGTAACCTATATGCTTTTGTTTTGGATTGAGTAAGTCACTTAATCATGCCCAACAAAGGGTCCTGCCACAACTGGAAAAGGATACATAGTGTTTTTTCTCAAGAATAAGTCTTGGGAGATGTCCTCTCTTTTTAATAATTTTTGAGGTTTACATAAGCAGTGGATATGTTTTATAAAGATGAATGACATAAGTACAAACAAACTGATACTTGGAAATCATGGAAGGAGGAAAAGAAAGAGAAGCTTATCATGACTTGTGGAAGTTTGGTGGCCCTGCCAGGCAGAGGGATTGGAACTTCACGATCCTTGAGGTCCCTTCCAATCCAAGTCATTCTGTGATACTGGGATGACCTACCCATGGCACTGGGATCCATTAAGGGGAAGATTCAGTCTTGAGGGAGACACGTCCCATGAGGGTAAGAAAATACCAGAGTATAATACAATGCAAATTTCTAGGTACATATATCTAAGACATAGGAACTCCAAAGAGGATGTGGTGCAGAGATGGGCTCCTTTGATCACCACAGAAGAGAAGGGAGCTGTTTGTGTGATGTGGAAGAAGGTTATGGTTACTCTGCACAGTTTCTGTTGAGCTGAAGGACACAAAAGGAAAAATCTGTAAATCATACCTCACTTAGTGACCCTAGGAGCTTTTCACCACCTTTGCTTTCATCGGTCACTGCCTGTGGTCAGTAAGAAACTGAAGCCCCCTGATAATGTGAGTAGCCTGAAGCGACTGCAAAGAAGAAAAAGAGAGACTAAATACCCCTTTCATATATATCATGGTGTAGACATAAGCTACAGATTACATTTATGAAAAAAAAAAAAAAAAGAAAAAAAAAAGAAAGTAATCTTCTTCATGAACAGCAAGTAAAAAGATGTGCACACGTGGCTGGAATGAGCAGTCATTTGAAATATGAACCAGTGTTTGTTAATGGAGTTTCGGCACACGCCAACAATTTTCCGTTGTTAGCACTGGCTGAATGCTGCCAGTGCCATACAATGATCCTATAATCAGAGGGTTTATGGCAGGGAACAGGAGACACAGCAAGCTTTGCAAAATGTTTCTGGTGTTGCTTTCTTTATCCAGGGGATACTTATTAACACTAACAACATCACCAAATAAAAGCAATGAGATAGTTTAGCATCCTGACATTAACCATCACCTGTAGCTTTTTGCAGGATCCTATGAAATTTAATTGAGTGGTAGTGGGTTTTTCATTTACTTTATTTTACAGTTAATTCACAGGAAATATAGCACAAGTACACAAACATATATTCAGCAAAGCAGATAGCTGATAAAACAGCCTAACCACAATATACTCATATTTGTTTTTGTACACATTGTACTGAGCATTGTGAAACTGGGACACACAGTACTTAAAGCATTATACTACACCAGACCATATTCCATTACCATTTCACTTGGGGGAGGAGGGGAAAAAACACTGTTCATTTTGCTTGTTTTTCTTTTTTCTGTAATTACCTCCTCACATCCAGCGCTTAATATAATTTCAAAATCTCAGCATCTCAAAAGCTCTCTCTCGAGTTTCAGAAACATCAGCACAGCACCAAGCCAGCCTTCTGTGATCCCTTAGCAGCCAGAAGATCAGCATTTCATCTAGCCGGTGCCACCATCCCCGCAGCTTCTGATTGGGCCTTCTTGTCATTAATCCCAGTCTGTGGCCTTCAGATGTTTAATTACCTTTCTTGAAAGCGAGACACGGCCATTTGCAGTCTATAATCATCATCCTTTTTCTAAGGACTGTGGTGCCTGTAAAGCAAGACAGTGGTCGGTGCAAATGAAGGCTGTGCTGCAACTCATGCAGGTGTTCCCTGGAGACCCTGTGAAACTCTGAGAAGAGACTCAGGAAATGCGTCTGCTCTTTCAGGCCAAGGCAGGGGTTGAGGGTGAGAAATCCCAAACAGAGCAGTCTTTTTTCAGCTATTATTCTGAATCAGAAACATGAAGTTCTCAAGACGGAAGCTGAGATGCAGTGTCCTTGTGATTCCTGGGCAGCATGGAGGTATCGCACCTCCAGGCAATGCTCATTTATTACAGGAGCATAACCATGTCCCACTGCTTGGCAGAAGGGGAAAGAGAAACTGTCTTAGCTGAGGCGAGACAGCAGGAGGGATGCAATGGTAGGACAGCTAGGCCCCTGTCTGGGAGGTACAAAGATAAAAACAATGCTGAGTCATGCACATGTCCAGAGGCTGAACACAGCTTTGCTCACACCACCCTCTTCCCCAAAGGCAACGTGTCTTCAAGGAGAAAACAGCAGTACAACATGTAATTTCTGCTCTCACATATGGAACACCCGCTGGTGCTTGGAGAGTCATTCCAGACTGTAAGAGGTTGCTGTGAGACTGAAAAGGGAGGAAAAAAAACAGCAGAATAAGGGCAGAGAGAGAAAAGAAGGGTCTGTTGAGCTGTAAGAGAGACAAACTGAAGGTGCTGAGGCAGAAAAGAAGTGATGCCAACAGCTCTGCATTGCTCTTAGTTTAGCTTTAAAATGGGGATTTTTTAAATCTCATTGTGAGACATCTTTCTGCCACTGCTGGCAGGGATAGCCAGAGCCTTCAAGATGGACAGGAGGGAATATTTTATGGTTTATATACATCAGGTATTCTTTAAGCATGACAGTGATTAACATAAATGACACAGTCCAGCTCTGAGCTATAAGGTCATATATAGGCCCACTGAGACATGGTGCTGAGCAAAGCACTGGTGCCACCCATGGTGCCCACCAGGTAACAACTATTACTTCAGCACCTACCTGAAAGCGCTAGCACAACCTACTGCCATCTTATGCTTCTAAAGCTCAGAAGGGGCCTCTCTGATGCCACCTTTCGATAGTGGCTTAAAGGACATTGAAATTCATGGCTTCAGTCTGATCAGCATCTATATTTTGTGGCCACTTCCTTCACAGATAGTAGAAACATCTTCTAGTTAGAGTGCTGCAGGCAGATTTGTCTCCACCATCTGTTCCACTTTGCCAACTGTCTGGCTTCCTAAAGCTGTGGGCAGAAGAAATGGTAAAACTGCCTGTTGAATAGAAAAAAAAAAAAAAATGGCTACAAATATGTTTGGATCGTGTAACACAAGCTCCACTGCCAGCAGAAACATCTCTGATTTACCCTGACAAAGACCAGCAGTAAGGTAAACAGTGGCATCTATCTCATCACCTGTGAGGAGCTGCAGCTGCCATCAGGCCTCCCCTCAGCTCCTCTGCTCTGCACTGAGCACACTGAGGCGCCTCACTCAACTGCTCCTCATAGGTCTAGCCCTCCAGATCCATCACCATCTTTGTAGCCCTGTGACTAATGAATGGTGAAGCCTGGGTTTTCTGTTGATGAGAGTATATGACAGCATAACAACATGGCAGCCTGTCAACATCCTCATCAAACAAGGCTGTGGATGATGGAGTTACCCACAGGTTGAAAAAAGGTGCCATGAGATTTACAGAAAAGAGATCTGCTGAGGGGTCCAAAACATGCAGACACTGCATATGTCTCAGGAAGTCTCTCAGTTGCTGCAGGCTGGGAGAAGTATCGGTGTTGCCCTGTTTCCCTGTTGTTTTTTTTTGCTGTTGCCAGCAGGAGGGCACTGTGCCAGGCAGGCCTTTATTCAGCCCAGTCTGATGTCCTTCTGCTCCTTTTTAATGCAGCTCTCTGCAGGCTTTTCAGTCATCAGCAGCCCTGTATGCATAAGACTGCACTCATGTCCTGTCTTCACGTGACATACCAGTGGACATCCCTTAGGACACTTGCATGTGATCTCATCACCCCTTTTCCAGTCCTCTACTTCCTAAACACTTAGGGGACCAAGACTTTATATTTCATTTAAGGAGATCAAGCTAAAGCAATGTAACTCCTAGCATATGTGCTTGCCTAGGAGATGCATGCTAGGGATCCCTATACCAGCGCTGCATCTGAAGCC
This sequence comes from Coturnix japonica, assembly GCF_054131305.1. Lineage (NCBI taxonomy): Eukaryota > Metazoa > Chordata > Aves > Galliformes > Phasianidae > Coturnix > Coturnix japonica. The sequence continues at coordinate 121,754,535 of NC_140663.1, forward strand.
AGGCAGAGCCTCACAGCCACAGTGCCAGCTGTGCTCACCCCCTGCTGCACCTGGGTTCCCTCCTCATGGAACTTCTCATTACCTAAAAGCAGCCACCAAGGTTCAAAAACAACCATCTGTGCCCTAGCAAGCTGAGAAGAGCTGAGGAAGGCTTTTGGCTCTCGCAGCATAATACTCCCCTCCACTCCCCTCGGATTTGCAGACTGTTACAGATGGAGTTATACAACACAAATGCTGCTTGAGCAAGACAGCAGTCAGACCGGGGAGCGTACCGTCACATAGATACAGCTCAGAGCACCATTCCCAGCAGGTACTTTGTGCACGGCTTCACAGCGTGCCTGGGAAAGAGCGCTTAACACTATGGACACAGGCTGCTTTGTGATAGGCAGCGTCCGTGCCAGAGAACAATCTTACATGCACTTTAAAAGCAAAGGTACAGCCAAAAACTTCATGTCTTTCCTTGGATTCCTTCTCCCAGTTAAAATGTAAGGACTCAAAGCAACACCATGTCCTTAGCTAGTTCTCCCTGCCTCCTCCGTGTCCCCTTCTGTTCTCAGTGTATTTGCACGTACAGTAGCTGTTCCCTGGCCTCTGCCTGAGCGGGTGCATGTTGGACGTGAGCCGCGCGCTCCTGTTCCAGGATGGACTCCAATCCCATACGTGCTTGCAAGCAAACTGACTCCTGAAGCAGGGACAGATGATTCAAGTGAGAACTCAGAAATATTTAACTCCTCAGTGCCAACAGATTTTCCAGCCCTAAGCACAGCAGTAACAGAGCACTGAGCTAAAGGCAAACTGGAACCAACAGCCCAGAGGGAAAAAATAAAAAGGTAAACCTGGCTGCCTTATAACTGGGAGAACAGTTAGTACACATCCTTGAGAAGGAACTGGCTGTTATTAGCCATAAATATAAAATAAAGAAGCCTCTGCACTGTAGAATCAGCACATAAGGCCAATATTTGAAGAACTCTAGCCAAAGCTGACACTTAAGCAAAGTCAATTGCTGCAAAATAAACAGGAAAATTACTTGCTTGAAAGCACCATCTGGTAAGGAGGCACCTCTGCAAAACAAGGAGCCCAAAATTTGGATGAAAAGTTACTGGATGCTGTCCCGCAACTACCTACACAGCGAATAAAGCATTCAAATGTGTGAAGAGAGGGAGGTTCATTTTGTTACAAAACTTCTTCAGGAAAGTGTGATGGATTTGGGCCTTTTAGCAACAGAAAACTTGTCAAAAATAATAGAGATGCTGAAACTGAACAAAAAGAAAAAGAGTGAGAGGAGTAGAAAAGTCCTCAGTGCACAATTAATGTGTGGAATTTGTTAATATACCATAGCACCAAGATCACAGTATTGCAGAATTAAAGAGAGAATGGATAACTTTAATGAATGCCATGACTGTCCAGCCTTACTTATTAAAGGTTACAGCCTCCCTCTTATTCTGTGTGCTAGGAGTTTGCCAGAGAAAAAGCTTTTCAAGACATATCTAATCCTCTAATTGAGGAATCTGGGGAAAAAAATGTGAGATTCCTTCCATTTTTTTTTCTCCCATCCAAGCGTTTCTTGTACTTTTCAAGTGTCTGGTACTCGTAAACATTCAGAAAGAACATTTGAATATCATCCAGTTCTTATGCAGGATTTACGGTCACAGCTCTGCTGCTGGGACTGAGTGTGCTCAGTTTTGAGCCTCGTAGTTACTCCTGGTGTGGGAGCAGAGCAGGAAGAGAGCTGATCCATAACAACAGTGACAAAGAGAGTGAAAACTTACTCTAAAGTAAGAATCGTTAAGTTTGGAAAAGAGCATGCCCTCTGACCACATCCCTTAGTGCCACATCCATGTGTTTCTTGAACACCTCCAGGGACGGTGACACCACCACCTCCCTAAGGACTCCAATGCTTTCCTGGGTACTTCATTTCTTCCAGTGCATAAGAATGTGTCCACAAGGCACTTAAGCTCTGGTACTGGTGCACCTTAAGCAAATAGCCGCTGGTCTAGAATTGTTCTGATCCCAACATAAACATGATGCTTCCTCATGAAGTCTCCTGCCCTACAGAACCAGCAGAGACCAAAGAAACAAAGAACTGGGAGGGAGCAGCATGAGATGAAAATACACAGAACATATAGTGAATTCTGGCTTTGAGTGAATAGGTTAAGACCTATTTTCTTTGAATAACTCTATTTGAATGTCAGCCTCCATTTGGAATTTAAGCTTTGGGTTTTCATCCTTTGGATCTGAATTCTACATAGGGCTTCACGTGTTTACTTAACTAGGAGTTGCTCTCCATCTTCAAGGCCAGGCTGAATGGGGTTGTGAGCAGCCCAGTCTAGAAGGAGGCATTCACTCTGATGGAGTGAACTTGAGCTGCAGAAACTAACTTCACCTTGGCATTCTTATTAAAGTGCCAGTTCTCTCTGACAAAGAACTGGTTCGATCAGAATTGCTAGAAGACATGTTAGTGGAGGATCAGATCCCCACGCAGCCTCACAGCATCACATAAACACTGCAACACAATCACAGAGAAGGGAGTGGTGAAAACATATGGGTGCTGGGCAAGGTCTGGCTAGGTGGACTTTCATTTGGGCAATGGATGCCCTTGCCTCCTCCTTTTCAGGGAGAATAATTTCAGATTAAAGAAAATAAAGCGGGCACAGAGAATTTAGACATTTCTGACACTGTGACTACTTAACCACAGCAAGTCCATCTGCTAGAAACCGTCTTCTGTAAGCCAACAAGGGCAGCCAGCCAACAAACAAGGTGTCAGACACCAGCAGAAAACATGAGCTATTTGCTCCAGGGCAGGGCTGAACCTGGGCTTGGAGTTGGATATCTTACATTGAAGGACATCACAGTATCTATTTCTCCCTCCTTCTGCTTTAGAAGCGTCTTTCTATGTTAGATCTGACACGAGTCCTGCTGCCTGCACCTGCAGCATGAACCAAAACCCTGGCAACCGCTGAGCCTGCAGGATTTTCATAGTGTTTGGTTTGTTTCTTACCTTTCATGTCTTCCCAGAAAAGACAAGGACTGAACAAGAGCTATGGACAGGCAACAATGGGGATCACAGCAAAGAACATAACCACAATGAGTGGTGGGTCTCTCAGGTGGTTTGTGGGTTGAACATAGGACTTCATGCCACAGTTAATGTGAATGGGTTTCACGGGCTGTGTGGAGGTGTTTCCCTTTGGCGGTTGCTATGATTAAAAACCCAATGCTGTTGGGTACTGGCAATGTGCCACCCTTGGGTCTGGTTGGATACTGAGAGTATCGTTTGAGAATCCTGTTTGACATGATACTCCCGTCAAGTACATTATCTGCCCCTTTTAATTGCCCCTATCTTCAGTTCTTCAGCCCCAGCTGAGACTAGGGCACGCTCTCCTGGGACTCCTAGTGACTGCAGCAACATGCCTATCTCACTCTAACTGCTGAGGAGCTCTGCAGGGACAGGCTTGTGCTTAAAGCCAGAGTGCCTTAGAGGAATTTGGTTGGAAACCTGCTCTACTGTGCCTGCACACCACTGACCTCCTTCTCCTGGTTAATCACTGAAACTGGAGGGCAGAAAGTTCCTCTCTTCCTCTGGAATATACTGGAAAGGAGAATCGGGACCAGAACAGTTTCCCTGAGTGTAAATCAATGGTTCATTACGTCTAGTCTGTGTTTACTGGCCTGGCCCTCAGGACCAGCTTCTGATCCAGCTTCTGTCTTCAAACTCCAGGTACTTCCAGGAGACGTGTTCAGCGCTGATTTTGCCCCAAAAGGAAAGTAGCAATGAAGACACTTCTATGGATTCATGATTTCCCACGTGTAGCCAATAAAGCCAAATCCCACATATGGCAGAACTGAGCTACAGAAGTTGTCAGCACACAGTACTCATCTCCATTTACAAACAGCATATCCCCACCGCATAATGTAAATGTGATTAAAAACATAACTTTCAGCTTCGAGTGTACCACATGCATTCATGCAATGAACTCAGGAAAGTTCTGGCATGGATTCATGTATCTTCCCCACCCTCCAAGACACTTGGCCTCATACTTTTTGGTCCAGATTACTCATTTTTCTAATTCTATGGCTGAATAGTCAACAGCTTCCAGGTTTAGCTTTCCAAATGTAAGTGAAAAACTGAGTCTGCTGGACAGAACCAGTTATTTTGGGTTCGTGCTTTGTTGAAGCAGAAAGCAGTGCTATCAGGGTAACACAGTACTAAGGTTCACACGCTTTGAGTGGGGTATCGCTCTAAGGCTCAGGGAAATTAGCATCATTTGATACAATGCCTTTTTGCATCTCAGTTATCATCTCCTAACTAAAAACATGCAGGAGATGAAAATCTAACAAGTTACAAGGGCAAGAGGTCTTCATGAAGCTGTACAGGTTTGGTGGGCTCACCATCATTCCCAAGTTCTCTGAAGACCCATTCCCTCTGACACCCATCTCTTGCTTGCGCACACAAAGCCTCATCAAACTCCACTGTGGTCTCCTACAGACTCCTCCACTACATTCACAATGGGACTAAACCCCTTAAAATGCCATCATCTATGAACTGAAGCATCTCAGCACTGCTTCTCAGGTGCTGTTTGCATCTTAAAACTGTGAGGCCATCCCCTTCCCCAGGCACTTGTCAGGGAATCAGACTATCAGTCTCTTTCTGATACCAGCACTCGGTGACTTCTTGCTGTTCAGTGACAGCAAATGCACACGTGGCAGTGATAACAGATAGCAAATGTTGCTGACTGAAGCACCACATCTTGGGGATGCAGGTAGCGTTGAACACTGAGTAGCAGCGTGGCCCTAAAGCCTTTTAACTCTTCACAGTTTGTCTCACTTCTTTGCTGCATGTTTTTCAGTAGACAGGGGAACTAGTGTCATCTTCCTCAACTTCAGACCACATGCTTCCAACCTTCTTGCAGTTGAAAGCCAGAAGCACTACAGAGCCAGTGGCACGTTATGAGAATGAGAAGCACTTCACATCCACTCGTCCACACATTCACAACTGCATGGAATGAAATCCGTAACATGAACTTTTGCGCTTTCTCCCTTCGAAGATGCTTCCCATAAACTCGCGTGCTTATAAACTCATTCTGTTTTATTCCAAATATCACATAAATTAAATACATTTCCCATGAATATTGCAAATATACATGAAATGAACATTGCAATTTTTAAAAAAAGTTTTGGCTTTGCTTATGCAACAAGAAGTGTCAAATGTGGTTAGAACATGAACTCCTCCGCTATTTACTAGATACAAAAAGGTGCAGATTAATAATTTATATTTATACATATGTACACACTCCACTTTGTAACTAGCTTTAAAACAGTAAAAAAATGGTTTCAAGTTTATCTACATTAAACATACTCGTCGATATCTGGGCAGAAGCCCCAGATAAGAGTTGATACAATCATTTCACAACTGCAAAATTAAGGCGCTACCAAAATACCAGTTCCACTAGTGTAAAATGTAATAGGAATAGAGAATGTACAGGTTTCTATCATCGATTTAAAAGTGGACTGGAGAACAAGGAAAAAGGAGCAGTAAGAAACATGACAAGATCTACAGGTTAGAAGTACAAAGAGATCTCGATGACTATCAAATTAACATATTAAAATACAGTAGATAAAAGGCCTCGGTGGCAAACAATTAGTATGCTTCTAAAAGACAAAAAAAGGTTAAAATATATATTATTTTGTAGCTTGAAGCTTTACAGGTGAACAACAGGTGTAGAGGTAGAGGGATTTTTTTTTTGTTGTTGGCCTCTTTATGATGTATAAAGAAGGGCCACATTCACCACAGTGAAAAGACTCATCATATACCCCAGCATCCTTGCTTGGACAGCAAGCAAGAAAAGTGTAATGAGCTAGAAAGGCAACAGATCCTGTCTATTTTTCCCAGGAGCTCAGCTCCGTGCTTCCATAGGTACCTTGGTGACGAGTTACACACAAGCGCAGAACGGCTGTAACGCAGACACTTCCTCCAGCCTAGAGAGGAACGAGATAGCTAGCTGTTCCAATGAGGTACTACTGGATGCTGTAGAGACTATATGGCAGAGAGAATTTGGTAACAACGACACCAGTACTCACCCGTAGGATGCGAGTACCAAAGGGTAGTGGTGACTTGTTTGTTTTCTTAAAGCTTCGCTATTTGATCAGCATTCAGTGTTTCGGAAGAAATGACAGCTTTGGGCTGTTTATGTGATTATCTGCATCCACACGCAGACAATTCTGAAGTTGTATCAGTTCTCCAAAACACGCTGCTACTGATGTACTCAAAAACCTCGACTAAAAAAAAATCCCCCTACAATTCAGCTTTCTGGTTGATAACGATCGTTTCATCAATTATGCAGGCCTTCATGAACACGGTAATGTCGCTTTCCATGTAGAATGTCTCTTTACACATTACAGAACAGCAGTAAACAACCTCTTTTGTTCTGTAGAGTTTCCTGTTAGAAGTACCTCGACAGTAGATATCTTGAAAAATCACTTTTGCAATGAAGAATATTCACATTAGATACTGAGGCAAAGCCAAAAAGACACTAACTAACTAACTAGCACCTTGATTTTTTTCTTTCTTTTTTTTTTTTTCTTCTTAAACACACTCCTAAAAGCAAATGTAAGCACATGGAAGATCAGGGACCAGCAATACACAATACCATCGGCGTCCCTTGCAGCCAAACTACTAATACTCAAAACTAGGCCACACACATGAAGGAGCGAGATGACTGAATCTAGGAGAAATACACAGCATAAAAAGGGGTGGGAAGAACAGGAAGTTGAACAGAAAGGATTGCAAGATCAAACACAGTCCATCTTCCGGTCTAAGAATTAGTCTGCAAAACCACCCTGCCGTAGCTGAGCTGATAGTGGGCTGAAGACCTACTGACTCCTGGCATTTCCTCTCCGATACACAGAACAATTCTCTGGAAATTACTTTATATTTCAATGCTTTTTCTTCAGCATCTTCGAATCCTGGAGGAAATGCATTCAACTTGGATTGTTAGCATTTTGGTTGATGGTAGCAGAACTTGTAGAAGGCTACTGTAGAGGTTATTACATCATTGGTTGTCACTTCACAATTCAGAGAATATACTTACAAATTATTTAAATAGAAAAGGCGTGTTCAAGGTAGAGGCAGTTACAGTACATTCAGGGTATGTTACAGAAACCATTTGTGGTAGCCATTTGCTGAAAGGAAAAAAACAACTCAGTACTTTTGTTTCCCAGACCACACAGGTTATTACTACAATACCCAAAGAGAGCAGGTAATATATGTCGATTACTGCAGTTCGATGCAGTCTTCTTCCAGAACTCATGTGCAAATTGAAACAAAAAAAGGTTTAAATACATCTTCATTGACAAGTAAGGAAAAAGAACTAAAAAAGAAACCAGGCACTTTGACCATTTAGGTAAACAGCCATTTCATCTTACCAGACTTCTGCACATGAGTAAGTCTTTATCGGTCTTGCTATACTTGCAGCACGTTAGGATTCAAGTCAACTTTTTTTCCTTGTTGGTAGTATCAATTCTAGGAAATGCTTACAGGAAATCATGCCAATTGAATTAGTAACACTGTTAGTTATTTCATTGGCAATCGAGCAAATGTTGATCATTTGACTGATAAGCAATCAATTTCAGAGCTATCAAAGTTAGATATTAACAAAACAGTCTATAAAAATCAATAACACAAATGAAGGTTAACACCTGACTTGAGCTTGCATTGAGACTTGCCTTTATAGTGTTCGGTTCGTGCCTCTGTTCATGGTGTTATCATGGACTGATTTCCAACACATACAGCAACGGGTACTAAGCTACAATACTTTCGGTTTGAAACACGTTCAATAGAGATCAATCCAATGTACCACAAGGTTGGCATGACACTGCAGGTAAATGGGAAATGGTGTTCTATCCTTGTCAGTCCCCCTTGCACAACACATAGTCAAAAAAACCTGCCGTCTGCCTTCCTAGTACTTGGAGTGAAATCATTATTTCACAGCAGCATTCATCATAGTTTAGAAAGCTGGTATGAGCTGAATTTAGTGATAAGACCAGCTAGGTCTACTTTGATTTTTTCTTTTCAAATAATCCAAAGTACACCCTTCCAAGCATTTTGTACATACTCAATCTGCTACAACACATATATCACAACATGAGGGATTACCTAAGGCTACTAAATAGTGTATTTATTCAGTAGCTATTATTCTTTCAGATGAACATCCTCAGATGCCTTGACCACAAACTGCTTAGGTGTTGTTTTTTCTTTCCTCACAGACTTATATTTCCTGAAAAAGAGAGATGTGGGTGTATGATGGACTGTCTACCAGTTCACTAACAGAGCATACTGCTCGTTATAGTCTTCATGTATACTTTGGCCGGGAAGAGCAGCTCCTCTTCTGTTCACTATCTTCAAGAAAGTCTAGGAAACATCTCTTTAATTCACTGTCCAGTTTCCTTTTCCTACTAAGCAGAAATCCAAATCACATGTAGGCCAGCGGTGCTACTCTAGTACTTAACTCTCTTGCAGGCTAGAAACATTAACTCTATCATAGTATTCTGAAGCAATTTATCCACATTTATCAACTACGTTCTAACTGTAGCACAGCTTTGTAGAGGCTCAGATTTCACCGGGAAAACAGAAGAGTGCAATGTTTGGTGAATACCCAGGACAACAAACCGATGCAATCGATGGATGCTGGACACAGTCACAAATGGCTGTTCATATTTGAGAAAATCTTTAAAAAAAAACCAACCAAACAACAACCCCTCCTCTCTCACCCCCCACAAACAACCAGTCATGAGATGCTTTCAGTGCGTGTTCACAACTGAAGATCATGTTATCTAGGTCTTTTGCGAGTCACAAATATCAAGACGCGTCTGATGGCAATAAGACGATCTTTAAGGGAGGTCATAGCCAATATAGCCAGCTGAGCTCTGTTCTCCAGAGGCAACACTGCCAAGAGCCACCAGTACCAGGCAGGACCACTGGGGTTGCTCTGTAAAAGGATGGAAAGACAATCATGTATTCACCAACACTGCCTGATTAAGACCAGTACCTTCCTTCCCACCTTCTGTTTGTACAGAAATGCATCGTAAAACTAAAAGCAGTTACTAAGCATTTGATTTCAGCCATTCTCCTTGTCTTTTTGCTCCATTAAGGCTGATCTCTTCATATATTAACTTATTTGATATATGATCATTGCTTTCCATGCTTCATGCAAATGGAACAAAATTGGGTAAATAAAAGGAGCCTAGAATGCACAAAAATCCAGTAAAAACCTCTATGAGAAAACAGCTTTGTGTAAAAAACACACAAGGAATAATTATGAATTAATAGTAAAGATTTATTACCTGTGGCTCTGGTTCTTTTCCTGGCATGGACCCAAAATGATTGAGAATTTGCACCTTCATATTGTCTTTAAGAGAAGTAAACCAGGCAACAGCTTGATCATAAACTGAATCATGAAGGCGGACAAGTTCTTCATACTCTGGTCCTTCAACCTTATTGTTAAAAGAAGATGGAACAAAACAAGTTTGGTACTATGGAGTTCGTATGTTCTGCCAGAAGCAAGTGAAGCACAATAATGCAGTGACTGCAACTGTTCAGCTGTCCACATCTAAGCAAACTGTACCCAACTCTCATATTTCAAACCTGGGTGATGGAACCCTCCCCTACATGTTCTGAAATGACACTTCCTAGAGAAGTTACTCATTAATAACATAACTGTTGGCACAACAGAAGAATTTGCTTTCTAATCCCAGAACATCATATCAATCATTTCAAACCCGTGACCTTAAGTCCCTGTCACTAAATGACCTCTGAACTTTCGTATATTGTCTGGTAAAACTCAAGAACTTCTACTGCCGCTCAGCACAAGCATAGGGTTTCTACAGCATTTAGAAATCAGCAATACTTCCTGCAAGTGTTAAGGTCATGGTAGAACAGCCAAGGAGAAAGTGGAGGAGGGCAGAAATGTGCAGGCAGGAAGCAGAGAAAGTGAATGACTTCCCAGTACCAGGAATAGCATTTAAAAAAAACAGACCCTTGCAAAGAGTATTTTAGTTGCATAGGGCTGGCTATTAGGCATTAGGGAAAAGGAAAACAGCATAAGCAAAAAAACAACACTGCAAATTATTTTTGTTTGTTTTCTTTTAGGTCTGTACAGTCTAACAGTGTATTTCCTCTGGGTTACTCAGACACATATCTGAGCCAGCTGCTCTGGTTGCCCTTTCTAGATGAGGAGGAACAGATCTAGTGGGCAATTAATCTCATCTTAAGGTAGATATCTACAATAGAGCAGACAAATAGGCAGCTTTGGACTGAGTCTTCTCATCCCTGACTGCAACAGGAATGTACAGTGCTAAAATCAGACATCAGCCACTGAAGTGAGACAAGTTAAATCTCACTCTAATAACAAAGAGGTGAGTCTCTGGCACCGTCTAGAAAGCAATGCCTTGACATGTATCCTCCACTATTGTTCTCTGGGGATCTGAACACTGTGAACAGATTACATATTTGGAGCTTCCATGGTGGGGAGGCACCCCACAACATCTCTCCCCCACCTGGTGAACAACACTGTATCATCCTGTACAAGCTGCAAGAGCCCTACCTGGATTTTACAGACTCACACTTCAGCCACGGAAGTGTGCTGAAGATCTGCAAGATCAGAATGGATTTCATCAACTGGCATAAGACTACTAGGTTCAATGTTAAGAGGGATCAAGATTTTACAGATGTGCTCTGAAGACGACCCAGGTGCCATAATTAAGTATGGCCAAAAATTCACACTTTGGCCAACACCCATCACAAGCACTTCACTTGCTGCAGGTACTGTAAGAGGACTTGTTTGTACAATTACTCCCCTCCCGGCACTTCTCAGCTCTCAGTCAGCTTTGATGGATGTCTGTACAGGCACAGTAACTGTATGTCATGAAGATCTCATTTTAATAACAGACTCCCGCATTTATTTGAGGAGCTGTTCTGCAAACCAGAGCTGGGAAGTCATAGGAAGTCTGCCAAACTTTACACCGATCTCCTGTGTTCAGTGGACAAAGAGAATGGCCAATTCTTTACTAACAGAGGTGTTCTTAGATGGGTGATAAGCCCTTACCAGTTTTAAAACACTACTCTGAGCTCACCTATATGTCATGACAGACCTGAGTATCAGAAGCTATGTAAGAGATTCATGAAGGCAGTGCAACACTTCAAGCGGAGATAATTGTAAGGACAGAAAGGAAGAAAGGGAAGTGTGTAAGAGACAAGCTGAGTTTGTTCTATGGTTGTCAAAACAGAGCTACAGTATTTATAATATCGATTAAAAAATAATGCACATCTAACTTGAAATGCAACAAGGAAAGGCTATTTAAGTGAATCCAGCAATACATGGGTATGAATAACTTTGCACCATAGATCACCTTTTTATCTTCAAGATATTCGATGTTTGCTGTGTTATATCCATCTCGCTGGCCATGGCTTAAGACCCTAAAACGACGGACACCAACTGTATCAACAACTGAGCGTCCATCAGGAAAAAACTTTACGTCCCTGATCTCTAATATACAGCCATGATCTGCAAATCTGAAATGACAGAAGGGTATAAAAGTGGAAATCATCAACAAGCATTTATATACATCAGGACAAATACTGGGCCTAATTCACCACCTTGTATTTGAAAGAGGTCCTTGCTCTGGTGACAATACATTTCTGCTTATGCACTTAAGCCACACAACCCCCACCCTTTTTGCCTTCCATGGAGGTCCAAGGCAGCAGCACCTTCAGAGCCTATGTATTTAAGGGAGGTAGAGAAGGGACAGGAAAGCTAAATGGAGCTGTGAGTTGCCAGCTGCTTGTGGCAAATTCTCCTGCTTTGCAAAGAAAACCAGATGGGTAAAGATACCATAAGGAAGTCAAGGAACTGAGGCACAAATGTAGGGTTAGGAGGGCAATCCCCCTACTGTGAGGTGTAAACAAAGGATTACAGGCTGTAGGAGGAAAAGGTTTCTACAGAGCAAGACTATTCTTGCCCTTGTATCCTTTAAGTTAACCAAAATAAAATGCCCCCCCCCCCCCTTATAAAAGTGCAATCACATCTGTTATATTTAAGGCAAACATTTAAATTGAGTTCTGGAAAGTAGCATGCAACAACATTTTATTTAAATTAATTAGGCTTATCTACTCTGCACCTGTGCTTTAGTTAGTTCATTATGGAAGCTGATCACACAGCAGTTCCGTGCTGTGGCACTCTGATCTGCCAGTGTTTGCAGCCTTGTACCTCAGCTTACTGCTAACCAAGAGAATGCACCGTACCTACCCTGATCTCAAGATAACAAATCCCTACAGGATCCAAAAAAATGTTCTATCAGGGAAACACTTGTTATACCAGGGCTTGGCCATTTGTTCAATCAGAGTAATGAAGAAATAGCAGCGCTGCTGGGAAATGACTCCTGTTTCTATTCCACTGGAATTCAAGGTTCGGGGAGGAAAAAAGCTGACTGCTGTGAACAGCCATTCTCTTCTGGCCATTGTACTATGCACGCTGAGGAAGAGCAAGACGCATACAGCTAAATACCACTAAGCCCTGTGTGCTTGACCACTGAGATTACAACTGAATTTATTATTGAAAGATCAGATTAAGCACCAATTAAACTGCTACAAACCCTTTTTCTTTCTTTCTTTCTTTCTTTCCTTCCTTCCTTCCTTCCTTCCTTCCTTCCTTCCTTCCTTCCTTCCTTCCTTCCTTCCTTCCTTCCTTCCTTCCTTCCTTCCTCCCTCCCTTCCTCCCTCCCTTCCTCCCTCCCTTCCTCCCTCCCTTCCTCCCTCCCTTCCTCCCTCCCTTCCTCCCTTCCTTCCTCCCTTCCTTCCTCCCTTCCTTCCTCCCTTCCTTCCTCCCTTCCTTCCTCCCTCCCTTCCTCCCTCCCTTCCTCCCTCCCTTCCTCCCTCCCTTCCTCCCTCCCTTCCTCCCTCCCTTCCTCCCTCCCTTCCTCCCTCCCTTCCTCCCTCCCTTCCTCCCTCCCTTCCTCCCTTCCTTCCTTCCTTCCTTCCTTCCTTCCTTCCTTCCTTCCTTCCTTCCTTCCTTCCTTCCTTCCTTCCTTCCTTCCTTCCTTCCTTCCTTCCTTCCTTCCTTCCTTCCTTCCTTCCTTCCTTCCTTCCTCCCTCCCTCCCTCCCTCCCTCCCTCCCTCCCTCCCTCCCTCCCTCCCTCCCTCCCTCCCTCCCTCCCTCCCTCCCTCCCTCCCTCCCTCCCTCCCTCCCTCCCTCCCTCCCTCCCTCCCTCCCTTCCTTCCTTCCTTCCTTCCTTCCTTCCTTCCTTCCTTCCTTCCTTCCTTCCTTCCTTCCTTCCTTCCTTCCTTCCTTCCTTCCTTCCTTCCTTCCTTCCTTCCTTCCTTCCTTCCTTCCTTCCTTCCTTCCTTCCTTCCTTCCTTCCTTCCTTCCTTCCTTCCTTCCTTCCTTCCTTCCTTCTTCCTTTTTTTAAGGATTTTAATGGCATTCATATAGAGTTCAAAAATTCATCCGCAAGAGATGTTTCTTTGTCATTCTTTGAGAAGTTACTTTTGTATGGAAAGTGACTTTTATCAAAGAGAGACAAGAAAGCACCTGGACATGAGTATAACATGTACTGACATGTCTTAGAAGCTTATAAACAATTCTTCTCTAAGGTTTAATTTTTAGTGGACAAAGCAAAGCAGAGGAAGGTAATGAACTTAATTTGACTTGTCACTGTGTCTTTCAAGGGAGGTAAGAATCTCAGCCTTCCATACTCTTGCCTCAGTAGATGAGGCAAAACAAGTTTCCCTACTTTCTTCTTCTCATTAGGTTTCGCAATTTTGAACAAACAAAATTATTTCTTTACTTGTGTAAGACACCACAACAGCCTGCTAGGTGACTACAAATAAAGGCTTCCTGCACTTCAGTTTTTAATTTAATTGGAAGGCACCATGCTTAAAATGTGTAATTATTTCAGTAGCTCTAAACAGACAGAGCATGTTAACTGTATCTAGCCTTACTAGCCGCATTTTAAAGCACCCTTTCAGGCACTATCAAATAAATGTGTGTTTTTAGGAGTGTGACCCCTTGTCCCGTTGTACTAAGCCTTCCCAGATGTGCAGGGATCAATTATCACTGATGCCACAGGGTCCTTTTCTTCTCACTCTTAAACATATTTGCTTCCAGAAAATTGAGAATAAGACTGCGGTGGATCACAGCATGACAGCTGCTGTAGGAACCTGAACTCCACTGGGAGTGCACCATCAACAGCATGTCAAATGGGTATGGAGCACAGCCAGAGCCAGCTGAAGCATCTCCTGCATTCTTACTGCTACCTTCGTCCTCTCATCTGAGAGAAAAAACATCCCTGAACTGGAGAAGGAAAGGCTGCCAAACCTGGGTATGACTGCCCTCCTCTTGTCTCCAGCCATGATCCCCTACAAAAAGGCTGCTCCTGAGGATGCTTAATGTGTTCTTAAGACTTCCCACACTGGCAATTCTGAATCATTCTTGTGAAGTAAACAACTTCCTATCATATCTCACAAGACAAATGTCTCTTCAGACCACGTCATTTATTTTCTCCCCCAAGATTATCTGCTTATCCCTTTTCCCTTTCATCTAGACTTTTATTTTAATCACTATTTCTCATCCCCACACGGGAAGGTAGAAACACACCAGTGCTGGAATTTACAAAAAAGGATCATATACAAAGACAGTGTCACCCACTTACTGCAGAGCTTAGACATTGCAACACAGCAGTAAAGACAAACATCAAAATTCAATGTTCAGTAGCAATACAGGCTTCTCAGCCAAGTGTACCCTTCGTCTCATTCGAACGATTCTGCCCATGCAGGAAAGCTATGCAAGATTTGGGTTGGTTTTTTGTGTTTGTTTTTCTTTTAAATGAGCAGACAGAAGAGCAACCTCATCCACACTGTCAGCTTTCGCTAGAATAAACAGGCTAGAAAGCTTTCCAACCACACACACGATTTAGTGCTATTTCTGGAGCCTGTCATAGCAAGATGAGTTGTATTTTTGCTATCCATCCAACAGGGGAGCAATAAAAATAACATCTTTGCATCTAAAAGAATGTTTGATACGCTAAAGTAAAAAGCCACCAACGCCTGTATTGGTTCATACAGGACTGGAAGGAACCACAGTGGTCAGAGGAGACAAGAACGCTTTGCTACAGTACCCCATCAACACAACAACACTGCAACAAAGGACATTCTAGCTCATCTCCTTACCCTTTCAGTTCATCAGCTAAGCACATGCCAAACTGTTTGGTACCAGTCTCCATGCATCTTCTTATCATCAGGCGATAACGAGGTTCAAAAACATGAAGTGGGCAAGGAATGGTAGGGAAGGCCATGGTACATACGAAGATGGGAACATCTTTGTTCAAACTGTAAGATAATTGTTTAAAAAAAAGTTCATTTTTTTCCTGGGCACTGTTACATTTAGCAAAAAACCCGTAAAATATCACCACTTCCAATGGTTTCCTTAGACTCATTAAATGTCTATCTGGTTGTGGTTTGTCATTTCCACAGGAAAAGTACATTTCAAGTCTCTTTCTGTTCATGTATTAAGGAAACAATTCATCTAATCTAGTTTTATAAAGGAAAAGTGAGGAAATAATAGCCAGAAGTCTTTCCCAGAGGTGCATACAGATGCATCTAGCTTAAATACAAGCAGAAATATTTTGGTCACAACTTTTTATAATAACATAGTAACTAAGCACTAATCACATTTAAAGCAAAGTGCGGAGAATTCCAAAGCTCGGTAACGTCCTTTAAGTTTGAAGGACACTAATCCTCGTGTTACTTTTCCAGGTTTAACTCCATGTTTTATTTTTCTTCTTAGTTGAGTTGTAGAGTAAGTTTCATGTGTCACTGACACAGCAACAAATCCCTGAACTTCTACTGACCTGAAGTATGACGCATTTATAATAGGGTTTCTATACCTAAAGAAACCCCATTAAAACTTTTAAAGCTGATATTACATTGATCCAGAGGAATAAAGCTATTATCTTTAAGAATACAGTTGTGGCTCTCTACCATCCTAACGTGTTGTTTATTCGCACCAACCATGTAAAAATTATGAAACGTGAACGGTTTGTTTTTAGAAATTCATTCACTTTGTGCAATTTTGTAATCAAATATAAAGTTTCTTCAGTAACTCAGGCTAAAAAATACATTTTTCTAACAGTTATCAGCAGTTAAAAAGAGAGCTTACTTTGACAATTCCTTCATTTCTTCCTCATAGACTTTCTTCCTTTCAGATAATTCCTCTGGCAAGTAACGGACTATCAGTTCTTCTGTAAGGACGGTCTTTTTGTAAGTTCTGCTCGCCAAGAACTGTAAGGAAGAGTCAACTCTGAAGCCTGATAACAAGAAGTCAGGTAACAAGCCTTTCTCCCAAGCCATCCCCTTTCCTAAGGCACATTAGCTTCAGCCTTTGGGCTGAAAAACTTCTACTTCAGGATATGAGTCTCACAATAGTGACCATCAGCTTCACTTCTGACAGAATTTGTACTACCACCAAGAACAGGCAGTTTCTCCCTGTTTCTGTAGAAAATACATATATTATTTTACCCTAGAGCTGCCAGGTTACTGCTCCCCAAGAAGTACTCCAACTGTAAGACACGTTATGTCTATTGGAGCACAAGGTTTGACCAAGGAGTGCCCATTCCTTCTCCACTACTAGTAGAAATACAGACTGATGGTAGGAACACACTCAGACTCCACAAGCACAAGCCTGACATGATACTGAAGTATCTATTCCTTTAAGCACCAGCAAATCCTGCTTTTTTTCCTTCTTCTTTTTGTTTTTTGTTTGTTTTGTTTTGTTTTTTTCCCCAAGGAACAACAAAATATATTCTGGAACAAATCAGGTCCGTACACAGCTTGATGCTGTGAGTACTACCACACTGTTCTGCAAGTAGAGAACAGGATCACTTCTTATACACATTATCAAAAGAACTCAGCTTTGAATATTTTTATTAACTGGGACAAGGATATACTTACTTCTGACAGCTTTTCTTTGCAGAGTGGGCAATGTGGGTTATGGTCAAGGCAACGCTCGAGGCATTTGAGGCAAAAGGTGTGTCCACAGGGAGTGGTAACAGGTTCATAGAACAACCTGAACACGAAAACAGGGAACAAAAAAACCTAAGCTGTCAACATAAAACAACAGAGATTCCTAAACAGTGGAAACAAGGGAGAAGGCCTCACTATCTCACGCCTTCCTGCTTTTGCGTAAATTACAGGTGACAATTTTATCCAAAGACATAAAAAAGGTTTTCATTTCTGAAGTGGTAAAGTTGGTGCATAATGAAGGCTGTGTCTGTACACATATATCGAATCCAAATTCAGGAAAAAGAAATGAAGCAATGGTTTTAGCACTCCTTGGCTGCTTTCCCTTCTGACACGACAGAAGCTAGAAAGGCTTTCAGATCTTAATCACAGGTCAGCACAGCCATACCTCATGCAGAGGGAACACTCAAAGTCCGACGCATCAACAAGAGTTGTTGGTATCTCACTTGAAGAGATGACAGCGTTTTCAGGTAAAACATCCGCATCTAGAAGTTAAGGTGATGATTACAGTAAATATTTTAGCATTACTGCAGTTTCAAATGCTAAGTCGTTTTTCGTAACTAAATTCTCTCTTTTCTTTTTTGAAGCTTTGTTTCAAATAAACATATTTTCCATTTAAGTTTTAGACTTTCTGGCAGGAAGTTTTTCGGAGAGCAGAGGATGATGGCCAGAGAAAGCAATTCAGAGCAGAATACCCACGAATTGCTTCTCCAAAAATGGTTGTTATTTTCAAAGTCTAGTTTTTAAAATATTCTGCTGTTGCTTTCCCACCACCATCGCTACTCCCACATCAGCCAGGCCAGATGTTTTTAAGCATGTTAAGTCCAGAATTTAATTTGTTTACACACAGCTAAACTATTTCATCAGTGTTTATTATAGATGTCTCAGCAGGAATAATTTTTCTTACCAGTATAAAAAGGCTCACACGCTTCTAGACTATCCCGCTGTGGAAATCCTATGTTTCACACAGCTTCACTCTAAAGGGCTACTGGAGTTATATGAGCTAATGCTGCTGGCAAATACAGAGACAGAATATTTCACACAAAATTCTGTCCGTCTTGTTTATTGAAGGTGGTGCGTATTGCTGTAATGAACACATCTAAAGACTACAGGCCTCAAACGCCATAGCAATATTTAAGCTCAAGAGCTACCAGCTTAGGCTTCTGATGACATTAATGCAAGCAGATTAATCATAGAATCATAAAGGTTGGAAAGATCGCTAAGACCATCTAAGTCCAGCTGCCAACCTGTGCTTGTGACCGCTCTATACCATGTCACTCCCTGTGATGTCTGAAAGTTTCCAGGGATAATGCCTCCAGCAGCTCCCTGGGCAGCCTGTTTCAATACCTCACCAGATTCTGCAGCTTCTTTTACAGTCCACATCTTTTTTTCTCAGCAAGAATTGCAACAGAGCCTTCACGACCTTTTTACGAACCAAATTCTTGACAGTGAAAAAAAGCAAAACAAAACAAAACAAAAAAAGGAGCTCGGCTTTTTGATGTTAAGTTGAAGCACTGGGATATTTTGTTAAAAGATAACTTGTGCTGAGCATCTGGTTTATCTCGAGTGCAGACAGGAAAGGGGAGAGGGCACTGGTGTGGCCTACAAAGAAAAACAGCGTTATCTTTAACCTACATCTTGCATGTTAGCCTTTAGTAACAGCAAGAACCTAACTGCGTTATTCTGCAAATAGTAGCGTGGCATCAGGATCTAGCACAGACCAGAAATTAATGGTTCTGGGTAGAATGCGATCTCTGCCCTTTGCTGTGGAGATAGAAGAGCGTTGGATTTCACAATCTATTTACTGAGCCTGCAGTTCAGAGACGAGTACGGGATTTTTCCCTTCACAACACCATGACCTGAAACTGGCTGTAAATTGGTAATTTGCTGAGGTGGCAGACAAGCAGCAGCACTTGGAGACTTGTGATATTTCAAGGCAGAAATCAGATTGGTCAAGGAGGTGTGGGCTTGCATTTCCTTTAAAAAATGCATGCTAGTACAGTGGCATTTTAAAAGCCTCTTTTCCCAATTATTTCATTACTCAGTGCAATATACTGCCTTCAGCATTTTTTCCCAGAGTACTAAAAACACATCAGAGGTCTCTGTTGAAAGCCTGAGAAACATACCAACTGTAAGCATAGCTATCAAGCAACAGCAAACTGGGTGACTGGGTGGGCTTATTACCCTTCAAAGGGCTCCTTTGTTTGCTTGGCAAATTTCATGTAAAGTCGCATGTGACTCTTTCTGATGCCAGTTAAAGATCAGTTTCCAGGCTTACTGTATCTTTACTTCATATAGAAAAACAATGACATTCCACTATACCTCTGAGACTTAGAAAATGTGAATGCCAGCAATACAAAGACTAAACTGTTAGTGGATTATAAGTTATCAGAAGAAAAATGCAGTGTTCACTGAATGAATTTAAACTGCTCTGGAATAACATAAATAGTATTTGAACATAAACATCTTTAAACTCTATGTGCTCCAAGAAGACAGGAATACCACTGTTAAGCAACACTGTTAAGAGCAGAAAGATATTTGCTAGACTACAAATCCATATAGGAAAAGTTTCATTTACACCTAAAAAGAGAGGGAGAAAAAAGTAGTTTTTGAACATGAGCAAATGAAAATCCCAAGAGACAGCACAAACCTTTCTTAGGGATCTTACTGGGGACGTCCAAGCTTTGTATATCCCTCATATCACTGGATAGCTTTCTTTTTAAGCCAGCCCCAGGTAAATTGGAGAGAATAGCTCCCAAAGACTTCTTGCTGTCTTCAAAATAGCGATCCAGTACATTATGGGAAGCGGGAGAATCAGTGCTTCTAAATACATCAGATTCTTGGGACGGGTTTTTTGTTAACCTGAACACAGTATCCTAAAGAAAGTAAGAACAGTTATACACAGCATGAGACAGGTTTTATTTTCTAATTATTAATATTAGTTATATAGGTCGGTGTAACTACACTGAGCTTAGAAAGGAACAGAGGTCCACATGAAACAAGGCCACTCTCAAGTTGCATTAAATAGAGACTTCTCTCCCAAAGCCTTCAGTCTAGCAGCTGTGTTTCTATCACACTAAAATCCCATAAAAGACATAAAGGAAGAAAAAAAAAAAGATACAAAATAAAGACAGAATATAACAGACCTCCGCATGAAGGCATCACATTGTTTTCTGAACAAAGAGTTTTGATCTGTTTTTCCGAAAAAACATGTCCCAACAAGAGATACGACAGTAACTGGAGAAAACAGGCTTACCATGGAATAAGTGCCTACACGAGGGCCGACAAAGACAACGTCACACAGATCAGACAGATCCTTGTATTATTTTTGGTACTTATATGTTGAATACTTTTTACTATACCTTTGAGGACCCAGCAATAGAACTATCTTCAGCAGCTGACTGTGTGTTTATGCTACTTAAAAATGCAGGTTTCAATCTCGTATGGGATGTTCGACTAGAGAAAGGTGCCGTTAGACTATCATGCACATTTTCAAAGGCTGGGAAAAACATCTCACACATTATCTAGTTGATTAGAGAGAAAGAGAGAGAAAAAGAACAACAATTACAACACGGATCTTTATGTTTGTACAAACAGGCATGAACAAACTGTGTAGCTTCTGAATGCCAAGAGGCTTGCAACAACTGCGGGATCCTACATTCCCCAACATCCACAGGAAACTCATGTGGCACTGCCCACCACAACCATAGGCACAACCCAATGCCCTCCTCTCTGTAGGAACTTGCGGTCCACCTCCCTTCTCAAAAGCCTCTGTTCCTCATATAGACTGAAAGAGAATGTAACCAGGGGCAAACAGCCACGTCCCCTTATGGGAAGTTATACAGAGACTACAGGGTTGGGTTTTTCGCCTGCCACGGAACTCCCCCTCTTCCACCCCCATCATTTCCCACATGAAGAGGTTTTCTGTTGGGCACTCAAATTAGGAGCCTTAAGCTTATGAAATCCAGGCATATTCAAATCCTGCTGACACACTGCAAGCATCATCTACAAATGGCAGTGGTCCAACCTAAAGATTTGTGGTGTAGTCTGCAAATACACTATCTCTGTGATGGAAGCACCTCTACAGAGAAGTGTAATGGCCAAGAAACAAATGGTAAACACATTTGATACCTTCTGGGCTTCTTTCTTCATTGAGCTCCATTCAGGATTTAAGGCAACACAATAGAGAAACTCCTTCAATGCTTCCTCAGTCCTTTCCAATCCAGAAAGAGCTTTTGCTTTCACATAATGACCCTGTTTGCACAAAGAAAACGCACAAATCTAGAGATCATTTCTCATGTGGCAGTAAGACACTAGCACACAAACTTGGCCATTCCTTCCATTTTGCAGGTGAACAAGAAAGCCATTCCCTCCCCTGTTGAACAGAAAGTCTCCAGTGCAGCAGCACCCCCAGCCAAAAACACTGCTCCTTTCCTCAGCAGAGGACTTGACAGAGGAAGGAGGGCTGTTTGTCTCCCTGTCTCAGACCGCAACATACCCTACAGGGCTCCTTGTAGTTCAGAGAATGGTTTCCTGTACCAGGGCTGTCTGAACAGTAATGGAGTTATGTGGAAAACACAGGGCAGGTTTGGCTGCGGTGCTGGAGGGAGCAAAATATTTCAGGTTTAGGACACTCGCTTTTGCTGAGTGCCTTGTCCTATTTTATTTGGGTAGAAAATATCACAGAATCACAGAATAACAATATATCAATATATTGTGAATGTAGGGCAACTTGGCAGTGTTTAACCTGAAACCTTTTAGCTCATCCTACCTCTCCACATCCTGGAGTGACACACCCACGGCAGAGGTAAAAGAAATCAGCTTGGAGACAAGTCCTACTTTGCTTAGTAGTGGTGAGAGTGGAATGCCTCACTTCTGAATTTCCCTATGGATGTCAATTTGCAGCTCAAATCTGAGTCCGGAAATTATTTCCTTAAAGGTGGAGAGAAACTAAATGCGTTTGTAAACATCTGCTCTTGAAAATGAACACTAGTCCACCTCTGATTCACACAATTATCTTCAGGCTGTGCTGAAGGCTGAGAGACTGGTCAGATAAGCAGATGTCTTTTTCTGTTCCTCATGCTCTCGCAAAAAGATCCGGTATCACGTAATCTTACCCAGCAGGTAAACTTCCCTCACCCTTTCAGTGCAGCCCTTCAAGTTGAGGCCTGTTACGACCTCTACCTTTCCACTGTCTGGTAGAAAAGGAGGAGGATTACAGCAAAAGAAAGTAACAGACACTGTGTAGGAAGGGCTAGTCACTGTATGTCATAAACAAGAAGTCTCAGTACGCAGCCATCACCCAATACAAGGACTGAGCAGGTAAATTTGACTACTTCTCAAAACACAGAAAAGAGCAGCCTGTTTATCCCAGCAAGCAGAAAGCACATTTCCCAATAGGAGATTGAGTCCAAGGAGCGTGCAAGAGCTTGATATGGTCCCCAAGCAATGACTTTCAGCTTCTGAGAACCAGGATGCAGTTAGCATGCTGGAGACATTTCACATCAAGATCTGCATGCTTTTTTTTTCTAAATATGATAAGAGGAGAGGTACTGCAGAGTCCTGACCCCTTTTCATTTTGATGCTTGCACGGCCTCTCTAAACACTTTTTTTCCAGAGCTCCTAACCATCCTGACACTGCAGAAAAGTTTGCTCCGCTGCCCTGGAAAAGCTACAAGGTAGTTCGGTGTCTTCCAGTTTTCCAAATACAAGACTAATTTCCTCATCCACACTGCAAATGGAGGGCTGGTCTGGGCTGTCTGTGGAAGAAGCATCTAAAGATTCAACACCAAAAATCATGCCTGTGAAGAACAGATCTTACAAGACTACCACTGTCGCCTTCGCTTTGCCACTGGATGAAACAATGCAAGATGCAAAACAAAGCAGAATTCCTGAATAATGCTAATTCTGGATCGCCAAAACTTCTGTGGAAATTCTGACATACACAAGCAAAATGTATCTGTGATACTGCTGGTATGCCGTGATGACAACTTTCATTTTCAATTAGCATTCTTCAGAGATGCGATTAACAAAATCTTTATCCGCCTACGACTGACACACATCACATTTCCATGGATGCAAGGCAAACAAAAAAGACGCTCCAAGAAAACATTTGAATGTGCTTAATTCATTTGTCTCCCTTTGCATATAAAACACAATGGACACTGCTCAAGATGAATTCCTGCCTTGACTAGAAAGTGAACCTAAATAGAAAGTCAAATTTTAAAGAGCAGAATTGAAGGTGGGGGTAAGATTATGATCTGCTTTCAAACAGAAAAGGTTTTAATGCGTGACAAGACAGATACCTTTGGGAGATGAGTATCCAACTTACCAGAAGCTATATGTATCAGATGGTACCTCTGTGCTCATCCCACCTAGCTCAAACAGAGACCAAGATGCAGCTTCTGTGCTAAGGCTTGCCACACCAATGGGTTTATGCAACACCTCAGCCTTCTTCATAAGGCCAAAGAGTTGCCAAGGTCTTCCTACAACCCTGCCTACAACCCATGACACCCTGTCTTTCAGTCTGGAGGCTTGATCTGGTCAAAGCCATGCTGCAGTTCTGCTAGTGACAGGTGAGGGATAGAGGTCCTAGGCAGGGTGAGCCGTGGGGACACCTAGCCTGCCTTCAGGCATCAACTGTGGGCACCACATGCTTCCTCCCCTTTCTACCTTAACACTGTTTCTGACACTTGCTTCCAACTGCCCACTACTAGTGCTTCCAAGAACCTCATTTGTTAGGAAAAAAAATCCCGCCCCAGCATGAATCACTACATCACACAGGCAGGAATCTGATGTATGAACTCAGTATTGAGGGAAAAATAAAAAGAGTAAAACCTGAAATACTGTCTGGGATACTCCTCAGAAAGACACTGTTGCCAGGAGGCTGGCAAAGCCACTCACTGCCAGAGCACACCATCCCAAACGGAAAAGCAATCCCATGCCACTGATGACTTCTGAATGTGATTCTGATCCAAGCTACTGCACAAGCTCTAACAGATCAATAGGCACCAGCACAAACGTAATCACATCACTGAATGCCCACTGCAGAAATCCCGCGCTAAGGACCTTCCAGACTTGTCCTGCGAAGAAATTAGCTTCCAGTCTATGTTTCCAGTCCTGATAACACCACAATGTTCTCCCAGCAATGACTTCACCAGTGCCATTTAGCCCCCCAGAGAAGTCCTGAGAACAAGCAGTTTGCAGCATGCAAGCACCATACCGCAGGCCAGTGGGGTTTGCTTCGGCAGAGGATGTCCGCATCATGGAGAGCTTGCTGGTAGTTTTTCATTGATGTACAGAGCTCTGCTCGCTGTGCTATCAGTGAACACTTGCAAGAAGCTGGAAGACAAAAAGGTTGGAAGAAAGTTAAAAGAAGCAGTAGCGTGTTAAGCGCAGTAACCTGATTTCAAATAGAGGAACCTAAAAAGCACAGCTGCATAATCATTACTTTTTCACTTTTACGTAATGGAATAAAAGGTAATTCTTCCCTTCCTTCCTGAAATATATTCCTCTCAGTCCGTAAGCAATCTCTGCATTCTATCTCACAAGAGTGATTCCATATTCACGTATGGGATGTCACCTGCTCTTTCTGTCATGTAGCTTACACAACACTTAAGCTAAGGGATAAAAAAGAAATGCACTAAGCTTTTTCTCCCTCTACTGTAGTTTCAGTTGAAAGAAAATACTACGTGCAGAAAGCATTGCAAAGAACTTCAGTTACAGAACATCCCAGAAGCCACTCATTAAACAAAATGCATGCAGTCTTCAAATGATGTCCACTTGCCATCCTCACAGCAGGCAAACCTCCAGCAAGCGCACATCACTGCCTTAGCAGCCATTCTTTCATGACTTGTTTTCAGATTGCACGGATCTCAAGTCCTATCCTATGTTCTAACATGTTTTAAGGTGGAAATCTAGCTTGAGTATAAAATTTCAGGGAATTATAGATTCAGGGAGCACTAAAGTGGCTCCGCATTCAGCCTGCCCACCAGCATGGCCATGCCTTTCCTACAGTGCTGCAGCCTAACCAGTCTGCCCAGCCTGTCCTGCTGCACAGGGTTATTTTGTCCTAGATGTATTTGCCTTAGCTAAAGCACGCAAGACTTGCCAGCCCATGCCTCAGATTGGCAGTCCTGCAACCATTCCTTCCCCCTCCAAGTTTGATGACACGCAAACCTGCCAACAGCACACTCCATTCGCTCATCAAGATTGTTCGGAAGATATTAAACTGCACCAAACCCATTAGCAGCACCTCAGCAATGCTGCCGGCATCCCTACACCTCACACAGCCCTGGAGTGAGGAACTGGCACCTAGTGACCAGCAGCCCAACCAGCTCCCACCTACCCCTAACAACCTGTGTTCCTCAGTAAGAACACATTCGCCACATGAAGCTTGGGCATATATGCAAGTTGAGTATGGACAGAGAATAAGCATGCAAGTGGTACAGGTGCTACAGCTAATGAGATTCAAGCACCAAACAGAGGGATGGCCCAACTGTATCCCCTCCCTGCCCTGGAGCTGACACCAGCTCTAATGCAGCAAAGCAGGTCCGCGTGGTTGCACAGCAAACCAGACCAAGAAATTAATTGACTGAAAGCTAACACAGTGAAAACAAATAAATATAAAGGTTTAAGAGGATCACTTTCCCCTCAACTGGTTCACTGTACAGCTTCACAAATGTGGATGCCAGGATGAGGGATGAGAAAGAAAGAAGCAGTGAGGACTGATGCCTTTTTTAGCTGAAGCATGGACCGATGCCAGATTTACTAATTGCAGAATGATACAATGCAGCTGATGCTGCCTCACTGGGCCTGGACAGTGAAGGCTGCAGACTACACCTAAAACATGGAGCTCTACAAAAGCTCGTTTACACATTTGCTGGCTGTGGGTTTTCTCCTTTCAGTATTACACATGCAGACTGCTGCAGTGATCCATACTACTAGGGAATAACTTAAGAAGACTGCAAATTAAATTGAAAACAATTAACCTCATGCCCTTGGAAGCAAGCTCTTTATTTTCTTCCTTTCCAAAGACGATCAAATACAAGATTATTCAATTTTGTTATCTCTTAATAATCTTCCGACTGTATTAAACCCACATGTAAACTCTTCCTATATTTCTATCACCATATCTGCTGCATGTTTCTTCTGCAAATATTGACAGGGGTAGGCACCGTGTTGGGTGGGGTACTTTTTGGCACCAAGAAGGGAAAGGAAGCAGTGCAAGCTTATTGGGCAGGCAAGCCAGCTTCCTGCTTCTGTTCACTAGTGCACCACTGACATTTCAGCCACACTAATGTTTCCTTATGTTTTTCAGCAGACAATTCAAGAGTGGTTCACGCATTCAACAGACTCAGGGAACAGCTTAGTCGGTTCATTTTTGGGATGGTCTCAACTGCAGAAGTCTTTGTTTTAATCAAAAACGTCACACAGAATACAACTGTGTTGCAAGGGCTGCAAATCTTCCCAAAGCAAAGCCCACAGGCTCTCATAACATGAAGGGAAAATAAGCTTCTGAAAATAACTTAAGCTACACCAAAAGAAGCTACATCTAGACAGGGGTCAGGGTGCTGGGGCCTGTCCTCTTCAATACCCTTATTGATGACGTGGATGAGGGCACGGAGTGCACCCGCAGTAAGTTTGCAAATGACACCAAGTTGGCTGGAAGTGTTGATCTGTCTGGGGGTAGCAAGGCCCTACAGAGGGATGTGGATAGGCTGGATAGCTGGGCTGAAACCAATGGGATGAGGTTCAACAAAACCAAAAGCCAGGTCCTGCACTTTGGCCACAACAACCCCAGGCGACACCACAGGCTTGGGACAGAGTGGCTGGAAGACTGCATAGAGGAAATGGACCTGGGGGTATTGATTGATGCTGGGCTGAACATGAGTTAGCAGTGTGCCCAGGTGGCCAAGAAGGCCAATGGCATCCTGGCTTGCATCAGAAACAGTGTTGCCAGCAGGAACAGGACAAAGATTGTCCCCCTGGACTCGGCTCTGGTGAGGCCGCACGTCAAGTACTGCATCCAGTTTTGGGCCCCTTACTGCAAAAAAGACATGGAAGCCCTGGAACACGTTCAATGGAGGGCAACAAAGCTGGTGAAGCATCTGAAGCACAGGCCTTATTGAGGAGAGGCTGATTGTTCAGTCTGGAGAAAAGGAGGCTTAGGGTTGATTTTATCGTGCTATACAACTACCTGAAGGGAGGTCATAGTGAGCTGGGGGTCAGCCTCTTCTCTCGTGTAACTGGTGACAGGACTAGAGGGAATGGCTTCAAGCTGTGCCAGGGGAGGTTCAGGCTGGACATTAGGAAATACTGCTTCTCTGAAAGAGTGGTCAGGCTGCCCAGGGAGGTGGTGGAGTCACCAACCCTGGAGGTGTTCAAGGAACGTCTGGAAGTTGTGTTGAGGGATGTGGTTTAGTAAGAACCATCAGTGATGTTTGGACTGGGTGACCCTGTAGGTCTTTTCCAACCTTGGTGATTCTATCACTTCACCAAGTTCCTCTGTTCACTGAGTCTCAATTAGAAAGTAAAAGGTGTGGTCCATTTTAACTAAACATTCCTAGCCAGTTATTCATTAACTGAGGAAGAGAAAGGGAGCAGGGGGGAAACAAGCTTCCAGCTTTGCTCAAGAGAACAGTATTTATGAGAATACAGAGTAACAGGTTTTCTGCAGTGAGATCAGGCGGTCAGACAGGGCTCGGTAGCTGGAGTGCTGCCCAGCCTCCTCCATTCAAGTTCACCTCCATTTAGTGGTGAGGCCACCAGCACGTCCCACTGTCAGCATAGGCCGGGGCCAGCCTGCGGGCAGCTGCACCTGAGCAGCGTGGAGAGGGAGCAGGGCTGGTGGCTGAGCTCTGCTGCACGTCTTAGAAACCACGAGCTAACAGATACCAGCGCCACGTGAAGGGCGCTGCAGGCCAGAACAAACAGCTACACAAAGCCACCCTAAAAACAATCCTAGGCTACGTGACTTCCCAGGGTTAGATGGACTGAGGCATCCTATAGCTGATCAGTGAAACCAGCACCGGGAAGTGCAGTGTCTGGCAGCTGGTCAAGGTAGCTGCATGTAGCTATGGAAGGAAAAGTACCCAGGTATAGCGTTATTAAAGACACTGATCCTGTAAGTATTGTTGAGTTGTTCCACCCCCTCATATGTCATGTGGGGAAAAAAACAATAAGCACATGAGGTGGATGGAGAGGGCTTGAGGACATACACATATCAGGAACGCGGCTAGGTGCTGACATACTACAAGAAGCGTCAAGTTTATTTAAAACAAAACCACAAAGTCACACAATAACCAGTGGTTTGCTTTAACATAACGCACCCATTCTTCCTTATTGAGTTTAAGAATAAAAGCTTTCTTCTATGAAATGACTTGGTATCTCGGGCCAAATTAAAGCAGAAGAGCATAGACAATGTTACTGTTTTTACAATACCAACAGATGGCATTTCCTGAATCAAAATCTTCTGGGAGCCTGCAGCTGCACTGCAAAATTTATGTTCTTGTCAGCATCGCGGATCCACCACTGAGCCTCCCAGGATCTGCGGCTCCGGGCAGTCGGGACACAGATTTCCTGGGAGCCACAGGTCATGGGAACCTTTGCACATGGCATCCTCCTTCCCAGCCTTCACCCCACAGCACGAGATGATGTCTGAGCATTGCGCAACATGAAAGGGCTCGGCAGCTCCGCGCATCCTGGATCCTCTCTGGGACAGCCAAGTATCATCAACAGAGAGTGCTTGCTAGCTTGTTCAAACTGATGCAATAGCTGGCTCAGGTTTTCCAGAAACATTAGCTTACTACCCCCTCCTAGTAAATTTAACCTCAACTTTGCTCACTTCACCTTTATGCTCATTCACAGAATCACAGAATGACCCGGGTTGGAAGGGACCTCAAGGATCATGTAGTTCCAACCCCCCTGCCTGGCAGGGCCACCAAACATACACATTTACTACATCAGGTTGCCCAGGGCCCCGTCCAACCTGGTCTTGAACACCTCCAAGGACGGGGCATCCACAACCTCCCTGGGCAGCCTGTTCCAGGGCCCAACCACTCTCCTAGTGAAGAACTTCCCCCTAACATCCAACCTAAATCTTCCCTCTTTTAACTTAAAACCATTTCCCCATGTCCTGCTATTGTCAGCCCTTTTGAAGAGTTTACTCCCCTCCTGGGAGTAAGTTCCCTTCAAGTATTGAAAGGCTGCAATGAGGTCACCCCGCAGCCTTCTCTTCTCCAGGCTGAACAAACCCAACTCTCTCAGCCTGTCCTCATAGGGGAGGTGCTCCAGCCCCCTGATCATCTTTGTGGCCCTCCTCTGGACCCTTTCCAAAATCATTCATTAGATCGGACTTTCACTTATGTAGAAGCTAACACCCAAATTACTTAGCCAGACAGGCCCAAGCCTTCACACTTTAAAGATACTGTATGGTTAGATGTAGGAGGCTGACAGCAAAGGAACATGGCTCCACCAAACCTCCCTGTGCTAGTAGGAAGATGAGTGCAATTTAAGACTCTTCTAAACAGGACATGGATGACACTGTGGAGAGTGGTTAGGCCCTGGAACAGGCTGCCCAGGGAGGTTGTGGATGCCCTGTCCTTGGAGGTGTTCAAGACCAGGTTGGACGGGGCCCTGGGCAACCTGATCTAGTAAAGGTGTATGTTTGGTGGCCCTGCCAGGCAGGGGGGTTGGAACTACATGATCCTTGAGGTCCCTTCCAACCTGGGTCATTCTGTGACACTAAGAGTTTCTCTGCACTTAACTACTCCAGAGATCTCTTCCAGGAATTGAGCACTGAAAGAACCAGCTGGAAGTTGCTACAGCTCCTTAATCCTTCTTATCTGACATTTCTTCCTAGAAGAGCACGTTTTATTCCAGTCTACTCCAGTCCAAAAAGCATTTCATAAATGCATATTTGAAACAGTGTCATAACAAAAACACCTCTGAGTGCTCCTCGCAGGAGTCAATCCACACAGGATTCTAGGGAAGAAGCCTTCCCATGTTTTAATGAAGCTTCCACCACTGCAGAGAGCAAGAAATCTGGCTTCCTTTGCTGTGCTCTGCATTCAGCCCTTGTGGTCTGGTTGGGAAACAGGGGCAGAAGTGTGCTTGATAATTAGAAAAAGCAGTAAAGACAGACAGCAAAGCAAATAAAACTTCCATCTACAGCAAAGACTGGAACCAGGAGCTGGACTTGATGGATCCTGTGGGTCCCTTCCAGTTCTCTTATATTCTGTAGTACTTGGCTCTATGTTTTGTTTGTTTGTTTTAAATCATTATTAAAGAAAAACGTAAACCCATAATAGAATAATTATTCAAAGTTCCTGTGCATCCAGAACACATCTCGGTAGCATCAGCTGAAGCAAACCCAAGACCTTCCCAGCCCTGAACTCATCTCCATAGCCAAGATTATACAACTCAGCAAAGTAAGCCTAATCCCTTTCATAAGCCTACTGCTGTGCAGAAGCAGCACGCTGCTTTACAGTACAACTGTTACACAAGCACCTAGTTCCACTACACAAGCAATGCTGCCAGACATTGCAGCAAATGAAGTTACAAGCTGCAGCAAAAGCCTGCCTCAAGAAGCAAGGGCATGGGTACCACCACACTCCTGCACTCACATACATAACCTCCTACTACAAGCTCTGTCTACAATACAGCTTTTTTCCCCTCTTTAACCCTTCATACGGATATGAAGTATTCGCTTTCACAGACGTAAGGCAAATGACTGACCCTATTTGAGAACGCAACCGTGTACATTACACATTTCTTAAAGCCATCCCAAACCAAAGTCTCTCTTCAGCCACAAAGAAGACTAGAAAACAATTTATGAGGGAGTGTCTTTGGGAACTGGAGCTGTTTGGTCTGGAGAAAAGGAGGCTGAGGGGAGGCCACATCACTTGCTATAAGCATCTGGAAGGAAACTGTAATGAGATGTGGTCTCCAACAGACAGTATGTAGGATGTGATCCCAAGTTGTGCCAAGCGAGGTTTAGATTGGATATCAGGGAGAAGTGATTAGACACTGGAATGGTCTACCCAGAGAGACAGCAGAGTCTCCTTCCCTGCATG
Organism: Coturnix japonica; assembly: GCF_054131305.1. Lineage (NCBI taxonomy): Eukaryota > Metazoa > Chordata > Aves > Galliformes > Phasianidae > Coturnix > Coturnix japonica. The sequence goes on from NC_140663.1 coordinate 121,785,672, forward strand.
GACTGAAAAGAGATGTGGGCATGGCACTAAGGGACATGGTTTAGTGAAGGGACTCAAGCTCAGGGTGAAGGCTGAACTTGGCAATCTTGAAGGCCTTTTCCAATCTAGATGGTTCTGAAACTATACCACAACTGGTGTGTCCAAGTTATAGCCACTACTTCACAAGTGGCACTGAAGTTACAGCTCTGTTCCCTTGCCTTTCCTCCTAAAAACACAAGAAGGTGGAACCATTCACTTCCTTGTCCTGGAGCATACTTAGCTAGATACTTTCTGGTCCAGGTGCCTTGTTTCTTCAGTTGAAGTGATAAATACAACACAGCTGACACATCAGCTGGGCTATTAAGTACATATAATATCCAGACAAGTTAAGTCTCCCTGGGCTTTGGTTCTTTGCCTCTTGCTGTTTAGAACACCCTCTGAAGAGGGTTCAGACTTAAAAACATAGATTTTTCTGTATGTTTGACAAAACACTCTGGATTCCCAGTGGTTTTATTTTGGGCTCAGTGAGTAATTCCTCAACTAGGAAGCTCTGCATATTATTTAAAGCTGGACTGTCATCATCACTATGCACAGTTAATCACTCCTCCCTTGATTACTCAAGGGAAACTCTGTAAGAGGAAGTGTATTCTGCTTAGAAGAAGAGCTGCCATAATGAGGGTACAGTTAACTTTGCACTGTGTCTTCCAAACTGTACCTCCAACCTAATGAGGCAGAGGCAAGTCAGACCAATTACATTACCCTACGGCTTAGTTTGCACTCCCACAATTGTAAGCCAATGAGAACCTTGTGTACAAACCAACTACGTGGTGAATTTCATGGTACAGCACAAGTCCTTAATTCAAGACTGTTCAGAGTATGGCTAAATGTAATGTATTAGATTACCCACACCTCCTAACAAAATCCTGTCTTCCCACATCCTTTCTTAGAGAGGACAGTAGACTCAGTTAGAACCAAGGTACTCGCTCCAAGAGCAGGCAATACTTTAATCTGCTAATGTTTTGTTTTTTAAAACACAACAAGCAAAGCCAACACAAACCAAACCCAAGAGGTCAAACTCATGATTAATCTTCAGAAGACTCAAGTAGATGTTCAGATGCCCCATACAAATGGGCAGCTGAGATGCATGCGAGTCAGCGATTACAAAGAGATTCTAAGATCACAGAAACCAATATCAATTTACAGTAAGCCATGCTACCATAATACAGCCTCACAAGTGATTAACTAGTTGCCTTTTTTTTGTCACAATCAGTACATAAACTACATTTCTAGTAGTTGCTTTTGAACTTCTATAGCCTTCTTTTTCCAGTTTATTTCCACTTTATTTATTATAGGATTTCTGACTCTCCACATACTGCAAAAAGGACCTTCTTGTTTCTTAGTTACTACCCCGCTGCTTTTGTCCTGAAATACATCAGATCACGTAACATATTTGTATAAGAGGAGTGGTAAAATAACCCGCTCGTCTTCAGATTAAGAAGAATAATCCTAGTGAGCAAACTATGTCTACACACAAGAAAATCTGAAGGATTCTGTAAATAGTTCAGTTGCTTATAGGAAATTACATCTAGATGATTCAGGGAACAGGAGAGGATTAACTATCCCTGGAGGTGCTCAAGGCCAGGTTAGATGGGGACCTGGGCAACCCGGCCTAGTGCCAGATCTGGAGGTTGGCAGCCCTGCCTGTGGTAGAGGGGGTTGGAGCTTCGTGATCCTTGGGGTGCCTTCTAACCCAAACCACTTGGTGATTCTGTAAAGATCAACCCCTGGTCATCACCACAGATATGTCCATGCCCACAATGCACAGGACTCACGTGGTCCCTGACCTTGCAGCCCTGCAAAGCCTTCAGCAGGCCCTCCCAAACTGACAAAAACCATCAGATTAAGCAATAAGATTTGAGCTTAAAGCAGTCAGCTCTTCAAAAATCAGGAGCAATATGAGCTCCTTCTTCAAAGTACTTTGCGCATTTGCAGAAGCAGTAAATACTTCATGCATGACACAGTTTTTTTTCAAGCACTACCTCAGTATTAAAGAAGTGTGTGCGGGGTAGTCTGCAAAACATCTGAAGTTTAAAATAACATTCAGTGTACACAGTTTCAAGGTAATCTCTATTTCCATTTTTACATAACTTCGTGCCAATGTAAAACAGAAAAAAACAGGTTTGGGAGGCATATTTAATTTAGGCAGATTTCAAGAGGTGCTATTACAGAGAGATGGGAAAGTTCCTTTTTTAGCGCTTCTCTAAGAAGAAAGCAGCCGCTATTTTTTGCAGCATGTAATTTCAGAAAGAATACCTCTCATTCCCCATTTACAAATCATACTTCTCTAGCTACAAAATTAAATACTTTTTTGATGTATTATTAAAATGACTGAATCATTTGCCATTCCGACTGTCATGACAGTCATCTACCAGCTTTTCTCCACCCTTTGTTTTTGGGTCTTTTCTTTAATGATTAGTACAAAGTCAAGAGACTATTCTTTGCTATTGAAGTGTTCCCAAGACACACTGTGAGGAAGGAAGATTCGGTCAATCTCTTTTTTTAAACCAAATGAGAAAGACAGATGACCTAATCTCTGATAGCAGCCTTCTAGAAATAGCGCATCAACAAGAAAAGACCATTAAAGTGCACTAATGCATGTAACTCACATGCAGCAGCTATGGATGATATCTTTGAACAACACCTCATCGATGCAAGCAAATCACTAAGAAGCACAAGTCCTAAGAAAACAGCAACAATAAAACCCACATCCTATAACATCAGTCATCTTTATAGAACATTTAAGCACAGCTTCCCCATGCAGACACACAGGGGACTCTGCAGCTCTCTGCTTCTTCTGACCTTGACCGAGGTGGCTGATCTCTCACCCTCCACTCCTATGGTGTGATAGCAACAGGAAGCTGACCAAGAATTGTCATTAGCTTTCTTCCTCATATCTAAACAACGAACTTGGATGCAGGATTATAAGTATCACAGAATCACAGAATTGTAGGGGTTGGAAGGGACCTCTAGAGATCATCAAGTCCAACCCCCCTGCCAAAGCAGGCTCCCTACACCACGTCACACAGGTAGGCGTCCAGGCAGGTCTTGAATATCTCCAGAGAAGGAGACTCCACCACCTCCCTGGGCAGCCTGTTCAGTAAATAGCCTAGCAAATCACTTGCAGGATCATTTGCCCATAGCCTTTTTTACTCACTACTACAGGCATTCAACCAGACACCAGGAATGTTCCGGTGGAAGTTCATTCACACTGTGCTCCTCAGGAAAGCAACAGTCCCACACAACTTAGCTTTTCCTGGCAGGAAAATCCATGGCAGCTGTTTTGGAATCAACTTCTACTGAGACATCACCGAAAATAAAGAAGTCTGTATGGAAGGTCAAAGGACACAGCAAGACACTTATTTTCTATACAGAATTCTACCCCCGCCCGCCCCCCCCCCCCCCCTCCCCCCCATCCTATTTAACAGCAATTGATGTTAAGTCACACTCAGCCTACAAAATCAGACAAAAATTGCTAGCATCTCCTTCGCAGCTGGGAAATGGGCAGCTCACACTTGCCCCACACTCTGGAACAGATGAGCTGTTCTTCAGCAAGCTAAGTTTGGGCTCCAAAATCTGCATATTGTTAACAGATTTAAGCTTGAAAGCCAGTGTCAGTGAAAATGCAGATGTTCATCCTCGGTACTGATGTAAAACTGTGAGAAGGGGGAAGGGTAAGGAGCGTAACAGAACTGAATTCATATGCAAAAACACTGACATGAACAAACATAATAGGGGAGATGCAATGGGACAAGAGGAGGCTGAGGGGAGGCCTGATGGCGGCTGCAGCTCCTCACAGGGAGCGGAGGGGCAGCACTGAGCTCTGCTCTGTGTGACAGCGACAGGGCCCGAGGGAACGGCATGGAGCTGTTGGGGAGGGGCAGCTGGGGGTCAGGGAAAGGGGCTGCACCACAGGGCGGTGGGCACAGCTCTGAGTGCTGGAGTTCAAGGGGCGTTTGGACACCACTCTCAGACACAGGGTTTGGATTTTGGGTGGTAATTTGAGGAGCTGGGAGATGGACAGTTGTTGGTGTGGGTCCTTTCCAACTTGGGATACCCTATCATTGTGATTCCAAGATAGCCAAGACTGCTTGCACCCTTGATGCTCTGTGCAGGCAGAGAGGACACAGTGCAGAACATGATCCACACTGTACTAGAGAAAGCAGTGCACAAGGTAGAGGTTCGGGACCTAGCACTCAGCAACTGTCCTAGAAGGCTATAGCTGCTGGAGAACAGGCACATCTTGCCTGATATGCTGTCCTCAATAGTCCCTTTATGCCACTCTTCCACTGCCTCCCAGCTCGCTATTCCCCCCTGTAATTGAATTCTTATTAAGGGAAAATTCATTGGGCGCCAAATAAGTTTCCATGAATGGCTTTACCACAAAACAAATTACTGCTGAGTGGCTGCATTAAGTTCTCTTTTGGATTGGGCCAATTTCTGGTCAACCACCACTGAGATGAAAAGAAGGGAAAAGAAACCTCTCTCCACTGAGGTTCCACTGCTCCTAATGCCACCCCATCTCTCACAGGGCCAGCATGCTAGTTTCCACCTTAGAGATGGAACTGGCAGCACAGGGCACCCATGGCAGCACTCCTCCCAGCAATCCACCTCCAACATTATTGGTAGACTCCATCTGCACTTACCTTCTCCTCTCTTTTGGCCCTTTATCCACTGGAAACGGAGATATGTGGGCAAAGCGAACCTCTCTACGTGCTTGGGAAGAAAAAGCCCCCTTGTATCCATACTAATCCATCCTTAACTCCACCATGGTCCTCAGCCTCAGCAATCTCCTATAGGCTTATTCTGAGCCCCTTGAGGGGGATAAAAATAAAGAAGCTGGGCAATCTGAATGGATATGTGCATCAGCAATCCCCTAGAAGAAACCTAGTTCTGCTGAAGCTAGTGCAGGAGGCAGCCACACACTCTGAGAAGGCGTTTGTAGGCTTATTTACAGGAAAGGCATGGGATGCTAATAGGCTGCCTCAGTAGAAAAAAAGGCACAGAGGATCGGCAGCTGAAGGAATGAGTCACCAGTACCCAAATCCCCTTATGGTCTCTGTGTTTATTTGCTTACTAGCACGCTCTCACCCTGAGAAGAGCATAGTCTCCTTCAGATCCATGCTGAATCTAATTTTAATGCCAGCAGCCTACAGCACTAAATGTGCAATGAGCTCCCGTTCCCAGTCTGTCTGAGACAGGCTGTTTTTTGATAAATACTGCTCCCCAAGAATGAACAGTGTTGCCATGTCCCTCTCCTAGTGTGATGCAGTCTTCAGCCATACAGAGCTAGGCACCTTACCTGGGGAAAGCCTTTCTTATTATCTTCCCTGTTAAGGGACAGCCACCTGCTACCTCCGTAATTACAATTCACTCTCAGGAAGGACAAGAACAAAATAAAACCTATACATTCAAAAGAACACCCACAAAATACCTGTTCATTTATCACTGAAATCCAGCCATCCTCATTCTCTAAGCACGCACACACCTTTACTGCTCCCACACAGTTTTGTACATGTCCACAAGACCAGCAAGAGAAGAGAATAAATTGAGGGGTGGTAGGGAGGGAAACCCACCTCTGTATCCCCACTCAGTGCACTTGGGGAGCAGCCAGAGTGCTGGGTATTGCCCAAATGGCAACATTGGATGTTGTGATGGCCGAGCAGCACAAAGCTTGGCACTGAGCGTGATCCAGATGGAAACAAATGCTTCCTTTCAAGTGGCCAGACACGTGCTTGCTTTGAAGAAACGGTAATTAGATACCTTGCAACAACAGAGTCCTATTCTAACGTCTGTGGCAGTGAAAGCAGCAGCCGCTTTGCATAAGCGGTGGAGGCGACCAAACTGTGGCCTTCTCAAGAGGGCCGAGAGGATCAAATCATAAAGCCAATGTTCTCATAAACAGTAACAGAACTCCCAGCAGAGTCCTTCAGAACAAAGACAGAAGCACTGCAAACCTAGGTAAGGACAGAAAGACAAACACAGCTGAGGTGAGGAGTTAAGACTAAGCGAGACTGATTAGTTCCACTGGATACAGCCACCACCTTGAAGGTGTGCAGGTTCTTTTCCTATCTGAAATGAAGAGCAGGTACTCCAAATCCTTCTGGGGAGAAGTACAGCACACTTGAAGCACCCCAAGGATCAAAGTGCAGATGGGATGACGAGAGGCCACAAGAAGACCCAACTGCTAAGAGAAAGCTCGCTTTAACGTTATAAATGTCACAACCCAGCCACCTGCTGCAGGGAAAGGGGAGTAAAATCTCACTGAGCTGCAGACCAGGAGGCCTGGAGTCTTCCTCATTGAAGGGTACATATAACCCACATGCCCTCCCGCCTCCATTCCTGTTTCTGAAAAGCCATGGAGATCCCCACTGCCACAACTCACAGCAGCAATGGAGGTAGAAGAGGCTTAAAACCCCCAGGGCTCTGATGGCAGCTTGGCCTAGGCGTAACCACAGCCTGAGGGGACATGAACGGAGTTCTGCAGCCTTGGGGGCGAGGAGGGGGGCTGCCCTTCATCAGAATGGATCTGCAAACAGGCAGTTACCGCTGGTGTTAGGGTTCTGGAAGCCAGCAAGACGCTGTTATTCTCACAGGGATAAGTCACGGTGACGGCATTACCTCAGGACCCTGAGGCACAAAGCCAGGGCTGGAGGACATGCTGCAGGGACAGGCACGCTGCATCCCCCTGGGTCACCATGCACAGAGCAGTATGGAGCATGCTGCTGCCACACCTCCCTCTCCTGCAGCCCCAGCTATTTTTTAGCATTATTATTATTATCTTTTTTAGAGGCTGCCTTGCTAAAAACTCCCTGTGACCTACATTGAGCCTCTCCCCTCCCTCCGCTTCACCTTCCTTCCCAAGCTCTCCGTCCTGCCCTACTTTAGCAGAGATTACTTCAGCTAAACCATGTAATAGTTTTACTGTGAGCACGGGCTGTGGAGGAGCCACGAGCAGCCGGACCAGCCGTGCAGCACGCAGCCCTCGGCTTCCCACTGCCAACCAAGAGCTGCAGCAAGGAAAAAGCCCGTGTCCAAGCATAGCAACGTGGTGTCCACCAGCACAGAACAAAGCCAAAAGCCTCAGCCCCTCGCTGAGACAACGGAAGGTGGGGGCGAGGGCCGAGGTTCCGCTCAAAGGAGGGAAGGAGCTCCTCCACCGAGGAGAAATGCCTCTTTCTTCACGTTTCACTCGTCTCGCCGAGATCTGCCCGTAGGATTTCGCCTCCGTAACGCCACGGTGGCTGGCTCTCCTCCCTCCCCCCACCAATGCAGACGTCTATGGCGGGGGGGCCGTGCAGGGATCCCAGCCCCGCGCCTACGCCCATACACCGTGTTACTACGAGGCTACAACCAATGCAGAGGACCCACCTCCTACAAGCAACCGAGGCTGCTCTCCCCCCTCCTCGGGGCCCTTCATTTAAACCCCCGCTCCTCCGAGAACGCCACGCACAAACAAAACCTAAGGAGGTGAAATTGTCTAAAGAGGTTACGTTCAAAACACGGGCCGATGCTCTCCACAAGTCACAGCGCTGATTTATCCTGACACGGCGTTAAGACAATAAAACCAACCCGAGCCTTCCCACCTATTTATTACCAGCCACCAGATCCGGGGCCACGCTCCGTGGGAGACGGTTCCCCCCACAAACACGAGAGGGGATTTTCTAGAAATGCTGCATAATGAGTCATCGACTGCAGGCGGCTCAACGCGAGACACCTTCCGAGCGGGGACCAAAATAACCTCGGCACAAAAATAGCAGCTCCCCGCCGGCCGACCGCGGGGAGGGCTCGTTCTCCAAACTTGCGGCCGGAACTCCTTCATGCTCCCGGCTCCCCCCACCCCTCCTCCCGCCGGGCTCCTCCATCCCCCGGCCGCCGCTCACCCATCTCCAGCGCCTGGTCGTACTTCTCCAGCGCTGCCGGCAGCTCCTGCCGCTCCCGCAGCTCGTCCCCTTCGGCTCGCAGCCTCCTCGCCCGGCTCTCGGAGCCGAACCACTTCTGCAGCAGGTTGCCCAGCACCACGTTGACCCGCGGCCGGGCTGCGGGAGGCTGAGGCTGAGGCTGGGCGGCGGAGGGCTCGGCGGGGCGGCGCGCCCGGTGGCAGCGGCCGCAGTCCCCGGGCTCGGCGCAGCGGCGGCAGTGGGTGTGCCCGCAGTGCAGGGTGACGGGCTCGCACAGCAGCCGGCGGCACAGCGGGCAGGCGAAGAGCTCCGGCGGCCGGCAGCAGGCCGGGTCCAACAGCGCTTCGCCCTCGGCTCCGCCGCCCGAGGAGCCGAGCGGCGGGGGCGGCAGGCGCAGCTCCTTGTCGCGGATGCTGAGCGCCAAGCTCTCGGCCAGCTCCCGCAGCTCCTCGGGCCGCAGCCGCGCCAGCCGCGCCGCCACGCCGTAGGCGTCCAGCGCCTCGGCCATGCGGCCGGCCCGAGCCAGCGCGTCGGCGCGCCGGAGGCACAGGCCCCGCTCGGGCTGCGGCAGCTCGGCCAGCTCCGAGCCGTAGATCTCGGCCGCCAGCTCGAAGTTGCCGCCGCGGAAGGCCTCCTCGGCCACCTGCAGCATCTCGGAGCACGGGCCGCCCGAACCGCTCCCGGCGCCGGCCCCGGCGGGCAGCGCGCAGGGCCCCGGGCCCAGCTCCATGCCGCGCGGCGCCGCCGGCCCCGGGCCGTCCTACTCCATGCCGGGCCCGCGGCGCCGCCGACTCCGGCTCCTTCCTGGGAGGGGACGGCGACGGGAAGGGAAAGGAAGGGAAGGCGGGACGGGGGCGGGACGCGCCGCGGCGGCGGGGGGCGGCTCCCGGGCGGCGGACGGCCGGAGGCGGGGGCGGCCCGGGCGGGCGGTGCTCCAGGTGACCGTTCGCTGCCGTCGGGCTCGGCCTCTTCCTTCCCTTTCCCGCTTATCCGGTGCTGCTTCGGCCTTACCCGCCGGCCCTCAAGCTCGAGCTGCTCTGCACGGGCTGGGCTCGTTGTAACGCCCGCTGTGGGGAGGGTGCGCTCCGCTTCTGGAGAGAGCCGAGCACGTGTGCTCGCCTGAAGAAAAAGATAATAACGAAGCAAAAAAAAGCCACACCACAATAACAATAAATCGCCCGGCTCTCAGAAAAAATCCTTTTCTGTAAGCGGCAGCCCTGCCAACGCAGCTTGGGGTCTGCGCGTCGTGCTGTGCGCTGGCTGGCGCATCGGCAGCGACAATAAAGATAATGCAGCTGGAAGTTAGTTAATCATGCGTGAGTCAGAAAGGAATCCAACTTGCTCCGCAGGAATAACAGGAGTAAAAAAAAAAAAGGAGGAGGGAAAAAAAAAAAGGAAAATGTAGGCAACGTTTATTTTAGACACAGCTGTAAACAAAGCGTTCTGAGGAACGGCAGCACAAGGAGCAGCGCCGTTTCCAGTTGAGCTGCAGCTGCACCGGGGCTTGCTGTGGTTTCTGCCTCCCTTCTGTGAGGCCACAAGGCCCGGCTGGGGACCTGTCGCCACCCCTCCACCCGTGGCTTTGGTCTGCAGCCCCACTGCCTCTTGGCCGTGCCCGTTCTGCATGGTTAATGCTTCTGGTGGTGGTTGTCTGAGCAGTGATGACTGGTTTGATGCTTGCCTGCTGTTGCCGTCCAAAAACTGACCTCCGCATTGTGCTGCTACTTCATCATTCTGGGGGTATTAGTTGATCGCTGGCTAAACATAAGCCAGCAGTGTGCCCAGGTGGCCAAGATGGCCAACAGCATCCTATCCTGTATCAGAAATAGTGCATCCAGCAGGAGGAGGGTTGTGATTGTCCCTCTGTACTCAGCTCTGGCCTTACCTCAAGTAGTGCGTTCATTTTTGGGCCCTTCACTACAAGAAAAACATTGAGGCCCTGGAGCGCGTTCAGAGAATGGCAATGAAGCAGTGAGGGGTCTGGAGCACAAGTCTTATAGGGAGCGGCTGAGGGAGCTGGGATTGCTCAGTCTGGAGAAGAGGAGGCTCAGAGGAGACCTCATAACCATCTGAAAGGAGATTGTGGTGAGATGGGGTCAGCCTCTTCTCCCATGTAACCAGTGATGGGATGAGAGGTGACAGCCTTAAGTTGTGCCAGGGGAGGTCTGGGTTGGATATTAGAAAACTCTTTTTCTCACACAGAACAGTGCTGCAGTGGCACAGGCTGCCCAGGGAGGTGGTGAAGTCACTGTCTCTGAAGGTGTTCAAGAACCGTGTGGATGTGGCACTGAGAGACATGTGTGGGCATGGTGGGGGTGGGCTGATGGTTGGACTACATGAGGTGTATTCCAGCCTCAGTGATTCTATGATTTCATATCTTGGCATCTTCACTTTGAGATAAGATGGCATCGATCCCATTGCCTTGTTATCAAAGTATGCCGGGGCCTTTATTCATAAAAGACAGAACAAATATGCCTGGTTCTGCTCTACTATATCAAGGCCAGGTCTCAGGAATGTGGAAGGATGAGTAAATTTGGGCTCGCCCCTTGAGCCACCCCACCTCTGCTTCCTGGGACCCTGATGAAAAGCAGCAGCATTTTTGCTGATTGCCCCATCCAGTTCATGTTGGGAGCCTCCCTGCAGCCCTCCTGTGTAAGCAGGCAGCAGGTGAGCGCGTCCGGCCACGTTGTTTCACCCCACGTGTCCCGGCTGCTGCGTGACAGCCCTTTCTTCACTGCATGACAGTGCAGCACGGTGGCACCAGCTCAGCCAGCAGTATCAAGTGGGACCAGCTGGGCAGCCAGCGTGCTGCTGTGTATGCTGCTACCTGCTGGGTGGCCGTTGTCCTCTGCTCATAAGCAATCAGCAGGCACTGCAGCAGCACCTTTCCCCAAAGGAGGGAACTGCTTTATTTAGCAGCGCTATCGATGGTCTCCTGGTATGCAGCCTCTGCTTTTCTGAAGGCAGCTGTTTGCGAAAGGACAGAATTACCTCACTTCCATTCTTGACTGACTCAGTGCGGCACCTTTCCCTTCTTACGCCTGACTCATAGAGAACTGCTTGCCACCAAGGCCCAAGGGCAACATTTTGCATGGGGAGAGCACGGCCATCTCAAATACTGGTCAGTCTTTCAATACAGTTTCCTTCTGTGTCAGCTTCAGAGTGAGCTTCCCTTGCTATGTGCACTGTTATATGTGCCTTAGTTCACTAGTCTGCTGAGACAAATGTGGTGTGATTAGATAAAAATGAGAGGTAATGGCTTTCAGCTGTGGCAGGGGACTCTCAGGTTGGCTATTAGGAACAATTTCCTCTCACAAAGAGCGGTGCTGCAGTGGCACAGGCTGCCCAGGGAGGTGGTGCAGTCACCGTCCCTGGAGGTGTTCAATAGCCATGTGGATGTGGCATTGAGGGATGTGGGCAGTGGGCATGGTGGGGGTGGGCTGCTGGTTGGACTGGGTGATCTGAGAGGTCTTTTCCAACCCTAATGATTCCATGATTGTATGAAAAATGACAGCAAAATGAGCTGCTGCTTGCAGGATGACAACAGAAGATGCGCAGTGGCAGTAGAGGTGAAGCACTCATCTATGTGCTTGTTATTGCTTAGCACGTAGGACTGAGATCCTGAGAAACAGGAAGGAATGGCAGGCGAGAAACTACAGCAAAAACTAACAGTGGTCTGTGATTACAAAACTCACACTTCTCACTGGGATTGTTGGTAGTATTCCCAGGTTGTTCAACTGAGGTCAAGGTACATGATGTAGGAAAGACCTGCCAGGAAGTTCCCTTGGAATGGGTGCGCTGTGACACGGCCGTGCAATTTATGGCCTCTTGTTGGACGAACTGAGAGTGACAGATCGCAACAGCCACAGAGCTGAGTGGACTTCTCATAAACCCTCTGAAAGCCGATCAAAACACTACTACCTTACAGTTTTCACCAGCAGAAAAGCTGGAGGTTGTAAGCATTGCCTCCTGCAGGAGGTAAAGGATCTGCACATGTACTCAGGGCAAAACTTTTCCCAGCTTTCTCAGCTTAAATAAATGCTCCTCACCCCACACTAGCTTCTGTGTGGCAGTTTGTTAGAGGTGCCCCTGGTCAGCAGCATTATTGATCCTGTGATGGGTGTATTTCCACCCTCATGCCACTAAATCAATTGCTATGCAGTCACAGAAGTCTATCTACTTTCCCAGGGGAGAATTCCGGGTGCCCCTCTGATTTGCAGATCAACTCTTCAGGGTTGACATTGGGTTTCCTTTAAGTTTGCAGCCTAATTCTCAGCTTCTTCCCTAGGCCTGGCTTTCCCGAGATTTCCCTCCAGGGTAGAATTATACTTGAAGGGGAAAGGAGGGGAGGAAGCAGCTTAGAAATGAGAGCATTTACATATCGGGAGGGCATGTTCAATTCCTCTAGCACATTTTAATTCCAAGATAGTTTGAAGTGTTAAACTCCAGTTTGTTTTGATGTTCCTGTGGAGGAAATCTGTCTGTAACTGTTTTGGAATAGCTTAATTAGAAAGGCGTGTGAGGATATAATCAGTGCACAAATATCGCCACCGTGCTAAAATGTTACTGAAGTTGTAAAGTCAAACATACTAAAATTAGCATACAGCATAATTAAGGCTGTGTTTGCTTATTTAATTTGCCTCTTTTACTTCTCTTTTACCTGTCACATTTTTTTTTAATTGATCCTATACTATTTTCTCTACAAGACATGGGGAAGAAAGTGCTCCATTGATAGGCTTCCCATTGGGATCCCAATGGTCACCACTCAGTCCCTCACACCCTTTAATTTGTAATAGTCGTACTCTTCTGCAGTAACACATTTTCCTTTGTATTTTGCTATAAAATTTAGGGCTACAGTGTTGGAATATTTCACAAATACTCTCACAGTTGCATTTTCAGCAACAGGAGGCAAAGGGGATTCCTACTGCCCCCTGTAATGTGGAAAGGTGATGTACAGATGAACTAAGCAGGCACTAACTCAGGCCACTCGATCCTATGTATGTAGCACTTGAAATTTCCAAAGTTCATCTGTCAGATAGACTGTCAGAAGCACAGCTTTGCTTGAGCTGTTGTTGGATGCAAGCACTGGGAGTTCGGAGTTTGAGCCTCAGCATGAGCACTCTGAATAAGAGAGCCGTACAATTAGCAGTCCCACTCCCAAGACGTGCTTTCAATGACTTATACTTTGGCACACAGAAAACCCACGGCAGAGTGAAGAACCCAGCTCTTCTAGCCAGCCCTGCACTGCTTTTCTTTCCCTAATCACTGCCTCATTTATCAAAAACTTTCCAGCTTTCAAAAGAAAAGGTCTGTCATGGTTTTGTAATTTTGTAATTTTGCTATCAGTATTCCACATCATAACATCATGTCAAGTATGGATACTTCTGTTGAATGTGCAGTCCACAGAAGAAGACTACATATCCCAGAGAACAACAGGAGTAACAATAAGTCACGGGACCAGGACTCTATATAATCTCGTTCCCAGGCTGGAGTGCCCTCCTTCTTCTCTCGAACTTCTCGGAGAGTGGGAAGCGTTCCAGCCGTGTCGCCTAGAGTTCACAGTAGGCCTCTCGGTTTTCGGAGACTCTCTCTCTCTCTGTTTCGTTCGATTTGTTAGCCTTAATTATATTATATTGTGTTATCTTGTATTTCGATATCATATTTAGTAAAATAAGTTTTTCCTCCTTAGATTGTCGCTGTTTTATCCCACTCCCCTTTTCCCCCTCCTTTCCAGGCCCCGGGGGGGGGGCGTGGGGTGGCTTCCCCTGTCACGGGCATAGGTAAATCTAAGTAACCCGTGACAGATTTTTTGGTGGAGAATGCGGGCATAGAGCTTTTTAGCTTTTAGAACAACTCTCTCTTTGCTCTTAAAGAGCTTCGTTACGGGAGTGTTGGGAGTGTTATCTTTCCGTAGCTGCTCACAGAGAACGTGACCTTGAAATACCAGACAAATTGTCAACATTAAGGGCTGCTGTACATTCTCAGCATTGCTATCTAACTTTTGTGTAGAAAACAAAGGGATTTCTTTCTCCCTTAGAGCAAAGCTAGCTAGCTCTGACTTTTACAGAGCCTGCCAGCTATGAATCCACTCTTCATCCCAGTTGCTCTGTTTAAGGGATTGAAAGCAATTATGATCTTCTTAAAGTATTGGTCAACTATTAACACCATAATTTGGTGTTGTGGAATTGTGCAGATATATAGCCTAATAAGGTGGATACTGATGGAGACACCTGCCTGGTACTTTTACGAGATGTGGTATGGTCAGAATTTTGGCATCTACACCTCAGATGGAATTGTGAATCTTACAAACACTTGCATCCCAGATGGAACAGGCAATTTTACAAATACTTGCATCCCAGATGGAACAGGCAATTTTACAAAAACCACCATGTTTAATTCATTGTACAGGCTAAAAAAACCCTTTTTATTTGGGTTGTACTCTCAGATTTCCACACGCTTTTCAATAACTGAGATAGGGTTCATACTTGCACTCATGTTATCACTATCAATGCATGCATATATGTTCCTATGCATTCGTTCTATGCGGAAGTCCCCTCCAGAACCAGAGAATGATGACTGGCAGGGAATATGGAAAGGTTTAGGAAAAGTCTTAGAAGCATGGGGACCCGCAGTGTCATGGGATTTCACTCTTGAACACCTAAGGGACCCTAAGAAATTAAGTGAGTATTTGGGTCAGAGATCTAAGGAGGTAAACCTTATGTGGGGTTTGGCTTATGCATACCGTGCTTTGTATCATACTATTCTGGAGAGAGAGAGTTTCCGATCTGAGATTCAAGCCCAAGTTAATTCTGATCAGTCACAGGAGGCATCAGTAGCAATATCAGTTGCCCCTGTGGAAGGCAAGAAATGGAAACGGGTGTCCACGCGTCTAGAACGAAAAGAAGGAGAAGCACAGGGGGGGGCTGCAGAAGACCCAGGTGCCGGGCATGGAGCAGTACCGAAAAAAGCAAAGGCAAAAACCAAGAGGCATGAAGAAGAGACTGATGATGAGGAGGAAATCACCTATTGTCGACCTCTGAAGCTGACTGAAATCCAAGGCTCAAGAAAGGAGTTCACACGGCGTCAAGATGAAGGTATCCTTGCTTGGTTGCTTCGCTGCTGGGACAACGGGGCCAACAGCTTGTCTCTAGATGGTAATGAAGCTCGCCAACTAGGAAGCATTGCCCAAGATGCAGGTATCGACAGAGGGATTAGCAGATGTTCGGATGGAGCTGCCACTCTCTGGTTGCGGCTGTTAGAAGCCGTGAGAGAAAGGTACCCCTATAAGGATGCTTTGAAGCCTAAATTTGATAGTTGGAATACCGTCCAAAAAGGTATTCAGCGCCTGAGGGAATTGGCCATGGCGAAAATGTTGTACAGCCCTGATCCAAGCGAACTTGACCCTGAGAGAGTGAGGGCCGATCCTGACATGTGGCAGAAAATCACAAGTACAGCACCAGAGAGAATTGCACAGTCATTGGTATCAGGATCTAAAGGATTCGTGGACAGATGGCCCCGAGTTGTTGAGCTGATTATAATGCTTCAAACCATCGATCAGCAGCTCCCCCAACTGCATGCCGCAGTTTCTGCCATCTCACGGCTAGAAAACCGAGTAGATGAAATGTGCAAGAAATTGTTTCCATCAACTAATTGTAATGATCCTGTAATAGTATCAGAAACAACTGATGAAGGTCAATCCTCGTACGGGCCACCAGGTCTAATGAAGGATCTGATCAAACTAGTCCAGTCCTACTCCCCACCTGCATCATCAAAAGTCTCAGCTGTTAAACGCACACGCTTCCCAGCTCGAGCAAAGAACAACAGTACGATTGCACCGCGTGTTTCCATGTGGCGCTACCTACGTGACCGTGGAGAAGACATGAGGAAGTGGCATGATCAGCCTACTTCTGCACTACGAGCACGGGTGAAAGAACTGCTAGACATACCAACCACCAGTGGAGTTGCTCCAGTCATCACAGGTAACCAATAGAGGGGCCCTGCCCTCAGTCAGGGGAGGGAAAGGGATAATAGAGTTTATTGGACTGTGTGGATTCGATGGCCTGGCACATCAGAACCACAGGAATATAAGGCGCTGGTGGATACCGGTGCACAGTGCACCCTAATGCCCTCCAGTCATGAAGGGACAGAATCAATCCATATTTCTGGAGTGACTGGGGGCTCTCAAGAATTGACTGTGCTGGAGGCTGAAATAAGCCTCACTGGCAAAGACTGGCAAAAACATCCTATTGTGACTGGCCCAGGGGCTCCATGTATACTGGGTATTGATTACCTCAGAAGGGGGCATTTCAAGGATCCTAAGGGGTATCGATGGGCCTTTGGGATAGCTGCTGTAGACATGGACAACATTAAGCAGCTGTCTGTTTTGCCTGGCCTGTCAGAGGACCCGTCTGTTGTGGGGCTGCTACGAGTAAAAGAGCAGCAGGTACCGGTTGCTACAAAGACAGTGCACAGACGGCAGTATCGCACCAACAGGGATTCCTTGCTCCCCATTCATGATTTGATTCGCCAGTTGGAGAATCAGGGAGTGATCAGTAAAACTCACTCACCTTTTAACAGTCCCATATGGCCAGTGCGTAAAGCCAGTGGAGAATGGAGGCTGACAGTAGACTACCGTGGCCTGAATGAGGTCACACCCCCATTGAGCGCTGCTGTGCCGGACATGTTGGAACTCCAGTACGAGCTGGAGTCAAAAGCAGCCAAATGGTATGCCACCATTGACATTGCCAATGCCTTCTTTTCTATTCCTTTGGCCGCAGAATGCAAGCCACAGTTTGCCTTCACCTGGAGGGGCATTCAGTATACTTGGAACCGTTTGCCCCAGGGGTGGAAACACAGCCCAACCATTTGCCATGGGTTGGTCCAAACTGTACTGGAACAGGGTGGTGCTCCTGAACACCTGCAGTACATTGATGACATTGTTGTGTGGGGCGATACAGCAGAAGAAGTTTTCACAAAAGGAGAGCAGATAATCCGGATTCTTCTACAAGCTGGCTTTGCTATTAAGCGAAGCAAAGTAAAAGGACCTGCCCAGGAAATTCAGTTCTTAGGTATAAAGTGGCAGGATGGACGTCGTCACATCCCAGCAGATGTGATCGACAAAATCACTGCCATGTCTCCACCAACTAGCAAGAAAGAGACACAATCTTTCCTGGGTGCAGTAGGCTTTTGGAGGATGCACATTCCAAACTACAGCCTCATTGTAAGCCCCCTTTATCAGGTAACGCGGAAGAAGAATGATTTTGCATGGGGCCCTGAGCAGCAGCAGGCTTTTGAACAGATTAAACAAGAAATAGCCCGTGCTGTAGCCCTGGGGCCAGTACGGACTGGACAGGATGTAAAGAACATCCTCTACACTGCTGCTGGAGAGAAAGGCCCTACTTGGAGTTTGTGGCAAAGAGCCTCAGGAGAGACCCGAGGCCGACCCCTGGGATTCTGGAGTCGATCATATAAGGGGTCTGAAGAGTGCTACACTCCAACTGAGAAGGAGATCTTAGCCGCGTATGAGGGGGTTCGGGCTGCTTCCGAAGTAGTCGGGACTGAAACACAGCTCCTTTTGGCACCTCGACTGCCAGTGCTGAACTGGATGTTCAAAGGACAGGTTCACTCCACCCATCATGCTACTGATGTCACCTGGAGCAAGTGGATTACGCTGATTACACAGCGAGCGCGAATGGGAAACCTCAATCGTCCAGGAATCCTAGAGGTAATCATGGACTGGCCTGAAGATAAAAAGTTTGGAACATCACCAGCAGAAGAGGTATCACGTGCTAAAGAGGCCCCACCATACAACGAATTACCAGAAAATGAAAAGAAATATGCCCTATTCACAGACGGATCATGTCGCATTGTAGGGAAGCATCGCAAATGGAAAGCTGCTGTGTGGAGCCCCACACGACAGGTTGCAGAGGCCACCGAAGGTAAGGGAGAATCAAGTCAGTTTGCAGAGGTAAAAGCTGTCCAGCTGGCCTTAGATGTTGCTGAACGGGAGAGGTGGCCAATGCTGTATCTTTATACTGACTCATGGATGGTGGCAAATGCCTTATGGGGGTGGTTACAGCGGTGGGAACAAAATAACTGGCAACGGAGGGGAAAATCTGTTTGGGCCGCTGAACTATGGAAGGACATTGCTTCCCGAACAAAGAATATGGTTGTAAAGGTGCGTCATGTGGATGCACATGTGCCCAAAAGTCGGGCTACTGAAGAACAACAAAACAACCATCAGGTAGATAAAGCTGCTAGAATTGAGGTGGCTCAAATCGACTTGGATTGGCAGAATAAGGGCGAATTATTTCTAGCTCGATGGGCTCATGAGACCTCAGGCCATCAAGGAAGAGACGCAACATATAAGTGGGCCAGAGACCGAGGGGTGGACTTAACCATGGACGCTATTGCGCAGGTTATTCATGATTGTGAAACATGTGCCATAATTAAACAAGCCAGAAGGATGAAACCTCTCTGGGAGGAAGGGCGATGGCAAAAGTATAAATATGGGGAGGCGTGGCAGGTTGATTATATCACCTTGCCACGATCTCGCAGTGGTAAGTGTTATGTACTCACTATGGTAGAGGCAACCACTGGGTGGCTTGAAACATACGCAGTACCCCATGCAACTGCTCGAAACACCATATTAGGTCTTGAGAAACAAGTCCTGTGGCGACATGGCACCCCAGAAAGAATTGAATCTGATAATGGGACACATTTCAAAAATTCTCTTATAAATACTTGGGCCAAAGATCATGGCATTGAGTGGATTTATCATATTCCCTACCATGCACCAGCTTCTGGTAAAATTGAACGATATAATGGGTTGTTGAAAACTATGTTGAAAGCAATGGGTGGTGGAACATTTAAGCACTGGGAGAAGAATCTGGCAGAAGCCACTTGGCTGGTCAATACTAGAGGATCTGTCAATCGTGATGGTCCTAGTCAATCTAGCCCTCTACACACTGTAGAAGGAGATAAGGTCCCTGTTATACATGTAAAGAACATGTTGGGAAAAGCTGTTTGGGTCCTTCCAGCTTCTGGAAAGGGCAAACCTATCCGTGGAACTGTCTTCGCCCAGGGACCTGGGTGCACTTGGTGGGTAATGCAGAAGGATGGGGATGTTCAATGTGTGCCACAAGGGAATTTGATGCTGGGGGAGTGCAGTCAATAATTTTATGTATCTATATATATATATATATGTTTGCATGTGTAGTGTATTTTAGTTATTATAGTTGTACATTTAGTTATGTTACATGCAATTCTACTATTTAGCTATCACAATTTTACATACGTGTATATATATGTATATATATGTATATATTAACCATGATGTAATAATGTAGAATAAGGGGTGGAATGTCATGGTTTTGTAATTTTGTAATTTTGCTATCAGTATTCCACATCATAACATCATGTCAAGTATGGATACTTCTGTTGAATGTGCAGTCCACAGAAGAAGACTACATATCCCAGAGAACAACAGGAGTAACAATAAGTCACGGGACCAGGACTCTATATAATCTCGTTCCCAGGCTGGAGTGCCCTCCTTCTTCTCTCGAACTTCTCGGAGAGTGGGAAGCGCTCCAGCCGTGTCGCCTAGAGTTCACAGTAGGCCTCTCGGTTTTCGGAGACTCTCTCTCTCTCTGTTTCGTTCGATTTGTTAGCCTTAATTATATTATATTGTGTTATCTTGTATTTCGATATCATATTTAGTAAAATAAGTTTTTCCTCCTTAGATTGTCGCTGTTTTATCCCACTCCCCTTTTCCCCCTCCTTTCCAGGCCCCGGGGGGGGGGCGTGGGGTGGCTTCCCCTGTCACGGGCATAGGTAAATCTAAGTAACCCGTGACAGGTCACCGTATGATGATTATTATTACCAGATTCTTTGTCAGTCTAGTGCATTTGCCCCAGATAAATAGCAGTAAGTACTGCTTTACTCTTTAAAAAGAAAGCCTTGATTTTTTTTTTCTTGCAGAAACCTCATTCTTGTAAGAAAAATGTAGGGTAGTGCAGTGATGAAAAAGGTGCTCGCTAAAATCTATTGATATTAACGTAATTAAGATATCCCCCTTGCCCACAGCAGAAGTTGAATACCTTTAATCCAGATGCTGTGAGTCGTAGGAACTAAGACTGTTTTTTGGAGGTTTTTCTCCTTCCTTGCAACATCCCAGTGGGGAGATGGATCCTGTCCTTGCAGCGTGACACACACGGATCGTGTACAAAAGATATTATTCCTAACTACATCCTGCATAGGCTGAAGATTAAACAGCTTGATAACTGTCCAACAAATCATTAACGCACCCGATGATGCAGAAGGAGTCAATTAGTTGAAATATACTACTGGATTCCCTTCGCATTGCTCCTGTGCAGAGCAAGCCACTCCAGGCTCTTAGATCAGTGCCCATTTTCTAATGGGTGGGGAAGGATGATGCCAGTGGCAGTGCAATTTACAGTCCTCAGATTGCAATCTCTACCACAGGATAAATGAGACTCATTTTCCCACTGAGCTTGAGGGGGTTTTGCAAGAAAACTCAAGGCTAAAATGTTTATACCTGTGTTGCAGTGGATCAGGGCTTCGTACAACCCTACTCACACTGTCGTGGTCTGCTACATACGCTTCAAGGCACATGTAGCTCCTGGATCCTGCTGGAAGCTAATGGCCCACGCACACTGGGGTGGAAAGTGCTGCCACCAGGCTTGCAACACAACCTGAAGCAAAGCACCCAGCATTCAACTTATTTGGAAAAGCAGGCTAGTACGTCGCAGTTGGTGCTACCTCCAGTCCCTTTGTGCGCCGAGATCTCAGCGTGGGTGTTCTCATGTGAGTGTTGCCAGCAGTGGGAACAGTGGGGCTTCCCATGGACATAGGGGACATCTGATGCCTTCTGGGGCTTCTCCCATCCCTGCTGCACAAACAGCTCTCAGGCAGTGGGGCTGCCCTGGTACCACAGACAGGATCAGCATATTACTCCCTCTCCTGATTTTCCCATAATTTTCTTCTCAGATGTTTCATCTCACACAACTTTTGCATGTGAATATTTCTACCTCCTTCTTTTCACCTGGTATTTTGTCACTGAGAGACATCTTAATTCAAGGCCAAGTGCTTTGGCACTAATTTTCTGGGAGTCTGAACAAAGATGCCATGGTGCTATGCTCAAGCATCCCATGGCCATGGTTTCCTGCAGTTTGCATTCTGAGACTCAGGATCTATCATTAACTAGCTGCACAATGGCTTCCAAGTGAGTCCCTAGGCACAGCTGACCTCAAGAGTGAATTTCTTTTCTCTGCTTTTGGTTGTTTGCAATCCGGCATGAGAGAGGTGGATAACATAAGTTAGATGCACACATGGGACACCACTACTTTGCCTGAAAGAACATTTTCTTGCCCTCTTTTGATCACTTCTTTACTGTGAGTCAGCATATGACACATTTTCCCAAAATACCTGGACACTGCTTACAAAAATAAATGTGGGTCAGATGGGAAAAAACATTATGAAGATCTGATTGTGCTGAGGCAGAAAAACAATCACATTCCTACAGATGGAGAGGAGCTCAAGGTCTTTTTTCCCCTTGGAAACTACTGGCCTCTTTCCTCACATCCCTACTCCAGGAACACCAGGAGTCTACGCTACAATTCTGCTGTGATTCCTCATAGGTCATTCAGGATGGGTGCCAGTCAACTTGACCTTCAGTGCTATAATCAGCTCAAGCAGTAGAGAGCTCTAAATGTCATACCTGGTCATCAAAGTTATGTGGGCTACAAAATGCACAGCAGGTTGGGAGATACAAACTGGAGAGAACAAAGCAAAATAAGGTCTGTTATTCTTTGCCCATCAGGAGCAGGCGGGGCAAGGCAAGTTTCCACCTCCTGAGCAATGAGTGTTTGTCCTTTTTTCTTTTCTTATTTGGCTGAGGCAACGTTGGAAGGAGAACGTAGTGGCTTTTCATGTTTTGACTAAATATCGCTTTTGGGTCAATGTAGCGGAGCAGCTGCACCAGCAAAGGTCAGCCGTTCTGTTCCATGGGGTGCGGCCATCAACCTTTCCAAATCTGGGTATTTCTGAGTCAGAGCCTTCTGTTTTTCCACTCAGCAGGCCGTGCTGTGGAAATGCATGTTCAAGGCAGATCACTGCATGGTCACTGGGGGACTGGAACAGGCAGCTGGATCCAAAGGCCTCAGCTGAGAAGGTAAAGTTGGTACTTGCTGCTCCAGTAATGAAAACCAATGTGCTGCATCAGGGCCAAATCCTAGGAAAACAAGGTTATAGAAGGTCTGTGTAACAAGAAGTGCAGCTGGGAGGAAGTGTGAAAGGATTTGGCCTTTTGGTCATGACCAGGTATCCATGACCAGGTATCCTAAGGATGTTAGGAGGACACATCATGTTTTCTTTTAGCTGTGGGGAGAAATAAGGTAAAAGTCAGAGCTGTGTTTGGGGCTGACACTGTCCAGAGGGGCAGCATATAGGAAAGCCAAGAGCAGCCCTGAGAGACAGCATGGAATGGAACAGAATGGAAGGGACAAGGACCTGAAAGGAAGGGGAGCAGAAGTCAATGGTCACAAACCTAGAGATGATAGAGTGTAACAGCATGTAACATATTGTGTAGTTGGGAGGTCTCTTTGAATGTCCATTTGTTTTGAAGAAGTTATTAAGAGTCTGAGCAGGGAGGATTTTGAGTAAAGAAATAATGAATGCAGCTTGAGAACCGAGAAGATGAAACAACACAGGAGCTAAAATGCTTGCTTTGTTTGATTTCTTTTTCATAACCTACCTTCAGTGGAGTCATGCATTCCTTACCAAACAAAAGCAAAATCGTGTTAGGGAATTGGTAGCCAAATATAAGGTTACGTGTGCACAGCTTGGCTCCGATGCAACAAAGATGATCCTTCATGCTGCTTTACTCAGCAACTTCATCCAGATTAATAGGGTGTCATCCAGCCAAGGACTGATCAGATCTAAGATTGATGCAGATTTTAAGGAAGCCAAGAGTAAAACGTCAAAAGGTTAGGCCAGCCCCTTTGTATGAAATCAAAGAAAGCAGCTCTGCCTACCAGAAGGACCATGCAAGTAAAATATGGGTTTCAACTCAGTCACAAACAAAGGGGTATTTTGTGAGTAAAAGCACGTTCAAAATCGCTTCCACAGAGATATTTAGAATGAGATCTGTTAAAGACATTAAGATTGCCAGCAGAGTTTATTCTGAATAGCAAATGAGGCTAAGTAGATCTAAGCACAGCTTTCAGAGGTGTGTGAAGCTCATACATAAAGCTCATTCTCCTACTCATGCAGTGATGTGAGTAGTATCTCATAGGTCATCAGCCAGAAGTGCATGGTGCTTATTCTTACCAACAACCAGGAGGTGTATTTTAAATGTCCTAATGAAGAATACTAATAGTTGTCTGCAGGGAACGGCTGTTTACGAGGGTGGACAGTGATAGGACAAGGGGGATGGTCTTAAACTGAGATAGGGGAGGTTTGGGTTAGATATTAGGAGGAAGTTTTTCACACAGAGGGTGGTGACGCACTGGCACAGGTTGCCCAAGGAGGTTGTGGATGCCCCATCCCTGGAGGCATTCAAGGCCAGGCTGGATGTGGCTCTGGGCAGCCTGGTCTGGTGGTTGGTGACCCTGCACATAGCAGAGGGGTTGAAACCAGATGATCATTGTGGTCTTTTTCAACCCAGACCTTTCTATGATTCTGTGATCATTAATTTATACATTACCTTGAGAATAAGTCATTTTCCAACCTACTCTCAAGCAACCTGTACAGAATATATAATCTACCTTTATTCATCACACATATACATGCTGATATTCTGGTTTTATGAAATGAGTCATCAGCAGGCTCCAAAACTCTTTTCCTTTTGAGATGTCTCTTCTCCCCATCACGATTGGCTCAGATCCTTTGTAAACTTTATCTAAACAGCGTCCTTCAACTTCCTTGTTTTTCTAGGCAGCATAACAAGCCCAACCCTTCAGTAAAGTCAGCAGATTTCAAGTACCACGGAGATGGTGTCAGCTAACCAGGTAGAGTAACACAGACAAATGTCACCGATGGGTTACAACCGCTTGCATGACTAATGTGCTCCAACATGTGCCCAGCAAAATGTCTCACTTCAGACTGAAATTCAAACTGGTCTCTAAGAAAGGGATTCATAGCGTCTGGAAACCTAATCCTTGCATCTCCTTTGTAAGGTCAAGGAGAAGAGGTGACAGTGCCGTTAAGCCGTCACCGAATAAATGCAGGTGATTTCCAGAAAGATATAGATTGCTGCCACACAGCTGCAAATTTAAATGCCTTCTCCATAGCAAGCAAGCGTTTTATTCCCACAAGGGAATAAAACAGCTCCTCCTGCCAGCCCAATTTGATTCTTAAAGCAGATCTGTGGAAACAATGCTGGAGAAACAAAGCTCTGCAGTATTGTTTATATGTATCCCTTTCCATTTCTCTTCAGCCCATATATCATGAGACCAACATATGCGGTCAAAGAAGTTGAAAATCTGACAGTGCTTCTGCAGACCATGCCAAGAACAGAGCCTTACTCTGTGGAAGGTTACACAAGCTGTGATGTATCTGAAGAAAATCAGGAGCAACAGAAACCCCACTAGGACACGTCAGTCCCAGTTCTTTCCAGTGCTGATGATTGTTATGGTGAGGTGCAGCATTTACGCCAGAACTGATGTCACATTTAATCTCCTGGCTGTAGCAAAGTGAGGCATCATAAGCTTTGGTACATGAAGGCTGAAGAAAGCTTGGACTAGAAATAAATATTAAATACGTAACTGTGATGATAATTGAAGGTAATTAACTGTGAAGGTAATTAACGTGGAGATATTTTACTAAGGGCTGCAATGAATTCTCCATTAATGGACTTCTGTAAATTCAGGTCAGATTCCTCCCTCCTTCTCCTCTTTCCTAATTGTGCACCTTTGGTCAACACAGAATAAGTTCAGAAATACTGTTTAAAGACTTTATGATGCAGAAAGTCAGAATAGATGAGTACAGAGTCTCCTCGCGGCGAACCAGTGAACTATATATGAACCAGATGAGGATGCAGATCCTAACACAATATTTTCTAGCCCTTGCGCATTCATGCTGGTTGGACACAGGCTGTCTTGGATTTGTATGCCCAAGTTTGGGTGAAATTTCACTTGGGCTTGCACAGAGGCATTAATATCGCCCTGTCTTCACCAGAAATCCCTGAATACATGCCTAAATAGCAAACATTGGGCACAGGAATGGTGACTCTCTGCCAGAAGTTCTGTGTAAAAGCACTCACAGCAGGAAAGCTTAAGAGTATTCTGATTTAATTTAGAACTCAAACATAGTTTTTCTTAATTAATAAAAATAACTCTCTTTGTTTCCAGAATCTGACCCTGGACGCCCTCCCATCCCATAAAAGAAACCAAAAGACTTACCCAATTGGTTAAAAAAGCAATAATGGTGGAAGCTAACCAATACCAACTTACAATGATTTTTGCCATGCACGTTTCATTGCCTTCACACAAATACCCTATGGCTTTTGCAGCTGTGAATGCATTGTGAACAAACAGGGGGCTTAGTGTTCCTACCATAAGCTGCACATCTCAGTTGCTATGTGGGTGTGAATCAATACAACACTTAGCAGCCATCCAGCACTTGCTGCATAACTCTGAAACACACAGTGCACATGCAGTGCAGCTCAGGTGCATGGCACAGTCCTGTCCTCCAGAAAAAAACTGGGTCTGGAACACTGGTTCTCCAGGTTAAAGATCTGTCGTGAGTCAACAGCATGAGCTGTCAAGGCAGAGGAACTTCCTGAGAAGTGAAATTGCTGTTTGCGTATTGCTCAGCACGTCACACCCAGTACACGTTACTGTGAAGACGGCGTGTGAGCAGGAGATCACATTGCAAGGGGTAAGGAGGTGCTCGTGGAAAACAAGGTAAGGAGGTCAGGAGAACAGCTAAGCAAGCTCGCTTTGTTTGTGGTCCAAGGGATCCTACAACAAGCCCTACTTGCATGCCAAGTGGGCTGGAGAGAGAATCACTGAATCACAGATGAATTACAGGGGATGGAAGGGAACTCAAGAGATAATGGAGTCTGACCCCGCTGCTAAAGTGGGTTGCACAGGTAGGCATCCAGACAGGTAGTGAATATCTCCATAGAAGGAGATTATACAGCCTCTCTGGGCAACCTGTGCCAGGCTCTGACACCCTTACCACAAAGAAGTTCTTCCACATGTTTGCGTGGGACTTCCTGCATTCAGGTTTTAGACCATTGCTCCTTGTCCTAGTATGTCCCTATCCCGCACTGATGCCCAGGATTGTTCCCTTTCCCTGCCCAATGCACAGTTTAATGCCTCCCACACAACAGTTGAAGGTGCATTCTGGCTCATCACCCAAGATCAGGGATATCAAATAATAATGACCCCTTGCATCACCCTGCTTGTCACGCTCTGTCACTTGGTGTCAAGCCATTGATTGCTTAGTTTTGAGTCCAGAAGGTCAGAGGGCCACCAATCTGCACATGCAGTGTATTATGAATTCAACAGTGCATTAATGCACATCCCATAGCAGAGAAGAATTACACAGGTCAACTCTTTTCCTGGAATTAAGACTGAAGTGAAGGAAAACGTATATTGTGCCTTTCTTTTGACATGTGCTCTTCACATATTCACCACTAGAGTGAATTAGTGTGACTGTCCCTCAAGAAACAGTCTGTCACTGCTCATAAATGCTCACGTCAACACTATCCTCCCCCAAACTCCTTCAGCACTGAAACTGTGTAGTCAAGCTCAAAAGGTAAGTAACGCTGATGTTAGAGTGTTCAGATCAGGTGTTTATATGACAGCGCCTATGGCATGATTGAGAAAATCACCTCTATTGCTGGGCTAGGAATTGAAAGAGCACAAGAGCAGACAGTAGAGGAAAGTAAATCTTTCTGTGCCTATAGCACAGGTAAGATGCTCAGCAGACTTCAATGTGTTTCAGAATAGAGCATTGGGAATTCCATGTGAAAGAATCAGGTGGCTGATGAGAGTTTTCACTCATCACCTGGGGTGTTAGATTGCGGCCCTGATTGCAAGCACACGCACCTCTGATCATTTCTGTGTCAGAGAAAAATTAAACCAATGCATCAGATTAGCTCCAGACAGTATTCAGCATCATCTGCATTAGCAGCAAATGCTGGCAGCCTACATGCTGAATTCGCCCTGCATGATTGAGCCCACAGGTTACAACTGTCTTATAAAAGCATCTGCTGATAATAGAGGCATTAATATTGGATTCCTGCTTTGTCTCCTACAGGAACTTTACGCTTTCCCTACGTACGTTACAAATATCTTTAATACCCACAGCCTCATACGGAAAAGTTTTGCTTATATGGCGCAGCCATCAATAAAACTGATTAGATGCGCCATGCCTGCAGCAACCACCTCCATTTCTGACAATAGCAGCTCCCTTCTGCAGAGAGCACTCATCATTCTGCCCTTCTAGGACAGGAAAGAAGAGGAGAACTGAAGCTTCGTGACTCATTTGTAGGAGGCAATACTCATCTGAGCAGCGGAGCCTTGCAGGGTCTCCTTGCACAGCGATGTCAGTGTGCCCTGTGCTGCTCAGGCACTCAAGTCAGCCTGCTGGCCTGGGGCTGGCATCCAGGTGAGAAGAAACTCTATGTTAGTGTGATGCCAGTCTCCTGGCCGATACAGACTGGGCTGTCTGCAACTGTGTTGTCTTTTGGCCTTACAGCTCTGCAGTAAAGCCTGTTGGGTCCTCCTGGCCTATCTATAGTCCAGTTACATACTTTCCTTAAATTCCAACACAACATGTTTAAATCTGAAGCATTTCCAGCCAGAAGCTTCAGAAAAGAAGCTTCAAAATAGCAGAGACATGAAAACTCTGCAAATACTGCTCCAGTACAGGAGAAGAGAGTACAAAGAAAACTGGCCATGGTGTATTTCAAGCTCAAAATCCATCAGTAAGAGGATTATATTAATATATATATATACATCACTATCTAATGAAGTGATTTTCTCTCTGGCAAGCAATCATACAATAGGTCCTCACCTGGTGACAGCAGTAAGGCACCTGCCTTGTTTGCCATCATAATGGCATTTCAAAGAAGCTATTCATCCAACCCTAAGCCCACAGAAACTAAACTAAACAATTAAAAAGACACAACCCAGCCAACTGCATCTTACTGCTGTGTCTTAAGCTCCCACACAGAGATGCATTTAAACAGTGCATTGAGATTAAATGAAGAGGTGAAAAGCCCCTGCCCCAGGCTTTTCCTCCTCTTCTTTCTTCTGGAAGCAATTCTGACATAAATCAAGGAAATAACAGCTTTGCTACATCTTTGCCATGCAGACACGTAGCATTTGATGGGACAAAGGTCCAGTCTAGGAGTCTGTCCCAGTTACCAGCTGAGACACCAGCAGGAAAATCACGTAGGTCCCAAAAACATCCAAGGAAGAGCAAAGAAACAAGAGCAATGGGGTGGAAATGTGAAACAGGTGTGGAAGTCCCTTGTGCTTTGCCTTTTGGTTTTGTTTTTCTTGCCGTAACTGTTTCCCTAACCCCTTTACTCCCACACATTTCTCAATGTGTAATTTTAATCATGAACACAAATCTCAACAGGCTTTAGGGCAAAGAGCTGGGCTGAAACGCTAATATAAGGCAAAGGGATGCTGACAGATGAAAGCAGCCTGCAATGAAGACAGAGGCATAGAGGTGCGCTTGGGAGACCTGGCCGCTCCAGGATGCTCACTGCCTTTTTAAGAGCACAAAATGTAGAGTATTTCAACGAACAGCCAGAAACTGGGGAAACAGTAAGTGAAAAGAACCTGCTTTTACTCTATTCACTAAGCAGAAAGAGAGTAAAGTAGGCAGATCCAAAGTGAAGCTTAGCTGTATGGCAGATTTCAAATCCACTTGCTATAAAACCCTACTGGAACTCACTCAAAACATACAAGCAAGGATTCCAAGTACAGAACAGCAATATTTTTCCTTCAGTGGATTCCTGACCAACACGTGAAACACTGAATTGGTATCTCATGCAATCTTGATGTTTCACCATCGCCACAAGTGACTCATAGCAATTTTCTTATCTCCTCTTTGTGTTCTCCGGTGTTACAGAGGATATTCTGTACTTCCTGCAGCCTCATCCACCCTTCTGATAAGAACGCCAGGTGTCACACATAGACCTCTCAGGACAAGGGAAAGAAAAGTGAATAAATAAGACTACAGGGAGGAGGAAGAGAAGGAAAAGCACTTTTTTCCTTGTCGTGACATCAGGCAGACAATGGGAGCAGATGCCTTATGCTTTCACGCTGCCGTGTGCACTCTCTCAGACTGGTGGCTGCTCCTTCGGTGTGCATGTACACGGCACAAATGGCACATTGCTCCCCTAACACCTGCAGCAAAGATTCCTCAAGCTCCCTTCAGCACAAAGTCTCCAGGTCTTTGCCACAAAGCAAACACACAGCTTTCTTCCCTTTCCCTCCTGCCTGCACTGAAAGGGAAAATGCTGACTTCAGAGCAGTGAGCCCTGAGCAGCACTCTGCTCCTACAGCAGCCTGTAGCTACCAGCTGCATAGCCACAGGCCTCATGTTGCTTGCTTCATCCCGGTCACAGCGGGCTTTGCTGCTAAGAGGATAACTTAATGGTAAACCCTTCCTCACAGCAGAGGCACAGAAAGGCAGAGGGGAGTTCTGCACCACCCACAATGCTGCTTCTGACCTCACAGAGGTCTTCTCAAGCACAGACACTGACAAGGCATCCTTAACATCTAAGAAACTAATGTTGAATGTTAATGTTTAGTTAAGAAACTAAATGGCCTCATGTGGAGAGGTTCAGGTTGGATATTAGGAAACACTTCTCCTCACACAGAGCAGTGCTGCAGTGGCACAGGCTGCCCAGGGAGGTGGTGCAGTCACCGTCCCTGGAGGTGTTCAAGAACCGTGTGGACGTGGCACTGAGGGACGTGGGCAGTGGGCATGGTTTGCTAGGCAAACGATGTCCTAACGGCCTAATAGCTTTCATACATGCCACTGAATTAGTAAAAGCCTTGCACAGCGTCCCATTAAGTTGAAATAAAACACAGCCATTTAATTCATTATGACTAGCAGGGCAAGAGCCTCCTTCCCACCGCAGCACGCTCTGCTCACTCTGCCTATACTGGAACTAATTCCTTCAGTCTCAAGAGCCCAGAGAACTCAACTCAGAAAGCCACTAGGAAAAAAAAACACTGTTAAATGCTGTTACTGGAGATTGACGCAGCAATTCCCAGCTGGCCATTTTTGATACACAAAGTAATTTACCCAAGAAAATAAAACCAGATGCATTTGTATCAGGAACTTGTGCTTTCAGTGGAAAACAATTCTACTTTTGTCTTTATTAGAATTAAACTCTTTAAGGCCTGAATTCTCTATACATTATTCATGCCGTTACATTTTAGATCGGCAGAGAGGTAATCCATCAGCTCATTAGCTCCAAAATGTGTTTAACAATACATTTTGCTAAGCTCCCATAGTAAGAAAAACAGAGAAACCTGGAGCTATTAACATCTTTTTATCGTTTGTTAAGAACTATCGAGTTAGGGCACTGGAACCATTGCTTTATCTCAATTAACCATGATGATATAATAACACCTTTGGAGATTTGCTACCTGGGACTATTCTCATGATGGTCGGCAAATGGTCCTCCCTCATTTCATTGAGACTGTTGGGATCTTTCTGAAACCACATCCAGCCACAACAGGGCTTCCTTTCTGCAGATGGCAGCCCCCACGTCAGCTTGGCACAGCTTTCCTTTATCACAAGTGCGAGATGCTTCCTTGCGCTGATAGAGGAGCTATGGAAAACATGCTGGGCTGCATGGAAAAGTTGATTCTATACACACTTGACAGCCAGCAGCATATCCAGCCAGTAACGTTACACTGATCTGAATAGTAAACCTTTAGGATCAGGGTTTTAGGGCACCAGTTGCACACTCGATTTGGACAGAGCAACAAAGTGCAGGGTGAGGCAGCAGCACACAGATGCTTATTGCTGGTGAGCTCAAACATGAGACATCTCCTTATCAGACAGAATGAAAGCACGGGCAATTGTTATGGCTGCATTCATTCAGTTCTGGTTTTCTGTTTTTTGACACACAAAACAAGTACAGAAATGTGAAATTCAATCTCTCGGCAAGCTGCCACCTCACCTGTTGGTAACACAAATGTTGGGCTTTTAAAACTAAGGGCACCATAGCAGCGAATCACTGGAAAACAGAAAGATCCAAATACTGCCTATTTCAGCAGCAGGGGGATGGATTTTCAGAGGGAAAGGAACGTTCTGTTCTGCAAGGTACTGAACAGTGAGCAAGGCAGAAAAAGGAAGACCATTAACTCTAGCAGCTCTTCCATAGGTCAGCCTGCTTTTGTGGCTTCTTTATTAATCTCGACTGTTAGAAGACAAAACAAAACATGTGGCATCTTTGATTTCTGTATACGTTCCCACAAATAAAATTAATTCTTTAAGTCATTTTTCCTTACACTTCCCCTGACAGTTTCACGTTTCTTGTATGCTCCATTTGATTCTGGTATTCTCAGATAACTTACACAGCCAGGAGTTAAATAATACCTTGAAAATCAAGGGTAGAATGATGAGGCTCAATAGACCAGTAGTAAGTACAATAAACACTTGACAAAAGTACAAAGATAACTGGGCTCTAGAACCAGCCCCTTTCTGAACAGTTCTAAAGCTCCTGTCTAATCGAGTTCATTCTGTGACAAACAAAAATGGGATTAGATCAGCATTACTATTATTATAGCAGCCACATGACAGAAACTAGATGATTTTACTTGTAAAGCATTCGATCAATCTTTAGTCCTGTACTGGCCTCTAATTATCAAAGCTCATGGGAGACTGCGTGCCCTTCTCATGAGCATGAATCATCGAGCTCACGCACACATCAGCGTTAACCTGCAGTGAAACTGCCATCTTTCTAAATACTTCACAGCGTCTTCAACTTGCTTTGTGCCTGGGAGAAGAAGGAGGAAGACTATCGCCCATTTGTTTTTCCATTGTTTTTTCTCCCTGGAGGGAAAAGGGAGAAATGGAATCCCCGTGTTTTAGATAACTGACTCCATTCCTAACGGATTGCAATGTCACATATTGAAAATACGGTCAGTAAGCAACAACTATAAGCCCCTAACTCTTCATGTGACACATATTTCACGGAAGAACGGAGTAACATCAAAAAGCTAGAAAACAAAAGGTCATTCTCATCTCTGTCAGCGTTGCAGCTGGTATTCACGTAGGTTTCCATTAAGACACTTCCCCAGAGCTTATCCCAAGTGTCAGTTAAGCAAGAAATCTGGCTCCCGATACCCAAAGAGTTTAAAATCGCCTTCAAACCGAGCATACAGGCGCCTTATGTCTCTCTTGCTGATTCCTGAAAAATACCTCTCTACTTTTGTTTTGTTGTACACTGTGATGCCAGGTGGGATCGTGGGGTACGATACCAGACGGTCTATGCCGGCTGCTTTCAAAATGTAGGGAGCATCGTCCTCCAGGGTTTCATGGTGTCCAATCACACTGTACGTGATTTCGCAGGGGGCACAGAGCTCCACATAGGTTACCCAGTGAATGATGTGATCACCAAACTGGACATCCAGCCATCGGTGGTTGGGGTCACCCAGATAGCGCACAAAATCCTCAAACTGCAGCCCTTTGGTCTCCATGCGATTTCTCCTGTACTTACGAATGATGCTGGGAGCAATTTCGTGTCGGTACCAAGGCTCAAAGCGAGGATTGTGCACAAACTTGTCTTTAAATGCAGAAATAAGTCTTTCAAATGGATCTCTAACGATAAAAAACTTGAAGTATAAATTCAGTCTAAACAGAAGAAGGAGAAAAAAAAGATTGAATAATTATGAAAATATAAGCAGCGCTTAGCAAAGGCTTACAAACTGTATGGAAACTCTGACCACAGAGAGCAAGATAAATCTTACGCTATTTGCACAGTCCATCAGTACTATCATCAATTGTACTTGAAATACCATGTTTGTATTCTTCACTGTAAGTTTTTCTATACAGGACAAAGTGTAAGTAGAGTTTCCTCACCTTTCAAATTCTATTACAGATGGAGAAGCTTAGTTTATCAGAATCCTAATAAACAGGAGACCATATCATAGAATCATAGAAGCACAAGGTTGGAAAGGACCTATAAGATCATCTAGTCCAACCGTCCTCCCTTTACCATACCTACAGAAAACAGCTAAACCATATCTCCTAGCTCCCTATCCTTTGTGATGCTGAAAGCTCTGAATTCAAGATGCTTTTAACATTATGAGGGTAAGCTCAAAATAAAAGAGAAATACACAGTCACACAAGAAAAGTGGCTCAATGCAGCTGAATGCAACAGAAGGTTGCAGTTTTCAGTGCCAGGTAGTTAGACAAATCATTGCTTTGGCATGAAGTGTTCCAGCTGAATGTTAGCTCTCCTCTCTGCTCACCCCGTTCCTGACTCCAGGCCCCTGCTACGTCCCCAGGAAGCCATCCATCTCTTACCGCTTTTTAATTTCAGAGTCACTGAAGGAGGACAGGCGTGGAAGGCCATTCTTCTCATGGTCATGTACAATGCTTTCGGGGATCTCATCTATGGAAGAATATGCTCCTAGGAAAAAATTGAAAAGAGAGCAAGAGGATTTTTTCAAGAGGGATTTAAAAAAAAGCAAAACCAAGCATCCCTTCCGCTCACAGCTTTTTGGTTTATCTCCCTGTTTCCCTTATTTTCAGTGTTTATGGTTACTATGTTTCATGCTGTTAAATGACAAAAGATCCTGACTGAAAAGATGAAAACTGTCAGAATTCTCATAGAATCACAGAATGGCCTAAGTTGAAAAGGACCACAATGATCATCCAGTTTCAACCCCCCTGCTATGTGCAGGGTCACCAACCAGCAGATTAGGTTGCTCAGAGCCACATCCAGCCTGGCCCTGAATGCCTCCAGGGATGGGGCATCCACAGCCTCCTTGGGCAACCCGTTCCAGTGTGTCACTACCCTCCATGTGAAAAACTTCTTCCTAATATCTCACCTAAACCTCCCCTGTCTTAGTTTAAAACCATTCCCCCTTGTCCTATCTCTATACATCCTTGTAAACCCCCCTCCCGTTTATACACTCCGACTACTGGAAGGCCACAAGGAAGTCTCCCTGGCGCCTTCTCTTCCCCAAGCTAAACAAGCCCAGATCTCAAGGCTATCTGACACCAAAATCCAAGACCATGGGACATGGTCATCAGCTATTATGCTTAAGCCTGTAACTTCCCTCTTCAGTGTCCTCATTGTCTTTTCCTCTGCCCACACATACAAACGGGGGAAAGACTTTGAGAATTAACTCCAGAGAAGGAATCAGCATTTTTCCTGAGTTTCCACCACCAGCAAAAAATAAACGCTCTGGGCTGCTTTTGTAACTGTGTCAATGCAAAAGCACTGTGCTGTTAGGATCCATAAAATTCCTTTAATGGCTACAATTATCTCAAACAAAAATTCCAGTCATACAATATTGCACGGATTGAAAAGCACTAAAATTAACAATAAAAAAAAGCCTCCAGATACTCTTTTTTTTCAGCCCCAAGGATGTAAACTGACAAGTAAACCTGTCACTAAATACTCATGCATTCTTTTTAAGAATCCAGTCCTGGAAGCTGTTGTGACCTTGAGAAACATCTCATGTGGCCTCTTGGGCCTCAGGATTAAGCCTTCATGCAGAGCATCATTTCAGAAAGGCAACATGTAGTAAGAACAGGCTGATGCAAAGCAAGCTGTTTAGGTGAAAGCCTCTGCAGCATTCTCTGTTCCAATATTCTTACCACAGAAGTAATGCGCATAATTAAAGTTCCAATAAAAACCTTAGGAGCAGTCATTATTGTGGTGAATAATGCACACAGCTCAGATTTATCATTTTGTGTGCGGGGGGAAATGCTTTATTAATTTGAGTTTTCTAACTATATTATTTGGTGCTCTACAGGAATTCCATGTGCACAGTTAGATGTCAGATTAGATACCTCAGAAACTGAATGCTTTTTATTCATCCAGAGCTGAGGTGCAATACAAGCAGTATCAGAATTAGTTTCCCCATGGTGCCACAGCTGTGTTTCCCCATCCTGAACCTCCACACACCACTTTTAGATGCAGTGTATTTCCCTCTAAGTATCAGTTCCATTTTTGGAAAATACCCAAAGAGAGGAAAGTTAGACCAATGAAAGAGATGGTCTTCATCAGCACACACTTGCACATTGGCAGACCAAGGCAAAAGCGACCAGTATTTATACAGACACAATTCTCTATCATTATCCAACATGCCTGAACTTGCAATCTGAAAGTGAAAAGTTCCCTGCTAGTAAGACATCAGTTATCCTCTACTGAACACAGACAAAAAACTCTGCCTGTCCTGAGCAATTCTTTGCATGTTGTCTGTTCAAATCAGGCAAGGGAAGGTAGTTCTAATGCATTCATGTAGTTTCATACTTAGTATTTTTTGTCAAGTGCTGTTTAAATAGACATTTAGGAAACAAGTGCATATCTTTACTGGATTTTAAGCTCTGATCCATAGATCAAAACTGAAACAAATATTCAAGTCTTTGGAGATATGCTCCTTTGTACAAAAGTTTTGCTGAGGGACTCAGTTCCTTTGTCAACTTGTGACTCTTTCCTTCTTGGTATGTGAACTACCTCATGCAAGGTCAAGAAAACATAAACAGAAGTGTGGAGCTGGATGTTCTCAGAGTTCTCATCACAAGAAGGATTGGTTCATAGTGTTCAGGTATCACCCATACTTTGATGAGCTGTGTCACTTGCAAAACCACTGAAGGACTCCAACTGTCCTGACTATATATTGGAAATTCACAGCCCTGGTACACAGACAAGCAAGATGATGCTTTACGTCAAATAAAGGTGTGTTATATTAAATATGATCAAGTTAAGTATGGGTGCACGCAGTAATGCAGTGGGAAACCCTGAGGAAATCATTTACTTGTATTGGCGTGCCATGCTACTAGATGTGCATGCTAGGGTACACGTAGACAGAGCTTGCCTCGTAGATTGCTACTCAAATGCCAGTACTTTTACTCCTACTTTTAGTCTTTTATAACATACCTTTGTTGATGAAACTCTACCTTTAAATGCCTCAGAATCTTCCTAACTCTTGGCTTGGTGGTTACACATGCATATGATTTCACCACTACAGATCTGCTCCTGAATTCTAATAAGCTTTCCTCATGCCCTAAAAAGTGAAGTTATAAGTTGGTGGATTCAAGATTTTGTACAATCATTTCTTAGAGAATTCTGGTACCTTGTAATTTATTTGTTTCAAACCCTTTAAATCAGTGCCACCCCTTCAAAGATAACAAACCTACCTACCACATGCAGATCTGTACTATTATGACTCAAAGAATTTTTGAGCCAAACAATAACAGTACTTATTTTCACAAAAAGAACAGGTTTATTTTCTTTAAAAATAGATCTTCTGAGAGGATTAGAAGCAACTGCGACGAATGAGCAGCTGAAATTAAGTATCAGCGCACTGAAAGGCAGAAAGAATCCATTTTAGTCTTGTCCCATTTGAACTGATTCCACTCTTTCCTCCCCCTCAAAGAAACCCACACACCCACAACTGAGTAGATACCATTTAAAACGATCAGGACTTTTTTCCACTGAGTGTTGCCCACTTTCGGTGTCTGACAAAACAGGATCTTGTGCTTGTCACACACAAATATTCGGTCCAAGACGAACTTGGAAACTGCAGTGTGAGAGAGATTTCTCAATGCAGTGTCTCTGCAGACATTCCGGAGAAGCTCAAGTCTTTCCATATGAACCAGGGGATGGTGTAGCAGATTTCCAGTAAAAGCTTTTCCAGTTGGCTTTATAAAATGAAGGGGAGAAAGAAAGAAGTACAAATGTTTAGTTTTCAGATCAAATTCTGAACTGTAAGAGCCCCCAGTTATTCACAACATGCAACTTGAATGGCCTGACAGATTGCTTATCTATTGAAACAATTCCTTTTGCATGCAACCAGAATCAATATTATTGTTCTGCAGTTCATACTGTCACAAAGTCAAGAGGGGATAGTTTTAGATCAAGAAACCTTATTATCCTCATCCATTCAAGTAAAGGAAGATATTAAGACTTGCTACATGGAACTACCAGACTTCCACTGAACAAAGCCTTTCTCCCAAGTACAGTGAAGGTAACTTAAACTTCCTTTAACAACAAAAAGAAGTGCCATACTTACATAGATACCCACATTCCACGCTGCTTTACAGAAATACTCTAAATATTAGGTGACTGATTTACCCCATGGCAAAAAATTTGCTCTAGCCCTCCATGCAAACAGCCTGAAGTTCATATTTGCATATGGAATTAGCAACGAATTTGCTAAGAACCACATCTGTTCTGTTTTATTTCTGAAAGTACATGACTGCATTTGGATCGACTTGTATTGAATACTATTGTGGTTGTGTCTCACTTTGGACAAATTCTGCTACATAAAGCACAAAGAGCACATATGATGAAGGGAAAAAAATGGTATCTGATAAAAAGAATCAGAAAGACCAGACAAAGAACTAAGAGGAATGAAAATAGACAAGACTCAGGCTTGCCCTCAAGAACTGTGAACCTGATGATTATAACAAGACACCTAAGACGCTATAATAAGTAACCCAAGATGAAGCCATTATATAAGAAGGGCCAGCAAAAACTGATTGACCTGACTTGATAAAAGTGGTAGTACAACTATTTTCTCCTAGAGGTGGAAATGCATTAATTTGGATAGATACAAAGATACCGTAACAAAGTAGCTTTGAGAAGCTGAAAGGAGTTCTCTTGGCTCTATGAAAATAAACGTCTGAATAACGATTCCTGTCCAGCAGTTCCTTTAACCACAGGAAACCCTTACATAATTTCTCTTTTAATACGTGTAAACTCTTATCTCAATGGTATGCACCTGGAATTCTTTAGTCCAATGCTTTTCCTCTGGCACACGTGCCTCCTCCACTTTTGTCACAGCTGTCAGTATTAATGGCTCTTGTTTGGCACCATAGCCTGAAGAAGGAAAAAAAAGACAAGAACGTTATGGAGGTTGGGAGGAAAGCAACAGTTTCTGCTTTATAGCTAATACAGTGGAAAAGCATTCTCTACAATAAGCAGACAAAACCTGAGGATTCATTTCCAGATGGGAAAGTACCAGAAAAGACATGAGAGGCTATGAATATTTTAAAGAACATACTCTCTGGGAATTTTGGATGCAATTTTAATTTAGTTTTCTCAAAGAAACACAACCATAATCTTTTTTGAGGGGGCTTTTAAAAACAAACTGCATACAAAAAAAACCCCAGAGAAATTAAAAATCCAAATATCAAGAGAAATAATAACATTTGCACGGGTCTTAAGATCTGATACTTGCATTTTCTTTAGTAGAAGAACAACTGGATGCATATGACAGAACAATACTTTTATTTTTCAATAAACTTCCTCCAGCAAAT
The DNA here is from genome assembly GCF_054131305.1 of Coturnix japonica. Classification (NCBI taxonomy): domain Eukaryota; kingdom Metazoa; phylum Chordata; class Aves; order Galliformes; family Phasianidae; genus Coturnix; species Coturnix japonica. The sequence continues at coordinate 121,824,116 of NC_140663.1, forward strand.
CTAAATGAAAACTGTAATCTAGTAGGCTTCTGCCCTTCCCACGTCATAGAATCATAGAATTAGCCAGGTTGAAAAAGACCTTGAAGATCATCAAGTCCAATCGCAGCCTAACGTCCATATTGGTAGGTAGGTTTCACCTACTGAAAGCTCTTAGACATTATCCAAAGAATATAAAGAAAGCACTATTAAGAAGCACCTTTATTTCCTTGGCGCTCTAAGCAACAGATCTAATCAGCACTAAAGAATACAAGATCCCTTTATCATTTATTACTGGAATGAAGGCTCTTCCTTAGAGACTTCCACAAGGAGGAAAACAAATTCAGTTAATACATTCATTCTTTTTAATTATTTTAGAGCAGCTAATAGTTCCAGATGAAATTAAAAGCATGTGAGGGAAAAACCTCCTGCATCTTCTGCAATTTGCAAGCTACAGGGAAAGTGAAAAATAACACAAGCCTGTAGCCTTACACGATGCAGAAAGAAAATAATAATAATAATTTGAAGTTTTCCCTCACCACAATGGGAAAAGAACTGGATCTCTCCCTCAAGATTTCTTTCTATCCAAACTGAACTATTTTCCCCTTCATGTAGTTCATTCTTTTATGAATAGTTTTTCTTCATCTGCATCCACAATTGTTTACAGTTTTATGCTCAAGAAGACATCTACAATTTATGCCCCCTTTATAAGGGAGTACTCCACCGTGCCTATGCTGGATTTTAACAAAAGGAACAAATGGAAAAGCAGCTTAAAACTGAAAGGAATGCCACATCCCTAAGTGCCACATCTACATGTCTCCTGCATGGCTCACAGGACAGTGACTGCACCACCTCCCTGGACAACTTATTCCAATGCATTACCAATCTTTCTGAGAATAAATTTTTCTTAATATCTAACCCGAACTTCCCCTGGCACATCTCTGTGTTTTGTTTTGTTTCTTTAATTATTATTTCTTTAATATAATAAAAGTTCTTCCAGAATTAGCCATCCTGCTTACTTAGGCTTTCTCCTGATACATTCACATTTCTTCCCTTCATCAGTCCCAATACAAACACTGCAGACTCCAATGCATACATACTCGTGGCTTTGTAAGACTGAAGCTTAAAATATTATAGAGCTCCTGCTCACTGATCTATCCTAATAGGAAAGAGGATTCAGCACAGATGAAAAAGAAAAGGGAAAAAAAATGGCAAGGCAAGATAATGGAAAGCAAATAAACGCAGAGGGTGTGCTCCAGTTATTTGTTATTTTAAGTACATTTTAGTTCCTCTGACAACTTCTGGTGGAAATAACCACTCACATAATACTTAAGCTCAGAAACAAGAGTTGGCATAGCATGAAATACAGGAACATTTAACTGCCTTACATAAGGCTGGTTCATTTGCAGATATACCAAGGTTCAGAAAAAGCTAAGACTGAGGTAATCTACAAAGTCAGTCTATAGGTTTTGAAAGGTACACCCAGCATATTTATCTGCTATCAAGTCAAAGATATAGAAAGCAACAGTGATCCCAGTGCTTCAGAAGTTACATACTTCTTGTGTATTTTGAGCAGATGCAGAAGTACAGATATCTTAGAACTATAGATTGTGTCATAAGCTCTCTGTAGGACTTTTCTTTTTCCTAACACCAGCTCTTCGGTGGACTTTCTTCAGAAAACTATAACATGCTGTGTGGTGTCATCCAGTGGCTTAAATTCCCCACCAGTTTAACACCATCTGGGCTACTTATGCTCAGCAAAAGCCTACAAGCTGTTTGTCAGTCAAACAGCAGAGGATAAAGCTGAATGCAAGAAGCAGGGCAGAGGTGGCTAGGCTAAGTGTGCTGTGAAAGAAAACAAGCTTTGCATGAAATCAAGCTATACACTATGCTGCCACAGTTACAGGAGGAAAGAAACTTGTGGGAGCTTTATTTTGGTCCTTTTTAAAACAGGTAGCTTCGCTCCGCTATTTTGTTCACAAATTCTCTTCTTAGGAGATGAAGATTCTCACATTGATGTATATAAATGGACCTCACAAGACACAACTGCAAAACAGGTTTTCTTCTGCTCCTAACCACCAAGAAAAAAAAGGGGGGGATCTGATACAAAATTTGCAGACTTCTACCAAAACAAACAGGAACTGAATATCAGCACTGTTATTTCTATAGATTTATTTGTTCTGTTCTCAGACCTACTGAAAAAGAATGGTAATGTCTTGGGAAGCGTGTGGATGTGTGTTTATGTGGATGATTACACCGTCTCTTCTTTCCCAGCAAACGTTAAACTTGAACTTACCATCTGGATCTTTAAAAGTCAGTGTGATAAACTTGCTGGCAACCATGAACATGAATATCACCCAAAAGCATGCAGCTAGAAGCAGCCACTGGTGGTGCATGTTGTCAGACATGAGCCATATAAAGTTGTTGCTTCCTGTTAGAAAGAGGAAAGAAGGCACATGAGTACTTTTTGTTCCAGTTTAATGCTCTCCATAACCAGACTCTAGCTGTGTATATCACAGAATAACCAAGCTTGGAAATTACCTCCAAGCCCAGCCCAACTGTCCACCTACCACCAATATTTCCTCACTAAACCATGTCCCTCAGCACAACATCTAAATGTTTCCTTAACACTTCCAGGGACAGTGATTCCACACCTTCCTGGGCAGCCCATTCAGTTCCAAACCCCTGCTGTGTGCAGGGCTGCCACCCATTGGATTAGGCTGCCCAGGGCCAAACCATCAAACCTCACATTTTTTATTTTATTTTATTTTATTTGAGGCTAGTTCTTCTCCCTCATTTAAATTTATGAGGCAACTGATCACAGGACAAGAAGGTAAAATGAGGAAAGCTCCCCACCCCAGGGTGGCCAGTCAGCAGATCGGAGTTAACAGTATTCATAGCTATCCTGTGTCAACTCAGGACACACAACACACTCCTCTCCTGCCCAACCTACAAGAGCCACAGGCCAGATGCTACTGAGCCAGAACGCTAAGCTTAACCCAAAGCTGTATTTAAAGGCAATAATGTTGCTTTTCTTTTTGTCACTTTTGTTGCCAGTAAAGTATCAACTGGAAAGTTTTGATTTCCATGATACTAAGTATTACTCGCACAGCCAACAGGAGAGGTTTGCTCCCAGCCATAAATGAACTCTTCCTTTTGAGAATATCAATAACGCAACTTCGTAACACTCCACCAAATAGGATTTAAATCAAATACTTTATACAGTGAGATTCTCACAACAGTCTTGAGAGATTTGTAGACACACAAAAAAACAAAACAAAACCACCTGCATGGTGTGTGATCACATTTCTGCAGAGCCACTTGAATGAACTGTCAGAGAGTAGGGGCCCCCATTCCCAGCTAAGATGATAAAATCACAGTAGTTAATGCTTCTGAGCAAAATCTGTATTATTTCTTTGGCTGTATACCAATATCTTGCCTTTTCATACCCACAAAACTTAAATAACTGAAGCTTTTGACATTCTTCCAATGCATCCATCTGCCACACCCTTTCTCCTGGTACAGGTGCTGACTGCTTTTCCAACTAGCTTTTGCCTTCCAGCAATACAAATGCTCCCAAGAAGAGCTCTTGCTGGAGCTGACAGATGTGAAACATCTCCAGGGTACACCAAACACCTGTGCAGGCAAGACAAGCAGCTGAAAACAGATGGGGGAATCTCACCATACCATTACACTAATGCCAATTTTCCCCAAACTATCAGCTCCCAAAGATCCTCATTTTGAAGCATACTACAATATCAGTTGTCTTTGGTTCAAGAAACCAGAACTCACCACACATTTGCTTTTAGATATGCTGCTTTTTCAAAGACATGAAAAATGGTCTGAAACAGAATCATAGAATCGAATCATAGAATTACCCAGGTTGGAAAAGACCTTGAAGATCATCAAGTCCAACCACAGCCTAACCATAGTACCCTAACTCTAACAACCCTCTGCTAAATCATATCCCTGAGCACCACATCCAAACGGCTCCTAAACACATCCAGGGATGGAGATTCAACCACCTCCCTGGGGAGCCTATTCCAGTACTTGACTACCCTTCTGTAAAGAAGTGTTTCCTAAACAGGCAGGAAGGGAGACAGACCTTCCCATCTATCCCTGCTCTACACAAAGCCAACAGAAACAGAGCTCTGACAGTCAGAGTACCCTGCTAGGCCAACTATTTTCATAACAATGATGGATGCATGTCTTTCAGTAAGGAATATCTCTGTTGCTTTCAGTAATTTATGTACTGTAGTTCCATGAAGTTGTGTTGAATGCCGTGGGGAGAGTAGCTCCAGTGCACTCCGACTTGGAAAATGACAGCAGTCAGCACCTGCAGCCAGATCCTCTGCTCTACGGGTAGGCCAGAAATGGGACAGGATCATAGTCACATCCATAACAATCACCACTATTATCCCACAACACTCTGAAGCTGAAAATAAAATACAAAGCCATTTATGCACAAAGCAAATCTAAAACCATATTCTCTGATGGAACTGTGTTGTCAGAGGATATATCAAAATGTAATTACAATGGCTGGCACGATTACTCACTTCCAGCACCTAAACAAAACTGTATCTACCTCAAGAAGCAGAACTATTTGAGGTGACGCACTGAAGTAAATCATCATTCTCACTTTAATGAGTCCAACCATCAACCCATCACCATCATGTCCACTAAGCCATGTCCCTCAGTATCACATCTATTTAAATATTTATCCTGAATGGGAATTTTTGTCTTTTCCTCTTGTTATGCTACTTAAGCCATTCCCCCCTGCTCTCCAGAAGGTGGCCTTCCATCTACTTCAGAAGAGTTTTTAAGGTACAAATATGAATGACAATCAACAAAGCAAGCTGGGCCCCGGTAGCCATAGAGCCGGCAGATATGATCCACCAATGCTGAGAGCTGGCAGCCATCCCCAGAAACCAAAGACATGCCCTGGAAATGAATAGGGCTATGCAGAACATAATGGCAGGAGACTTGAAGGTTTAAGCAGTATTAAAGCTCAAAGCATAGGCCCTTGCTTGGCAGCTTATGGTGCCTGGGCAGGGGCTCCTTGGTGGGACAGTGGGTAGTGAATGACAGCAGCACACTAGGAGCCTCCAACCATTAACCTGCTTGCCTATCTGCACATGACTAATGGCATAACTTGAAGTGCACAGCAAAGAACAAACAGGAGCGAGATGAGATATCCAATTCATTTTCATCAAAGCCCCCCCCCTATTCACATAAAGTTAACAGATCTGGACAATTTCTCATAAATAAATAAAAAGAGCCAAAATCTTTCACAGGCTCATTTGTTAAAAATCAAGTGGCGCTGCTAAATATCATAACGCACATCACAACAGGTATTTTTGAGAGCTGATTCTATCCGAAGGCTTTTCAGCACCTTGACAGCATTAACATGTTTATCTCCTGCTCTCACAGACAGAGCTGGACAGCTCAGCGTTTGCAGAGCACGTGTAGCTCACCTGTCAACGGGAAGGCAGAGAACTAACGCAACAGCCGCATCACCCTCCTGGGCCAAAAGAGGGTTTGGTGTGAAGGAACTTTCACAGAATCACAGAATTATCAAGGTTGGAAAAGACCTAGGAGATCATCTAGTCCAACCATTACCTTTGGTAGATGGCAGCCACATTAGGAAGCATGGCAAGGCACTCAGGGAGTGCCAGCCTCCTAGACAGACACCAGGGCCACACAAGGCCCTGAACACTCTTTGTAGTGTGGCAGCAGCTATTATCCCAGCATCAGGACTTCCTCACCCTGCTAAAAGCTGAGGTGCTCATTGCTTCAAGGGTGGGATAAAAGCACGGGGAGCCTGCACCAGGAACACAGAATACTATTCTGGTGTGACAGCCACGAGCTGCATCAAGCAGAACCTATCCACATCCCAAAAACCAGACTCCAGGTGCAAGCAGGAGATCACAGAATCACAGAATGACCCGGGTTGGAAGGGACCTCAAGGATCACGTAGTTCCAACCCCCCTGCCTGGTAGGGCCACCAAACGTACACCTTTACTAGATCAGGTTGCCCAGAGCCCCGTCCAACCTGGTCTTGAACACCTCCAAGGACGGGAGATGGAGCTTGGCTAACCAGGAGCAAACTTTCTAGTTAAGGAGGAGAAAACCGTCCCTGCCAGAGCCCTTAGCAAAGCTTCTCCCTCCGTGCAGGGCACCCAGCAGCTCTGTCCCGCCGCTGACAGCCCGGCCTGCCGCCGCACTCGGGGCCGGGCCTCGTCCGCCCGTTTCGCGATCACTAGAGCACAGTAACCTCCTGCGGGGCACAGCGCCTCATCCCGCAGCGGCTCCAGGCACGGCGACCCGGCTCCCCCCGCGTCTCCCGGCCTGCTCCAGCCGCCCAGCTGGCTGCCGTCCTGCGGGCCTCCAGCGGAGCAGCAGCCCGTCCCGGCTCGGAAGGCGCTAGGCGGAAATACCGCCGACTCACCGGCCCCGGCTGCCGCATCCCCCGGTTGCGGGCGGCGGCGGCGGCGCCTTTCCGCTCAGCTCCGACTACCGCTGCTGCTGCCGCCCAGCCCTGCCGCCGCCGCCGCCTCCATTTCCTCCCGCCGCGGGCAGGCCCCGGCCTCGGCCGCGCCCCCAGCCCCGCCGCGGGGAAGGAGAGGACGGTGGAGGCCGCCGTGGGGACGGCTCGCTCCGCTCCGAGCAGACGCAGCGTCCCCCCCGGCCGCCGGCCCTGGGGCGGAGGCAGGAGGGAGGGAAAGATGCTCGCCTCGCCCCGCCCTGCCCCGCCTCACCTCGCTCCGAAGGGAGCGGGATGCTTTAGCCCGCAGGCCCGGGCCTTAGAGAGCCCCCTTCACGCAGGTACCCCTTCTCTCTAAAGCTCTAAAGCTTTAGATAGGCGTATACTGACTGATCTATTCCTCTGCAAATGTCTTGGATAGTTCCCTAATGCTGCTCTGAGATCATGCTTCCCATGTGAAACAGTGAATCTCCTGCTGTGGAAGACCCTGTAGGAACGAGTGGCAATGGGGCAAAGCCCTCCCATTTTAAGTCTTACTGAATGCTGAAGACATATCTTGAAGCATGAAATTGCACGATAGAACACATAGAACAGGGTTTATTGCCTGGCCTAAAAGGTGTGCTCCTACTACCTGACCCAACACAAAACAGCCACGTCCTTTGTGTCTGGTCTTGAGAATCATAGAATCATTAAGGCTGGAAAAACCCTCAAAGACCATCTAGTAGAACTATCACCCCCATGCCCACTAACCATCCACACAGTCCTGCAACACCTCCAGGGACAGTGACTGCACCATCTCCCTGGGCAGCCTGTGCCACTGCAGCACTGCTCTTTGGGAGGAGAAATGTTTCCTAATATCCAACCTGAGCCTCCCCTGGTGCAATTTGTGGAGATCACATCTATCACACTATCACTGTTGCATGGGAGAAGAGGCCCAAACATGAATGCACATACACTCAGGACTGTCTCCCTCTGCAGTAGACATTTGTAGTTCATGCTACGTACCATTTCACCCTGCATTTCCTATGAAATCTTGTGGGGGTAAATATATGAAAATTGCTATTTGTTTTTTCTTATTGTGAGAAGTAACTACCTAAAAAACACCTGTTCCCTTGAAACTGGTTTACAGCAGAAGATTTTTTTCTTACCTTGAATCCTACAGAGTCTGTGTGAAGATAGGGGAGCTTGCCAGCAGCTCAAGATCAGAGCCAACAGCTTGAGAATGGACAAACTCAGTAGAGCCAGAATTGTAGTAGATGTTTCTATCTGGGTTCAGCTATCAATTAATAAAAGAAACAAAAAATCCAATGACAGATGAGTTTTAAATGCTTTCACAGCTGTGGCAGCTTCCAGAGCAGGTCAGGCCAACACAAGTGCATTAACAGCAGTGCCTTAGGATGAAGCCTTAGAATGGATTGGGTTGGAACAAATCTCAAAGATGATCTAGTTCCAGCCCCAAAACCACAGGTAGGGTTGCCAGTCATTAGATCAGGCTGCCCAGAGCCCCCTCCAACCTGGCCTTGAAGAACTCCAGGGATGGAGCATCTACAACCTCTCCGTGGTGATGTCTTCATCCCTCCCTTCTGCCCATGAAATAGAAGCTGTGATGGTTACCCTGCTTGTAAGGCTCACGGGGAGTCTGTGGCTTTCACCAGTTTGAGATTTGCGTAGGCTGGCAACTTTGGAAGCTGCTTCTCTCTTCAGGCTTGAGGGTGATGACTACAGTGCAGCCATGCACAGATTATTAATAAGCAGACTCCAGCTGTGGAACCAATTTCTGACAGATCATCAGACTCAACCCCAGCATTTTAACCTTTCAAGTATGTTGTTACTGACATGTACAATAATTAATCCTGTATAAATTGAACATTTTTTCCCCCCAAACTTAAGCACAGTTAATAAGCTTTGTTTTCAGTAATTGGCCCCAGAAAATGTCTGATGGAGTTAAAGAATGTGTTACATAGACAACTGTAAAGGTGGATTATGAAACTGCTAGCTAAGGCTGACAGGGTTCTTGCTATTAGGAATGTTAAACTGTAGTGGGGTTTAGAGCTTTAAATTGGCAGCAAAATCAGTGGTCGTGTCCACTGGTTTATAGAATCAGAGAATCAGAATCACTTGAGTTGGAAGGGACCTTTTAAAGGTTATCTAGTCCAATTCCCTTGCAATGAAAAGGGACACCCACAGCTGGATCAGATTGCTCAGAGCCCTGTCCAGACTGACTTTGGATGTCTCCAGCCATCCAGCACTCTAGGTAACCTGTGCCAGTGCCTCATCACCCTCACTGCATGAAACTTCTTCCTTACATCCAATCTAAATCTCCCTTCCTTTAGTTTGAAACTATTTCACCTTTGTCCCATCACATCAGACACTGCTGAAGAGTCTGACCCCTTCTTTCTTATAGCCCTCTTTTAGATACTGCAGACACTGCTGAACCTGAATTCATCCATATTTTCCTTGACTTTCCAAGCTCAACCTATTCAGCAAGAGCATAGGCTTGTGCATACTGTTAAACTCATGCTTTGTTTGTTGTTTTGTTGTTGTTCTTGTTCTCATTTCAGGTTTTAACCCAATGCCAATTGGATTAGCAAGGAGTCTGTCTAAAACAGCTGATGTATAGGAAGGGTTGTAGTAGCCATGGGAGTGGGTGGGGTGGAGCTTAGGGCAGATATATGTACCACAATGAGACTTGCTGTGCTAGGGGCAAGTTCAGATCCATACGCAGCAAATAAGACTTCTTTTCATTTGAAAACCAATAGTACTTTTTATTTCAGGGTAGGAAAGTTTATCTGTTGATAAGTGCCTTGGAAACTGTTAAGTCTTTTTATACCTTCATACCGTTAAATTTCCTTTGGAGTACGAGACAAAAAATGTAGACTGAGGTAAATAAGTCATTAGCTGAACCACATAGCTTACCCTGAAGTGTTAAGACTTTTAGTCTGAGCTGGTCATTTGAAAGGGAAAACAGCTCCGTGGGGTTTATTCACATCAGTGAACTGAGCATGTTGCCAAGACTGGGCTATAGTAGCTAAGAATTACATTTAATTATCAAACCAACGTCAATTAAAATTGAATCCAATTCAAAATTAATTATATAGGTCATCAAATGAGTGCAGCCAACACACAAGCTCTAATGCCAATGTAACAAGATAAGTTAATTCTTTAAAACGTGAATTAAAAATAGAAGAATTGCTGGTTTGGGAGCACACAGAGACACCTGAAGGAGGACTGAGGAACAACTTCAGTAACAGAGCCACAGCCAGGCACCTTACCTTGGTGCCAGCAGTGGAGTGGCATGGCCATTAGGGTAGCACATAGTGTTTAAATCTCGTGTTACAACAACAAGTGGTCTTAGAGTTTGAGGGTAGCACAGATCCTACTAACATGACACTATCCTCAGTGCCTTTACAGTTCCTTCATAAATACTGTACGTAGCCCAAATCAGCCGTGTTGAACACTGCTCCCCTTGCGATGTGACAGAACAGGCAGTTATTGAATACAATCATTTATTATTATCATCATCATCATTTTGACAATTCAGAGCCCAACTTTTACTCTTGTTCAGCTTAATGTAGGGCATCAGACCCCGTGCACATCCTAGAGCCTCTCAGAAGAATCTTATCGGAACCACAACCATTTCTTTTTTTAGCCTAAGGGACACCCCAGCCCTTCGTTTCAACGCAACAAACCATTTAGGCACGTTTCCCCAGCAACACTGTATTTATTTTAAGTTGCATCCCCAGAAAAGAAGGAGGCTGCCATCTATCCTCCCACTTACAAATCCCTCTAGACATTCTGTCCTTTTATTTTTGACATCCCTGAACTAGTAGGTTTTCCCACTTTCCAAAAAGTGCCAGAGCTGTTTGCATGTGCTTTGTTGCAAAGTCCTTTTTTTCCCTTAATTTACATGCAGCTTTCTTAAGCACTTACTTCATTAAGGAAACAATGTCCTTAACAGGGATTCATTGATCCAGGCAATACAAAGAGGGAGATTAGTTGTGCTCTCCAGCACCACCACCAACAGCAGCGCATTGGACAGCTCATGACACTAAACTGTGCCTGGAACTGTTGTCTGTGTATCTTCCTACCACAGAAAAGAGTGGGTCGCATCATACTCTTCCATTCAGTACTGCCTTCTTTACTGTTGGCCAGGAATATATATGAGCACTCTGTCAACAGAAAGAAAATTGTGATAGAATGTGGTTAATTTTCCTGTCTCAGGGTTATTCACCCAACTATATCAACACAATGTGATCTCCGGATTCATAGGGCCTCATGAGAGTCACACACTTGCAGTCATCTTATCCTGGCCTGTATGAGAAATAGTGTGGCCAGCAGGAGCAGAGAGGTAATCATCCTTCTATACTCAGCTCTGGTGAGGCTGCATCTCAACTATCGTGTTCAGTTTTGGGCTCCTCACTACAAGAAATCTCCTACACATTACTACTAGCTTTAAAGTACATCCAGACATAACTACCACAGGGAATACCTGTGTGACACCACAGCCACTGAGGGTCCAGGTCAAAACCACTTCTGTCAAAGAGCAGGAAAATAGTTAAGTCATACATCTGCCAGGAGTCAGACAACTCATTTTAAGAGTTCATAGAAATGAAATTCAACATGTCAGGGATCCTCTCTGTTCATTATCAACACTGATAAAATTCTGTATGAATCTCTCCTACCTGGAACAGAGCAAGAAAATTAATTGGCTTCATTTTAAGAGTCAACTTGCTTAACAAGAAAAATACAGGTATCTTCAGTAATAATTGTAAGTGACAGAATTGGACTACTTACTCATTCTGAATGGCACTTGACTCAGATCTCTTGTGGGAGTAAGTGCTGCTCAATGAAGCAAAGGGAAGCAAAGTGTGGGATTGAGCTCCTTGCTGCTTGCACCATGATACATGCACACCCTGTAGTGCTTAGAGGCGTGAGCTCCCGGTTACCTATATGTTCAGCTTCCTAAACGGTTATTTTCTGTGTGTGACCTTAAAGTTGAGAAGATACTGAGAAATATTACCCACTGAGGGTCGGTGGGTCATATGGCACTGACGTAGATTAATGTCATCTGGTGCTTTTGTCTCTTTGGCTGGTAGGCTTAGGGTGAATGTTGCTTGAAGAATCTTTATAGGGCAGCAAAAATGAAGTGGGATTTGTTGTGCCTGTAGCTAGCTCTTGGTGAGACAAACATCCATTTTAAGGCAACATATTTGTATGTGTTCTGTTCACATATACTAAAGTTAATAGAAACTTAGAATCTGTGTATCCGGCAGAAATCTGGGATGCACAGTATACGATGGATACCATACACCCTAGTAATCAGTGTAAGGTATTCAATGTCACAGACTATGGCAAGCTTCTTCACTTGTACTACTCCTCCATGGTTAAACTCTTGGTTATCATTTTGTCCTTAATCTCTGACTGTATGAGGCACATTTTTACTGACCTTCCTTAAACATTTCCTTGTTGACCTACTGCACTTTAAGACTGTGTCCTTATATCTGCAAAGTACAGAAATCCAACCACAAACAGAAGTAAAATACTTTTTCTGCACTTGTTTGACATTCTGACAACCAAATCCACACCTGTACATGACCTCTGTTTTACCAAGCTTGAGCCTTGCCTAACTAAGAACAAAAACAAGAGAAGCTCCCACTGTTTGGATTGCTTCTCTGTATGGGAAATGAAGTGTAGGTTGACTAAATTCACAGTCAACACAGCTTCATACTCACATAAACAAGCACTGTCATATTTAATACAGGACAAATACTGAGAGATGCCTGCAGGCTTTATGGCAAGTTTGCCTAGGAAGTACCCTGCAACTTCTGCAGCATTTTATCATCTCTCCTACAGGTCCATGATTTGGCTTCCCATTGAGCAGTGTCAAGCTGCAGAGGGTGCAAGGCACAAGGAAGCCAGTTTTGATACACTTAGGAGCTGCACATTTGTGACATTTTATGGCTCATGCCCTTGCTGCGTGCAGAACTGCTGATATCACCGCAGAGATCATCTGCAAAAAGAAAGGCAGTCTTCATCCACATACCTGTTGAAGCCAGATTATCTTTTTATTCTTCATTTATCTATCACAGCATGCTTTAATAGAAAATTAATGTTACTGCTACTAAATATACACCAGCCCTCCTGACTCACCACAAAGATTCTCTTGTTTCCCATTGACACTCCCCCAAAGCCTCATTTTAACTTGCACACGTATAACTGTGGGCGCTGAAACTTTTAACCTATCTCTTAGCATGCAGGAAGTCCAGGACCTTGTACATTGAAAGAGTGTCTCATTAATCTGCCTCGGTGCTGATGAACCCATTGGCAGAGCTGCACCTGATCTAGCACCTGTGAAATGAAATGTACAGCAGCAGCAGCAGAAAGTTCTGACTTAAGGAAGGATAATGGGTTCATAATGTGACACATCAACTATTTGAAATGTCGCTTTTAAAAACTTTCCCCCGTTCTTCCCTCACGTTGCAGTGTGGCTGATAAAACCCTATTTTCAGTTTGGTAATAAGTACTGATTTATTCATTTATTTATTTATTAATTGAACACATATGACTTAATTTTTATCCAATCTTTATGTGTAAGCCTCACTTGAACTCCACAGGCTTGACAGGACCAACATTTGCTGAAGGGTACATTTAGGGTATTCACTTGGAAAGGGTGAAATAAAGCAGTGGGTGCTTTAAAATGGCTCAGGTTGGAAGGGACCTCAAAACCCACTCAGCCCCAACCACTGCTGTAGGCAAGACTGTCCCCACCTGCTCAGGCTGCCCAGGGCCCCATCCTACCTGGCCTTGAGCACCTCCAGGGATGGGGCACCACAGCTTCTATGGGCAGCTGTGCCAGTGCATCACTGCCCTCTGAGTTAAATATTTCTTCCTAATATCTGACCTAAACCTCCCTTTTAATTTAAAGCCATTCCCCCTTGTCCTATCACTATCAGACCATGTAAAAAACCCATCTGCCTCATGTTTATAAGCTCCCTTCAAGTACTGAAAGACCACACTGAGCCTCCTGTTCTCCAGGCTGAAAAACCCCTGCTGCCCCAACCTTTCTTCATGAGAGAAGTATGATGAGGAAAGGTTGAAGGAGTTGGATATGGCCCATTATACTTCATAGAATCATAGAAGCACCAAGGTTGGAAAAGACTTACAAGATCATCCAGTCCAACCACTCACCTATTACCAATAGCTCCCACTAAACCATGTCCCTCAACACAATATCTAATAGTTCCTTGAACGATTACTTAATAATTAGTAGCAAATTAGTAGCCGTGTAATTGTATTCTACTCTAAAATTTAGTAACTAATTAGTGGTTAAAAGAATTAGTAATTAGTACTCAGGCAGCAACTAACACAGTTACTGTCAAAAAGTGACGTGGATTTCTTTCATTTTCTCACTAATCAAATCCCGACTCCTGTATTACCGTGGGGAATTTATGAACTCGTTGCAGCAAACTCGAAGTCTATATAAAAGAGTTTAGGAAGTCTCGGCCGGTGCTCTTCTCAGTCCGTTAGTGCAATTCCATGTCCCCCTGCCGGGGGCGGGGGCCCGGCGGAGCGGGGCCGTGGCCGCGGCCGGTGCCGCCCCTGTCTCGACGCGGCCCCATAAAGCCGCCGCCCGCCGCTGCCCTTCGTCGCCCGCCATGCCCCTGCCGTCGCCAGCGCTGCCCTGGCTGTTGGCCGCCTGCTGCCTCTGCGCCCTGCCGCGGGGCTCCGGTAGGTGCGGGGTCCGAAGGGTAAAAGGGGCTGCCCTCGGGGCCCCGCTGAACCAGCCCCGTGCGCCCCTCTCCGCAGGGTTCCCGCAGCCCCTCTCTCGCTATAGGGACGGCGTGGAGCTGCCCAAGAGCCAGGTAGGGAGCTCAGCTCGGGGGTTGAGGTGTGGGGTGGGGGAACTGGGCTGCTGGCTGGGGGCAGGGGCATGATGTGGACGGCCACACCGCTAACATCTGCTCTGTACTTCGCAAGCAACTGGCGCTGTGCTTCAGTCAGTGGATGGAGCTGTCCAGCCAGCCCCAGGTAAGCTGCCTTTGGGCTCAGGGTTTGCGTACGATCAGAAGTTAGAAGGAAACTTTAAACTGTTTTGTTGTGTGTGGTGGTTTTTGTTGTTGATTTTTTTTTTCTTCCCCTCGTATCTTTCAGTTTTGTTAAACAAAATTGGTTGGGAAACAGTTCCCAAAGACGGTTATTGGGTTGTCTTTATCTCATAGGATAAAATTATCCCTGTTGAACATACTGGGCTCTATGGTCACACATACACCAAACAGCTTATCTTGATGCCTATAGATGAAAATGAGTGTAGATAAAACATAAAGACAAATCGCAACCCAGCTAATTCTGGCACACTTGGCATAGGAAAGAGCATCTTAAATGTAAGTGATTCATTGGAATCTGTTTATAGCAAGAGGCTCTACTGACAACACAAGTCTTTCTGTATGTATTCTCATTACAAAATACTTGTCTTTCATCTCCTACAACCATCAGTAATCCTTACCCTGCTCTGAGTGGTTTTATTGGAACCACACACATACTATTTAAACTGTGCCGGGATCTGGGTGAAGCCTGTAACCTGTTCTCTGTAAGACCCTGTACATTGTGTCCTGTCCGAAAGTGCATTAAAGAACTGTTTGGTTTTGCAGATCTCCAGCACTGTTTTGGATCTTTGTTATTCCATATTCAACAGCTTGCAAACCAATGAGGTAAGGAGCAATTGCTGCTTTTGCCTAAAAGCATCCCCTCCTTAAACCTTTCTCCAAGAGATAACGTATAATCTAATATTGTCATAGTTTAGGAGATGCAAGAAAGCTAGCTGAGAAGTCACAAACTGTATATACAATATATATACTGAGCTATACCGAGTATAGCTCTTCCTCACTGGTGCGGTTGTATCAGGACTTAGCTCAATATCAGTTCTGCTTTAAAATGCTTTTTATTGTCGACAGTTTGTCAACAGTTGCCATTCCCATAATATTCAGACTGCCCTTAGGTATGTTAAAGCTATTTCACTTGTGGAGTTTGAGTCTTCTGTTTTATTAAATCACAAGTAGAGCCTTCAAGACAACAATAGAAAGTATTTTGACAGATATTTCAACTACTCTTCTTGCCCATGTCTTTGCCTTATTATAATTCCAAGCGTGTTTTCCTAAAGCGGCTATAACACTCTAACAGTACTGAAGTTTACTGTATAAAAATACTATCATTTCTCTATTGACTCTGTGCTTCTACAGCTTAGCTAATGAGGAGACATCCAGAATAAGCCAGTAACAGTTCCTGGTTACTGCTTTAGTAACTAACATTAACAAAAATTCACTCTTTAAGTCCTCAAGGCTGGGAGCTGGATTTTATAGTGTCTTTTCAAGAGTTACGGCTAATACTTGCAGTGTATCTGTAATAGGATTTCTAGGTGTTGTCTGGTAAAGCAGAGGCTCAGAGCAGAGTGTGAGAAATGGAAGACGTACACTTAAAAAACCTGTTGGGAGAAGTAGTGAACTATTTAGCTTCAACGTCTAATCTTCAAACAAATCTTGTAGATGGCAGTCTCAAAGGAGTCAATAGTAAATGATATCTAAACAGCATTTGAAAATCCCTTCCTAAAATCAAGTCAATACACAGTTTTTAGTAGCTCACCTGTTGTCATGGATCTTCCATATAATTAAATCCTATTAACTAGGACATCTGAAAGTGAGTCTAAGTTGTGTGCTGGTGTTTGTTTCTGCTTGATGTCCAATAATCATCTCAGAACAGCTAGCATCCACAGTATCTTTGTAGTCTCCCCATTTGTGTCCTTTAAGGTTTCTTGATTGAATCATGCACTTTTTTCTTCTGCACCATTTCGTACTGAGTTGGCATTAATGGGACCTGCTCTGTACATCATTTCCTCAGGGCCTGAACCAAGAACAGTTTAACAAGGTGATATCCTCATTTCACTGCCTGAATGCCAATTCCTTCATTCCTTCTTGAATATCTTTAAATTCCTCCCCCATTTCCCACCCACATGCTTTACCCGTGCTCTTCTCCTATCTTCATGCTTTGCTCTTCTTGGGCAACTCAATCCATTCAGTGGCACAGTGGCTTGGAGTTATTCTGTTCACAGCCAGCCAGATGTGTGGTCGTGGGCAGCTGTGCTGCAGGCAAGAAGGCTCTCAAACCTTGCATGTGTACTGGGCAGCAGGTCCAAGGCTTTGTGAGACACCTGTCTCTGCTCCCATGAAGTCACGGGGTAAATTTCTATTCCTGATGTAGAAAAACGAGCAATTTTATGAAGAGCAACAAGGGTGTGCTGGAAGGCATCAATAATAATGCCTGGGTTGAAATACAAGGACAATTTTCAAGCTGGAGAGCAGCCTCATTTAAAGAGGAGAACAGCTATCATGGACCATTTAAGCCAGAGGCACGGACTGCTATGCTTTGCTCCCATTTGAGCTCTGCTTCCCTCCCCAGAAATGAAGGCATGTTGAACAGTGGGGTTGGTTAAAGTGGGATTGAAAATAAATCTTCAAAATGATACATTTGCTGCTGTTGTTTTTGTAGCTGTTTTCTGTGTGTACTTTTCTCAGGGTGGAAAACCTAATCAGTGACAGAGGATTACTGCAAAAAAAAAAAAAAAAAATGGCATCTTGATTAATTTACACTGTTGATTTGCAGGAATCACAGATTGCTGCTGCAGAGTTTACAAAGAAGGTATGTAAATGTAATGGCAAGTGAGTAGGAGTATCTAAGTGATATATAAGTTTATATAAGTGATGCTTTTTAATGATTAGGAAGAGCTGAGCAGACCCTTTCTGCTGCCCATTGCTTTCTGTAAAGCAATGTACCACATGTAAAGCTTTCTTTTATATGTTTTCTCAAGCTTGTGAATCTTTAATTATGGTAACTTAGTATATTTACACTAGACAGAATGGATTGTTGTAGACAGTGCCCTTCGGGTATTAATTTTTAATCAGCATTCCAGATGAATGGGCATTGGAGACGTTCAGCATCTCATTATTTGCATGCTGCTGAAAGAGGCCCTGAATTATTGATAGGCTGATGGAATGACACCGAAACTTGTCAACAGATCTATGGAAATGAGTTTAAAACATTTTGTTAATGGTTTGTGTTTTATCTTACAGGATAGTCATGGGACTCTGGGACGGCCTTTTTTCCTTTTCAGGGTATTTGAATCTCTTACAGATTCTGTGTGACAGATGATGTTATATCCACATACCATCAACTTCTCAGCTTTACAAATTCTCACCACAATTTCTGGTTTTAGTCAGACATCAAATCCCCCTGTTTGAAGGCTGGAAAAGCCATTTGCTTAAAAAACTCTAGTTCAGCTAAAAGACCAAAGGATAACAAGATCTGCAGTGGTAATGGATTAAACTTTTTTAACTGTAAGATGTGACTGTGAATGTCTCAAGTCACTTCCTCTAAAGACAGCAGTAGTATGTGGCTTGTATGTCAGAGATGGTAAAGGTGCCCTCATACTAAATCCCCCAGATGAAGCAAATGCATGAGCTGATTGTCCACATGGCCTGAAAGGTCTGGCCGGTAGGCAATGGCATGCTGCATAACAGAGTGAGAAGTCAAAGCAGTGTTATAAACATCATCATTCCCTTCACTTTTTTTTCACCCATTGGCTTAAACTATGGCATGGTCTAGTTCAGGATACTCAGGTCTATGATTATATGGTTAACCTTATAAGGTCAACACCAAACTTTAGTTTAGTTTTTAGGAATGTTTTCAACATATCAGAAAAGAAATATTCTAAAAAGGAGGTTTTGGGCTGTAACCATTCTGCCAATTCAGAGTCTAGCCAGGTGCTTTCAGGGCTGATGTTTGTATGTTCTTTGTTAGGCACCTACTTAGTCCCTTGATGAGCTGTGACTAACTTCCTCACTGAGAATAATTGAAGTCAGACTGCTTAGCTGTTTGGACTGAGGCTGAACAATGTTACCTGGGTTCAAAGGCAAAACCCACCTACATGGCTTCCTCTGATACTTAACATGTCTCTTTAAAAGAAATCATAGTGTAGCCTTAATGGAAGGTATATTTTGGTGTGTTTACACATCTGATATCTAATATCTCTGTATAGCTCTCTCATTGTTTTATTTTTCAGCCTCGAAATGGAAGAACTATTGAAGGCAGTGGTGAGTAAACCATCCAAAAGCAACCAGAACTTGTTCCATATTTCAATAATGAAGGAGTTACTGAGGGGTTGTATAAACCTAGTGCATACTCAGATACCCATGTGGGTGTTTCATGTGGTCACTGAAAGCCACTGGGGCAGAATTCCTTTCTTGCTCAAAGTGTTACTGTAGATGCTCTTGTCAGAAGGATTTTTTTTTTTTTTTGAGGTTCATTCAGGAGGAGTTTTCACCCTCTGTAAAATGATAGAAATGATACAGAAATGACAACATTTTTTTTCCTAGTGGGTGTAAATTGTACTTGGAACACCAAAGCTAGCAAGTCCTTCCCTGCGATAAATGTGGACTCACCTCTGCTCCCAGCAACCTTCAGTCACCTAATTCCATGTGAGAACCCACTAATATAGATCTCTGCATGCAGATCGGAGTCATTTTTACATCATATTTAGAATTTATTGGGGTAAACCCAAGGAATTTCAGGTGATTTCATTTCTAACTTTAGGAAGGACTAAACGTACATAACTGAATACTAAATCACAGACAGATCAACATCTCAACATACAATATAACATTGCGTTAATTTATTTCAGAATACCATGGAATATGAAGTCTGTGGGTCGACTTACCAGCTCAATAACTTGGTTTATACAAAAACAAGAGACTTTCTGTTGCACTGCCTATTATGTGACTGAGTTGTCTGGAATTTACTGTTCTATATAATAAATTTGCAATCGTGAATTCTTCTTGTTGTCCTTTTCTATTGTAGCAGGTACTAAACCTCATTGGGCTGTAGTGTAACATTGTCTGGTTCTGACCTTATTCAAAATCATTTGAATAGAGATAATTTTCAAATACTTCCAATGGTGCATTTTATATTTATTGCATATTATTTAATTGGGTCATGTAGATAACTTTACTTTTTTGACAAATAAATAGTCTTTCCCGCCACTTAAGATACGTGCCATGATAAGAAATAAAAGTTATCATAGCTGTTTTAATGGGATAACTCTTATTTTGAATAATTAAAGGATTGAGTGGGATAAGCAATGAATCCAAAGCACTTTCAAAGAAGAGGAACACGTACTGCTGTCCACAGAAGTGCTGTAGAGTCAGATGATAACGTTTTTTTTCAGCCTTGCCTTGCTGGCTGTCATAAAGCACAAACGAGTCACTCGTGACAGATATCCTAAATATCTGCCCTTTTAATGAAATCATTAAAAAAAAAGTGACCCACAGCAATGGTCTCCTCAAGCTCTTTTTCACCTTAGACTCATAGAATCATTTGAGTAGGAAGAGACCTTTAAAGGTCATCTAGTTCAACACCCCTGCAATGAACAGGGACACCTACAGGCAGATAAAGGTGCTCAGTGCCCCATCCAGCCTGATCTTGGATGTCTCCAAGGATGAGACATCCACATCATCTCTGGGCAACTTGCTCCAGTGCTTTACTAACCTTATCATAAAAAACTCTTTCCTTACATCCAATCTAAATCTCTCATTTTAGTTTGAAACCATTTCCCCTAGTCCTGTTGCGAGAGGCCCTGCTAAAGCACATTCATTCCCTTCTTTCTTAGCCTGGCTTCCCCTCCTGGAGTACTCACCCTTGGAACTGCAGCATGGCACCATCTCAGTTACTCTGGCACATGTGTCTGTGAATGGGATTTGGGAACTCCTCTGTCTTTGGAAACAAACTCTGAGAAATTTATGGTAGGATTTTGGCCGGAAGATAAAGTGATGCTTTATTTGGCTACTGTTAAGATGTCATCTGGGTAAGCATGTCCAGTTGTGGCCCTCCACTCCAGGAAACTCATGGACAAGTGAGAGGGAGCTCATGGAGATCTCCCCAAACCTGCCGGGGGTGGAACACTTGACCTGTGAGGAGATGCAAAGACAGCTGGGCTGAGTCAGCCTGGAAAAGGGACGGCTTCAGGGTTGCCTAATGGTCAGGATGTTTGAAGAGAGGCTGCTAGGGGCAGAAACGGCCTCTTTGGACCTTAATGGCACACTGTTGCATCAGCAAATGGAGCTGGAAGCTGTTAGCTCATGAAAAGGCTACCAAAGGGATGCCAGCTTCTCTGGCTCCTGAAGCTTTAGGAGTCAGCTTGTGTGCACCCCAAGAGAAAGCTAAACCTGCTACAACTGGTGAGGATGCACTGTAGCGATACACATGAATACAAGGCAATGATACTCAAACAGTGTCCTGTTTCACATCAGAGGCCGAAGAGTGTTAACTCTTGCTCAGTTCTGCATGAGTACTGTACCACAACCCATGCTGTACTCTCACCATCAGCAGTGACTTCCTCCACACATAGCAGGCTTCCAGAATAACATCTGTTTGGGCCTTAAAACTGGCTAAATAAAAGTGGTAAATGCTCAGTAATTTGTAAGTAATTAGCTCAGATTCCTCAGCCATGTTTCTCTAGCAACTGTGGCTCCTCTGTAAAAAACACAGGAGAGCTTTTGTTTGCCTCTTGGTGGAAACCTCTCCTCCCCAGAGCAACTCAACTGTCACCTGTGGAACTGGAGTAAGGGCCATCCATGTGGACCAAAAGCTGACTTGGACCGTACATCACAAAAATCCTGGCTCTAAAATAACTGTAAACACCATTATGGTTGGATTAGATGATCTCAGTGGCCTTTTCCAACGTCAGTGATTCTATGATTGTTAATGATTTTATGATCCCTGGCCTGAAACTCTTTCTGAACATCCCACCGCAAAATCCACAGCAGAAATCTGTGATGGGTAACAGCAGAGTCTGGATGGGTAACAGCAACAATTAGAAGGACTGAAAAATTTATATGGTAAAAAGAATGAAAGCTCAGTTCTTGATGTCAGCAAGAGAAGGGACAAATGAAAAGGGACGTGACAAGGTATATAAAGAGTGTGTTTAGAAGAGTAAACCCAGCACTCATCCATCTTCTTGTAATGAAAAGGAACAACGGGGGAAATTCAATTACACCGAGAAGCAGTACATTTAAGCTGCAAAGGGGAATTGTTTTCTAACGCTTAATCAACTCCTGAAACTCGCTGCTGTAGCTCAGAGTGAGTGATTTGAGACAGCTCTGCCTGCTCTCAGGGAGGACATGCCGAGGACAGTACAACTTCATGCCATATAATTTACCTTGAGAATTTAGGCTGGCCCAGGACCTCCTGTGTTAAAAGCCTGAGCTGCTGGGGCTTGGAAGCAGCTGTCTAACTTCTGCACTGTATGTTGGAGGTCAAATGCACCATGCAGGTGTTTCCCATAGCTGTGGGTCAGACAGGACTCACATGTATCAGCTCCTTCTGCTAGCAAAGGCACTACCCCATTAGCATGGAACAAACAATTTGCTGAACCCAGGCTGCAAATAAGTTGTGATGGAATTGATGCAACAAATAGTATTTATTTCTATCTGAAGCTTCTTTGCTATGATGTGGAGTGAATAAGGAGTTGTAAAGACTGGCACACGAGATGTCACACTACTTGTGTGGAGGCTTACAGTGTACCATTGGAGGAGGAAGAGGGAGAGGTGACAGAGGAGGGACCAGCTGAAAGGAAAGAAAAACATAAAGGGAAGTTAGAGCCCTGAATGAAGTGGGGTTGGTTGCATGTGGGGGATGATAAAATGCTTCATTTTAAGGCTATTGCTCCTGGCAGTATCTGCATGTGTATGGATGCTGCAGGGACTGTAAGCTTAAAATGAAGAAGTAAATGAAGAAGGGTTGAGGTTATGTTTGACAATCAGAAGAACAAAGCACTGGTTGACAGGTAGAGTTATCTTTTCTTGGTCATGTAAGTTCTCCATGTGGACTGAAACCTGTCTTGGACAATACGTCACAAAAGTCCCAGCTCTGAAATAATTGTGAGCTCTATTTTCTCTCCTCAGTGTTTTGTCCTGGTGCAATGTTTGTTGCTGCCTGTGTTTCATTTAATGAAAGATTAGTGTTTTATCTTGTGCCACCAGCAACTGTGATGAGTGGCACCTCACTCCCTGAGCTGCATGTACCTGGCCTGGGAAGGCCACTGCCTTTGCTTCTGGGATGCTTGTAAAGAGCAAGAGAAGACATCTCAGTGTGGAAAGGGAAGCAAAGTCAGGCTGCACACTGGAGTCCTTTGAAAACACATTGACAGGGTTCAGATAAATGACAGTGAGGACAAATGAAAGGCCAGTGAGATAACTTTCATACATGTGTGACAGGAAATATTATATAGGAACTATGAACCCACCAGCTTGTTTCCTCTTCATAGTCCTCAACAGATAATGAGACAGAAGCAGCTGCAGAAACTACAGATCTATCTGCTACAGATATCAAGGCATTCACTTGATTTAGCCAGTTCTGCAAAAGCCATGCAGCTTCTTGATAGGCTGGCCAAAAACTGCCTGAACTCTGCTCAACTTTACTGTTTGTAAGTTGTATGTGTGTTTGTTACTGTATGTGAGGCCATCGACTGAACACCTGCTACAAGACGGATGTGTTTGTTCTTCTAAACTCAGCAACAAAATGTTTATTTATTTGCTGGGATATTGGAATCAAGCAGTGGCAGCAGAATCTGTGCTGGCAGCTGAGATGGATGCTTGCGCAGGATGGCTCTGAAGGCTCGCCTTGCTTGTCTGCTCCAGGCAACTCACACATTGCAATTGCCAGTCTCTACCTTATTAAACAGAGTGAAAACCTGTGTTTGACAGGGCTTCACTGCATAAATTGTCTTAATCCATACATCTATCACCCTGATAGATTTCTCCACCGAACAACTAGAAGCAGCTGTCTTTTCCTCCAGACTTTTGTCACAGTGAAGGAACAAAAATAGGACTGGTCTCATAACTAGTTACGGTTCAGCACCTGCAGAACTGACATTTCTCTAGGGAAAAGAACCTTATACACCAAACACCAATTATCTATTACCCTTAAACATACTGAGAGATCAACGGGGGAAGTCTGAATGAGAACATATGATACTGCTTAGTATTGTACTGTTGGGATTGAGCAGCAGAGGGCAACACTGATATCGAGTTTGGGATGCTAAAATCAGAGGCGCGCCAGAACCCACTCAGGTCTCCGTGAGTATCAGTGACACATTACTGCCATGCTGTGGCCATGGGTGCACGGTGCTTATTTTGATTCTAACCTGAGTAACAAACGTGTTTAGGTTTTGTGCATCCCTTACAGTCGCCTGGACAAAGCTGACTGAGGCCTAACAACGTAGCAGACCTACAACACAAACCTTAGTGCAGAATGAGCTGCAAGCATTCTACAAAATCAGTACATCCATCAGCAAGATCATTCCTCAGGACAGGAAGCAGAAGAAGGGTTGTTGTTTTTTTCCAGGCATCATTTCCATGTTTCCATCTGTCCACAGCTTCATTGAATTGTGGAGTACCATGTAGACACATTTTCTAATGGGAGTTATTGAAAACATCAATTTTCCTTGACAGACGATTGCACCATTCCACAATTGAGTTAGGAAAGTAACACTACATCAAGATAAACATGTTTTTCAGCACCGGTAACGAGAGCTGCCACAGGAGCTGTGTTCTGAAATCTGTCATTGCTTTGCTTTGTAGCTAAGTCACGTACCAGCTTCAGCTACAGGTGACTAGACAGACATAAGCTGAAATCCGTAGCATGGGATAAAAGCAACTGGCCATGTGTGAAACCACGGTGCAATTAGTAGATGTATAACTTGCCAGTCTCGAAGTTTTATTATGATACCCTGTTCTATTCTAAAGAAATAGCTCTAAAATCATCAAGAGTATCTGTTAATGAACCAATCTGAAACCCAGACCATCCAAATACTGATTATCGAGACACGTGTCTGAATTTGTTCCCATCTGCTACATCTGGAATGAAAAATTCCATTGTAATGAACTAGAAATATTTGCTCATAGTTTACCTTACAATGAAGAAAAACTTAGGCCTACATCAAAATTTATCCTTAAATAATAGCTCTAATCATTTTATGATAATGCCTCACTATTTATCAGTATGATTAGTGCTCCTCCAGTAAATATCCAAGTACTCTTCAGAGTATGTTTAGCCAGGACCCAGTTCTGCATTCATCCCATTAAGACTGCTAACATTCCTCATGAAAATACCTCTGTTCTTGTTCCATCTGAAGGCTTCTAATTATCTATCATTTCAACGCTGGTGTGCTATAGGGCAGCAATGAAGTATCATAACTGCATTTGTTTCCTTTTCTGCAACAGACATTTGATTTGTTGATGGCTCCCACCATGGCTGGCGCTGAACTCCATGAACTACATTCACTTTAAAAAGCAGCATGGAAGGAAGAATACATCTAGAAAGTATCAGTGGACCTGTTGAGTAGATAATGGGACAACAGAAGTGCTCAGCCAGAGATAGGCCACAATCCAAAGCACAAACAGGTTTACTCCCACATAGGAAAAGATGAACACCTTGCAGTTAGCAGAAGAATCAAGTACGTACAACATCCTGAAGGAAGAAGTTCCCAGACACTAAATAACTAGGCTCTCCAGGGAGGTGGTTGAATCGCCATCCCTGGATGTGTTTAAGAGCCATTTGGATGTGGTGCTCAGAGATACAATTTAGCAGAGGGTTGTTAAAGTTAGGGTACTATGGTTAGGCTGCGGTTGGACTTGATGATCTTCAAGGTCTTTTCCAACCTGGGTAATTCTATGATTCTCTGAATAAACCCACTGAGGAAAGCTTCCTGGATGTTCATTGCTTTGTGTCATTAACTCCAACTTCACCAGTGCCCTGGATTCAGTGCACGCTGCAGCAAGAAAAAGACAAGTTTCTTCTCTGACCTAGATGGAGGACAGCTATTCTCAGGATATTAATGTGCACTTGCATTCTGTATTATATGAGGTAGGCCTATTGACTGTTGTTTTATCACTATGAAGCACTGACATCTAGCTGTGTACTGACAGGCTGATATCACACTTGGACTGAACATCAGGGGGATCAAAAAAAATAAAAGCAAGGAAGCATCAGTGTCCCCAGTGAAGTACACACCATTAAGTCATGAAGTTGAACTCACTTTTTCTGTTGCTGTACTGGCTCTGCACAGTGTCTTCAGCAATTATGTGTTCTCAGCAAGAGGATAGAGCCCTAGATTCAAACATCGGGTGCAAAGGCAGGTACTGGGATAATACAGAACCTGTGTAGGCTGTTAGGAACAGAGCTGCAATATCTAATGCCTTGGGCTGCAACCAGTCTGAAAGAAAGTGTAACAGCCAAACTACACCTTAGGCAACTTCATAAACACCTCCTGGGTCAGAGCTATGCATAGAAAGATGCAGAGAGAGTGCATGTTTTACTGGTTCACCAATTACACATTTCTAAGCATCTGGACAATTCCTCTACCCAGCTGCAGGCAACCCTTTACACAAGCCTGGGACAATGGAAACTGTTGCTATTAACATCTCCCTTTTTCTATAGGATATGCCAATAGACATGGGGGGGTGCTGCTGAAATCATTGTTTACAACTCAGCTCATGTACCTGGCACGATGCAGTTTCACTCCAGAAAGAAACCTCTGAAATTCCCATGGTTTTTCATTATGAAGGCATCAGAGGCAACCTCTGCCTAAGAAACTCTTGTCATCATTCCAAGCTTTCTCCAACCCCCATGCAAACTCAAGTTACGGCAGCTCCGGCACGCATGGTAATAGCTTACCAGACTGACATGAGTTTTGCTTTTTAGGCTAAAAAGAATAAATCTCAGGGGAGGAAAAAAATAAAAAGCACAAACCAGAAGGAAAAGGGTTTAACACACATGATACCAGCAGCAGATGTAATGAGCAGCTGTGTTGACACAGCAAAGGGAGCAGCACAGCACGGAAGAAGCTGCACAAGCCCCCGCTGCTGCTGGAGCACCACACAGGGGCAGCATCTTGGATGGGCCAGGAGCCAGCACAGCATGAAACGTAACCACCAGCCTGATGAGGGAATGGAAGAAGTGTTTTTCTTCAAATACAGCTTGTCTGTCAGTGTTGACTGAAACTGCTGTAGGAAGATATCTTGCAGCCCCCTAGGGAGCTGCTGTTGCTTTTCAAGGCAGAGGGTTCAGTTTATGACGCAGGTTGGCACTTAAGCATTATTTCACCCTCTAGGTTTCAAGCCAAAGTTGGCCATGCTTATGCAGATGCAATGACTGATCTTAAGGCTACCCTCAAAACAATCATCTAATACCTAAGCTAGAAAACCACTCACCTCCAGGGCTCCTAGCAGCCAGTGATACTGGGACTGACTGGATACTCCCCCAATTTGACTTTTCACAGCTTTGTCTCTAGAAGGTATTTGTAGTTTACAGGCATACTACAGGTTTAACACACTGAAAGACTCCCCCAGTTGCAGTTTTACATGCAGTGCCTGGTTCCAGGCTTCTCACCCTCCATTTAAACCCCCTAGACAGTCTGTACAGAGAATATACCCATCTGCACAGGTCAAACACAGGGAACAGTCTCCCAGACACTGAGCTGGTAGGGCCCATCCAGAAGTAGTTATCTTAGTAACATTTTTGTCTGAATGGATTACTATATCTGAACCTGGTGGACAGCAGGGCCACTAACCCAATAGTACTCAAGCAGCCTTCCCAACTACATAGATGCAGAACACAATCTTTAAAAGCTGTTGGAAACAGTCATTTTCTGGATTGCATTTTATTGTATAAGTTTGGTTGATTTGATAGAACAAGCCTCAAAGAAACTAAGGAGGGCCTTATTAGAATCATGCTTAAAACAACTTTTTATATCCTTAAGGCTCAGTTGCTGTCAACATTTATACACTATCTACAGAAGACTCCTCAGGTGGCACTCTGCGAACGCAGAAGCTGAAGGAACAATATCAAATAATCCTCAGCCCAATGTGTATGTGGTGATGCTAAAGTTACAGCACAACCCTATTTCAGCATTCCAATATTGGGTAATACATCAGCTTTACCATGAGCAAGCCTAGATGAAGTTCCTCAGGTGCTGCTTTAAAGACAACAGGTAGTTGAAAGAAAACGATCTGTTTGATGCAGCAAATCCTTCATTGAAAGGCACAAGGTCAAGTCCTTTGTGCAGTTATTCATAAAAGCAGTCTGACTTCTTTCTTCTGAAGAATGCTGACAGAGAAACTTATGCACCTCCCAGACACCCACCTAGATATGCATACAAATATAGACTAAAAAAGCCTGAACACCAACTATGCAGAGCACTGGGCTGGGGAAAAGCAGCCAGCAATAGCAACAACACAAGCCCAGGTGTGTGGCAGAAGCTAGAACTCCTGCGAATGGCCATTTTTGTGGGGTGGCTTAAGTGTCACTGTTCTCTTAGGAAGAAGCTGAGGAAGGATATTGGGCATAACCCCTCCTTGAGCGATGGTCACACAGGAGAAGAGCTTGTTCAGCTCATCATCGTTTCTCACAGCCAGCTGGATGTGTCGGGGCAGGATCCTGGCCTTCTTGTTGTCCCGTGCAGCATTCCCTGCCAGCTCCAGGATCTCTGCAGTCAGGTATTCCAGCACTGCAGCCATGTAGACTGCAGAACCAGGGCTGATCCTTTCAGCATAGTGGCCTCTCCTGAGGAACCTGTAGACTCGACTCACAGGAAACTGCAGACCAGCCAGGACTGACTTCGTTTTCTTTGATGCAAGAAGAAGCTTTGTGTTGTCCTTTTCCTGTGCGGACATTCTAGTGTCAACCTAGTGTAAGAAACAGAAGAATTAGCAATAAGGAAAAACAAAAACAATTGAGGTCAGCTTTCTGCTGGGCTCCTAAACTTCTCAAGAAAGAGAAGTGGAACATGGGAGCAAGGTTTTCTGATCAAGTATCAGAGGAGCACTGCTGTTAAGGAAAAAGGTTAAGCAAACAAGGCTTCCAGATGCCACAAGCGTTCAGAAAGCCTGCAGGGAATCTTCACTGAACTTACCCCTAGCAGGAACATAAACAGCTTCCGTAACCATGTCCTCCAAGCAAACAGAGCTAAAAATTTATATGTTTTTCCTGATGTAACGACAGAAAAATAAACAAAAAATATCCCCTTCATCTGCTGGAAACCACTTCAAACACAGCTTATCTTCTAAAGGTGAGGGGACCTATTGCTGCAAAGTAGCTACAAACAAAAAACAAGACTTACAAGAAAGAGAAGCTATTTCCACACTGGAGACTTAAATTGTTTTACTCGACATATTGCAACAGATCACTACAAATACTTGAGTGCCATCTACCTGTATAGTATTTCTCCCATTACAAGAAGCCTCCTTTACTTATTACTGATGAAGTTGGTATTGAATAGCACCAGCCCCTCTTTGATTTGTAACAGAAAATAGAAAGCAAATATAGGAGAATTCTGTATTGCTTTCAAGTTTTGATTGTAAGCTGTTTTGAAATAAGGAACTTCCCTCAGATTTGAGGATCAAATTTGAGGATCAATCAAATACTACGTTAAAGCAACTTGAAATATAATAAAAGTAAAGCTCTTACAGGTTTCTGAGGACCCTAGAAAAAGTGAGCTTTAGAAGTAGCCAAGATAAACAAATAAAGATGAAAATTCACCTTAAACAACAGCCTTATACAAACAAACATTATAAAAGCCACTATCTCATGCAATTGTGACTTTTACTCATCCAACTCATATCCAACACAAAGAAGCACACCCTTAAAGAAAAAGCCCTCACCTATACAAGTTGCTTTAGCCCTTCTCTCCAGGAAGACCAGACCAAAACAAACCACACTTTCTCCCCACAGCTGCCCCTTTTTAAGCTCCATACTGGCAGCCATATCATTAGCAGCTCTTGCTTCATTTAATGCCACCTGAGTGAGTGAAGATTCAGCCTCTCAGAATGAGGAGCAATGAAAGTCACAACACTTGAGCAACATGGCGCAGTTCTAAAGAGCAGGTGAATTTGGTACTCTTCCTTGAAAAGCTGCCTTGCACTTTGTCAGCTGATTTTCTCCTCTGAAAACACATGTTATTTACTGCCTCAAAGAAGGGTAATACCTCTGACTGGCAATTCATTTGTTACAGCTGGAAGGGGGGCACATTACACCCTGCTGCAGTCATCAAGAATTCAACCCAGTAGTCTATACCGTGGTTGGTTTTGCTGCCAGCAGTGGTCAAACTGCTTTATGAGCCCACTGCAGAGCCTGGGAAAGGCTCAGAACTTCTGGTTGCCTCCGCTG
This sequence comes from Coturnix japonica, assembly GCF_054131305.1. Classification (NCBI taxonomy): domain Eukaryota; kingdom Metazoa; phylum Chordata; class Aves; order Galliformes; family Phasianidae; genus Coturnix; species Coturnix japonica. Next base: position 121,853,841 of record NC_140663.1, read on the forward strand.
TATGGCTTGTCCCCCTCAGTCACATAGTTAATTTTATCTTCCAAAGTCATGCTGTGCTGTGTTACAAGGTTTTATATGTTCTTGCAAGGATTGATTGTGTGATGACAGATGAATACTGAAGGGTTGAGCCTTGGCCCAAAAGAAACTTTCGCCAGCAGCTGAACTAGGAGGCAACCATCCCCTGACATCCAAAGGGGGTGAGTTTTCAGCTCACTCTGCAGTCCAGTTAACAAATGAATTAAACTATTAGCTAGAAGAAAACAGATGAGGCTGTTCTCAATCAAAATACTGAAAATAATAGACCTTGGAATTCACCACAGACTCAGTTTTTGGGGATAGGACCTTTCTTCTCCACCAGCTCTTTCATCGTACAGAAAATGTCAAGTAAAGGCCTTTCTAGTAGCTGCATGAACACTGGATGTGCCTTCGAGGGTCTGTTTGGTGTGTTGCAGAGCAGAACCATAGGAATAGTTTTCATCCTGGAGCAGCTCTGAAATATAGCTCCCTTGATTAGCAAAGGGCCATATAACTATAACTGCCATGCTGCAAACTGCATGAAATGAGTATCTTGATTGAATCTTCCCTCGTTACTGCAAGTTGTAGATTTTTGCTTCACTGAAAGAAATAATCCTTTCCATCATGGCTTTATATGGTCAAATAGTGGGATTAATTTGATTTTCACACGTTTATTTCTTATATATATCCTTTAAAACATTTCTTTCTGCAGTTAACAGCACAAGGATGAAGTTGTATGTAGGACAAGAGGGACTAGAAGAAAAGCCTTAAGTTGTGCTAGGGGACATTCAGGCTGGATACTGGGAAGGACAGCTTCTTCAAATGAATGGTGAGGCAGTGGCACAGGCTGCCCAGGGAAGTGGTAGAATCATCGTCTCTGGAGGTGTTTGAGAATGTGTGGATGTGGCACTGAGGGACATAGTGGGTAATATTGGTGATAGGAGAACACTTGGGCTAAATGATTTTAGAGGGCTTTTCCAACCTTAATTATTCTATGATACAATATATCATTACACACAAAGCTATGGGTCTACTTCCAGGTGTTTTTACATCTCTTTACTCCAACATCCCCCACTTTCTCACTCCAGCCAAAACCTCATCAAACTGATCTTTGCAAACAGGCTGATACAACACCTTCAATTGCCCACTACTGTGAAAAACTCAAGATGTTCACTTTGCTCAGGTATCCTTCTCCTTTTGCACTCCTACTCAAGTGCAGCTTTGAGCTATTTACCTTGTGAATCACTACAGCTCCAAAGTCCCTCAAGATTGTAAAGGCTGACCTGTAGGTTCTGACATACTCATGCTTTGAGGGCACCCAGGTCAAATTCAACATGACAGGCATATCTCTTAGAAAACAGGTTTTCACTCTGCTTGTAGTTTAGTAAGATGGTCCTAACCAGCTCTTCTCTGTGAGATGCTGTGAAGTCTGTGAGGCAGTACCTCAAAGGCAGACTGATCCCACTACACTTGCGCCAGATCCCATTTTCCCACTCAATAGCAAATCTCAACATCCACTACAAACAGAGAGAAAAGCCTAGGAACCTTCTCAATGGAAAGCTTTCACTTCCAATGAGTTGGTTAGCAAAGGCCTGGGAGTTTCTTTAGTTATTCCACACCAATAGAAAGAAGCAAGAAAATCACCTCCACCAACAGCACAAGGTTTAAGTATGCCCCCTGTAGTCAGTATGACAAGGAGAAGAGAGTAGTTTAGTCTCCTGCAAGAGATAGCTCATTGCAGCTCCCCAAACAGTAAGGTGTTAAAGCAAAGGGTAATCAATTCCTAATGCAGAATTAACCTGCAAGGTGCTGAACTAACTGAGTTCATGATAAGCATTCACACGAACATGTCTTGATTCCTCTGCCTGCTCTACAACCTTTACCTGGAAACATATTATAGAAGTAAACAAGCAGATTTAAGAAGTTATGTGGGTGGAATGCTAGATTAAGAAAACGACAAGGCAATCACATCTCTGTGGAAATGAAGCTGTGGAAAGGAGAACAGAGTTGCTTTCCAGGAACTTTTATTACAATCTTTAAAAGTACATTATAAAAACAGTGGAAAAAACTACAAAGAATTAAACAAATTAGAGCTGAGTCCCATTATAAGTGCATAGATCAGACCAGAAAAAGCAAGTTTCACTGGCTACCGGGCTGTTCCTGAGACACATTAGTACTTTTGGGCGTTCTCTTGGGAAGGAGCTGGGGAAGGATATTGGGCATAACCCCTCCTTGAGCGATGGTCACACAGGAGAAGAGCTTGCTCAGCTCATCATCATTCCTCACAGCCAGCTGAATGTGTCGAGGCAGGATCCTGGCCTTCTTGTTGTCCCGTGCAGCATTCCCTGCCAGCTCCAGGATCTCTGCAGTCAGGTATTCCAGCACAGCAGCCATGTAGACTGCAGAACCAGGGCTGATCCTTTCAGCATAGTGGCTTCTCTTAAGGAGCCTGTAGACTCGACCCACAGGAAACTGCAGACCAGCCAGGACTGACTTTGCTTTCTTTGGTGCAACTTCAGGCTTGCCAGCCACTGCAAGTTTCTTCCCCCGTCCAGACATTCTAAATAGCACAGAGAGACAAAGAATTGGAGGTTTTCACACTACCCAGGTGCTTTGGATACAGGTAACTGATAACAAGAGGAGATAACAGCAAGGATAGTTACACTTTCCACTCTTCTATACCAAGCAGAAAGCTTGTAGGAAGAGCAACCTACTGAAGTTCATTAAGAATAGATCTAGGATAACTGCTACTTAACAGCCAGTTTTTGAATGAGCCAGAGTGGTTTGAAAAGCAATCAGTAAAACTTACTGAAGCAGATGCAAAGAGCTCAAAAAAAAGTTTCTCAGTATTTAGAGTGTACTGGAGATTGAGGCAAGATGGAGGCAGGACCTCACACAAGGTTTGTCTTAAACAATAACTTACCTCAATACTAGCTAAAGACCAAGGCTACCCCTTTTTTCCAGGACTCTGCATTCAAACTTCTGTTATTACATTAGATTTTCTGAATTTGTATTACATACAACACCTCAAGCACTCACACAGCCCACTGTAGTCTCTAAACTCATCCCACAATAGATTCTGTAACTGCCATAAGTCTATGGAGGCTACTCTACATCAGAGAGAATGAATTAACTTTGACAACATACATGATAAACATAGATATTACTGTCAGTTTACTAGAACTCTAATCAAGAAATTCAGTCCAGCTAAAGAATATCCACAGTTAAAGTAGAAAACATACTTAATTCTCTTATTTACTCAGACTTAAAATACTACTTCTAGCACAACTGTTTATAATATACAAGAACATCTATTATTAGGTTAATATAGTTTGTGTAGCTTTTAAAAAGAAAAACTTAAGTATTTACAAGACAACAGAATAAAGTTTAAAAGGGAAGAAGCAAAACAAAAAACCCACCCCATAACAAAGCCTAAGCCAAGCCAAAGCTTATTACCCCCACCAAACATTTTCTGATAGCTTACACTGCAGATATACTATGCTACACTCACAGTTTCTCTACAAAGTAACCCCAACTTTTTCCCTAAGCATCAGAGAAGAAAAAAAGATATCCTGTTACCTTCCAAAGAGCTGTTGTAGCCTAATCTTCACTTTGCTATAGGCCACAGTCAAAGACAAACAATCCTCAGGAACCCATTTCCCTTAGCCTGGAGCAGTGCCTTTTATGAGCAAGATTTTCTCCCCATTAGTGGGCTCACCTGGACAATTAATGAGTCATTCCCACATGTGGCTCATCTTCCTCCAAACACTTGATTGGAGGGAAAAGGAAGAAATACAGACACCCTGAGGTAAATCCTTCTTGGAGGGGGCGTGGAAGCCCAAGTTGTCTTCAAGGGCTAAACTACACCTGTAGCTCAGTCTTTGTGATAATATCAGCTCTTAGTTGTTGGGGATGGAATGTTTCTGTTCATGTACCACGTGTAAAAATTAATCCTCACTTTCCTGCTAAGGCTTTAGATAAGTATATAGAGGAAATGTGAGTTTTAATCAAGTTGTGTGTGGGGAGGAAGCAGAGTACTGTGGGTGCCTTAGGCAGAGGAGGCCCTTCAGCACCTGAAGTGATGTGAAGGGGATGCTTCTAGGTGTGAGCTTCTCTGGTAACTCACAGCTTAATCTGAAAATATGGGCTTCTGGTGCTTGGGGTCAGGGCAGGAACTCTTTTCATTCACCTTGTAAATAATGAGTGTACTCTTTCTGCTTATGCCCTTTTTGTAGTTGTTTCTAGGTGCCCAAAACAGGTTCCAAGAGCAATGTGCAAGAACCATGCATGTGAATGGTATTTTCAGCTTCAGAAGATGAATATTTAACCAGCAAGGGCCCTCTTAAAGCTCAGGCCCCAACAAAACATTTGTACACTGAAAGCTATGGAAACAATTAAGCCTTCTATTCTGCTTGCCGGGTGTTAACTGTGGGTCAGAACTAAAATACTGTGATTTATAGAGAGGGCCTGCAGTAGATTCACAGAATCACAGAATTGTAGGGGTCAGAAGGGACCTCTAGAGATCATCGAGTCCAACCCCCCTGCCAAAGCAGGTTCCCTACACCACATTGCACAGGTAGGCGTCCAGGCGGGTCTTGAATATCTCCAGAGAAGATATTCACCACTTAGACAACCCCAGCTTCCACAATGATGGACATATGGTGCACATAAACATTGAGTGTTCCAATCCTCCAGGGCTATAGGACACATTCCATGCATCCAAATATTCATTTTAATGATCACTGTCAACTGCAGCTGTGGCTATCAATCTCAATGTGACTCAAAGTGACTATCTAGGTATCACCAGAGGGTGGTCGGGCACCTCAGGTCAGTGATCACAGCCCTGAACTGCTGGATTTCACTCCTTTCTCTCTCATTTGGAAAGGACTGTCTGGATTTTCACACAGCTCGCTTGCAACAGGCAGACGAGAATCCCTCAGAAACCCACGGTCTGTAGCTGTCTGTCACAGGCTCAGCATCACCACAGCAGAAGGAACCGAGCCCCCAATCGGGCCTATACCGAACTGACGGCAGGCCCTGCCTTATTAGGCGCTTATTAGGCTCCGGGAAGCGGCAGTGGCGACACCGCCCTCGCCCCGCCCCGTCCGCCAGCCCCGCCTCGCCGCGCCGCGCACGCCGGGACCGGCCCTGCCCAGCCCCGCCGCTCCGCAGGCCGCTGTCCCGCAGGCAAGATGCAGGTGAGAGCCGGGGGTCGTGGCGGCCTTGCCCGGCCTTGACCCAGCCTCATAACGCGGGGGAGCCTGGTGGAGCGATGTGCGGAGCCGTATAGGCTGCCGGCCCCGGGTCTTTCCGATGCTCCTCCCCGAGCTGGGCTGCGGCCGTGCATGGCGTTGTGGGGCGCCGGGTTGGGCTCTTGTCTCTTAAAGGGCAGTATGCGTTTTGCTGTTGAAGTAAGCAGGTGGGTGCGTGGTTTAAGCACTTCTGCGTGTTGATAGATGACAGGAGTCATCTATTTTAGCCTTGAGAAAAGAAGGCTGAGAGGGGATTTGATCCAGGTTTATAAATACCTGAGGTGTGGGAGCCATAGTGGTGAGGCTGGTCTCTTTTCAGTAGTGCGTGGGGACAGGACTAGGGGTAATGGGATGAAAGTACAGCATAGGAAGTTCCGCATGAATGTGCGGAAGAACTTCTTTACAGTGAGGGTGACAGAGCACTGGAACAGGCTGCCCAGGGAGGTGGTGGAGTCTCCTTCTCTGGAGATATTCAAGACCCGCCTGGACGCCTACCTGTGTGACGTGGTGTAGGGAGCCTGCTTTGGCAGGGGGGTTGGACTCGATGATCTCTAGAGGTCCCTTCCAACCCCTACAATTCTGTGATTCTGTGAGTGTTGAAGAGCCCTTAGTGCACAAGTAGTGTGTCTTGGGAAGCCTTGGTGTCAGGAGAATGTGTGCTGTGACTTTATGATGTTGTCCGCATCCAGATGGTTACACTTCATCACTGTGCTATGTCTTGCTTGAACGTACCAAAGCTCTCCTAAATACCAGTCATCCATTTCTTGTTTTACTGTAGGACCCAGAGAAAGACACTGAGTGGAATGACATCCTGCGTAAGAAAGGGATCCTTCCTCCGAAGGAAAACCGAGAAGAGCAGGAGCGTGCAAAGGAAGAAGAGCAGTTTGAAATCCTTCAGAAGTCTCTGGGTGAGCCCATGTGCCTGTGAAGCAACGTGTCCTCTTCTTAACCTGTGAGGGATCACAAAGTCACAGAATGACCTGGGTTGGAAGGGACCTCAAGTATCATGAAGTTCCAACCCCCCTGACTGGATACCTGAGCTAATTCTTCTGCAGGGCGATGTGTCTGTTAACAGTATCAGACAAATACGTTCCAGAATATATGGCCTCTTCCAGAGCAGGAAGACTCTCTTCTTGATGACAACTCCATGATTTTGAAACATATACAATTAAAACAAGAACTGTCTCAGAGGAGTATGTCATATGAATGTACAGATAAAACACCTCACAAACATTGTATGTGTACTCCATTATTCAGCCATCCCTGCTGTATTGTATGTTTGTGCTGAAGTCACAGAGCTTGAAAGCTAGCTGTGGTATTTACGTATCAGTGTAGCCAGCCTTTGGCTTAGAATCACCGTTGTCTTTACATCTATATGTATAGAGTACATAATGTTATCTGAAAAGGTAGTGTAATGTTGGAGGGGAAAAAAAAACATGTCTCATACCTAAATTCTGTTCGACTGAAAGGCTGATGAGTTTTGTTCCCAGAATGAGATACTTGCTGATATGATACTGCTTCTTTTCTAGTGAAAACATATGAGGACATGACTCTGGAGGAGCTAGAAGAAAATGAGGATGAATTTAATGAGGAAGATGAGAGAGCTATTGAAATGTACAGGTTAGAGCATCGTGTGGAACTTGCTTTATTGAAATCTTTCTTATTTTGCTTGTGTATCTCTTGTTATTTCTACCGTCCGGCTTCATAGCATAGCATCTGCAGAGGAAACATCAAATTCCTTTCATGGAGCACAACTGTATTTGCTGCATATTGATAGATTGAATATGTGGTGCAAATATAACAATGTCTGTAGCCTACTTCAACTTGCTTTTATCACTTTGGAGTTTCAACGTGTTTGTAACCTGCCTCTAAGTTTCAGCCAGATACTTTTAATGTATCTATTTTTAAGATCTCTTTCCCATTCTTTGTTGTTCCAGACAGCAAAGATTAGCAGAAATGAAAGCGGCTCAAATGAAGAATAAATTTGGAGAAGTTTTGGAGATTTCTGGAAAGGATTATGTTCAAGAGGTTACAAAAGCTGGGAAAGGCATATGGGTAGTCCTGCACCTCTACAAACAGGGGTAAGATCTTATTTAACCTCTAAACCTTTCTTGGCTCCTGACAAACGTGTAGTTAACGTGGAAACTGAGGAACTCAATGTGGAGTTAAGGGAGTTACTAGTAATTTGCTTTCTGTTGGCTTCAAGAGAGTTGAGCTTTGCTGTTAAAAGGATGTTACCATGAAGTGATGCTGCTGGTATCTTAATTAAAAACGAGCAATTAAAGCAATTAAAATGAACAAACAAACCAAAGATAAACCACACTAAGTTTACTTAGTGGTACTAAGTTTATTTGGATGCTGGAGTATTGAACAACAGAAGTAGTCAGAGGTTGTTTCTGGTACATTGATCTTCCCACTGAACTGTTATTTCTGACTGGTTTGTCTTCTGGAGAAGATTGCTATCAGATGAGTCTTTTTTAGTTCTTATGTGTGTCTCTGTCTGTTCTTGGCAGAATTCCACTCTGTGCCTTAATAAACCAACATTTAAGTGGACTTGCAAAAAAGTTCAGAGATGTGAAATTCATCAAAGCTATCTCTACCACCTGCATACCCAACTACCCCGACAAGAATCTGCCTACGATATTTGTCTACCTTGAAGGAGACATCAGAGCTCAGTTCATTGGGCCTTTGGTGTTCGGTGGCATGAACTTGACGAGGGATGGTGAGTGTCTGCATCCATCTGCTGTGAATATCTTTGTGGGAAACTAAAGAAGTTATGTGAGAATAAGGAGAATGGAGATCACTAAGAGCTGCATGATGATAATCGTTATCTTCCCTCCCCACCTTTTGGCTCAACAACACATGATTGAAGTGATATTTTAAAAGCAGCAAGTGTAGGCCAATGTAAAGGTACTTAGAAAGCTGTGGTTTGCAGGTTGGCAGGGAATAGTATCATAAAGTTGTGCTTGGAGACAGTTGTGCAATGGAAAAGGCCCTACCTGTTGGAAAGTAAGTGGAACTGATGCAATTCCTGGACTTAATTAGAGGTAAAGGGATACTTGTTGGCTTGTCAACAAAGAGGGAGAGAGTATGGCCCTGGTTTTGATGATGTTCGTGGTAGGGTGATAAGAGAAACCATCTGGAGAAACAAGTTGGGAGGAACTGAGGAGTATTGTCAAGATCTGATGTCCTTTTCTCTTTTGAGAGTAAATCAGAAAGGTGAGGAAATGTGTGTCGAGGTAAATTAATAAGCATATATCAAAAGGAGTCAGAGATGGAAATCAGCCTAGTTTGCTTCCCCATATTCATGGCACTCTTACTTTGCTCTGTGCAGAACTGGAGTGGAAGATCTCGGAGTCAGGTGCCATCAAGACAGACCTTGAGGAGAACCCCAGGAAACAGATCCAAGACCAGCTCATGTCCTCCATAAGGGCATGCGTCCCAACCAGGGGAGAGAGTGACTCAGAGGATGACTAACTCCTACATCAGCATCGGGGTTGATACAATACACTTACAGACAGTGTTCCTGCCCAAAGGACTGGAGGTGCTCATCAAGATCTTCCTGAACCCCAGAAGGGGAGCATTTCAAGGCACCTTCACTTGAGATTGTAAAAGACTTTTTGTATTACAGAGCCTGAGTAAATCTTACTCCAAGTTTTAAAATACAGGTATTGGTAGATACTAAAGTCTGTTGTTGTTATTTTATTAATAAACTGCTGACACTTTATTTTAAAGCATAAAATATGATCTGGCCTAAAGTGTAATGGTTTGAGTGTGTTAGTATAAATAATTGATCTTAAACATGGTGAGTTACAGCATGGCACTGAATTTGGCCTTCTGTTAGCCTGCCCTGTGTAGATGCTGGGTGGAGAGTGTGGGCGGTGTGTAGAGCTCTTCAAGGTAAAGAAGTAATGACTGAAGTCTTAGTTCAGCTCTATCTCTTCCTTTCCTGAATTACAGCTCTTCTGACACTGAGCTGTGTGCTTATTTTGGATTGGAACAGTAGACACTGATGAAATCTTGAGATCTGCATGAGGATTTGAGTGTCACATCTTTTTGACTTTTGTTTCTTTGGTAAAACAACTAAAACAACACTGTGGAAGTGAGCAAAACGCAGCAGGATGCCAGCTGATAAATGTTGGTTGTTACATGTTGTATGTACTGACACACTTCTTGACACTGGGCTATCCAAAATGCTACCAGACCTGAGCCTTTTTTGCTGCTTGCCTGTACAATCTAGGAAAAGGATCGCTTTTATTCTCCAAAGGAAAGCCAAGAAATTACTTCTCTAGGAGTCATTTAAGCAGATTCTAGCAGAAGTCTGCATGGCTTTTCTTTGCTTGCCCTTGTTTAAGTGTGTATTGTTTCATACCTTGAAATGAGCTCTAGTATATCAGCTGGGCTTCTTTAGGAGGGTGCTAACTGGGAGGAGCAGCCACCAAGGGGCGTTTGATCCAAAAAGTAAGGCAAGAGCTGGTCTGAAATAAGACCCTCTGTGAGATGGTTTGGAATGAATGTCATATCCTCAGCCTTTCTCTCTCCACATTGGCTGCTGTTAGCAGTTCAGCTGTCTTAGCGCAGGCACAGCTGCCATACTCTACTCAATTTATTTTTAAAGCTTATCAACTTTCTAGTAAGGAGGGCAGAAACTTCATTTTGTGTCACTGATTCAACACATTCAATTTAAAGTATAATCTAAAAAGTAGCTAGAGCTTTGGATGCATTTTTGCTTCTGTTACTAGCTCTCTTGAGCCTCTTTAAGGAAGGAGAAGGGCAATAACTGCAGGTAGGCTTTTGTGGTTCTCTGGACCACTGGTTTCTCCTGTTACAGTCCATGAATCAATGCAGTATTCTGTTCTGCCTTCAGTCTTTGCTTTCAGTACATCCTCTCTGTGCCTGTCAGGTACTTTCATCCAAGGACCTACGGTGAGATATCTTGCTCTGGTTGTGAGTTTGCCATGCACATCTTCCTATACTGATAATGTTTCATCTCTACTCAGCACATTCAGTTTTTAAATACATATCTATAACCAGTGCTGGACAGGACAGCCTATGTACTGCCAACTCTTAATTTCAGACCGCAGATGTGGGCATGCATTTATTATCATTACATAGTATGGAAGTGACCACGAGAGGTCTCTCACCAAGTCTCCTTCACAAAGCAGTCTGGGCATGCATGAGGATACACCTGCTAGTGCTGATCATTGGGTGGCAGAAGGACAAAATGCATCTAATGACTGAACCGTGTGAGACTGCTATGTGCCTATGACTTGTACCATCTTTTACTCCACTCTTGTACATCCTGTACTCTGAGATGTTTGATGAGTTGACGTTTGGGGTGCCATTAGAAAATGTCATCCTTAATGGGGTAGATGGGACAATAACAGAAAACCAAGAGAGGTTGAAGGTTCTGCTGAGCTGCTGACACCCATGCAGAGCATCATTTTTAATGGTCTCTGTGCTTCCTGGTATTTGGCTAAGTATGAAAACAGCTCTTTGTAATCCTGTTCTCTTTCTTGCCAATTGTATTGTCCTGATCAAGGCCTTTTGTGGAAATTAGATCACTGCTGGAGATGGATAATGAGCTCTGTTTAACCTTTCAGCATAGCAGAAGCTACAGAGGCATTCAGGTAAGGGGAATGAGCTTTCATTTAAAAGGAAGCCAGTTGCTAAATAGCAAACCAAACCAGCCAATTAATATCCATAGCAGAATGAGGCAATATAATGTGAGAAAATAACCAGGGAAACTTGAATGCTTATCATTATGTCAACAGTTAGTGTCAGACCAATGATTTCCACTGTGTACTGAGGCTCTGGAGTGTCAGAGGCGCTGATCCTGTGAAGCCTGCTGAGTTTCATAGAAGATCCTGTTCTGTGCAGTGCTATGAGAGCATCTCTGACTCATTCCACACAACAGCAGTGCCTGAGGGTGGGAAGAAAAGTAACCAGGGGCCATAGAGAGATGTGGATGATTCACCATTAGTGGACAGTCATTTGAGGGATTTTTGTGTGTGTGTGAAATGTGAGTAAGCCTGTAGTCATAAAGAGTGCAGGCTTCACAGTGTGGGTCTGACGTCTGCTGCTTACCCAGGTTATATGAGCAGACAGGTTAAGTTAATGTCCTGATCCAGCTAAGACTCCACTCTGATTTTCCTCTACCTCAACCTGCTTACAGGGATGATCTACCCTCAACAAATCCTGTCAGACCTGGAGGGTAACGATTCCTGTGCACATTACTCACGGAAAGCCCTGTGTTGTGCAAGCACAGCATGGCAATGAAGGGGTAAAGCCAGTTCTCCAGCCAGTTCTCCAGGTACTTAGTCCTACCATAGGTGGGGTACCTGTGCTTGGACACAAGTATCCTAAGGACCTGGATTTCAGGAGGTGATTTCCATCAAACTTTAGCTGTATTTTTGGACAGCAAGTTCAAGTCTACAATAGTTTGTCATTATTCTCTCAAAATCCAGAAAGTTCTACATTTCAGAGTCTGCGTAGCAGTATGAATTAAGACTTCTAACACAAACCACAGTAATTTAGCTTGGGCTAACTCTTGTTTTGTAAAGGAGGGGGAGAAAAAGCACCATAATATGAATCTTTTTCTGCATATTTATTGGGATTAGATCATGTCTAAAGAAACACTGCTCTTGCTAAGATCAAAGGGGACCGCTTTCCCTTCTCCATATGCCAGTCACAACCCTTAAAGCCACTGCCTTGCTAAACCTAATCTATTCCCTGTCAATTGTTGGGAAAGCAGTGTTTAGCCAGTTAAACTCGTTCCTCATTACAGCCCATTTTAAATCACTCTTCATTTCAATTTCATTTAACTAATTCAGTCATCAAAGGATTGCGAGAGGCATAAAGTACTTCTCTGATGCACTTATCTCGTCACAGAATTAGAAAACGTATTGAATATCCTTGGTCTACTTGCAGGTGGCTTTTGTGACGCCGGGAGAGGCTTCACTCCCTCCCTTGGAAGACAGTTCTGAGCTTCAGATGAGAACTGTTGAGAAGAAAATCCAAGCAGCGAGAGTCTCTAACTCGTGCGGGAGATTGACAAGCACTCCAGCTTGTTTTTATGTAATGCATTCAATCTTTCATTTCCTGACATGGTGCCATCTTTTTCAGGCCTTCAGCAGATTAATTTACCAAGCTGTCTGATGGAATTGAGGTCTGATCAGAAATGGCAGGAAAAATATCAAGTAGTTCTGAGGTCGTTTCTTTTTCACACTTAACGTGTTAAGTGAGCAAGGAATTACATAACATAAAGTGTAACAATCCCATGTAATAAATGTTAACAGACAATTAATGAGATGAATGTAATCATTCATATTTGCAAGCATCTGGATCAATATATCTACTATAAGAAGTCATATTTCTTCCAGTATATTGAACAGCTTAAGCACAACATTATTTATAAGGCTCCAGCTTGTGAAGCCAAAAGTCATCACAGTTGCAAGTGAGAGCAAGATTTTCCAGACAGCTGCTGCTTACTTGCAAAGTGACACTGCCTCTTGTTATGGCATGTGGTGATAGGTTGATGATTGGGCTAGATGATCTTTGTGGTCCTTTCCAACCTTACTGATTCTATGATCCCAGTCCCACTCCCTTAAATACCCATTGGGAATACTGCCATCAACAAGGAAGGCAGCAGTACCAACTGCTGGACTTCTTGCTTCATTGCATGTTATCCATCTGCAAATTCATGCAGGCCTTCTGGGTGCTGGGAGACATCATCAATTACTTGCTCATATGAGGATGTTTGTTATGTAAAGCTGGAAGCAGAGTTGTTCTGGATCCTTCTAGGTGACAGCTGCTTTCTGTAGCACTGTTTTTCCTGGGGGTTCAGGCAGTCAATGAAGGAGGAGGTCAGCAGTAGACTCTAGTGAAAGTTGACTTCTGCTATGACACCAAGGCACGGGCTATTCTCTTTAGCAAGGAAGTGCTTATTGTAAAAGGGTGCAGAGTTTGATGGGATGAATGAAAAACAGGAGAGTATGCAAAACTTGGAGTTGAATTTCCTGGCTGGTAGCTACCCCAAACTTCTGATTATGTCTAACTAGCAGATGTAATGGTGCTTGGGAATGGGATAAGAACTCATGGGAGAACACCCAGGCTGCTGTTCTCTGTGTTTAGATGGCGGTGTGCTAATAGAGAAAGCAAGATAGAAAGGAAATATTTGCTAGCTCAAAAAGAATTTCATGTCTTGTTGTTGTTGTCTGAGGACCAGAACAAGCTCATCCTACTTAGGGAGGCTGTTCCACCGAAGGGCTCAAAGTCTCCTTCAGGTATCTCTGAGTTTTCAGGAAATGGGAGGGATGAGCAGCTCCACTGCATCACCTCTCAAAAGTGTGCCAGGAACAAAGTAGCTGCAGTTGTGCACAAGATGGCAGTGTTCTCCACGGAAATAAACTTTCTTCCTTACTGTGGTCTGTGTGCTTTTAGACACAGTGAAATATCAGTGGCAGTACCTGAGATGCTCAGATCTGCTGCACGCAGACTGAAGTCTGTTAAGAACACAGATACGCCAACTGTATGTCAAGTACGTCTCCCTGTCAGCACATGTAAACCTGTGCCACAGGTTTCTGCAAGCTTTAACTAGTGACGTGGCTCTGTTATACTGCACGTGAACATGGCATCTATAGCATTAATTTCACAAGACGCTTTTTCAGGAAGAATGCATCTGTCACCAGGTTGGTTTTGAACAGCTGGCCATACGCACTTCTGATTTCCCATCTGTACAGATCCAAGCATCTTGTCCATAAAAAAAAAAAATAAATAAAAAAAATAGTAACTTCTAAATCACTCCTCAGCAAGAACTTGGTTCCAAAACCAGCAGAGGGTGAGGAGTGGGCCCAGCCTGCCTGAACCAGAGCAGTCCCACCTCTGTGCATGAGGTGAATGTATGAAGATCTCCATGGTGTGCTCCTGTATGGGAAATGTTAGGTCGTGACCTGAACCAGCAATTGAGCACCTGGTGAAGGGTTGTAGCCAGCACTGGGAGCACAGGTGGAAGCAATTCATCTGTGTGACCAGAAGGGGTGGACACCTCCCTAACATCATGTAAGGGCTGGCAACTGCTAGGAAAGCATCTCTACTTGGAATTTGTGGAATATTTGGTGAGCCCCAATCCTTGGAAAGGGTCAAACAATTTCTTCTTTATTACTGGACTGTGACTGCTACGTTTCTTGGGTTTAAATTAATTATGTCTGCTGCTGCCTTGCCTTACTTATCCATGTAGTGTAACCAGTTCATAAGCTTTTCAGTGGCTACCATGTTCTGAGGAGAGTAGGAGGGATCTTAACCCTAACACGATTATCCTTACACAGCTCTTGTCTTAACTCCCTGCTGTTGTGGGTGATCCAGTTCATCTTCATAGGTTCTCCTTCCTCTTTCTTCCTGAAGACAAATCTATGCAGGACTGCATTGCTTTGCAATTTTATTTATAAAAGAATAAAGAATTCAGGTTGCTCCCATTTTTTAATGGTCAAAAGCAGGTATGATGAAGAGAAAAGTGGTATCAGTCCAGATAGTTGGCAAAGCAGTACTCCACATGGACACACTGAGAAATGGCCAAAGATGACCTGCCTAGAACAGCATCAAGTATATCCACTAGTAACAAATGTGTCAGGGTAGGCATAAAATCATAGAATCATAGACTCACTAAGGTTGGAAAAGACCTCTCAGGTTATCTAGTCCAACAACACCCACTGACTGTGTCCATCTCTGTCACATCCACTTGCTCCTTTAACACCACCGTGGGCAGTCTGTGCCAGTGCCTCACCACTCTTTCTGGGAAAAAATTGTTCCTAATATCCAACCTTAACCTCCCATGGCACAACTTAATGCTGTTTGCTCTCATCCTATCACTGTTACCTGGGAGAAGGGGCTAACTCACACCTCTTCACAACCTCCTTTCAGGAGGACATCTTTCATTCAAGCTGGGTGCGTGATCTGTGAAGTGTCAGGATCTAAAGCTGCGTTTTGCAAAGCTGTATCACTGTCCTGTGAGACTTCAAGATCCTCTGTCTGGGGAGACCAATTGGTGCTTGGAAGGTGCAGAGTCACTCAGAACAGAACAAAAAAGATATATTAATGGCAATAAGTGAAGTTTCTCACAGTGGGGTGGCTGCTGGGCAGCCTGCCCTCTCCCTCAAAGCCCTGCCCATTTGGGATGCTGCAGACACATTACACAATTCCCTTTTATCACATGGAGCCTGAGGGCTCTCCAAGGGTGTATGTGTGTTGTGTGATGGGCATGGAGGGGCCAGGAAGTCCCTGGGTACCATGCAGTGCTTGTCCCAACTTGCTGTGCCCACTCTGCACATCCTTTTGGGTGAATAACATTCTGTTATCTATCAGAGCCTTCGCACAGCTTTTCAAACCTTAAATAACCCAGGCATGTAATCACTCCAGGAAGTAATTAAACCACCTGCTTATCAACAGTGGAACAGCAGTGGAGAGTTGGGATCTAGATTTTTTAGGAGATAGCCTTTTCTTCTGCAGGCTAGGTCATGAAACTGTAAGACAAATGTTTTGGGCTTTGGATTTCTGCTTCTGGTGTAACAACTCAGCAGCAGGACTTGAGCTGGAGGTTTAGGAAGCTCCAATTACGCAGCCTTGCTGTAAGAACATCTTCCTTCAGGACAGAATCCTAATGCATCTTTTTAGAAAAATGAACAGAGTAGGGCACTTTATAAAGTCTAAATTGTGCCCATATCATGATAATTTGGAGGACATCGCACACATGTTTCTGCGTCTGAATGCAGTGCTGATGCCTCTCTGCATCAGGTTTTAGCCTAAGCTGTGATGGACTGAACTTCTTTTCTTTTTACCATGGCAACCTCACTATGGTGATTTCAGGGCTTGGAAGCTTTATATTTATCTTGACCAGCATGAAGAAGTCTGAGGCTCATTAAGTGGGGAAGGTGGATGGATAACATATGGAACACACCGCACAGAGACAGCACTTCCCTTCACAGGGCAACTGGGTCACTTGTATTATCTCCTCTGGCTGCAAGTTGCCTTTTGGACATACTGAGTTACTAACAGTTCTCTCTGTCCCAAGGGAAGAAAATCCAGACAGATGGCTTCAGAGGAACCTTGCATCTTTAAGGCAAGATATGCTCCTGGAACAATAATTAATGCTGGTGGGATATATATATATATATATATATTTCTCTCTTTTTTTAAAGAAGCTTGGAAAGAATTTTAGTATCACCAGAGGGCATTAACACAGAGCCTCACAGAGAACTGGGAAAGATAAAGAGGGGAAAAAATAGCTACCACAAAACAGTGATCCTATTAAAATGACATTGAAGAATTCTATTAGTGCTCTTTGCCCCCTCGCCTGCCTGCCTTCAAAGATTCCAGGCAAAACACTGCTGTCAGTCAGATAAAGCTGAGTAAATCTCTGCTAGAGGTGACATTCGCATGTGGCAGAGAGGCACCGGGACACTGGGCAGTGAAAACACTGCACCCACGGTGCTGCTTGTGCTGGCTTTTATGGCTGTACCCTTTAAGTAGGTGCAGAACAGTTTGATCCTATGATAGTCTTTCCCTTCACAAATTAATCACTTAACTTAGGTGTGCTGTTTAGTTTGGTACTTGATGCTACGAGCAGTATAACGGGGTTCCCCAAACTAAGGATGATTTGGGGACCCACACAAAATGAAACTAAAGTCTGTCCAAGATCACAGGGAAAAGGTGGGACCTCATTCCCTGATATCAGCCAACCTTTCTTGTTCTCACTTCCTGAACTTGTCCTGTCAGTATGTTTGAGCCAATGCCTACTTACACAGGAGTATCTAGTGCACCATGCACTGGATTAAGGATGTATTGTCAGCTTAAACATATTCAAAATATGTCTATTGATTTCAGTCCCTTCCAGTTATGTTAGCAATAAAACCTATTTGGATCCTGATCAAAGCCATAGTTTATTGCTCTTTGTAGAAGAGAAGATTCTCTTTTACCTTTGGAGATTACTACAGATAGAACAGAACACTCATATAGCATCCCAAACAAATGTCTGCACTCCCAGCACAGATAATGCCTCAGTGGAGCACTGTCTGTAGTGCTGTGATCCTGGACAGATATGGACCAGCCACAGTGGATCTGGAAGGGAGCTGCAGGAAGGGTCAGAAGGCTGGAAATCACAACCTATCAGGAGGAATGATTGCACTGGGGCTGCTTTCCTTAAAGAAAAGAAGATTAAGGGTGGGGGAAGGGAGCATTCCTGAAGTACGCAAAAGATTGCTGTTGAGAGAGCAGGAAAAAATTGTTTTCCCTGGTGGAAAGCAAAAGAAATAATAGGTTCAAATTGCAGCAAAGATGTTTTAAGTTTGGCATTGAGAAAAAGCTTTCTAGCAGGAAGAAAAGTGAAATGCTGAGCAGGATTGTGTGATGAGACGTTGCAGACCCAACTGGAGGTCTTTAAAACCAAGTTAAGCGACCAGTGCTCCTTGGTAAAGGAAAGGAACAGCCAGCCTCAGGAGGACTGTCCCAGTGCTACAGGTACTGGGACTGCCACCACATTTTAGAGGAAAATAGTTCACATGGAGAAATCTTGTCTCATGTCAAAGAGGTGAGTTGCAAAAATGAAAGTTTTTAATACTTTGCTACCTCTTGTAACCTTTTATAATCATCCAGTCAAGCCTTGTATGATTTATGAGCCATATCAGCATTAAAACACGAAAAATAGCTCAATGTAAATTGTTTATTAGGCTTCCATACAGGACTGTAGTTGGCAGTTTTGAGCCACTGACTTGCCATAGAGTCATGGAATCATTAAGGCTGGAAAATACTTCTCAGATCACCCAGTCCAACCAGCAGCCCACCCCCCCCACCTTGCCCACTGCCCACGTCCCTCAGTGCCACATCCACGCGGTTCTTGAGCACCTCCAGAGACGGTGACTGCACCACCTCCCTGTGCAGCCTGTGCCACTGCAGCACCACTCTTTTTCAGAGGAAATTTTTCCCAATATCCAACCAGAAGTGCTGCCCTGTGGAGAGCTCATCTTCTTCCAGATCACTCAAGTGAAGAAGGCAGGTCTCCCTCCTGCCTTCATCAGAGGCCTGTGCACCCAAAAGTGGGTGGGAGAATACTATCAGGGTGAGGCAGAATGAAGCAGCACTACTGCTTTGAGCTGATACATCAGAGGTTGGGAAGAGAGCAGTGACTGCCAAGTTGGCCACAGCACCCCAGCACACACCATCAAGACTTCCTCCCCTTCAGTGCTCTGTCTCTGGCAGAGGGACAGCGTTAACATCCCACAGAACCTGGTGAAAAAGCAACTGATAAGATTGTGCAGTATCGGTGAAAAATGTCCCCATCTATTGGATGGGGTGATGGCTGGGAGAGAGGAGGAGAGTTGCAGTCCCCATGCCACTGGTTTCAAGCCCAGGCAACCCATGCACAGCGAGTGCTCTAGGAAGCCTGCTCATTAGGGTTTAATTGCTGATTGTGCTGCTGATGAGCTGATGCAAATAGAGATGATTCCTCACTAACGCAGAACAAATGTAAGACCAACTCTAAGGATTATTTTCAACAATGCCTGAAGAATCTCCAGTCTTTATTAAACTCACTGACTGAGCAGAAGCATCAAGAAATCTTACTGGGAAGTCTCTCCACACACTCTAGGTACTTTTAAACATCTGAATTTGTCAATATTCAAGGGAGACCTTTTGGTCTGGAGTTGTGTGGAAGAATGCTTGGGGACATACCACCGACCAAGGGATCAGAGGGCCAGTAGCTTTTATTAGTTATACTGCAGTTGGACAGGAGCTGAAACCCTGCCCTTCAGCCTGGCTCCACTGGAGAGAGCACACAGCTGTAAACAGCTGCAAACAGCTGTCAATAAGGAGAAAGCTGCTCTAACTTCTCTCACCTTTTGCTTCTTTCTGACGTGGAAGAAAAAAAAGAAAAGAAAAAAAAAGGAAAAGTCATCTCACATGAAGCTACATATGGATTATTTCTCTTCTTCTGAAGTGAAAGTTATCCATCTTGTCTTACATAGGATGTGAGCTGCATGCTGAGACATCGTGTGGTTCTGAACTCTCCTCAGTAAAGAGACTGAGGGTGCTGGAATGTGCAGACTAGCCGTATGATCTGATTGGCAGGGCCATTACGAGTGTGCTGTGTTCTTTCATTGCCAATGCAAGGTTGGTGTACTCACTCCTATTTCTGGCCTGTGTTAGCTGGAGGGCATGTGGTGGTCAGGATGTTCCCTCTGGCCATAAAAATCTATTAACCTCACTGTGCAGCAGGCATGGCTCAGAATTCCAATACCTGTCCACCATCTGAAATATCTCTTGTCAAGAGGGAAGAAACAGAGATGCTGAAGTGAGCACCGTTTCTCCATTCTTTCTGTCAAAGTCACTGGAGAGAAG